>NC_141219.1:7446388-8646388 GCF_054856515.1 Filicampus tigris
ACTCAAGAACTTGGGGTTGAACTCCAGGTTCTCTTGCAACGCCTTGCCCCATGATTACATCACTATGCTGCATTGAAGGGGAGTAAATCCAAAACACAAACTGCAAGATTCCCACGGTGAATCAAAACTTTGTGTAAGTTAAAAAAAAAAAAAAGGTGTTTTTTTTTCTTATAAACAAATTTCACCACAATATGACAGATGTGCTGATCTTTTATAAGTGCTCTGTGGCAAGTATGTTAGTGGTAAAACGGCCAAATCATTCTCCCTGCACCTGAACCTAATGAATAAAAGATTAACTTAATGAAACTGCCAAAATAAAGAGATGCTCCCTTGCCAGGCATCTGCTGCGGAAATATCTAATCATGACACAAAGTCAGGAGCAATGGAGGTTCATTCATTTGCGGAGGATCGGCAAGGGAATAAGAAATCGAACAAGCAATCTTTCAATTGCTCACTCTGCCGAGCTCTTCTGCTAACTTAATCTTACTTTAATCATCAAATCGTACCTACTAAAGATTCATGACTTATTAGTTGAGGCCTTAATACAATATTTTCTCAAAATTCACTTTTGCACACTTCCAAACAATGGGGTTAGGCTTTAGAGTTAGGGTTTCAAACTATTATGGTATAGAAGTAGACTTTCAAACTAGCGTTAAGGTTTAGAAGTAGGGTTTCAAACTGGCATTAGGGTTTAAATTAAAGTTTCAAACTAGAGTTAGGGTTTAAAACTAGGGTTAGGGTTTAGAAGTAGGGTTTAAAACTAGCGTTAAGGTTTAGAGGTAGGGTTTCAAACTAGCGTTGGGGTTTAGAAGTAGGGTTTCAAACAAGCATTAGGGTTTAAATTAAAGTTTCAAACTAGAGTTAGGGTTTAAAACTAGGGTTAGTGTTTAGAAGTAGGGTTTCAAACTAGCGTTAAGGTTTAGAAGTTGGGTTTCAAACTAGCGTTAGGGTTTAGAAGTAGGGTTTCAAACTAGCATTAGGGTTTAGAAGTAGGGTTTCAAACTAGCATTAGGGTTTAAAGTAAGGTTTTAAACTAGAGTTAGGGTTTCAAACTAGCGCTAGGGTTTAGAAGTAGGGTTTCAAACTAGCGTTGGGGTTTAGAAGTAGGGTTTCAAACTAGCGTTAGGGTTTAAAACTAGGGTTAGGGTTTAGAAGTTGGGTTTCAAACTAGCGTTAAGGTTTAGAAGTAGGGTTTCAAACTAGCGTTTGGGTTTAGAAGTAGTGTTTCAAACTAGCGTTAGGATTTAGAAGTAGGGTTTCAAACTAGCGTTAGGGTTTAAAGTAAGGTTTCAAACTAGAGTTAGGGTTTAAAGTAAGGTTTCAAACTAGAGTTAGGGTTTAAAACTAGGGTTAGGGTTTAGAAGTTGGGTTTCAAACTAGCGTTAAGGTTTAGAAGTAGGGTTTCAAACTAGCGTTGGGGTTTAGAAGTAGGGTTTCAAAGGTTTAAGGTCCGAGCTCATCTCTAGAACTGACCGAGGAGCCTCAATTTCCAACACAGAAGGAAGTCTTCTTAGTGCGACTGATGATAGCAGCCTGTTAGTTCATTTTCACACGGACGGTTTTACAAATGCTCTCGGCGTCCCGAGTCTTTTTGCCTTATATGAGAATACAGGGAATTCGAAAGGAATACTGCATCCGTCTTGTATTCACAGTCACACATCCTCACATTCCCAATGTTCATACGCGTATAGCTCTGGAGGTGAAGCATTTTCACGCTGCATTTCAATGGGCTGTTTTCCATACGCCACGATGGGACTGTTATCGCCCATCGCCCAACACTGAGATATGGCTTCGGCTTTATTGCATTTCCATGGAGCTTGAGTGTTTCTCAGCCCCAGCGTCGCCTTATCTCAGGCAGCTTGCGGTGATCCTTCACCAGGGCTTACACCTCTCATCAATTCTGCCCATCGCTCCACTGAACGGCGCGCCTTCCATTGGCTGCCAGTTGGGGCTGCCGCATTGGAACTACGTTCCGATTGGCTCAAGCGCGTTCTTCATTACCTGGACGGCATGATGACCCCTGGAAGGTTCCAGTGCGTGTTGTGATAAATGGATTTTCTTCCCCCCCCCCTCACACAAACCCGTACATGTACACGTGCGCACATGTGGACACGCATCTGTGCACGCACACACACACACACACACATCCCAAGCTCTCTTGTGAAGTGAGCAATTTTTTCTAGAAAAGAGCTGCTTACAGGCATGGACTTTAGATCCGATAACCTTTATGCAGACGTGCTCGGTCGCCAAGGGCCGAATTAAGATGTGCAAACGTCTTTGCTTTCTTGATGAGGCAAAAAGGCCTTCAATTTTTGGCAAGGGCTGGTGAGCCCAATGTGACCTTGACCGAGTGTTCTCAACGGAGAGAAAGGCAGCGCCTTCTCAAAATTCTGCACACCACACATTCCTTTCCCTAATGTAGCTGTATTTAGGATTGAGCAAAAAAAAATACAACCATTGCATGTGGTTCGACAGACCGTGTGGTATGTACCCGCTGATTGACTGTCATCTTCGCAGGGTGTTCATTGTGACCCTGACATGGAGGTTACAGTGAATGTTTGGATGCTGTGTGCTAAATTTAAAAAAAAATGCATGTTCACTGGAATACAAGAAGATTCCAAAGGTCTTTACAGCTACCAGTCATTACCAAAACCGCATGGACACTTTTAAAAAGTCCATGCCCGTATATAATGTGTAGCACAACCCTGGAAAGACAATAACTGGGAAGATAGACTTGTTTACCAATCATATTTCTTCTTCTACTCATAAACGCTGCAATGACAATGTCACTACCATCACTTACAGGCCAATACCAGCTGCTCACAGTACCACCACCCTCACTAGCTCCCCCTGCAGGCCCTCATTATCATTACCACTATCGGACAATTTTCCCATTGAAACCATCACCGGCAGACGCTTCCCTTGCACACACAAACAACGTGGTTTTAACAGTGGTAATCTAGTATATGTTAATACTGCTCATTCGTACCACCATGAGCGCACGTCCAGCACAATAATTAATCTGGCCGTGCTGAACGTGCGCTCCCTTTTAAACAAAACTTTTATCATAAACGACCTGATTTTAGACAATAATTTACATGGTATACTTTTGTCTGAGACATGGCTTGGTACAGATGCTCCAGTTGCTCTCAACGAGGCTTGCCCACCGAATTTTAACTTTTTATTTTCTACAAGGGATGGCAAAAGAGGAGGCGGGACTGCATCAATTTTTATTAATACTCTTTTATCAAAGGAGATCATTTTTAGCAGCTATTTATCGTTTGAACACCATGCCTTTGTTTTTAGCAGTCCCCCTATTCTCTGCATTACCGTCTATAGACCTCCCCATCATTCCACTTCTTTTATTACAGAATTTTCAGAATTCTTATCCATTTTATATTCCAGTTATAACAGGATATTAATAACTGGCGATTTTAATATACACATGGACAACATCTCGGACCCACTATCCAGAGATTTTTCAAACCTTTTAAACTGCTTGGATTTTAAACAGCACGTCTTGCAGCCAACTCACAACAGAGGACACACCCTGGATTTGGTTATAACCTATGGCTTGTCTGCTGGTGTGTCCTCTGTTGTTGACTTGGCAGTGTCAGACCACTACTGTGTCTATTTTAACATCGCCAGTTTTAACCATCTAGCAGTCCCGGTCAGAACAGTGAAGAAACGCTACCTATCTTCTGAGGTGGCAGCAAATTTTATCGAGATCTTAAAAAACACTCCTGCTGACATTTTACCTGCACCCTGTGATCTTATTGTTGACAATTTTAACCTACATCTTAAATCATCATTAGATTCAGTAGCTCCACTTTTAATTAAAACAACAAAAACAAAGACTGTACCCCCGTGGAGAAACAATGCTATCAAAATATCAAAGAGAAAATGCAGGAGTGCAGAGAGGAGGTGGAGAAAAAGTAAACTTACAGTACACTATGAAATTTTATGCGAACAACTGAAATCTTACAATAAAACAGTAAAACTGGCAAGATCTTCCTATTTCTCAAACCTCATTACAGTCAATAAAAACAACCCCAGGGTTCTCTTCTCCACCTTTGAACTTTTAACTAGTTCTGATTTTAATAAGTCCCCACAGAGACCAACAGATGCTCTCTGTGAGGACTTTGCAGACCACTTCAGAAGTAAAATCGATGACATAAGATCCAGTCTTTTAGCCCGTCAAAACACAAGTTTTAATAAACCCGGACAATCATATTTACATGAGGAAACACTGGAAAGTTTTGCCCTGGTTGATGCAAGGACACTTGTTCGAGTTTTCTCCCAGGTAAACCCAACAACCTGCCTTTTGGATCCAATTCCCACATTTCTTTTTAAGACATTTTATGGATTTTTTGAAGAACAAATTTTAAATATAGTCAATTGCTCTCTTCAGACAGGCGTCTTCCCAGCTGCCTTTAAAACGGCGGTGGTGAAGCCCCTTCTGAAGAAGAGCGGTTCTGACCCGAGCGTTTTTAATAACTACAGACCCGTATCCAACTTACCGTTTTTAAGTAAGATTTTAGAAAAACTGGTTTTCATCCAGTTGAATCATTTTTTAAATACAAATAATATTTTGGAGAAATATCAATCTGGTTTTAGGATGAACCACAGTACGGAGACTGCTCTTTTAAGGATCTTAAATGATATTAGGTGCACTGCAGACGTGAGAAAACTCACAGTCTTGGTGCTACTGGATCTAAGCGCTGCTTTTGATACAGTAGATCACCAAATTTTATTAAATAGACTTAAAAATCTAGTGGGCATCTCTGGTACTGTTTTTGACTGGTTTTATTCCTATCTCACAGACCGATATTTCTTTGTAAGTATGGATACTTGTTCCTCTAAAACTCATGAAATTAAATGTGGGGTTCCTCAAGGTTCGATTTTAGGCCCCTTACTTTTTAATCTTTATATGCTTCCCCTCGGGGATGTCATCAGGGGACACGGCATCAGCTTTCACAGCTATGCTGATGACACGCAGCTGTATATTGCCGTGTCTCCTGATGACACAGGACCCATTGATACCCTTTTAAATTGCATTTTAGATATCAAGTCATGGATGGCAGATAATTTCCTACAGCTCAATGAGGACAAGACTGAGGTCTTAGTTATCGGTCCCGAAGGTCAGAGAGAGAAGCTTTTACCAAAACTACACATTTTTAATCCCTCACACTGTGTGAAGAACCTTGGCGTCATTTTTGACTCTGAGCTCAGTTTTATTCCTCATATTAAAAATGTAACCAAGATTGGTTTTTATCACCTTAAGAATATCGCCAGAGTCCGCCCGTTTCTCTCTCAGGCTAACACGGAAGTGCTGATGCATGCCTTTATTTCCTGTCGTTTAGATTACTGTAATGCCCTGCTCTCTGGCCTCCCGAAAAAGAGCATTTCACCACTGCAACTACTGCAGAATTCAGCCGCTCGGGTGCTGACGAGAACCAGAGGGCGGGAGCACATTACGCCAGTTTTGAAATTGCTGCATTGGCTCCCTGTGTGTTTCAGGATCGATTTTAAAGTACTTTTATTAGTTTATAAATGTGTTAATGGTCTTGGGCCATCTTATTTATCTGATTTGCTTTTATCATACCAGCCCTCGCGGATCCTGAGGTCCTCTGGCGCCGGCCTTTTATTTATTCCAAGGGTGAGGACCAAAATGCATGGCGAGGCTGCATTCAGCCATTTTGGTCCTCACCTTTGGAATAGCCTGCCAGAGGATGTCAGGTCTGCAGAGACTGTTGATATTTTTAAGAGGAAGCTCAAGACACACCTTTTTAGTTTGGCTTTCAACAACTTTTAAATAATTTATCTTTTCTTTTGATTGAAGATAATTCTATGTTTTGCTTTGAATGTTTTAAAGCACTTTGAGTTGCATTTTTATGTATGAAAAGTGCTATATAAATAAAATGTGATTGATTGATTGATTAAAGCGAATGACAGTCAAGCCAAACATATTTTTTTCAAGGATACGTTCGATGCAAGCCCATTAGTTGAAACAAGGCCTTCTGATAAATATTGCGTTTGCGGAATAAGAGTTAATACACCCGTTTTTAGCCATCTCTGGGGGCGGCCATTTTGTCACTTCCGTCGACTGAAAATGACATCACAACTACTCAGGGCTCAGGTAATGACCAATCACCGCTGACCTGTTTTCTAAAATGACAAAATGGCCGCCCCCCCGTGATGGCTAAAAACGGGCGGATTTTGCTGCTTAATTCGTATTCCACACACACAATATTATTCAGAAAATCAAGTTTAGACTAGGGGGTCTGCAGAGAACATATTGAAAAGAGATGTTCTGGGTTGACTTCCTCGTTAAATCTAAATTGCAAACAACAATAAAATCTTGTCAGTAGAATCCTCAAAGTTAAGTGAGGTGGTTTGACAGAATCACGTGATATTGGAGAAGCCTTTGTTTAGGATTTCCAGATAAATTATATAAATATAATAGCATAAAAACAGTACGTGTATCTTGTGGGCAATGGATTTGCTCTAGCAACCCCTAAACTTTGAGAAACAAAGCATAGTGAAAACTGAAGGTACATAGCATGTTTGCCTGTTCTGCACGATTCAGTCGAAGAGTCTTAAACCGACAAAATCCACATCGACACGTTTGCGGTGCACAACCCAACGACAACAACATGCTGCCGTTGCACTTTTCTGTGTGTGCAGGTGAGTGTTGAGTTTTATCTCAGTCTGCACAATGCATCACGGGAGGCCAGCATCTGAGCCTCTGAGTCAGGCGCCACCGTTGTCGCTGTTATCACCACAGCTACAGAAGGTCTTCTTAGTCAAACCTCACTTTGCCGCTTCAGCCAACCTCTACCACCAGAGGCGGGGGCGGCATGGCTCAGTGGTAGAGTGGTCGTCTCCCAACCCAAAAGGCTGTGGGTTTGATCCTCGGCCAACGTGAGCATGCCGAAGTATCCTTGAGCAAGATACCGAACCCCCAGATGCTCCCGATGCCGCGTCATCAGTAGCTAAGTGAGGCACAGTGTGAAGCGCTTACCGAAGGTAGAAAAGCGCTAGCCTATATAATTCACCGGCAACTATGCTGCAGCGGCCCCTCCCTTCACCGGTCGTCGTAGAAGTGTTCAAGAGCGGCCTGTTAATAGTCCAAGTAGCTGGATTGAGACGATCATGTGTGATTTAAAGCGGAAGTCGACCATATTATATGCAGGCCCACCAGTTGAAACACAGCATTCTGATCAATATTGTGTTTCTAGAATATGAGTTGAGCAACAAAATCCACTTGTTTTTGTCCATCTCGGGGGGCGGCCATTTTGTCTCTTCCGTCGACTGAAAATGACATCACAACTGCTCAGGGCTCAGGTGACGACCAATCATAGCTCAGCTTCAGAAAACAGATGAGTCGCGATTGGTCGTTATCTGAGCCCTGAGCAAATGCGATGTTATTTTCAGTCGACAGAAGTGACGAAATGGACAAAAGATGGACAAAAACGGGTGGATTTCGCTGCTTAACTCATATTTCCTATTAATCCTACTTTTTTTCAACTAGTGGGCCTGCATAGAACATATTCTTGAAAAAATATGTTTGGGTTGACTTCCTCTTTTAGTCAAATTATTGAACTGGACAAATCAAACAACACTGAAGAGGATGGAACAATGAGAAGCAAGACACAAATGCAATGACCACAACAAACGAACCATACAATCACCTCACCATTTCCTTGCCTAAATATTCAATTAACATTTGAAAAAAAAAAAATCAACTCTGGAATTGAGGGACAAGACACCAAAGCCAATAAATGACCATGTTTTGGCACCGTTGCTTGTTTGTGGATTGCTTGTATGCATTTGTCTCCGCCTGACTAAACAAAACAGTAAATCACTAATGGAGTGTACTGATGTTTCTTTGATAGAAATGAATTACTCGAAGGGAGGGCGTAATCTCATTTAGATCAATATTTGTGTAAACGCTGTGTAAACACGTTGGACTGCATTTATCATAATTTTGTGAAAGATAATGTTCCAACATGTTAAAAGAAAATTATACAGAGTATTTTTACTAAGATTTGTAATGGGAACATAAAAGCTACTATGATCCATAATATTAGTTAAATTCATTTTATAGGAGCTAATTAGAAATGTCAATTTGACCAATAGAAGTAATGCTTCAAATGAAGTTCCAAATCCTGCGCAAACATTTTGCTTTCATTTGCACCTATTTTATATGCTTGTTAGCATCTTTGCTGCAACCGCTAAAAATGGACTTCTGTAAATGTTGTTTACCAAGTACATCGAGATCATTTCAAACTTTTTGATACTATTTCATCAAGCAGATACTGATACTTGATACTATTTCAAGCGTTGCAATGTTGGCACAACAGAAATGACGACAGAAATGATTTGTCTGGGTTTTGGGGAGAACATGTTTGTAGCATGCATGAGGTCTGCCTTCCTGAACAACAACAAACCACAAACAAACGAGGATTACGACGTTTCACATGACAAATAAAAAAGGGTAAAGCGATACTTAGTGATTGAATTTCTCAACAAGCACAATAAAGGGAGTAAGCGGTGAGCTTGCCGGAAGGCGGGGGAAGGTAATCTCTTGCCGACTGACAGAAGATGCTAAAATTATCAATCAAGCCAGGAAGGAAGGGCAAATTAGCCAGACTTCTCTTGCTTCCTGGATAAATATTTGATCAGCACAAGTCTGAATGGTATTGATTGGACTTCTCATTCTCTCTTTTTATTGATCCCCACAGACTCTGATCACTGTTTACATCAACACGCATACATACACCATTATAACCTCTGAATGTCAATTAGAATTAATTGTTTAAGGCTTAAAAGCATTTCGCTTCACCGAAGTGTTTTGTAATGAGATGGCGGTGGGGCTATAAGCGCTATCATGAACTGATAGTTAAGAATAAAGAAACTGATTGCGAAAGGCACAGCGCGTTGTGTTTGTCTAAGCGTGTGGTTTGTGGTGTGAATAAGTAAACACTGTCAACGCGCAGTGCTTTCCCACTCATAAGACGCCCATTAACAGCTAAGGTTGCGTGACGGTGATGTCCTTCATCACTATGTCGGATGACCTCGGCCTGAGCATCTGAGGAACCAAGAGAAACCCGCGATCAGAAGTTGATCTAATAGAAAGCAAGTCGGCATTCATCTGCTTTTATTTTATCTTCAAATACCTTTGCGGGATATTTGCAAGTAGGGTTTGTGGCAAATTCTGTGACAGTAATCGGCGTATCAAGGCAATTTGACTTCAAATTTGATGTCTTCATACATGACTGATGAGGAAAAAAAACGAAATGTTGATTGATTAATGAGTGGCATGGAGAGACAAAGTGCAGATGCAAGTCTTTGCGGTTACGCTATGGGGAGAAGCCAGTATATCATCTATTTTTCACTTTGGCAGCTCAAATCCAGAAAACCTTTCAAAACACACACTAAAACCCTAACATGAACTAATCAGACTCATTAAAGCCAAATCCAAACATATTTTTTTCAAAAATATGTTCCCAGCAGGTCCACTAGTTGAAACATGGCATTCTGATTAATATTGCAGCAAAATCCACCCGTTTTTTTGCCATCTCCGGGGGCGGCCATTTTGTCACTTCTGTCGACTGAAAATGACATCACAACTGCTCAGGGCTCAGGTAACCACCAATCACGGCTCAGCTTCAGAAAACAGGTCAGCCGCGATTGGCCTGAGCCCTGAGCACTCGTGATGTCATTTTCAGTCGACAGAAGTGACAAAATGGCCGCCCACTGAGATGGCTAAAAATGGTTGGATTAACTCGTATTCCACAAACGCAAAATTTATCAGAATGCCTTGTTTCAACTAGTGTACTTGCATAGAACGTATCCTTGAAAAAGCATTGACTTCCCTTTTAACTAACGCTTGCATATAAGTTCAACATTGTAATAAATATAATTTAAGCAAATGCCACACAAAACAACTGGCCATCATAACACAGCAGACATGATGCAAGGCTCATCAATGATACTTTACATCCCCGGCTCAACTACAGCATCGTCTACAGCCTGCTGAAAATGTCCACAAGAAAATAACGTCGCTCGCGAGGTCAACATCAAGGGCTCAAAATATTTCCGAACAAGGACAATAAATAATATTTAGATGACAAAAAGTCATGGTTTAAATAATCATCCGTTTTGGTAAGGAAGGTCAGCTGTCAGTGATAACCTCGCAAAGACTGATTAATTTGTACTTCCCAAAGCACAAGGCATTGATGATCATGTTGATCTCCTTGATCTTCCAGTTCTCACATACATCTTGGATATGGCGGAGGGGAACCAGGTGTTAGTAATCAAGTACCGTTTTCTAGGTCTCTGACTTCAAGAAGGAGGCCACAGTCTAGGCACGGCAGCTGTGTATATACCACACCTGGATCAATATCAGCAGAGGGCCTGTATTGATTATGTGCGTAACTGATACGAGATTGGGGGTTGTGATGAAGCTGCCCTGAATTAGAGTACACATAATACAAGCACATGGTGACCCTGGTAAGTTGTCTTCCCTCTGATGAGAATCCTCACAGTCTGGACAATTACAACATGTCTCTGAGGTGAAAATGCAGAAATGTTATTGTAAGTTGCACAGGTCATGTTAGGGCCAGGCTGAGGAAGTCTTTTGGAAGTCAAATGAAAGCCAGTGTAAATCTTATTTTATGTTTGGCCTACTCTCTGTCAAACCCTCGCAACAGTTTCTCATTGCACCATCTCCAACAAGACCTTGGACTAATTAGCAACACAGGGCGCACATTTACTGAGATGGTTTTGACATGCACGGTTCTCAAGGCGGTGGTGGAGATTACTCTATTGATTTCACACTACACACATGGTGCAATATTCCTTTTTTCTAATAGGAAGAGCTGCAAACATATCATATATATGCATATATACCCCCCCCACACACATATACATATATATACACACATATATATATATATATACACACATATATATATATATATTTATGTATACACACATATATATATATATACACACATATATATATATATATATATATACACACACACATATATATATATATATATATATATATATATATATATATATATATATATATACACATATATACACACATATATACATATACATATATACATATGTATAAATATATATATACACATATATATATACATATATACATACATATACATATATATATATATATATATATATATATACAAAATCGTTATTGGGCAAATACGGGTCTTATTTCAAGGTATCGTTACTCATGAAGGATGCCACCAATAATTATGGCCCCAAAAATATATGACATCGAATAAGTCCTCCTTGCCAGTAGTTGGTGCTACTGCGGCCATTTGACACATCGGCGAATGATCATGTGCGTCAAAAAGACAGAAAGGTCTTTGCTGACCATTATCTGTCATTGAAATGTTGTGTATCGGAAGTACTAGTGGTATCCGTACTTGGTATCGATAACTACTCAAGAGTGATAACTCGTAGTGGTATCGGCCTGAAATAAATTTGTCTCGAACATCCCTAATAGTTACAAACACAAATTCTATTAGGTTATCTTAAAAATGCTAATTGCAACATTTCCAGAACATTTCCAAAGAAATGCTCCTAATCCTTGTTGTACCGTTAGTCTGCCATTCATTTCCATTGATTGAGTTTTTGCTTCAGATAGAGTCACATGAAAATCGTGTTTTCTAATGCCAAGCTTAATGGTCCCTGAGGAATCCAACGACTCAATTACAGCATGTCTACAGCACCATCCTGCAAAATAATGCAAGCACAGCGTTCGGCCACAATTTGCAGAGCCCACATTTATCTCCTGGGGTTTAATCCTCAATATGGCTTGATCTATTGTGATACAAATAGTAAGTGTTCCACGGTAACAACTAGAATAGGCAATCATCCAAATATGGTAAAGCTGTCATATATTGATAATATATAGAATGCGGTGTAAATAAAATGTATTAAAATTTGGGCTTTTACCCTAAAAAGCATGACACATTTTTAGTCAAACAAGTCGACAACATCCCGGCGGTGTTCGTATTGGAAGATATTCATATTTATTCAAAACAGAAACGGTAGATTCTTCACATCTAGAATAACTGGAATTACATAAACATGAAGCAAAAAAAAAGAAATGTGTGAATGTGTATGTGCATTGAAACGTCATTGCTGAGTAAATAATATTGTGAGTGATTCATTCTTTCAAGCATTAATATCAAATACATATACAGTAAAACATTCCCGCGCACAGTCCCGCCGTATTATTCCTGACAGAATTTTTAAAAACAGAAATATTTAGATAAATTGTTCAGGAAGTGAATTTCCATCGGTAGGCTGCAGCACTGCAATTGTGATGCGGTCCAAAATGTTGGTGCAAGTAACTTTAGCGCTGGTGCAACCAATAAAAAAAGTTAGGCACACCAGTGCAAACGGTACGAAAGGTTAGTCGACTCTAGAGCCTTGTAACGTAAACAAAGGAGGCGGAGCTTATAGCGGCTGTTCTTGCTTGCTTGCTCTTGCTGAGAATAAGATTGTTCCCTTTATATTGTAAATAACTGATTTAAATTTGGCCACCAGTGCCTAATGTAATAATTAGACGAGAATAATAGAATTCGATCACCTATCGATTCGATAGCCTATCTTTTGAAGCTCAAAGTCAAAGCTCTTTTTCCAATCTAGAAAGATTTTTTACAACAAGTGTCCTTCATCTTTCCATCTTTGTGTGTGGATATAATGGCCATAGCTCAAAGGTGATCCATTCACCACAGTAGCGAGCTGAAGCACCTTCTCAAAAGTTGAGCGGGTTCCTTAAACCGCACTGACAAAGATCATGCCGACTAGCCCCCATACGGACATTACAATGTTGTCTGAGTCAAAGACAGCCGGACCATCACACACCCTGCTGGGTGCATTGCTCGCAGCACCATTTCTCTGGTCACACTGTCCGCTACCATTTCAAACATTTGAAACTGCCATCAAGTAAGGTGTGTAAAAAATGTTTTTTAAAAAGTTCTTACAAAATTTTAAAAATTCCATTCCCTCAAGGATGTTGTGAAAATATTGGGATTTTATATGAAAAGCAGCCTTTCAATTATTGAGTATATCTTTTATGTTTTGGTCCTTGACATTTGTGAGGGGAAAGACCTGAAAATGGCAAAATATCAAAATGCTTGAAAAAAAAAAAAGTACTTCTTTTATCTTACCCATTTTAATGACGGTAACTTCTTTTTAATTTTTTTGTATTTATGTCTGTTGACATGATCGTTATTGGTGTTATCTTTGACTGCAAAGCAATTTGACTCTTAAAGTAAAATGCCAGACATCAAATGTTTTTTTTTGTTGTTGTTGTTTTTTGGTTGGAGGGGATAGGCGATACCAATCATTTTGGTTTGAAAAACCAAATAGAAATACACAAAAGCGTCCTACCAGACCCAGCCACCTGTCCTTCATCCTCCCTCCGGGTGCCGGGAGATGGTCATGGCCAGATGGCTTTTGAGGGCCAAGCAGCATCCTGACTGCATCATCCTCCCCACCCCCCAACTTCAGCGTTCCAACTGGGGTCCCACCTCCACCCACTGACCCTCGTCCCCAATCCAAACCCCTGAGCCCCCAGCACTTGTCAGTGCTGCATGAATGGGCAAACATAGTCTTTGAGCAAAACAAATCCCCCCCCTGTCTCTCTTTGCAGCTGCCTGTTTTGCAAGAAACACTTAGCCAGGAACCCTTGTTTTCCTGGGATAACCGGGTTCGTGCAATTGGGTTTTGAGCCGAAAATTGCCAATAGATCTCTAGATGAGGTAAACTGACAAATGTGAGCACTCGCTCAAGTGTTATTTATTTACCGTATTTTTTGCAAACTAGCAATCGTGCACCGTTATGTCAGTTTTCAAATCGCTAAAAATACTCACGAGTCATTGACTCCCATCTATTTGCCTCGATTAGTTTTGGATAACAGCCATGCCATTCTTCTGGAAAGACAATCAATCAAACCCTTCTCAATGACAAATTGTCAGCCCCCCTCTAGTCTCTCTCCATCTAGGCCACAAGCCAGTGAAACACCAGAAAGCTGATAGATGTCCAAATTTGGCTGAGAGTTATGTGTTAATTCTTGCTGAAACTGTACAAAGCACATCTGTTCAAGTAGCAAGCAAGATGATGAATGGCAATGCTGAAGACAGACGACATGACCTTCAGAAAAGTCTAAAAGTTGGTAGGCGCAAATGTTCCCTCTCGTTTTTTTTTTTTTCTACGGCTCGCCTGTTTTCTGAAGTTGAGCTATGATTGGCCGTTGTCGGAGCCCTGAGGGTTTGTGATGTCTATTTCAAGTCGACAGAAGCGACAAAATGGCCGCCCCCACAGATAGCTAAAAACGGGTGGATTTTGTTTCTTAACTCGTATTCCACAAACAACATTAATCAGAAAGCTGTGCTTCAACTAGTGGGCCTGCATAGAACATATTCATAAAAAAAAAAAAAAAAACACGCCCACGTTTGCACCTCCTGAATGGAGCGGCCCGCGTGTCGCCTGCAGCGTCCCGTCAGTAGTGAGTGGATGTGTGTCAATAAATGCTCCAAACTATGGTCGAAAAACTGAGTTTGCACCCTCTGTCGCACTACTGAAACTGTATGGGAAGCGGGAATGGTGTGGTGTCCTATTTCTAGATTAAATTGGGGTGGAAATGAAGGAATGAGGGTAGAAATGTGTGTGTGTGTGTGTGGTACGCGACAGCGTCAGAGGGTGAGAGCAGTGCGGAGTCAACAGTTTGACGGAGGAGTCGTTTAAGCGCTTGGAGAGAATGCGCCGCCTTCCTGTATTTACCTAACTTAATGAATCGCATCTTGACTTCAATAAACAATTAAGACAAGTCAAACAATCTCCCTGAGAATTCTCTTGAGGGGTCACCGACCGATTCCCATCACAAACAGGAAGCTCCTCTGACTATGAAGTGAGGTGAGAAATTCGACATAAGAAATCAAGAATACTGTGAAAGGGGACTCACAATTGTATGTATGTTGCCTCACACGTTATGACAAGTACTGTAGCCAAACAGTCGGCAGCAGCACACGCTCGCTGTACATCTCATTAATCCTCAAGAACTTCACCCAACCGTATTAAAAAGCATTTAATGAGCAGTCAGTAATGACAAGAGGACGTCGTACATTTCCGGTGGTTCTCATTGAACAATTAGTGTCAAATTTTCTCTTCCTCGAAATGAAATCATATATGATATTCAATGTAAACATCTAGTTTGGGCGGAATGGGGTTGCTTTCAAACTTTTTTATTCTACAAGCTGAATTCCAATTCAGGAGTGCACGCAAGGACTCAAACAGGTTTATTTCAGTAGCATGGTGTCTTTGTTACTCATCAGATAATATCGGCCAGTAAAATTAACTATTTAAAATGACTGATATGCAATATATGCTTCATTTGTCATAAGAGAAAACCTATTCTAACTTTCCGACATCCTAGTGTTGAGCTTATCTGAAGAGGTTTTAAGAAGCTAAAGTACTATGAAGTGAGAATGTTGGATCATATCATGAGCCTTAATATCACATCCGCCGAGATTTCGGAGTGTTCTCTGCTGTCCGTGTACACCCACGATTGCTACTTAAAGAAAATGAATGTGTGGCACAGTGCGGATATGAGAACATAAACCTACAAAGTGAAATAAAATCCAATTACCACGTGCCGGTGCCAGTATCACAGATAGGATCTTGAACTCACACAGCCAAGGTAATTGTCAGGGGATGTGAAACCTTACAGCCGTTGGTAATACGCCAACGGTATAGAATCTGTCGCAACTACATTGGCTCTTTCAATTGACTTGGTTCAGCTAATGTCCATATAGAGGGAAGGTGAGTATTGGCTCAGTCTAATTCCCAGGAGAGTGGCTGGCCTCATCTAGTGTCTGATTCATGATGCTGACACTTTGAGGCGGCCACGGGGCTTCAAAAGGAATCGACACGTGTCGCTGCGGATCACTCACTGAGCATGCAAGAGGGCAAAAACTCAATTTGTCGATGGTATTAGGGTTGGTCACCATAGAAACAACAAAGCAGTTTGGGCGGGATTACATAAATATCAAGCATCGTAGAACACTAGACAGAAATGCCAAGTCCTTGTGTAGCGCTATGTGTCGCTTAGCATCCACAGGGGCTTGGCTTTAAAAAAAAAAACAAAAAAAAAAAACAGCAGCTGGGACTTTGGTTGCGCCAATTAATATTCATGTTACACAAAATCCCAGGTGACTAATTTAACACACCTGATCAAATCAATAATTTAAAAGGATGAATCCAAATAAACCTATTTTCAAGAGATACCCTATGCAGTAGGGCTGTGCAATTAATCAAAATTCAATTACAATTATGATTATTACACTCCACAGATTACAAAATTGGGATAATTGTAAAAAAATGATAATATGCATTTACATCCAACGCACTATGTTTGTCTACACACAAGGAAATCATACTTGAATTTATACATTCGTACCTTTTTTATTTTATAATAATAATTTTATAAATTTTGTTTGGGACTTACATAATTATAGTGTTTTAAGAAATGTATTTGTCCTTATATTTTTTACGTTTAAACATTTTCTCGTTTTGTAGCAAAAAATAAATGATCGGTTGAATAATCGTGATTTCAATTATTACCCAAATAATCGTGATTAATATTTTTTTCATAATCGAGCAGCCGTACTATGCTGGTCGCTACAGAGGGAAGGAAAACCCACCTCAAAATTCACCACATAGTTATCAAATTGCAAAGTGACTTCCATGGCCTTTTAAGTTTCAACAACATTAAGGCATAGAGGCCACACCCAAACAAAAGCATCCACCTTTACAATCGACAGCTATGAAAGCTATCAATTCTGCACAGGGTTGTTCCTTGAATCAGTCAAACATCCAACAAAGACTCAAAGAAGTCACATACAGGAAAAAAAAAAGGAATTTACTGAATTTTATTTTGTCAAGTGGCTGCACAAAAAAAAAATAGATGTATAGTCTAATATATTAAGTAGATGTATAGTTTTTTTTTTAGTCTATTTAAAAAATATATCTGGATCCTTGCCATTTTATTTTGTGCAGCCAGTTGATGAAAAAAAAATGGAGTAAAAAAATTTCAGTCGGTGTCATTAAAAATTATAATCTAAACAACAGCCAAATATTTTTTCTCAGTTTAAACCATGAACAACGGACATCGCATCTAACAGCAGCGGCAGCAGCAGTAGAACGCCGGTATGTGGAAAATGCCGAGCAAAGCTGAAAGGGAGAAAAGGAGTCACTCCATCCATCTTGGTGGCAGACGGCCCAAGAAATTCTACACAACCACAAAGCGTCAGAAGACGACCTCATAGATTCTTCATGCTTTCACCAACCCTTTGGCTTTGAATTTGTCCTGTCATGCTTTCTCTGCATTTGGCTGCCTGATTCATGTTAGACTAGTTGACTTCTTTGGAGAAGATATTTCTTTACAAATATATTCACAGTGTAGAAGCCACATTATTTGCCACAAAAATCAGATTTTTTTTTTTTCAAACAAAGAGGGGAAATCAACCCAAACACATTTTCTTTTTCAAGAATATGTTCCCAGAAGGCCCACTAGTTGAAACACAACATTCTGATTAATATTGAGTTTGTGGAATATGAGTTAAGAAGCAAAATCCACCCCTTTTTAGCTAGCTCAGTCACTTCTGTCGACTTGAAAATGACATCACAACTGCTCAGGGCTCAGGTAACGACCAATCACGGCTCAGCTTCAGTAAACAAGTCAGCTATGATTGGTTGTTACCTGAGCCCTGAGCAGTTGTGATGTCATTTTCAAGTCGACAGAAGTGACAAAATGGCCGCCCCCAGAGATGGCTAAAACGGGCGAATTAACTCTTAATGCCTTGTTTCAACTAGTGGGCTTGCATGGAACATATTCTTGAAAAAATATGTTTGGGTTGACTTCCCCCCCTTCAAAGAAAAAATCTGAATTAACTACCGGTACAAGTGTTGTGTTTTTTCTGTGGGTATAGCACACTAGAGTGTATCAAAGTAGAACTCACCCTTTTTTGGTCCTCCAAGCCATGCTGGACAGGTCTCCTCCTAGGGTGCTGTTTTGCGCAAACCTCTGCCCCAGCTTCCATCTTCCCATAAGTAAGCGAATATTCACGCTGGTGCACAGCGGAATATCCAGCAGTTACAAAAGGGATTGAAGTGAAATACCCACTCAAAGTATTTCAGATCGTTTCCCACTTGATTGGTTGCAGTGAGGCGTGAACATCTATCCAAAAAGTGGAAAAAATGTCCGTCCATCAACTTTGCTTCATCAAACAGGTGATAGCAAATCTCGGAGAGGGTCCCGCCTCAGCCACGAGCCGTGACACACTCATAGCGTTTCTTCACGGTTTCTCGTTGCAGTTCTTGGCCTGGCTTGAAGTAAGCGTCACTGCAGACGATGGAAATCGGATACCAGCAGGGTCCTCCTCTCTTCCAAAACCACCACCACAGCCATAGAGATTTTGGAGGGTATTATTATCATAATCCTTTCTGTTGGACAACAGTCAGTTCATCATCCAGCGAGGAACACATGGGCGGGCCTCGGATTATACACGCTCTTGGTCTTCCAAGTAGCATCCGCCAATTTATGAATAAGAACAGCAAAAGCGAAGAAAAGCCGGTGCCACTCTCGAAGGTCTGGTGTCCGCCAGAGAACAGCTGCTCGTGCAGAGAAAAAAAAAAATAGGCAAAGCACAACAATTACGCAACATCTCCAAAGACCTGAACACAACCTTGATCAAAGCTCTACAATTAGTTCCAATGGACCACTTGATTTGATTGATTCAATTAAATCAGACTCGAAAGAAACATTGTCCATCTTTCGCGCAAAAGATCAAATCCGAATCCTTGGGGTGCTGATTGATCAACCTTATCCATGCTTTTATCTCCAGTAGAATTCATTATTGTATTGGTCATGTGACTGACTGGACTCCCTCAAAAGAGCATCAAACAGCTGCAGTTCATTCAGATCGCTGGAGCTCGTGCACGCAAATGGAATACGCTGCCAATAGAAGTGAAGTCAGCCCTAAGTGTGAATGTTTTTAAATCCAGGTTAAAAACTATGCGCTTTTCTCAAACATATGTCTTTCAAAGCATTTTTAAAACCATGTTCCACAAAATCATGCTCGTGCACTGTTCGTTCTGTTAGTAATATTAGTAACTTTTAATTGTTTTAAAATGTGAAGCACATTGATTTATCTTGTGAATGAAATGCGCTATTTCAATAAAGGTGTTTGTTATTAATTTTCACATGTTTCTATAATGTAAATATGCCTGCCTGCAGTGTTGTGGGCAAAAACCCTTGTACATTTTTGGCATCAGTACTAAAATATTGACATCAACATGTGACTGGCACTGATATAGCCTATTAATGTATCAGTTAGGTACGCTCCTGATCTTTCATCTCTATTACATCAATTCTTATTTGCATCAGTTTACTATGATTCATGTCTTAGGCGAAATGTAGAAAACAATCAAAGCTAAAGCATTTAAGGTAAAGCATTTATTTAGGGGCCGGCCGCTTATGCCAAACTATTGATTGCACTACTTAATAACATTTTACGTGCTGTGATACACGTTGGCTTCCACCCTAATAATGTACATAATTATTTATCAGTGGGTATTTAAGGTGAAAAGAATGTGTTTGAGTCCCTCAGGTGTACTACGTTTCCACCTGACCATATACGCATGTAAAAACATTTTGACGACTTTTGTCGGATCCAATCTTTCAATAATTTCACGCGAATGGGCAAGTGACAAGCTTCTAATCAAATACAGAAAAAATAAAAAAAGAATTCAAGTGTTTGAATCTGTCGAAGGTTTGAGCTACACTGCAGCATCCCTGCAGAACATTCTGCGCCGAGCATATAGTCTGGGCTGAGCTTTCGAGAAACTGCTAGGAATAAAACATACATTGTGCAAACTACGGAGACAAACAGACACTGGACGACATCATATTTTTCTCATAAAAATCACTCTTACCCTGAACTTCTCCGTTTGTTTCGTCCCCTCGTGGAGTAGGTGCCTTATGTTTGATGCTGCTCTTTCCTCTGGTCTGTGAACGGAGCAACCGATGCGTTGACTTACTGTCGGAAAATTTGAATGGGCATGGCTGCAAAAACTTACGGTGTTACTTTAATTCAGATTTTGTACAGACAATTAATACACTATTGTGACGGTTTCTTTGTTTGACTTCAATTGTTTTTTTTCAATTGAACGCCATCAATCATTTTTCTAATTCAATTGTCCTCACTCAGGAGCTAAGCGACCTAGAGAGGAAAGTCCATGGTGAGGATGAGACACTCGCATATTGTGCCTAAACAGAAGTACCCGTTTCTCATCCGTTACGTGAGGATGCTTTCAGTGAAGCATCCAACGTGAGTCCTCTAATTTACCAAGTATCCCTAAAGTACCCTTCAGGGTCCCACAGATTTCCTCTCGCGTCTGTAAAATGACGTCACTTACTGCGTATTCTTTCTCCACATCCTCAAAGACGCTCGTCCGTTTCCATGACGACTCGACGTAGGCAGGCTTTTGCCGCCACTTAGCGTCCAAATGTAGACAAGTTAAGAAGAATTTAAAGTCCAACAGTAGCAAATGGAATGAAATCAGTCTTTAATTGGGCACTTGCCCCCCCCCCCACACACACACTCACACACGCACACACACACGCATTCTCACGCAAACACACTCCACTTTAGAGCTTATAATTGGAAAATATTCACATTTATTTATATCTTATTGCAAATCCTGTTTCAAATTAGTTGTTCCTAAATGTATACAGTACTCATGTACATTTGACTGAACGTCAATTGTGGACTTTTGAAATATATATATATATATATATATATATATATATATATATATATATATATATATATATATATATATATATATATATATATATAATTATTATTATTTTTTTAATGGTTCAAAACTTTAATCCCCTTCCATATTATGGGTAAAAGGCTTTCTGGCACTAATCACATTTAACTTGCTGCCTGCCTCTCTCTGAGGCAACAATCTGCTCTGGTGCCAACTGCCTTGTTCCATCTACTGACTTTAATGCAAAACTGAGTCTAGCGTTTGTTGGCTATGATCATGTTTACCATGGGCTGCGCTGTGGAGTTCAAAAACTTTGGGGACACCCGAAGAGACTCTGGGACATCGTTACGGGTTTCAATTTGGCTTTATGCCTTTGACCGCTCAATACAATCCAATACAATTTTATTTGTATAGCGCTGGTTGGAGGTGAGCAACAAGTGTTACAAATGTATATTTGACTATCACAATTCCTCTTCATGAGATTGTATTAAATTGCACAGACAGCACTCATTGTTTGTGATAGATTTGAAAACTTGATAGCAGTTGAGTTATTCAAAAAGCAAATGAAGGAGAACACAGTTGCTAAAGATTTATTTCTGTTCCATCATTTGTTTGCCTTTTTGTTTTGGTTCAAGCAGATGTAATGCAGTAATCATTGCCCAATATAACAAAGGAAGAAATTGGCCCAAAAAACAGTCAGGACCAATCAGGGCTTAGGAACTGACAGAGATGCGTTTCTGGATAAGAAGTTAGCAGGAAAGAGAAATACAGCATTATAAAGATCAGTCCAGTAGTTTATTTATGCATAAATACACAATCTGGTCACAAGGGTGTAGAAGTTATTCAATGCACCTTTTACAATTGAAGTCTTCAAGTTTAAAGTGCTCCAGTGGATAAAAGTCAGGTGATTGAAAAGATGATGATTGATTCAGAATTATTGCCTTTTACTCCAAAGGATACAAAGCCTATAAAAAGTCCCAGCTCTAGGATCATCTGAAACAAACAGCGAAGCTCTATCACTGGAAGATGCAACGTACAACTAGCAAAAAAGCATGTGGAAAAGAGTGCCTTTCAATGTATCATGACTGAATAATAAGGGAGAAGAAGAGCACAAGAGACAACAACATCTCTGAAATTATGGCTCTGCTGATTTGGGTATTTACCAAAATGACATCCAGAAGCAGGACAATACTGCTAACAGCTCGAAAGTGTGAACACACACCACAAAAAGCCATTGTATATTTAAATGGCATTAAATTGAGTACAAAATCTATTTTATTTTGTTGAACTTATATTGACAGGGTAAAATCCTTTTGACTCGGTTGTGCCTCAAATTTGTTAATAAATTGAGGGCTGACCCCAGGCTTCATTGTATTTACTGGACTGAAAAAAGTCAAATGGTGTTTTGTTTTTTTTGTTTTGTTTTTTTGGTTGTTTTTTTTTTACAAAATGAGGAGGTCTTTGAAGTATTCTCCCCACTGACTCACGACGTCCCAAGTCCAGATCAGCAGCTCCGCATATCCCAATATACAGTGCTAGGGGGTGGGAATGATAATAGTTTTTTCGATGCATCGTTCGGCGGATTAAAAAGATTCTGAATCGATTCATAGGTATTAATAATCGATATTTAAAGTTTAAATTTAAAAAAACTAAAAGCATGCACAAGCGATTCCATGTGTTTGTAGGTCAGACGTCTGTGCTAGGCTAAGCTAACACGTGACAAGATGGCAGAACAAGCAAAACCTCATACGAGTGGAGCCAAGTCAAAGTGTGAAATATAAATCCTTGCTCTTCCTTGAGTTTTTTTCTTTTTAAAAAGGCACCAGTGTTTTACATGAACTATAAAATATTAGCCAATGTAGTGATGCATCGGAATCGGAATCCAATCGAATCATAGGCCTCTGAATCAGAATTGAATCGAATGGTGGGCCTCAGAATCGGAATTGGATCGAATCGTGAGTATACAGTGCACTCTTACCGTGGGAAACTCCCGACTGGAATAGAGTACAACCCCTCTCAGGAGGACTGATCCCAATCCCCAAGCCATATTTTCGAGGCGAGTTCGACTATATCAAGTTGGAACACCTCGACCTGGAAAGGTGATATTCCACGTCCGCAGCCGCTTCTGTAGCCTGGGATCAGACCAGCCAGGGCGACCTACAGTATCTCTTCGGCTTGTGCCCAGCTGGCGCGACCCCGATGACCTGCGTCTGGGCAACAGAAAACACCGTTCAAAATCGCCGCTCATCATAGCATGTTCTTGAGCCGCGCTTTGTCCGACTCCGCCTCCTCTGACCTGTACTCTCCGGGTGACTCCGCCAGGCGCATAAAGCCACGAAAACCACTCCACAACGTTAAGGTGACAGGAGACAAGCGTAGCCTCTTTACAATTCAGCAGGCGCAGTGATTTATATTAGTTTGGTTGTCAATAAAATTAGAAAAGGCCTAAGGGCATTTAAAAGAATGATGACATAATCACATATTATCAATGATTCTTTTATGACCACTCTTTTTGAACATTGACCCTATAAAACATAACAATGGTCCCTTCCCAATACTATTTGGCAGTAGCCAGCCGGGCACAAAGAGCAGTAGGCTGGACAACACCTCATTGGATAAACAAATGAACAGTAAAGATTACATGCATTAAAACGTAAGAGGTACAAGCTGACGAGGTCTTGCAATCAGTCTCTCAAAGTCGGAGCTAGCCAGAGATAATTCACTTCCACTATGGCTATTTTCACGGAAACAACTGCAGAACTTGCAGCCTGCCTCTCCGAGGCCACAATCTGCTCTGGTGCCAACTGCCTCGTTCCAACTAGTAACTTTAATGCAAAATTGAGTCTAGCGTTGAGCATCGTCCTCACCGCCATGCTGGCTTTGATTATGTTTATCATGGGCTGCGCCGTGGAGGTGGGAAAACTTTGGGGCCACCTGAAGAGACCCTGGGGCATTGCAATTGGTTTCCTCTGTCAATTTGGCATCATGCCTTTCGCCGCTTTTGCTTTATCGGTTGCCTTCAATGTGCTGCCTGTTCAGGCCCTCGTCATCATTATTCTGGGGTGCTGTCCTGGAGGCTCCACTTCCAATATTATCTGCATCATGCTGGATGGAGACATAGACTTAAGGTAAGAAGTGCCTGGTTCATATGTACATTCTTGTGGATTAACTCTTATTCCACAAACGCAATATTCAGCAGAATAAACGTGTTTCAACTAGTGGGCCTGCTGGGAACATATTCTTGAAAAAAAAAAATGTTTGGGTTGATTTCCGCTTTAGGGGATTTTTTTTTTTTTTTTATGTGTGTGTGCAAAATGAGACAAGGATTTATATTAATTTCACACACTTGTCTATGCTATGCCAGTCTTGAGTAACATTTTGGTCCTACATAAAGTGAGAGGATTAAAAAAAATGAATTTGGGTTTCCGCAGGTATCACCCTTGCGGCCATCCTTATCCCAATCACTGGAGGAATGTACATGAAACATAAGAGGCCCCACTTGGCTAACAAGATCCTCAAGGTAGGAATTTGCAATGTTCTTGCCCAAATAACTCTACAAAGTGATATTTACACTATATTGTGTTGCATTCTGTATGTCCAGTTTGGAACCATTATAGGCTTTGGCGCCATTATCTTCATTATTGTGGTTGGGAAAATTCTTTACGAGTCTTCCTGGAACATTGATCCTTCCATTTGGTTGATCGGAACCTTCTACCCCTTTATTGGTTTTGGGATGGGTTTCCTTCTGGCCCGCTTTGTGGGTCAACCATGGCACAGGTAAAGTGACAGTTGATGGCATAAACAATTTTGAAATATTGCCATAGCAACATACAAATCTATTCAAAGCATACATATGTGATAATTACTGCGTTTAGTGGCTGATTCATAATTATTTGTCATCACAAAATCTTACATTTTCTCGGGCAGTATACACTATGTTTTTGTTATCTGTTTGTTTGTTTGTTTGTTTGTGTCAGGTGTCGAACAATTGCTGTGGAGACTGGCTTTCAGAACGCCCCATTGTGTGACACCATTATCCAGCTGTCCTTCAGCCCAGCTGAACTGGAGCTCATGTTTTCATTCCCCGTTATCTATGGCGTCTCTCAACTGGTGGTGTCTATCCTGTTTATTGCCGGTAAGATCCAAGTGTTGCGCGGATATGAAAGCAACTTTATGATGCAGTGCTGTTTTCTTAGAAACATGTTTGTCAACAATGACCAAATGAGGGTGAAGACATGCCAAGAACCATGCCTCTAAGTGAATCTGTCTGCGATGTTTCCGTGTGTGAGGAGGTGACGTGTTTTTAATACAGGATTTTTTTTTAAGGAGTGCCTCCACCAAGTGGAATTAGGTTTAATTGGAGCATTTAAACCATTACATTTTAGATCACGAATCAAAAAGGAAGGAGACTACAGAGAACACTCATAATCTGTGAAGATGTGAAGAAAACTTCACAGCATTTGAGCTATGCATGCTTCTGGACAGTGAGTTGGCAGGAAACAGAAATGCAGCACTATAAAGGTCAGGCAAGTCATTTTGTTTTAAATAGAACATACCCGTTTGGAAAATGGGAAAACACTGTGTCTCGAAAGCTGAGCCATCTCAGGTCAACTCTGTAGTTGTATAATAAAATCATAAACTACGCAGTGAATATGGTAGGCAATTTAGCTGCCGTGAGCCCATGGACAATGATCGACGTCCAAGACAATAAAACGTGTAATCCAAAACTGTATACGGCTAAATCAAACATTTAACATTGTCAAAGCAATTTCAATTCATGGCCAGAAGGAAGTTAGGGATTAAACACATCATTTTACTGAGAAATTGTATTCAAGGACAGTGACCGTTAACAGAAGGCTCACAATATAGGACATCTTTTTGGTCACAATTTGGGAACTATTGGGCATATTTTACAACTTGAAGATGAATGCCTTGTTTCAACTAGTGGTCCTGCATAGAACATATTCTTGAAAAAAAAAAATGTATGTATGTACATATATATAAAAAAAATATATATATATATATATATATATTTTTTTTTTATTTTTTTTTTGGGGGGGGTTGACTTCCTCTTTAAAGTTTGCAAATTTGAATTGTGGCGGCTTGTGGATGAATGTCAGGTGATTTAAAAGATGTCGAGATAGTGATTCATAATTCTTGCATTTTACTCCACAGGGTACCAAGCCTATAAAAAGTACCGTGGTGGTCTGGGATCAGGTGAAACAAACAGTGACTCTCCACCACTGGAAGATGGCATCGTAGAACAAGCAAATTAGACATTGTCATGAGGAAAGTAGTAATAATGATTGAATAATAAAGGAAAAGAAGAGCACTTTGACAAGGACAACACAACACTCAGCTCTGAGATTATGGCTCTGTTGACTTTGGTACTTGTCTTTTTCAGTTCTTTGACTCGGTTGTGCTTCGTATTTGTTATTAAATTGAGGGCTGAGCCTAGGCTTCTTTATATTTATTGGACTCAAAATGTTGTTGTTTTACCTGGGTAATATTGATTTAGCTATAAGCGTGCGGTTTTACATTTCTGCGTGAACTAAAAATTATCATAAACGCAAAACCCCAATCTTATAGTGTAGGGTGTCAGCAACATTTGCTATGCATTACAATTTAAAATTATATAATTATATAAAACGGCAGAAAGTGACGAATTGTGTCTCAATCGTGTCATTATATTTGCATGTTTTTGTCACTGCAGTGTTGACGTTATTAAGGAACAAATGTGTAGTAAAAATAAAAAATATAAAAATAAAACTAGAATATTTAAAATTAAATGGAATGTCCATGACCATCGCCGTATCACTTCAGCTGCCTCTGTTGTTCACAGTTTAATGCATTGATTGGATGGTGTCTTAATTCGCAGAGTATTACGACCGAAAGGCTCTCCATTTCTAGGCTGCGGATCACAGCGACACTCTCTGGTCACTTCGCGTAATGGTCTCGTGAGCATAATTTCCGTGTTAAATTACTTAATTCGTCTCATACAGACCGTATTAAACAAAAACAGTTCCAATCCGATAGCTCTTATAACGCTTTCGATTAAGGTGAGTACTTTTAAATTTTATGCGCGAGAAAAAACATTTGAACAATTGTCTAGTACTTGTCTCGTGACTAGCCCTTGTCTCCAGAGAGGAAGTGCCGTCAGTGCGCATGCGCAAACCGGCAGGGCCAAACGTTGAGTCGCCCACACAACTTTTTTTCTTGTCGAACAAGAAGTGGCGGCTGATTTGAGAGCTTCGGTTATTCCAACTCTCATGTTTGCCGCACACCTTCTTTTTTAATGTACAAATAGTCTTTCAAACGTTTGGATTCACCTCAGAAGTAACGCTCCTCAAGTATTCGATTACCAAGATGGGGGCTTTTCTGTGACCAGCATTTCATTTTGTAGAGTTTGGTAAGTCTTCGCCTTTTTATTTCATGGAACATTCGCTCTTTGGTGGTTAGTTTTCATCGGAAGCTGATTCAGGCAGTTGTACTGCTATACTAATCGACATAATAACCTGACCATTTACTTTTTTAAATTAAGCGTGTTTCACTTGTTTCGTAACCGGGGCGAAAATCAACACGTCAGCGCGCGTTCGGAAACGACAGACCGACAGGTCGTAGCTCTACAACCGCCCTCTACAACAATTCATGATGCAAACGACGCAGTCATGACATTGTGGTGATACATCCTGGGCAATATTAGGTGAACTAGTGCGAGTGTTTGTGCCTGTTAAGACTGTAGACTCATTCCGCGCCAAGGATTTCAAAAAATGTTTACCTGCGCGGGACGCCCGGCTCACTTCCTGTTTGGCGCGCTCTCATTGGCTTGTTCGGACGAAAAGGGCGGGAGCGGCACGTTGATTCGACGGCGACCACGTCACTTACGGCCAACTTCAAACTGGTGTTGTTGGCATAGTTTTTCCATTTTTGGAAGAAAGGACTTCTTGGTTTTAATGGGGAATTATAAATATGCATTTATAAAAGTATTAGCGTTACTATTTTTTCTGAAATCAGACGGGGAATTATATTAATGGAGTGTGCTATTCAGTCAAGCACAGGACATACATCCTTATGCATGAATAAAGTTATATTAAAATAATGAAATGTGCTTTTCTCTTTTATTCCAAGTTGGATGATGGCTTTACAGCCCTTCTGGTTTTGTTAAGTCCTTGGAAACCACGTGGGAAACACACACAGTTGATCATGGGCCCACTCACAACTCCTAAAAAAGCAGGACAAGCAGGATCTGTTGATCCATGGACACCAACTTCCAACCTCAAAATGCTCATCAGTGCTGCAAGTCCGGAGATTAGGAACCGGGAGATGGAGCTGTGTCCGCGCCCTATGTTACATGAAGTTCTTGATTCTACACAGGTCTAGAATTTTTGTATATCCAAATTGTATACTCTATGACAGAAATCCATGTACTTACTTCTCATCTGTTTGCTGTTTTTCTCTTGTAGGATGTTGAAAATGGAGATGAGTCTGAGAAAATGTTAAGCAGAAAAGAAAAGAGTCTGGGTTTGCTCTGCCATAAATTCCTCGCCCGCTGTCCAGATTGGCCAGACCCAGCCACCAACAATGAAATCTGCCTGGATGACGTGGCCACTGAACTCAGTACGTCAGCTATGTTTACTAATATCTGACCAGTAGACAATACAATACAATATTATTTATATAGCGCACACATTATCATTTGAAGCTGCAGCTTTCATGGTTTCTGACTTTTGTTTTCTTGGCACAGATGTGGAGCGCCGCCGCATATATGACATAATGAACGTGCTCGAAAGCCTGCACATGGTGAGCCGTTCTGCAAAGAACCGCTACATGTGGCACGGTCGGACCAATCTGGCCCAGACTCTGACCATACTCAAACAGGTGGGCAGGGAGCAAAAGTACTGCCAGCAGATGCAGCAGATCAGACAGCGCTTCCTGGATAAAGAATTTGACTTTGATGGCGACGAGAAGGAGAACCAGGAGTTGATGCACTCGGAGAGCAGCGAACACGGACAAAAGGAGCTCTTTTTTGTGGAGCTTCCCGGAGTGGAGTTCAAAGCAGGTGAGGTCCGAGCACGATATTTATTTATTTTTTAAAATCTACCCAATCTTACAAGACTACAATCTGTTCATCTTTGTCCCCAGCCTCTGTTAATAGTCGGAAGGACAAATCTCTGAGAGTGATGAGCCAGAAGTTTGTCATGCTCTTCCTGGTTTCTAATCCTCCCGTTGTCAGTCTGGATGTGGCTGCCAAAATCCTGATTGGAGAAGACCCCAGTGCAGATCAGGATAAGAACAAATTCAAGAGTGAGCGTAAATTGATTTGTCCCCCTTGGTCGAAATGAACACTTGACTGCGTTCTAGATCTGTGAGCAGTCCTAAATAGCTTGTGTGTGTCTGTTATGTTTACAGCTAAAGTGCGGCGACTTTATGACATCGCTAATGTGCTGCGCAGCCTGAAACTCATCGAAAAGGTCCATGTAACGGAAGAGCGAGGGAAGAAACCAGCATTCGAATGGGTGGGCCCCAATGACCTCCCTCAAGTGAAAGGTAGGAATAGACTTCATTGCTCGCCCATTGGCGTGTGCTGCAAATATAAATGCATAAATACATTTTTAACGTTGTCGTTAAAATACAACAAGCACAGTCCGAGGACCTCCCGTATAGCTCAAGGTGACCTACTTTGCAGCAGATGTAACGTTTTGTTTGACATTCGACTGTTTCAGATGTGGCAAGTGGCACCTCCATGTGTCCACCCAATAAGACAAAGGTGCTGGAGTCGCACCCCTCTGTAGAAAACTGTGCCAAAAAACTCTTTTCATCCCCACCTGGCTCAAAGCGAAGCTTCACGCGGCACCCTTCTCTCATGAAGCTGGCCAAGAGCATTCAGGAAGACCGGCGTAAGATCAGCTCAGCCCCAAGTAGTCCTGCCAAAAATGCCCTTGGTGAGCCTTTTTTTTGGGGGGGGTAACAACAATGCTGATTTGATTTGCCGTATTACCTTTGTTTTGTTCCCCCCCAAGATGACAGCGACGTCCCAAGCAAAATGGCCCAACTTGCTGCTATTTGCAAGATTCAGCTTGACCAGGAGTCAGCGTAAGTTTGAGTGCATGCGATTGGGAAGAAAATGTCTACATAGCAGGGGTGCTCAAAGCATTTGTGCTTATGGCCACATTCATTTTTTAAATTAACAGATGGGCCAGGTCACGTAGATGGGGGGGAGGGGGGACTTCAAATGATGTAGCAAATCTAAAATGGTTAATTGTTATAATCAAATAAATTATGCTTATTTTAAAGTTGTATTCTTATTTATAATTCATTGAATTTATTAACCAATTGTTTAATTAAATGAAAACAATTAAATGTACGTGTAAAATTGTTCCAAATTAAATAACAAAGTACACTGGTCAACAGCAAATCTTAATCAAAGATGGATATATGTGTACCTCGACACATTTTTGGCAATGATAATTTTATTTATTTTATTTTTTTGGGTATTTTGCTTTTTTTCCTAGCATATCAGGTTTTTGAGACATTTTCAATTTTTGTTTTCAACTTTGGCCTGTAAAAGCTTGCACAATAAGGATTTTTACCGGACGTTGTAATTTATAGCTACGACGTTTGAAAAAAAAAATAAAATAAAATACGCCTGCTGTTGGATTTAACCCTTAATTCCTAATTATCAATTATACGACTATGTTACATATTATGAAAACTTGACGCGCAAGAGGAAAAAAATGAGGGCAGATTAAGAATCAGTGCAACAAATTCACCTTGAAAAGATTTACTTGCATCTCCGGTTCAAAAAATGTTGTGAAAATGTGTTGAGCGGTGTTATTAGTACAGATAAATGGTTAAAAGATGAGTGAATATACGTTAATTCCCCTGTGTCTCTAAAAACATCAACATTTTATGTAAAAAACAAAATGGTTTATTTTAATAAAATAATAATTTATGCTCATTTTTTAATTATTTCATGAATTTATCAAGATCAATCAACACTTTATTGAATAAACTGAATGATTCAAAAAAAAAAAGTGAAATGTTTGTGACAAATATTACAGGATTCTTGATCATGTCACTTCTCGGTGTGTTGGATTAAAAAAAAAAAAAAAACAAGGGTGCGTCATATGTGGTCTGTTTTCCCACCCCTCTGCCAAATAATCTCGAGATTCGGTTGAAAGTCAAGATCCAGCCAGTGTACTCCCTGGCCTCACTTGTTATTTATTATTCACTTTGTATTTGTACCCATTTCTGTTCCAGGGGCAACGATCCAAAGGCAGTTGCCAGTGAGGCAAACACAACGGTTGTGAGGCTCCAGCCAACCAACTCCATCTCAGCGGAACCGCCCCAGGCATCATTTCCAAACGAAGAAGCTGGACGGAACCCAAATATGCACGGCACCCCACTGGCCTCCCGGCCCTCAGGCAGTGTTGCATACATCCCAGCGCAGTGCTCCCCCCTCATCCCCATCATTTTACCTCAGCAGCCGGGCGGCCGGCCCTACGCTGTCTATTTGCACCCGTCGTCTCTCAAACCCAACACTCTGACCAGACCACAGCCGACTAGTTACGCCGTACGCTCGATGACCTTCGAGGAGAAGACTGGGCGTAGCCCGACTGTCCCGTTAGCTGCTAAGAGCCAAGCCGCTTTGAGGGTACCGGACGGGAGCCCCTTGTTGGTCAAACGGTTGTGTTCGGACCCGGCCGGAGAGAGCAGTCCTCCCAAAGCCAAACGGGCTGACTCCGCCCTCAAGGTAAAGAACATACTTGCATACAACATGTACTAATACATATACAGGTAGCACTCTGTTTGTTATTTTCTATTTCTATGACATCGATGTATCTCTGTGTTTTGAAAGACAGAACATATTATAATTACAGTAAATACACATGAAAAAACTAAAAACAGGACACACTGGAGAGGGGCGCGAATTACCAGTAATCCGTTACACTGTTTTGAAATAACGTTTTATGCTGCACACTCTGCTCCCTGTCCCTCTGTTGTTCCCTTTTTAGTCACTTCCTGGTTATACTCCTGCATGACAGCCGGCGTTATGGAAACGTACAATTTGGTTGTTTTATTTAATCAATCCATACACAAGACAATATTTCTATACAAATACATTTATAAATGAAAATTGGCAATGGATAATTGACAATAGCTGTAGTATACATTCAGTCATAGACACGATGTCAATGGCAGCAGCATTCTTTGTTCAACTCATTCACTGCCATTCTTTTATCCTAACCTTTGAAAAAAATATAAATAGGTTCCTGGGATTGAATGGCTGGTTTGTGAAAAGACAAATACATTCGTCAAAGGCAGTGAATGAGTTAATAGATATTTTTCTGTATTTTTTAAAAATTACAATGGTCCCAACATGGGCCTTTTTTGGGGTTATAAACTGCAGGCAAGGTCCATGGTGGTGCCCTCAAGTCAGCTGGCATAGGCGCCATCTCCCCCCCGGCTATATTTCACTATTCTGTATTTTCTCACATTAATATTCATAACTATTAGTATTCATTATTTTCCATCTCACCCCGCAGGACACCTCCCCAAAGCAGTGCCGTGCCCCTCAAGCTCGTCTGAAGACCCTCCGCAGTTGTCAGCTGTCCAGCCGGCCCTCCCCCCGCGCTCTCCACCTGGACCCCGAGTTCGTCAACACTCCCGGCAGCGCCGTGCTTGCGCCGACACTGGAGCAGAGCTTGGAGACCTTCCTGGAGCGGGACGACAAGGCGGCGACTTCTGATGGCGAGGCGGGTTTAACGCCCGTCAGAGTCGCCCCAGCGCTCCCGCCGGGACAAATTAACACTGAGGTAACTGACCACACGCACGCACAAAACTAGAAAAGAAAAGCAATTTGAATGCAGATCATTGATTTCTCTGCCCATGTCAGACTTTAGTGCCAGCAGGATACCTGATCCCACTCGCCCATCACCCTGTTGTTACGTACAAGGAAAACCAGGGCTCGGCAGCAGAAAGCAGCAAGCCATCGACTCCTGCTTACGTCTACCAAACACCTACTGCAGGTCAATGTCCATGCATGCCACTTTTATAAAGTTTAAGCCAACATCCCATTATTTTACGTATTGATTTTAAAGCGGAAGTCAACGCAGACATAATTTTTTCAAGAATATGTTCTACGCAAACCCACTCGTTGAAACAAGGCATTCTGTTTGTGTAATAAGAGTTAATCCACTCATTTTTAGCCATTTCTGGGGGCGGCCATTTTGTCTTCTGTCGACTGAAAATGACATCACAACTGCTCACAATGACCAATCACGGCTCAGATTCAGAAAACAAGTCAGCCGTCAGTCACTTGCTCTTTAGACTTGATGCCTGCTTTATTCAGCAACTTGTGAAGATAGCTCAGGTAACATCCTCTGCATTATTTCTGGCTCTTTTGCAGGAAAGCTATGTCATTAATGACAATGCGCATCAGTATGAAACTTAACTAAATAAAGTCATACGACATTGTGCAAGGGAGTCCCTATCACAACATTTAGCAGTAATAAATAGTATAAAATACAAATATATATATATATATATATTATACATATTTGTGGAGGCTCAAGACTAATTGTAATTTAGAATGAACAAAATGGGCAGCAGTCCACCAGTTGCTTCATTTTCCAATTAATTGGTTCTTAATTTGAAAGGAAACGTCCTTTTATTGTTGCCAAGGTCCAACATGAAATGCTAATGCCACCCAGTGGCAGAAAAAAAAATGACCTCAAAACAAATCTGACTCAACATTTGACACGTTACCATAGAAACTGACGCCAACAAGTCAATATGTGTGAACACAAGAAAATCAATCTGGTCACTTCCGAATGACAGTGCAGAGGCAGAGCCTTATATATGGTAAAATACAGTAAATAAAACAACAAGGCTTAACGTTCTTCCTGTTATGCCTCAAACAGGATCCAGACCACTCCCGGTCCAGGAAGTGACTCCCACCAGCTTCCGTCTTCACAGACCCGCTGCAGCCACTTCTCCGCACCTGACCCAGCAGGCCCAGCGCCTCCACAACCCCAGTCCGGCTATCCTCAACTTCACCCTGCAGAACCTTGGGCTGATATCAGGCGCCAGCCCGGGAAACGCCTTTGCCTCACCGCAGACCCCCGAGCGGTCAAACGCCGTGCTCAGCCCTCTGGCTCTGCAGCAGCGAGGGATGGTTTTCATCAAGCCGCTGGCGGTTCAGCAGCCCTCGCAGCCAGTGGCTCTAATCAGTATTCACCAGGTACACACAGATGCTTGTTCAACTGGGTGTCAGTCAGTCAGCACTACGAGTCAGCGAAGCTAACATGAAAATTGTCTGCTCTCTCCTTGTTCTAGCCTTTAATGACTACCCCCAAAGGAACGGGACTCCCCCAGCACAGCTTCTTCCACACACCGGTCCCCCTCTCCCCTTTGGCTGCTGCAGTGGTCTCCCCCAGTGGACAGTTGGCCCCTAAAACTTCTTACATACCTCAAAGGAAACTGGACATCAACAGCGAAGAAACGCTCTGATATCGGGGTGTTTTATGGTTTATTTTTCCTCAATTTCTATGTTTAGCATTTTGCAATAATCATTACCTGTGGGGGGGGGACAAGAAAACGTGCGCAGGAGTGCAAATGAGATTTTAAAGCCATTCAGCACATGCCAGTCAGGACATTTTTCTTCTCGCTTTTGTTTTTCCAGTCGTGCTAATGTGTGTGATTGTTTTTATTATTTATGAAATGTTGAAGATGGGAGATGATGACGCCAGTGCGGCCCGTCACGTTTTTTTTTTTGGGACTGAAAATGTTAAAAGAAGCCTTGTTGATTGATGTTTTATCTCCAAGTAATGTAAAAAACGAAAAAAACCTTTGCACACATGTACATTTACGAGTACGCTTTCACAATGGAATTAATAAGTACGTGAATATTTCTGTTGAATTCTGTGAAACTTAATCTGACGTTTTTATGACTTGCTTAATTTATACAAAAAAAACTTCATTTCTGATATCCTGCTTTGTAAGAAATGCTAAATAACTTCTAAGACCAAGAGACCTCTGTCATTTTTTTGTTAGTGGTTTACAGAACTTACATCTTCGCTCATTATCATGTACATAATATAAAAAATAAACAAAACCATTTGTACTTACAGTACATTGTTTTACAATGAAACACGCACACACACAATATGCATAGGGGTTCAGTTCTATCAGGCTCAGTGAGTTTTAGGCAATTCGGTTCTTGTAGAATTGCCTGTTCTCCATCCACATCTTGAGTCAATCATGCACTGATGCCTCAAACTCAATTTATGTGCGGGCATTTATGAAAAGCTGTCAACAGCCTGCGTTTTGGTAGCCTATACTGTATTTAGTTTTTTTTTTCTTTTAAACACAAAACGCAGAGGGCAACAATTCGGCCAAAAAATGGGTGCTGCACTTACATTAAACTTTGATGGCAAGTAGGTGGTCGCAAAATATCATTCCGCGGGCCAAAAATGCCCCATCCCCCCCCGGGCCACTGTCTCAAATCATTCGGACAAGCAACGATCTCATAGACTGTGCTTGTTAGTCTTCACAGCCCTGGTGGCATATTTGTGGGTATCAGGAGCTATACTGTAAACCAGTGTTTTTTAAACTTTTTTGAGTCAAAACATTTATTTCATTGAAAAAATACCGCGGCACACCTCCAGCTGAAATTGTGAATAAATTTTTTTAACAATGTGTTATATTGTTTGTATAAGCATTTTTGAACGTTGAAGAATGACGTTATATTATAACGTATTGAATAGGAATTAAATAAACACAAAGAAAGAAGTATTTAACAATGTTTCATATCGATACTTACTCAGTGTGAAACTGCCATGTTTGGATAAACTCGCGTCACTAATTCGCTTGTCTCTAAACAAAGAATTAGCTACCTGCTGCCGCTGCTGCTGCCACCTGCTGGTATGGAAGAGTACTACAATATAGTAAAGCCACGATTACGCTACCCCAGTGTGAAACTGCCCTGTTTAGATAAACCCGCGTCACTAATTCGCTTGTCTCTAAACAAAGAATTAGCTACCTGCTGCCGCTGCTGCTGCTACTTGCTGGTATGGAAGAGTACTACAATATAGTAAAGCCACGATTACGCTACCCCAGTGTGAAACTGCCCTGTTTAGATAAACCCGCGTCACTAATTCGCTTGTCTCTAAACAAAGAATTAGCTACCTGCTGCCGCTGCTGCCACCTGCTGGTATGGAAGAGTACTACAATATAGTAAAGCCACGATTACGCTACCAGGCGCTAGACCGCACAGGCACACACATTTTTCCACGGCACACCTGACAATATCTTGCGGCACACCAGGCAGAATTTGAAAAACACTGCTGTAAACTGTGATGTTTTTTCCCCCACTCTGTTTTATAATCCTCAAATCATTTCAGATGTTCAATAATTTTCCACAATGAAACGCAATTTCCTAGGGAATCGCAATTGCTTGATATATTTCCTATAAATACAAATGTGGCATCATGGTGGTCTAATGGTTAGTACGCCTGCCTCACAGTCAAGGTCTTGGATTCGAATCTCAGCTTGTGTGAAATTTCTATTTTCTTGCCGTGCTTGCGTCAGTTTCTTTCGGTACTTTCCAAATCCCCCCAAAATATGCGAGTTAGGTTAATTGAAGATTGTAAATTGTCAATAGGTGTGTTACAGTCAAAAGGGTATACTCATACTACAATCTCTCCTATTCAATTATTCCTCTGTCATTCAAGCACAACTCAGGCTGAATATCCAGTTTCCCACTTGGGTGAATACACTTAAATTCACGAAAAGCTTCTGGTGGCCAAATAGCAGTGGGATAACACGGCCAACTGCGCCGCTCATATTCAGTCGGTCAATCATTTCCCGCCCTGTGAGTGTCCCCGGTTTATTTGTTTGGAGGTAATCCCTAACCCTGCATGCAGCTGTGAGTCCTGGCTCCCGTGTCGCTCGGTAAATCCGCACCAAATGTTTATGTAGCTGACGGTCAAGGCCTCACTCAGCCTGTGATGAAGGGTCAGAGGGCTTGGCTCACTCACAAGTTATTTTAGGGGGATACTTTGGTTGAGGCGTCACTGCTAATGGCGAGATGGGCCCTATTTAAGACAGCCTGGAGCATACGACGCCACTGCGGGGCAGAGGCACACAGACGTGAATCAAGGTAAGCGCTGATTTACTTTGTACAACAAATCTATTATTGTTTTATGGTGGGGTTTTTTTTTTTATCGAGATGTTGGCTTCTGTACAGCACAATGTCTAGTTTAAGTTTCTATTCATGAAACCTCGAATGCCATTGTTGTGAGGTTATGGACATCCGCTGATGAGCAGACACTAGAATTCATTGGGAAAAGACATTCCGGGGACATTTTGTTTGATATCAATCCTGCCCAAACGGAAAGTGATAAGTAAATAAAATTATTTGAGAGTTAATTTATTGTTGTTTTTCTCTGCCCATTAAAAGTTAATGTCAATGTTTTCTGCAATGCTGGCATTACAGTCATTTACTTACACATTCAGTTAATTGAATTTAAAGTTCAAACAAACATTGTGACATAAAAGATTTTCAACTAAAGTATGAGAAGTTTCATTATCTAAAAGTTTTGTATGGACAAGTGCTGTATGGACTGGTAATAATATTGGTTTGTATTTCTTTAAAAAAATCTATTTTTATCAATAACAAAATGTGCACAATTAGACAATTATTCACAACAATGTTATTGGTTTGTACTTCTTAATAAGTCAAAGGTTGAACTCGCGATTGACTCTTTGTATGCTTCTAACTTTGTGGCAACAGTTTTAGGGAAGGCCCTTTTCTGTTCCAGCATGAGTCTGCCCCAGCACACAAAGCCCAAACGGTCCACAAAAGCCTAGTTGGATGAGAGCCCTGACTTCAAGCCCATCAAACACATTCAAAATTGTATTGTGAGACAGGCCCACTTGCGAGCCACACACCACAATAGTGTAGAAAGTTTTCGCCCCCTAAAAACAAAAACAAAACAAAAAAAAAACACAGGCTTTTTCCCAATACTTGTAACCATGCAGTTGATGTGTACATCAATAAAGTCCCTTTTAGACTCAAACCGCATCCACACAAACAGTTCAAAACAGTCCAATGACATTTATCATGTTTCATGTACTGCATGCGTGTGTGTGTGTGTGTGTGTGTGTTATTGTTGTTATTTAACTTAGATGCCAAACTGGGGAGGCGGTGCAAAGTGTGCAGCCTGTGACAAGACTGTCTACCATGCAGAGGAGATCCAATGTAATGCGAGGAGCTTCCATAAAACCTGCTTTATGTGCAGTAAGAACACTTTGTCTTTCCTCTTGCTCACTCACCTTATCGTCTGAATGTCAAGCGTATATAACGGTATGAAAATATGAACAATGAAAAAGAAATTAAAAGATGCAAGACCTGGAAAAAATAATTCTGAGGCCAAGAAAGAAAACAAAAGGGGATTGACGAATAAAAGGTACAAGCAAGAGGGCGTAACCAACATCCAAATTTTTTTCAGGGCAGATACCAATACTGTAGTACTCAAGGAGGCTGATTTCCAATATTTGGATTTTCATTTTCAGTAAAAACGAAGAAGTTTAAAAAAACAAAAACTTCAGCTCTTAACTTTGTTGACATTTATTCAAGCATGTGTTTATTGAACAACTTTTCAGATTTGTATAATGGTGTTTTTTTTTGTGTGTAGCACAATAGACATATTTTTTAAAATTCTCCAAGAAAAAGAAGCATTATTTCAACCATCATATACAGGGAGATTTAAAAATACAAATACAAATTTGTACATGTTAAAATTGATAAATTCTAATGGAAAGTTCAGGGTACTCCCAAGGGTCATCATCAGAATGTCTTATAAAGTTAACTGAAATTTTAAATGAATAGTTCCCTGAAGTTAACACACTTTTAAATTGATCTCTTACCGTCAGATTTTTAGTAAAGGCCGATGCCAATATTTGTCAAAATGCCAAATATTGGCACTGATAACACTGTTTAACAGCAAGATTTTAATCAGAGATTGCTTTATATGTCTCTAAATGTATTTTTGATGTAGATTTTTTTCAAATTACCATTACTTTTTTTTTTCAAGGCCACCAGGTTTTTTATATTTTATTTACCATGCATTGTAATTCATAGCTATGATGTTCCTGAAAAAATTACACCTGTTGCTGAACCTAACCCTTAATTCATAAATATTACTAAATACAATATATCAAATATTATATTATTGTTGTTATTATGAATACCTAAAGTGCTAAGAGAGAAAAGGAGGGCAGATTTGGAATCAGTGCAAAGCAAAAAATCATCTAGAAAAGAAAAGTTGACTTGCATCTGTGATTAAAAAAAAAAAAAAAAAAAAAAGTAAAAATATTTTGACCAGTGTAAATGGCCCGGCCGATAATCGGTCTATCCCTGATTCAAAAGAATCAAAACAGCCAATCATAGCAAAGATGTCCGTCCAACCAACTGAGTAAGAAAGAATAAGAAGACCAAGTGAAATGGAAGTGATCCCATATATTACTAATGTCATGATGCTGCCATGTTTGGAGGTCACATGACCATCAGCAGCTGCCCAGTCTTCCGATACAGTACTTGACCGTATTTGTTCATCTGCACAAGATTAAGTTGCAACCCCAGACTGTGTGATGACTAGTTTGTTCCACTGGGATGTCTGAAAGGCCTCCAAGATAAGCCCGTCCCTCTGCGCAGTGTTCGTCTTTTCTCCAAGCTTCAGTTCGCACTTGCATCTCTTGCTATAAATAGAAATAAATACACGTCTACGTACGTGTAATGGCTCTGCTGACTGATAAAACTTGCTAGGTGCTGGCTTTGTTCAACCGGCACTCCAGTTTGACACCCCGGCCAGACCCAGTCACACTGCTTTAAAAGTCAACTATGATATCATTATTTCTTCCTGAATTTGAATTCTTCATTTTACCACAATAACACTTTTGTCCTGACAGCTGCTGGGCGAATCGATTCAAATATCAGTATTACCAAATCAGTATCAATATTTGCCAGATCAGATCGCAATTGTAGTTTATTTTCGCTCTTGCGGTTTTGCCAAACAAGCGACAGCCAGATTTCTGTCTGAGCGCCGAGCAGGCACAGTTTGCACAATAAACAAGGAAAAATTCACGAAAACACTTAAAGGTCATGAAAGTTAATTGAGATTTAGCACGTCGATTATGCGGTAATTCATTGTTTAAAAAAAAAAAAAAAGGTATCGGCGATACTAGCCCTGCATTTACTTGATATCGGATCGATACCAAAATGCACTCTTACAGTGTTTCTTTTTGCTCTGCACAGTGAGCTGCAGGAAGGGACTGGACAGCACCACGGTAGCTGCGCACGAGTCTGAGATCTACTGCAAATCTTGCTACGGCAAGAAATATGGGCCAAAAGGTTACGGGTACGGGCAAGGGGCCGGAGCTCTGAGTTCGGATCCTGTTGGAAAGCACGTCAGCCTGCAGCCTGATGAGTATGATCACACTGAATTCAAACCAGGGTTACAATAGTTTTGAACATCTCATTATAGTTAGTTTTTATTATTATATATATTTTTTAATTCAATTAGTTTCATGTCGTTTTTCGAGAAAATGTGTTCAACTTTATTTTTGAAATTGTGTCATTTCAGTTTTATTTTTATATATTTAAAAAATATATTTTTTTTATTTCCTTAACGTTCCTAAATGTATTATCAAACTTTGTTTTAATTTTTTGTTAATTTTCATCAACTATAACAACCTTGATTAAAACTCAGTGACACCTGAATTTAGGTGAGGCTAAATTCCAGCCAATAGCAGTCTTGGCTTGTTAGTCCAGTTCAATCACAGATTCAAAAAACTTGCTAGCTTGATTGGAGACTATTTAATCCGTACGTGTCACCCTTGGATATATAAGCTACAGAGAACCAAAGTCAATTATTGGAGAATTGTAGGTTGCACAACATACTTTTTTGCACTCGAAAAAAAATCCATAAAAAAACTAATACTAAAACGAAGTATTTAAAAAATACAATTACATTAAAAACACAGAGCCAAATTTCACGTGTGCCACAATTTCTTCCATTCCAGCTCTAAACCACGGCAAACTTCCACAAATTCCACTTCTAACAAGTTCTCCCAGAAGTTCGGAAGCTCTGACCGCTGCTCTCGCTGCTCCAAAGCTGTCTATGCAGCAGAGAAGGTGATGGGAGGTGGAAAGGTAAGGAGTGCAGCTATTTATTTTGAAATACAGTATACTGTCATATTTCTCCGACTTTGTCCACTCACCATTATCGGCTCTTGGGTCTCTCTCGCTAGATGAACTTGTTTGCACTCAAAATGATATACATTGCTTCTAATGACGTCTGGGCTAAATTTCATCACTCGATATTGTGTGCGTAAAATAAAAATGTCAATTTATAGCGTGTGTACTGTTTGCTATTGTCTGCGTCTGCAGCCTTGGCATAAAACGTGCTTCCGCTGTGCTATGTGTGGTAAAAGTCTGGAGTCGACCACAGTGACCGACAAGGATGGAGAGATCTACTGTAAAGGTACAAAGGTTCAAAAGGCTTCAATCTAAAACAGGCAAGAATACAAAAAAAAAAATACAACTTATTGTACTAACCTTAACTGTTGATTTTTCTTCTCAGTTTGCTATGCCAAAAACTTTGGGCCAAAAGGATTTGGACTGGGCAATGCCGCCATGTTGGACGAATGAGAGTGAACACTGTTTGGAAGTCGGGAAAGATGAACCAGCCTTAAAGGAAACATTGTTACATCAGAACAATAGCAATGGTGGCACTGATTTTGCTCTAGTTTGTTCGTAATAAACCATATTTGTACCAAAACCTCCATCTATCCATTTTCTATAGCGCTTGTCAGTCTTAGGCCAAGAGTGTCGAGAGGTTAAGAATACCCAAGTTGCTTTATTGGAGTATCATAGTGGTCTTTCATTATGAAACACATGCGATTCTTACAAAACAGACTTAGCACGTAAGAAAGATCTTTGCTCTACGAAAACACGTTTAAAAAAGAAGCTTGCGACATGTGAAACTCAAATGTCAAAAAACAATTTTTACATTTCTGCAATACAGCTGCAGGTGATTCGTTTGACTTCCACGGGTCAAAAAGGCAGCAGCAGGCTGTACAAAAAAAAAAAAAAGACAAAAAATAGCAACGCATTGCTTTTTTTTTTTTCATCCACTGGAGTGGTTTTACTTCACAAATGAGCCTTTTCGATGGATTAGAAAAATAAATAAATTCCACTGTGCTTTTTGGTCCGAAGCCACTGGTAAGGTTCTAGCCCTGAGCATTACACCAGGTCCGTGTGTCTGAACAAACGCTGGTCCCGGCCTGGCGGGTACTGCTGCGTCCAGTCGATGACGGCCGGTTTGAAGAGGCCGCAGCACCGCAGGTGGAAGAAGGACGCCAGGTTCCTCACGACACCCAAACTACGACGAGACGGCACGTATTTATGGATACAAAACCCAAGACCACCATGAGGTCAAAATAAGTGAAAAGTGGCATGACTTGTGACAACTCACTTGTATGGATTTTGGGACAAGGACAAGGATTGTCCGAGTTTTCTCGCGTGCATCATCAGGCTCATCCTCTCGGCGGTGGTCAGTCCGAGGAAAGCGATCTGGACCGCGAGGGATACGAGGGCCGTAAATCGAGATGGGCGGATGGATTACTGCGACGGCGCCCGGGCAGGCTGACCAGCGTCTCACCTGGTAGAGCTGCAGGAGCAGGAGGAAGCTGGACCAGCAGGTGTGGTACAAGGCCAGCAAGAAGACGCACAGCAACCACGGAGAGCAGTCGATCACGGCAAAGGCCGCCGCCACCAGACCCGGCTCGTCACGGCGCGGCATGCAATGCGTCGACCAGTCTGGAAACGGAAGCGCAAAGGTCATTTGCGTCCGGCAAAAAGTTGCTGAGACTGTTATTTTATTTATTTATTTAGTAACAAATTCACCTTCTAGCGAGCAGGGTTATAATAGTTTCAAATTTGCCATTACACTTCATTTTGATTTCGTTTTGACTTTTGTTTTTTTAAATTCATCCATCCCTCCATTGTCTGATCCGCTTATCCTCGCAAGGGTCGCAGTTCATTTTAATTCGTTTTTGGAGCAGGTTTGTTAGTTTTGACCAATTTTGATCTTTTTAAAAATGTTCCGTTTTAGTTTAATTTTTATTAGCTGTAGTATTCGTTTTTTTGTTTTTTTTGCAACGTATGAAGTATTTGTCAGGTGCAAGATAAAAAAAAAAAAGGTCATTAACTATTGTGTAATAAAGTAGCATCAACTCCAATTCTCAAATGTTTGACCTTCCTTCTTCTGTACAGACATACAGCAATACCAAAATAAATCAATTTAAAATGAACTCCGAAGCTCATGTAAAATATTAACTGCCAAGGATCACTTTAATTATAGTTAATAAATGTAAGATTTTCAGTTGGTTTTTGTAAAAGCATTTTTGTTCACGAAATAAAATAAGTGAAAATGCTGTTTTTTTGTTTTTTTTTCAGTTCTATTATTGCTTCAGTTTTAGTAAACTATAATAACCTGATCGGGGAGGAACTATGATTGGTCTGGGTTGTTAGTGGAAGAAGCTGTGAGTTTTGCTGCATGTGAATGTACTGTACAGATGCACTTCTGTTGCATTTTTTTCCCGAAAATCAGAGCATACGGATAACATTTTGCTACTGCAAGTGTCAACAGCAGGCAGTGACATCACAAAGGTAACCAAAAATACATAAAGAAATACAAAAATTAACTTACATAGTATTTAGTTGGCCTCTGCCCAATTGATTGAAACAAGCATAAGCTTGGCATTACTCCATTGTCAATTTATTCATTGACCGACACAATTACTTGTCTATGCTTTCACTGTAATTTAGATTAAATGTGTATTTCTGTGGGGTTGATACCCAAAGGGTACAAAAAAAAATTTCATTAAATGTGGCGCCTGTCCAAATATTTGGGAAGACAACAAAAGTGAACTGTATTGCTTTATAAAAACAAGATAAAACAAGATGGATTATGTGAGACGTTTTGACTGTGTGGTGCAATGACTCACACACAAGACAACCGTAGAAAATCCAGACGCCCATGAGCAAGAGGGAGAGCAAGAAAAGGACAAAATAAAGATGGTTCCGGGCGCCTGCAACAAAACAAAAGGACTCAGTCAAACGAAATTCACTTTTAAAGCGGAAATCCACCCAAACATATACATTTTTTTAAAGAATATTTTCTATGCAGGCCCACTAGTTGAAGCATGATGAATATGTTTGTGGAATATGACTTAAGTAATAAAATCCACCCGTTTTTAGTCATCTCTGGGGGCAGCCATTTTGTCACTTCTGACTGACTGAAAATGACATCACAGTTTCTCAGGTAACGACCAATCACGGCTCAGATTGAGAAAACAGGTGAGCCGTGATTGGTCGTTACCTGATCAACTGTGATGCCATTTTCAGTCAGTCAGAAGTGACAAAATGGACGCCCCCAGAAGTGACTAAAACAGGTGGATAAAGTCCTATTCCACAAACACAATATTTATCAGAATGCCAAAATGCTAGCGGGCCTGCATAGAACATATTCTTCAAAAAATATGTTAGGGTTGACTTCCCCTTTAAGAGCCCACATTAAACTCAACTGTACCCAGAGAGAAAAATGGCAGCTACATTTCAATTATGGAGTAGTTTTATAACTGACATTAAGCAGAAGTGTGCAGTACCAATGCAGGTGTTGGTCCAGACGGAGTGATGGTCCTGCTTGGCTACACATGCGTCACATCTCTGACAGTGGCTCGCTCGAACTGGTTTCTTAATCTGATTCAAAGCATTGACAACAGCTCCGAGCCGTTACCGAGGTAAACAGCATCTGTGATCGAGCTCTTTTCGCTGGAAATCTCACCATGCAGGAAGTGCAGAATATACTCGGGTCCAGACAGCCGGCCTCAGCCAACAACAACACATTCTGCAGAGGGAAAGAAGCAAAAGGCTGTAGTTCATGAACATGTTTCCCTGACGACAGCATCCTCAACAACAACAAAAACAGACGGACCATTTTCTTCTCCTCTTCAGTTGCCCTGACAAAGCCAGGGTCAGTCTTGCAGGCACGGAGGTAGTAGTAGAGCAGAGCAGTGGCGTTAAGCGTGAAAAGAACCTGGATTGTGGCGCTGTGGCCATGTGGGCGCAGATGTTAAGAAATATTCAATCAGACCAGGAGGATAAAATCTCATTAGTAACACCGGAACGACAATCAAGAGCATACTGAGTGGTAGACGAAATATGAATGAAAATACTAGAGATCGATCGATATGCTTTTTTTCAGGGCCGATACTGATTATTAGTAGTCAAGGGAGGCCAATAACCGATATTTGGAGCAGATATTCATGTTCAAAAAAAGCCAAATATCGGTGCCGATAATCAGCCCGGTCCATCCCTCGAAAATACATTTAAATTTTGAAGGGTGCGAAGCTAACTCTCGACATACAGGGAAGCCGTCATACATTCCACCGTATATGCGAAGGCTTCTTCAACCAAAGGATATCTGGTAGGAACCAGAGGCACCAAGTGACAAGCATCCAGAAGATGGAGGCCATGAGAGTTGTAGCTGGTATAAGGGACTGAAACACCGCTCTGGGGAAATTCCTGGTGAGACACAAAAGATACAAGTACTGCTACATACTTTACAGGCATTGTACCGATTGTCTTTGTGCCCCAAAAATATAGATGACAAAAGCAACCGATGATATATTAATCACATGTGTTCTAGGGCTGCTCGATTATGAAAAAAATATTAATCATGATTATTTTGGTAATTATTGAAATCACGATTATTCAAACGGTCGATTATTTTTGGATACAAATCAAGAAAATGTTTAAATGTAAAAAATATAATGACAAAAAAGTTTACGTACCGGTGAGTTCATTTTGGATCAAACAAAAGCTATAAAATTAGTTATAAAATTAAAAAAAGGTGCAAATGTACAAATTCAAGTATGATTTTCTTGTGTAAACAAACAGTGCGTTGGAATTTAATACATTTTAATAATCGTTTATTACGATAATGCTAATCGTGGAGTGTAATAATCATAACTATTTCGATTCATTACTCAGTCCTAATTTGTTCCATGTACTCAGTGTTTGTCAAAGTTTATCATCACATTACATTTATGTATTTCACGTACCCTGTTGATGACATCGGATACACAGACGGAATGATACAACATGGTTACGTATGGCAAAGGGGGCGTGTCCTCAATTTTTGCATGTAAAAAAATGTTTGGTTATGGGGTTCATGCAACTAATAGTGCCCATATAAGAGCTGGAATAAATATGACCCCCCAAAAAACCACGACTATATCTACTCACAGATATGTCTATTCATTTGTTGTAATTGTAAAGAGACATTATGGACACCCAGTAAAATATGTCACAATAGCAAATCGGCCACAAACCTTGTGGCCAAACTGACTGCACCAACCACGCATACTAGCAGGATCCCTTTGAGCAACCAGGAGTCTGAATTCATATCCAATATGGCAGCCACGCAGCCAAACATGGCAGTGGAGAGCAAAAACTGAAGAAACACCTGCGGGGGAAGGAGGAAAAAAATATAAAAAATCCCAAAATTACATTATAAAGCTGTAACGTCTGTGAAATGTCAAAGCGACATGTTTGAAAAAACGAATTTGATATGTAGCGTTTGCGTACTTTGTATTTGGTGACAATTCGTAAACAGCGCGAGTTGGCGTGGATCCTCTCCTGTTGGACTTGGTTGAGCATGTAGATGAGCAGGGGGCTGTGCACCTGGTGGGCCAGCTCGAGAGGTGTGTGGCCCTGAGAGGGATACAATAACGCTAAGAGTAATATGAAACATACGTACATCAAAAACGTCGGATGAAAGACGGTTGCTTGCGGCATGTGTCCTTTTGGTGGATTTAAACTACAAATATGGGCAATTATAAAAAATTTTAGGGCGGCATTGTTTTTGTGAACATTTTTGCTATTGTCGTCAGGGCTCAGTCTCGAACCTCCGCCATCAGAGAGGCTTTACAGTACAATAAATGACTTCTGAGTGGGGCTCACGTTGATGTTTTGCAGATCCAAGCTGGCTCCGGCCTCCAGCAGGACGTACGCGGCGTCGACGTTGCCCGCCAGGACGGCGCAGTGAAGCGGGGTGTTTCTGTTCACTTTGTCCACGGCGCTCAGAGAAGCGTTGTTTTTGATTAAGAAGTTTGTGGGCTCAGGCCTGCGATACAAAAACAAGAGCACTTTACTTTTCAACTTCTCGATATCAGTCATGTTGAATGAGCAGACACTTCCAAACAAATGGTGAACTCAACCCAAACATATTTGAAAAAAAATATGTTCTATGCAGGCCCACTAGTTGAAACACGGCATTCTGATTAATATTGCGTTTGTGGAAGATGAGTTAAGCAGCAAAAACTGAAAATGACATCACAACTGCTCAGGGCTCAGGTAACGACCAATCACGGCTGACCTGTTTTCTGAAGCGGAGCCATGATTGGTCGTTATCTGAGCCCTGCGGGTGTGTGATGTCATTTTCAGTCGACAGAAGTGTCAAAATGGCCGCCCTCAGAGATGGCTAAAAACGGGTGGATTTTGCTGCATATTAATATTAATCCTATTGCCTTGTTTCAACTAGTGGGCCTGCTAAGGCCATATTCTTGAAAAAAATATCTTTGGGTCGACTTCCGCTGTAAGTATTTGGACACCTGGACATTATTCATCCATCCATTTATTCCCAGCTGGGCCGGGCCAGCAATATATGGATAGAATTTTTGGGCCAGATATACTAAAGCGTTGTGTGTAGTGTGCAAACATCATAGCACACTAAGCACATGCAAATAAATGAACAACCCGTTTTACTAAAAGTGTGCACTGAGGGCTGAGTCTTTCAAACGTGCAAAGTAGCTCTCATCCAGGTAGTAAGTTTGTGTCAATGAATATGCAAGTTGCGGCGTTTACACACCTGCTCAAACACGTCCTCTCCTCGCGTTTTCCCCTTCAGTGACTCCATTCTCAAAAACACCTGAATTATCTCAAAACTTTCTGTACTTTTTTCCTGTTATTTGTTATTTAAAGTCAACTATTATTTTTCACTATATAAAATGTGACTTATGTGTGAAGAAAAAGTTCTGTGCAATGAAGAACACAAGGAATGAAATTAAACAGTAATACAAGAAACACAAATAAATAATTGTACCGGTGTTCTCGTCATTCCTTGTGCAGTTTTTTACAATGAAGGGGATTTTAGTGGAAGACGTGAACAAGAACAAAAGAGAATAATTGGGATCAAGTTCATTATTTGAATGTGCCCGACACGTAATGGTCACTAGCTATTATTTTGGCCACAAGCTTTCGCTATTTTTACCCATATGAAACTATGAATATGGTCAGACACAGTGCACTTCCACTAAAGTCCACCAATAGTCAGTGCGCCATCTACTGGGGAAACGCCGACAAGATGAATTGATTGAATGATTTAGATTTCCGTATATAGGGCCGTAGTTTGTCCGCGTCTGCTCTGGACTGGCCATTAGCCAATCGTAGGGCAGTTATGGACGGTCTAAGAGTCTTCAGTTGAAACGTACCCGATAATCTTCTGGGCTGCTAGCATCAGAGGTGTCTGTCCATTGCAGTCAGGGCCGTCAACTTCCTGGAAGGCGAAATGACAAAAAGTCAAAACATATCAAGAGGGGAAACAAAAGAGACCAAAGTATAAACTATCAAGCGGGCGCTGACCTGTCCCTTGGCCATAAGATAAGCTGCTATGGCCATGTGCTGGAAGAGGATGGCCAGGTGAAGAGCACGATAACCTTCCCCGTCCGCAATGGAGGGATCTGCTCCATACCTTATCAGCTGAATGACCATGGGCAGGTGGCCCTGCCTGATCAGACAAACACAAACCGTGCTTTATTGAAGAAAGACTGACAAGTCTCCAAACTGGACAATATGCTACTATTAGCATATTACTAATACTAATCAATAGTAGATTCGAAATGGTGTTGTCACCTTATGGCCCAATGAAGAGGTGTAGAGTTGAGGTCCCCTCCAAGCTGGTCAACTATTGCCCCTTTAGAAATGTAATACCTTCAAAATAAAATCACAAGAAAATACATTGACAAGGGTTTCAATTTACACAATGCATCTATTTTGAGTTCGATCGATCCATGTTGCCAAAGTCCATCTCCGACAACCAAATAACAATCATGCTAATGCGCCCAACGATTTGGCATCTGTGCTGAAATCCTTTTAAACAACGTGCCAGCTCAACAGAGTTCCAAAACAACAACAAAAAAGAGACAAGAGCACATCATACTTCACCAGCTCCAAGCGATTGTTGATGGCCGCCCAGTGCAACAGTGACACGTTCTCTTTGTCCAGCTGCCTGACGTCGTATCCAGCTTCCACCAACTCCTTACAGCGATCCAAGACGCCAAACCTGCGCCAAGTACGCAGAGTACTCATCAACAACGTGCCAAAAAATAGTTGATGAATCTCCAGAACATAAACACATAACAGTGGGGAGGGAGCACATGAGTCTCCTCCTTTATTAGGAAAGACAAGGCAGCTTTATTTATAAAGCGCATTTCATACACTAGGTAACCAAACGTAGTTCCGATAATTTAAAAAATACAATTGATTTCACAGGGAATTCATTGGCAACAAATGGTAAATCTTAAGACCAACTGATCATTTATACCGTGATATGAATTAGGCCATTTCTTAGGGGCTTGGGATTTGCATGCAATTTTACACTTATGTACAATGAACATTGTTTGAACATTCATACATAAATCATCCCATATTTACTCTGATAAGTATTGTAAAGCATTTATTCAGCTGTATAAGCTTGTTTGCATCATCCACCCTTTTCCGACTGAGGACCATGGTCTCAGATTTGGAGGTGCTGATCTTCATTCCGACCGTTTCACACTCGGCTGCGAACCGCTCCAGCGAGAGTTGGAGATCGCGGCTTGAAGAAGCCAACAGTACTACATCATCTGCAAAAAGCAGAGATGCAATACTGAGGCCACCAAACCGGACCCCCTCGACACCTCGGCTGCGCCTAGAAATTCTGTCCATAAAGGTTATGAACAGTATCGGTGACAAAGGGCAGCCTTGGCGGAGTCCAACGCCCACAGGAAACGAATCCGACTTACTGCCGGCAATTCGGACCAAACTCTGGCATCGGTGGTACAGGGACCGGACAGCCCTTATCAGGGGGCTCGGTACCCCGTACTCCCGAAGCACCCCCCACAGAACTCCCCGAGGGACACGGTCGAACGCCTTCTCCAAGTCCACAAAACACATGTAGACCGGTTGGGCAAACTCCCATGCACCCTCGAGGAACCTGCTGAGGGTGTAGAGCTGGTCCACTGTTCCACGGCCAGGACGAAAACCACATTGCTCCTCCTGAATCCGGGATTCGACCTTCCGACGGACCCTCCTCTCCAGCACCCCTGAATAGACCTTGCCGGGGAGGCTGAGGAGTGTGATCCCTCTGTAATTGGAGCACACCCTCCGGTCCCCCTTCTTAAAAAGGGGGACCACCACCCCGGTCTGCCAATCCAGAGGCACTGTCCCCGATGTCCACGCGATGTTGAAGAGACGTGTCAACCATGACAGCCCCTCAACATCCAGAGCCTTTATGAACTCCGGGCGGATCTCATCCACCCCCCTTGTTTGCATCATGTAAGTTGAAATTGTTAGTGAAGAAAGTAGAGGGTGAGAAGGACGCAGCTGCAAAACAGGAACGGTGCTCTTATCGAAGAGCATCCTGTGGTTGGACAGGGTATAAAAATAACACCACAATTTCACACACAACGTTTTCAAACTGTTTGTCACAATGCTACATGTTCCCCCCACCCTTCAGAGGAGCAACTTCTATGTATACAATTAGGGAGCACCCAAGAAAATAAAGAGAGAGGGTGCGGCAGATTCTCAGAGCGGGAGAGTTTGTTACTGGCACATCTCCATCTGCCGCGAGTAAAAAGAATCTGATTCTCTTGTCTTCCTTTCTGTCTGTTGTTTAAAGTGTTCTAGGTTGCCATAAACCTGATTTATATTTACCATATATATATACACATAGATGCTATATATATATATGGACCTAGAACATACATAGATGCTATATATATATATATATATATATATATATATATATATATATATATATATATATATATATGACAGACACACATGACAGAAAACTACATCTCATCATCAAAACATTAACCGCTATTACTACAGTGAGACAGGGGAGTGGACATTGTGATTAGCACACAGAAAGGTGTGACTGAGCTGAGAATTTTCCTCATACTTCCTGATTCCTAAAAGAGACGGCCTTTGCCCTGCTTTGCTCTATTTGCCTTGAGTGCACATGTTGACTTTTTTTTATGTACCTTGTAATTATGTATCAGTGTCAACTACACCAAGCCCTGAAATAAAAATATCATAGTAACAATTTACCATATTACTCCTAAACAATTGAAGTGGTAGTGGGGAGTGTGTGTGTGTCTCCTGTGTGAATTTGGTGGTAATTCTCATAACTGCATAAGGTTAAAAACTGAAACAAAATATGCACAGACAATTATTGAATCAACTGTATGACAAAAGTCTTACTGTGATGCCTTCACTATGTCCCAGCTGCTGCTGTCATCCAGGTGCGACCGTTTTCTTTGCTGTAGACTGAGGTCCAACACTTCATCTGGAGTGTTGCCAAACTGTCCGTGAAAAGAGGGCACAAACGGAAGCCCCATCCCCCCAAACGCTGCACTGGGCCCATGACTGTGAGAATGACCTGAATGTCCATGGTGACAGCTGTCATGTGCATGACTGTGACACTGCAACAATCCAAACACAAAAGAAATGGGCAGATTGTTATGCAATCTGCTTCTTTGCAATAACCAAAGAAAGACGTTATTTCCAAACCACTCTGCCACAGAGTTAACCTAACCATACAGTTTGGACAGGTGTTGTGACTTGATGCCCAATATGACTCAGAGGTTGGCGAAGCGGGCCACTTAATTTATTCATCCATTTACATTATCCTGAGTCCTGCAATATTTGTTGTATTAATTTAGTTCATTCATTAAAATATACATATAATTTGAAAAATGAATTTCTTATGAAATAATTGGTTGGTTCATTTAATGTGGGTAATAGAATAAATATGTTAGTCCAATAATCTATTTTGCATTCAAACTTATTTTTTGACATTTTAAAAAGGAATAATTGCCTAATTAACTACAACCAGATTAAAAATGTGATAGTAAGCTTGTTTTCAAAATAACATATGACTGACACTCATCAAGAATGTGTCAACATGTGGCTTTGACAAGACATTCTTCCAGGAAACACTTCTACTACATTATCAGATCGATGAGTATGAGGAAGACGCCTCCTGTACTGATTGCGCGCTTTCCATTGTCAGCCCCCTCTAATAGCCCAACCAACCATTGTGTCCAAACTGCAAGGCGGGTGCCAACAGAAGCAATGATGCACATCTGACCAGAAAAGGGAGAAATGTCAGCTAACTAGCTTGCACACTGTTTACTTACTAGCACGAGGCTAGCGAGCTGATGCTAACAGTCTGACAGTTGAGTGTTGAGAAGACAGACAGGCTAGTCCGTCTTCAAGCAACTTGTTGACAGACGGCCTCACCGTAAAGTGACAATAAGTTAAAGCGTGCCAAAGCTTCGCAAAGCAAGTAAAAGGTGATTCATATTTAATAGAAAAACAGACTTACATCACCACCTTTGCTCCAATCCATTTTGTTGTGAAGGAATCGGGGAAAGTTCCTGCTAATGCAAAGGCATGATTCAAAATTCCACTTCCGCTACGTGTTTTCGGAATAAAGGTTAAAAAAAAACCAAAAAAAAAAACCATCAATGCTGTTTCACCTGCTCGGGTAATTATTGTCGTTTAACAGATTTTGCGTGATTGTAATAATAATTTATTATAAACATAATATAATACTATTTAATTCAACGTATTTTGAAGCGTTTAACTGACACTCTTACATAGAAAGGTGGGGGGGAAGGTTCGATACACTCCTGCATTTCCACGTGAAGGGCAGCCGATGGCGCCACAATTCAATGAATGGAGACAAATGAATCCACTGATCATTTTGCAGTGGAATCCTCGGATTAAAACGGAATATAGTTTCTTCTGCGCTAACCTACACTAACACAATAGTAAAATCATGATTGGCATTTTGCTCTATGCAGATAGTGTGCCCAGAGTCCATTTGGGGAGGGGTGTAGAGAGATTCTGTGCAACAAACCATTTTTGAGGCGGGGGTGGGGGCACTTTATTTATTTTTGGTGTTAAATTACTGCATTTCAACCAAGTGCTGTATGGTTATACCACCTTTCTATCTTGTTTAAGAAGGACGCTATAATAAATTTAAAAAAAAAATACAGTAAGTAAATAAATAATCTCTCAAATTTTAGGTGCACCGGGACTCAATTTATACGGTGGGATTGTTAAAGAATTCATCCTTGCTTCATCCTGGGGGTTAAGATCGGGGGATGTCGTGTATATGATCTGGTGCATGTGTGAAGCCCTTTGAGACTTTCCTGTGATTAAGGGCTATAAAAATAAATTTGACTTGACTTGAATCCTTTATTTCCATCTACCCATTTTCGATTTTCTAATCCAAGTTGACTTTGGGCGAGAGGCAAAGTACACCCTGGATTGGTCGTCAGCCGATTGCAGAGAATTTATTAATTCCACTTCCAATATCGATGTGGCTCAGTGATCGGATTTCTTATCAGTTCTTTTATTGACTCTCATTGGGTGAGCGAAGGAAATACAAATATGGAAAATATGGTGACATGAACCAAATAGTAATTTCAGATCCTGGTATATCCGAATATTGTATAAAATGACATCAAATGCGTGCACACGCACGCACACTATATTATCATAATTGCATCAGCGCTGGTCTTCTCACTTTCATGTGTTTATATCTCAGGAGAGTCTGAGTTAAGTGTTCTGTGAACAGTGCATATTAGTGGACCCCCCAATTCTCATTAAGGATCAAACAGTCAGCTGTCATGGTCAGTTAGATATGTACACGCTTTTTAAATACTGACCACTTGTGCCTCAAAACGATTGAGGATTTTTTTTTGTCACAGCTGCTGTGTTGATGATTGCAATCACTAACTGTGTAATATAAAGTTTCTGCTAAAAGATTTTTTTTCAATTTACTTTCGCTCACAGTGTTGCCTCTTTCAAATCCGTATTGCCTTTTAAAACCACTTGGCTGGACGTTTGCGATGCTTAAAGCTTCAAAAAGCCTCTCACTAAGATGTAGCAGGTAGCTTTGGAGTAGCAGTGTTTTGCATTTACTGTAAATTTACACAATTCCAGAAACTTTTTCCAAAATAGAGTGGAAACATACTGAAATATGTTGTTCAGTAAAGTGTACAAATGTGAAATTGGAAGTGTGCATGAGGCTTCGTAAGCATTATTAAATCACACAGTCTTAAATGGGAGCTTCTCTTCATTGTCCAATATCCCCTTACATGTTTTTACTGGATGACCCCTGCTTCCTCTATTTTCAATTGCCTTTGACTGCTTATCCTGTGTGTGCGTGTGTGTGTGTGCATATGCGTGCGTGTGTGTATCCGTGAGTCTGTCTGTTTATAGGGCTGAATGCCGCAGAGCTGGCAGCCGTTGGAATCTCTTCAGTCACCATAGAAAGGGGTAAAAAAAATATGACTATAGCCAGTGATCCAGTTTTCTCTTTGTTGTTGACAGATTGCTGGAAACGTTTGTCTTTATTCGCAACTAATTTTGTTCAAATTTAGCTGATTTTCCTGTAACGTTACTTTTGAGTTTTGAGGAGCGTAATCAGTCAACCTCTAATTTTTATAGTTCAGTTTTGCGATTGTCTTCTTCAGTTGAATAATTCTTGTCTATTCCTCCAGAAGAACATTTGAGTTAGGTGCTTAGTGGGGTGTCTTGTGCACTGTGTGGACAGAAAAGGGTCTTTTCTTCAACGTTCAAACAAAGTTGGAAACATAGAATTGAATACAAGGTCTTCTAAGATGAAGAGTGAATTTTGTGAGAAGAGGTCAGGACTGTCTCCAAGAGTTATACATTGGACTCTTCATATGATACATATTGTCATTAAATGCCTATATAGTGTAGGTGTATTTTTGAATCAAGATGACTGCATATTCCCGTTTGGTGCTTTAAAGCGGAGGTCAACCCAAACATATATTTTTTTAAAGAATATGTTCTATACAGGCCCACTAGTTGAAACACAGCATTCGGATTAATATTGTGTTTGTGGAATATGAGTTAAGCAACAAAATCCACCCATTTTCAGCCATCTCCGGGGGCGGCCATTTTGTCACTTCCGTCGACTGAAAATGACATCACAGTTGCTCAGGGCTCCAGTAACGACCAATCACGGCTCAGCTTCAGAAAACGGGTCAGCCGTGATTGGTCGTTACCTGAGCCCAGAGGAGTTGTGATTTAATTTTCAGTCGACATAAGTGACAAAATGGCCGACCCCTCAGATGGCTAAAAACAGGTGGATTTTGATGCTTAACTCATATTTCACATTAATCATATTGCCTTGTTTCAACTAGTGGTCCTGCATATAATAAATTCTTGAAAAAAACATTGTTGAAGGTCAACCCTAAACACAAGCGCCATGTGTGAGGATAGGCCACAAACTAAAAAAAAAAAAAACCCTGCTTGACCCCTTTAGCTTCCTGCATGGTGCCGCGAATCGAGGGGTGGGGGGGCGTGGTTGACATCTAGTGGAATTAATCTGTTTTTAAAGAGAGTTACAGACACGTGTAGAAGTAAATCGGTGTGAATATGAGCAGTTACGCTGGAGTGGGACAGAGGACCTGCAAGGCCAGAGCTGATGAATGGCGCTAGATAAAGGCAGCTAAATTATGTCCTGGGTGAAGACACTCAGATTGTCGGTCAGAGTTCAGGGAGGACAAGAGCTTCGTCTCCGGGGGTTGAGGGACAGAGCCAAATTACAAGATAGGATTATTTTGTGCCTTCACAGGATGGTCAAAGAGAGAGGATCGGTGGGGAGACATTACAGAGTGACCCCCGGCTGAATTGGAATCCAGGCGGCTGCAGTAAAATCAGTTGAGCTTGGCCAAAGGAATGAAAAAGGTGAATCCAATTTTATACTTCTTCCTCTTGCCTGTGTGCGCTTAACATTGTCGCAATACGGGCTAGCATGATACAGTACAGTGGCACTTACAAATTGCCTCAAAAAGGGAACAATTTGTTGTTGTTTGGGGAGAATGTGCCTCAAAAGTGACATCGTGCCAGTCATCAAATCAATTCAAATAAGGATTAATTCCAGTAGTGCATGTTTGTGTTTACAACCACAGAGAACTAATAAGCTAGCCAACAATGGTTCACAATTAAAATAAATAAACACTAATATTTGAATTAAAATAAAATCACACCCAATTATGTTGAGTATAAAATGCTGATTCCAACGCCATTATGAGGCATCATCATGTCAGGCAACTTCAAATATTGAGTACTTTTACTTTATTTCAGTTGTTTTAATGCGTCGTTAACCTCTCTAAATACTTGTAAGACAGCATGTCAAAAGATTAATCAACAATTACTGTACTGAAGGGTCTGCAATTTACGTGGGAGTTTATTATAATTTCCCATATTTCATATTCTGTTCGTATAAATAGGTTCTAGTTTGTTACGTCTGTTTGTATAGTAGGTTCTAATTTGTTCTGCGGAGGTTTACGTGATTGTGTTTACAGTGTTGCGACCGAACAGTGTACAGTATTAGTACGCCCGCGGCGAGCGCGGTAGAGTTGGACATTTTCCTACCGGGCGGAGCATGTTCGAGAAGCCGAGTGAGCGAATGCGCGTTATCAGCCCGGCGGCCACCAAATACGATCGCGAGCTAGCAAGCAGCTAGCTCACACCACGGACAGTAGAAGACACCCGCAGCCGTTCGTGGAGCGTCACAGTCTGCAGGGGCAGGCTGTTAGCATCGGCTGCATTGGGCAGCGTCTTCGGACTCCACCGCCGTTACAGCGGTCGGCCACCCTCGACAGCGGAGCGCCTCCCCGACGTTCGGCAGCAGGTGCACTCGGTCACTCGCCGGCGGAGAAGCCTTGGCCAGAACATTTTATTAGTAATTAATTAATTTGGGCGCCCAACTAAATTTTGGATCAATTGTTTAAGTGTAATAAATTCTATTTGTTCATTTGATTCCCTCTCACTCTCTCTCCACCTCAGTTGAATTTAGTTTATTTGGTTTAAGTAGTTAAGGCATCCGCCAAACCGATAAAGTGAAATTCCTCTAAGCTCCGGCACAATTAGAGTACCTGTCGAGTTTAAGGTTTTACGATGGTGACCATTTTCACTTGTCTTAAAAAAAAATGCGTATTTATAAATTGAAAGCATCTTTCAACCTTGAGATACTCCAAATGAACTTTACAAAGTTCAAACACTGACGAGGGAGAATGCTGCCTTGGAAGTCGTTTGATCATTTGCAAACTGGACATATGTAATGTTGGTATTCAACATCATGCTCAAGAACACTTCAACATGACCTTGGGGATTGAACCAACAATCTTCCAGTTGCTAGAAAGCTACGCTGGAGGAACAACTTTGCTCATTTTGAAGTGAGCAAACCCCATCTCATTGATCAGATCAGACAATTTTTGAGCCTCAAGGCAAGGCTGGTTTTGCTCAGTGTCATATTTGACCTCTATTTGCATCTGAAAGACATTTGCTTTGATGAGTTGAGGCTCACACCCATAACTCTTGTACCAACCTTCACACAGAATATGGAACTGGTCCTTCCTTCCTCGGAAGCCTTGGCCAAGGCTTCCATACTGGTTTAAATTTTCTCCCCTTTAGCCTCTGGGCATTTATCTGTCCCATTACTCAGTGGACCTCGGCCATTTGGGTCACATGTCATCCTTGTTCTGTCACATGAATGCATGAAAATCTTCACTTGACTTTTCCATCATCAAGCTTAGCAAAGTATTCCAAGTCTGTAAAATTCAGCAGGCAGATCAGCCTCCTGCTAATGGAAAATTGATTAGTTCTGGACTTGTGATTTCTCCAGTGACTATGAAAGATGGTAAGATGGTGGCTTTGTTGCAAATCCTGCGAGAATATCAGGTTTTCAAATTTGAGTCATCCGTCTAAGCGCCGAGTTGGAAGACTTAACAGGTTTCTTGGAGTTTGGTGACATTTTCTCAGAAATCAGCCAAGTTAGAAATTCATTTGATCTAATTTACATTTCATGTGCGGCGAATCCAAAGTCGCGTTCGCCGATATGACTTTACCCACGGTGTATGTCTTTGTGTGTTTGGTTTAATTTGCGTGAGAGTGTCCTCGCGTGTGGCCGTGAAAGGGGGTTGCAGAGGTTAGGCACTTTGCTCTCAGTCTTCCAGAGAACAGCCTCTCTTGTGTAGCAGTGCCAGGGCGGTGCGGAGCAGGGAGGAAGGGGTGTAGGGGTTGCTAGGGGAGGGGTCAGGGCGAGTTGGCGAGGGATGGACATCCCAACAACAAAGGGTAGTGGGGGTGATAATCCCACCTAATGCCCCCTGTCTGCACCATGTCTGCAGTGGCAGATTGAGTGCACTCATGCAAAAGGTTACTTGGGTGATCAAGTGCTCTTGTCGGGAGGGGCGGGGTTGGGTGTCACGGGCCACATGTCTTCGGTGGCCGTCGTCGGCGCAGATCAGCAGAGGCGGTGATGTTCCGCAGCAGCTGATTCAGCAGAGGCAGGCCTTGTGTGTCGTCGGCGGTCATGCATTATGCAAGAGGTCATGCACTGTCTTGTCATAGACTGCTGCACTCCAGGACAAGGCACAGGGGTCAGTCAGGGGTGAGACCGACCACATATTCAAGAATGGCACCGGCTCTTTGAAATGATGTACAAATGTCAATGTAGTTACTTCAGTTACTTCGAAAAAGTTGCAGGTTCTCAAAAGACCTGCAAATGTTGCGCGCTAATACGCATGCTAGGTGAGTAGCTTTCAGTGTTTAAAGTAGAAGTTAACCTAAACATATTTTTTTCAAGAATATGTGCTATGCAGGCTATCTAGTTGAAACAATGCATTCTGAGTAATATTGCATTTGTGGAATATGAGTCAAGCAGCAAAATACACCTGTTTTTAGCCATCTCCGGGGGCGGCCATTTTGTCACTTCTGACTTCTCTTTAAGGAACATGATATTCATGTCCACCTTGGTCTTATTCAGAACCCACTATACATGCAGGTGCATTTCAACCAGTTTTACAGGAAACTGTCAGAGTGGGCATAATAATGATAATGGTGTTTTCTTGATAAACACCAAGTGTGATTCTGGTACATTCTATCTACTCTATATGGGTGCACCCCGCTTCTTGCCCAAAGTCAGTTGGCATCAGCTACGACTCACCGATGAGTCTAATGAAAACAAGCGCTACAGAACATGACGGATGCATGGATTGATGAATAGTCAGCTATAGGTATACTTCCTTTACTGTCATTTATTTCCTGCCTCACACACGAAGGAGACCTGAGTACCTGCAGTCATGAAGCAGGTGTTCAATTAATTTCTCTTTCAGCAAACATGTTTCATGGTGGTAATGATCAAATACATACAAGCAGTCCTTCAAATGACTAATTCAAATCCAATTACGTGATTTTTCTACGAGGCCAACACTGTTCCATTTATCTGTCAATACAATCTTGAACAGCCATGCTCCCACTCGAGAAAGCAACAAGTTCCAATAGCTCATGAAGCAGCTGAAGATGAACTTTGACTGCAATGTTCTGTTAAAGAGACAAAAAAATCCTTGACATAGGCTAATTAAAACCATTGCTTTGGATGAGCAAAATAAAATGCTTTTCAGCACACTGCACTTTAGTGAGCTTAGTTGGAGGATAACTTGAAGTTGTTCTTGAAGTGCAATTTCAGTAGAAGCACAAGCATTTAGTTGATGGGCAGGCATGTAGAGTTGTGTTTTGTTTCATACAAGGAGACCTTCTTCATATAGCCAAGATGGGAAGTGAGGTGACATAGCAGATCCATCCATTCATTTTCTATACCGATTATCCTCTTTAGGGTCACAAGTGAACTGGAGCCAATGCCAGCTTACTTCGGGCGACAGGCAAACACACTGAACACACTCACAAGGCGCATACAGAAACATCCATTCATACTCGACAAACTGACTGATTGTGAACTGTACCCGTGCTACTTGCACCAAAGTCAAGCTAGTGTACAACTACACCACCACATCAGATATGCTTTATTATCCATATGCTGAAATACATATCATATTTAAGTTGCCCAACTATCAGATAACTAAATTAAAGATGACCAGATTAAGGTAGTAGCATCCATGATCATGGGTTGAGTCTCACTTGGGAGAAAAATAGCAACACCGCAAGGGTTAAAAATACTATTAAACATTAGAGCTGCAGCTATCGAATATTTTGGTATTGGGACATGCTACTGAATATTCTATTGAATAATTGGATATTCGGATAAAAAAAAAAAAAAACTCTCTCTCTCTCTCTCTCTCTCTATATATATATATATGTGTGTGTGTGTGTGTATGTTTTCTTTCTTGGTTATAAGTACTGAAGACAAATAAAATAAAACACATTTCCACTCAATCATAAAACGAATGGCTAACGACTTTAGATGTTCAAGATTTTAATAATTAAATTTAAATTATTAAACTATTTTCCTTTCTAGAAACATTCTTGATATTTTAGACAAGCTTGGATTTTGGTCTGCGGGACAGAAGTGAGGTCAGAACAACAGTAGCGATTTTTCCGGCTAAAACAACACACTTGAATAAACCTTGCTTGTTAAAAAGTGATCATTTGGAACAGCGACTGTGTCAGGCTGTCAGCATCAAAGTGTGCAGAGTCATTTATGTCTACTGCCTTTGAAAAGTAATCCGACGGCTCTCGCCCAGCCTTTATGGGTCACTTGAGCGCACGCTAGCGCTGCTGCCGTTAGCTAGTGCTTACTAGCACTGGAACCGCCGCTAAACGCTGGCAACAGGCGTCGTACAAAACGGGTGTTAAATCAAAAAATATATATTACAAAATAATATATTGCTGTCAAAATAATTGACATTGGATAATTTGCCGCGACACACCTGATGACCTCTCACCGCACACTAATGTGCCACGGCACAATGGTTGAGAATCACTGCCATAGCAACAGTTGTTGCTGTGGTTAGCTTGACTACTATTCTAGGCGGTGTAGACGTAAATGAGCGGGTACTCGCGGCAAAAAAAAAATGGCTTTGTTTTGAATTGATCTACCAAATTACTCGAGGACTCGTTTCAGCCCTATTAAGCATACAGAATACAATGTTTTTGAATGTGAATCGAACCTAAGCAAAGACACATTTTGAACCTTGCGTCTGAGTAAGATGGGGCTATATTTCCAGGGAGATTATAGGTCACTAGTTCAAGCATGGCTGTTGAGCTCTTGATGGCGAGCTCCTCTCCAGCTACACCAGTCCACCAGGCAGCATGCTGTGGCTCTTTATATGTCAGATCGAAAGTGCTTGAGGTGAATGTGTTTGTGGCTGTCGCACCTCTGACAAAGGGAGCCATACATAACACAGAGTAATAGAGGAGGACAAGCCAATCAATAGCTAGAGAGGCCGTTTGACCCGCGCTTTAAAATGACAAATCTCCCGACTTGCATCACGGAGATTGTCTCTCTGCTTTGCACTGCAGCCAATAGTGGCCTGGAGGGGCAGCCAGCCAAAAGAGCAAGAATAGACATGATGTCTGTCAGGTGAAAGAAGTTGACATCACACAGGTGATGTCTATGTATGCATGTGTGGAAAGACGATGGGCTACGGTATATATGTAGACGGAGCGTAAAAAGTGGCACTATAGTGGAACCTCACCCCCATCACCATCAGAAATCCCAACATATTTAAAGGGGTTGGGGAATAAGAGTTAATGCACACATATGCTCAGATAATGACCAATCACAGCTCACATGTTTTCTGAAGCTGAGCCATGATTGGTCGTTAGTTGAACATCTGTGATGTCGTTTTCAGTCGACAGAAGTGACAAAATGGCCGCCCCTTGAGATGGACAAAAATGGGTGGATTTTGCTGCTTAACTCATACTCCACAAACGCAATATTAATCAGAATGCCGTGTTGCAACTAGTGGGCGTGCATAGAACATTCTTGAAAAAAATATGTTTGGGTTGACCTCCGCTGTAAGTTCTGACTAAATAAATGGTTAATTGATAATCAGAACTGTCAACACTAACAACAAGACTTGTTAGGTAAACTGAGACTTTGCTTATTTTTTAATAATCATCCATCTGCTTCCAGGCTGGTAAAGCGTATCTTATGCATGACACAAATTCACCTTTTGTTTGCCTTTTGTCTTTTTCTGTAAGTCCCTCAGGATAAAATCATTACTTCTATCCACATTGCGGTGTGCATGTAGTCTACGATTCCGTCCTCCTTTCTCACTTCTTCCAACCTGCCCGGGCACACACACTGTCGCCTCTGTTATCATGAGCTTGTGCCATTTGTCTTCAAGTGACCTGTCCTGTAGATTACTCTGGGCTCTGTCAGGCTGCAACCTCTAAGTCACGTAAATGTGTATGTCTGCGTGTTTGTGTGTGTGCCTTCCAGAAGGACAACCAACTCCATGGCAATAAGTAAAGGAAGAAGAGACGTATTGTATTCAGATGGATACAAATGTTTGGTTACTTATAATTAGAGCTGGGCATTTTACTAAAAATTGAGCGTCCGTTATTTGTCATCCGTCTGCAGCGTGGGTACCCTAACGTCTTTCATCATTCGCCTTTTTTTTCTACCATTAGCACACCCCATCCCCCGCTGTGTGATATTTGAAAGGAAAGACTCACCGTGGCATGGAAGCCTCAACGCGGCCAGACTAAATGCATCTCCTTTTAGGACCTTTTTAGACTTTTATGGACCTTTGAGGACCTTGGGGCGAGGCTTCCGTCTCCTGTTGGCCGTGGTCGAGGTCCTCAAAGGTCCATAAATGTCCAAAAAGGTCCTAAAAAGGAGACTTTTAGGTACTTTGGAGGACCTCGGCCGCGGCCACTGAAGCCTCACCGCGACATGCTGAGATGTACATTCTTGGTTGTCATTGGTCGTCAGCGGGTCTCGTTCTGACTGTGCGCAAGGTGTTTGCAGATTTCCGCTTCCGTTTTTACTTTACAAAACGGACCCATACCAAGGTGAATTAGAGCCCAGTTGAACTACTGCGCACAATGTTCAGTGGAGAAAAAGTGTTGGTTCACTAATTGGCAATTTCAAGCTACTGCCACACAATATAGTTTGCTTTTCTGGCGGTCACGCAGTGGTTTGAAATTCAGAATGACTCGCTCACAGAAGTAGGCCACCAACAAAAAATATATTCGGTTGTTTAATTTCACACTTGATGGGTTGGCAGGCCCTCCAGAGAGCCGAGTATTTGCATACAAACAAATAAAAAGTACAATTTCCATCATATGTCCCTTTTAAGATTGTTCTCACACAATTTGAAGTGTCTTTTTTTTTTCCAAATATACAAAATGCATTTAGTAATCGGAAATTTGGTCATTTGTCATGCGATCGTACTGTTCCTAACGCTGCCGCATCGTCATTAGTGAGAAAGAAGAGCTTTCTGGCGCATTTTGTTTTCTAAAAGGGTCGTTTTAGTACAGTGAGGACCACAGATGGCCGCAATCTTTACATTGATTGGACAAACAGGACAGAACCGCAGCCATTGATTGCAAAATCCACTATTAATGACTTTGCCGGGCCGAGCACACAATGTTTTCACTTCGCAGTCACGAGAGGAAGAAGAATAAACACGCACAAAGACCGGCTGCCCTCAGCGAGTTCCGATACCACCGTGTTATTCGAAGATGTCAAATTAGCAGTGTGTCTTTGGATGAGACGTGATAGTGAGCAGAATTACAGGTTTGCTGCATGCAAATAGATGCGGCGCTGTAAATGCAGATAACATGCCAGAGTCCTGCTGTGTGATTTTGTATGGGGGGCGGCGAGGGGGCGAAGTGTGAAGGGGGGGAGGAGGGGCGAAGGTGGCGGACTGGATGGGGGCTCATTCATCAAGTCATTACGGGAGGTGGCTCTTGTGGTATTTCTGCCTGTCCATCAGTAGAGGAGGAAGGGGAGCCGCGTTCCCAGAGGAGGACACGAGCTCCCCCTTCCATCTTTCTTCATCTGTTCCTCACCTCGTCTTCCTCCCCCATCAAATGCCCCTGCCCTGTTTTTCTTCTGACAGCTCACCTTCTGACTGCTATTACCACCCCCCCACTCCCACCCCTCCTCTCTCCCATCACACTGGCCCCAGCATTATCTGCCCCTTTACTGCATCTTCCATCTCTCCATTCGCCGCCCCTCCCCTTCACACGCGGCGTCCTCCCGGCGCATTGCCGCTACTTCCCCGACTCTCGTCTTTTTTACATTTCTCCCGGGAGGCAGCCCCTGACTCTCAGATGTCCCTCGCATGCCAAAAATTACTATTGACATTTCAATTCAGTGGACTTTTTTTCTCCCACTGCTCTCTGCTGATGCCTTATAGCAGGAGGACATTTACATGTCAATGGGCCAGACAAAAGCGAGGCCGTGTGTGCCCATCTCCATGTCCTTAAGACAGTCGCTGTAACTCCAAATTTATGGCTTCACTGGTGATGAGAAACCTTTTGTGTCTGCTCTACAGATGAGTAAATGTCTTATTAAAATCGCCTCGCCGTGCCGCAACAGGACTTGTTTGCGAATACTCCGTTCGTGGATCGATGCGCTGCGATGTCAGCAAACCGCAAAAAAAGAGAAATTACAGAATGCCACTTCAATCCGAAGCATTGCAGGTAGAAAAAAACTGCTTTTGAGGCCTCATTCAACAATTGTTCTCGTGAACAAAGTTGTTCCTGTGCACTCTAGCCTGCCATTCTTGGCTAAGAACAAGAAAATCAAATGTTTGTTTTGCAGCTTCACTCATGCAGTCGATACAAACGATGACATTTCGTCAAGTTTCCGATGAACGAGTTGACAGACTAGTATTTTTCTTGGAATGAGGAAAAATAAAACATAGCCACGTATGTATGGACGTAGCTGAATGCCGCTTTAATTCTCTGCTCTTTCTGTGCCTCCATGTTGGGGGTTGAGTTTCCTGCAGCCAAATCTACACATCCGAAGTGCGGCGGTGGCAGGGAAAAACAAATGAAGGCATTTAACAACACAGCTAATAGTACGAAACTATGGTATGGCTAATAAAATCTTGAGTGTCATTATTATAAAAATCTATTTGTCACGAGTGTCGGTGATGCTATGTATGTCGGGCGAATAGCGAGCGTTTTACCAATAACTCAGAATACGTAATTGTACCAAAGAATAGAACATCTAATCCAACCACAAGTGTCAACTACTATGAAAATCAATAAATATTACTTCCATCATGTATGTGTTTTTATTATTTTTTTCGCTCACCATTGTTGTTGTCGCCTGTTGCCGAGGGGGCGGACTCTTGTCATCTTGGAAGGTCGGGGTCTGTCTTCGTGCAGTAGGGCCATACGCCGCTTGTCTGTGATCCTACCCCTAAAGTTGACGGAGAATTGGGACATGTCTTGGCTCTCGGGAATGTGCGTTTCAATTAAAAAAAATTAAAATCTATATCCCTTTCATGCATAGTGATCACTACAGTGGACAGCTATTTAAAAGTTGCTTTCACCTATATTAATTAATCAAAAATGTTATGTTATTACAATTTTAACCCTTTCATGCATTATGATTTAATGTTATTATTTAAAATATAAATATATTTTTTTAGTTTAATTAACATAGGCGAAAGCAACTTTTAAATAGCTGTCCACTGTAGTGACCGCTTTGCATGAAAGGGTTAAATATATATATATATATATATATATATATATATATATATATATATATATATTTTTTTTTTTTTAATTTTATTTCTTTTTAATTTGTTTGTTTTGAGCAGGCCAGCACAAGTAGCTAAAATAGATTTGTTCACCCAATCGAACCGAATAATGTACTGTATTTGTATGCATGTATGCCTCAGTACAGTATATGAATGTAGACGATATCTTTCTCTGGAGAGGTTTGCATCTTCACTTCTAAAAGGCTCGAGGTACGGTATCACCACCTCACGAGTCCCACGGCGCCGAAGCTCCCCTCTGACTGTAATTATCTTCAAGGAGCTGCATCGCATATGTAATGTTTTTGGAGAAGACTGGCGGCTGCTCAAGGGAGGAAAAAGGCCTCGCAGCATTGATCTGCCCTTCTGCATTTAGCTTTAGCATGGGTTAAGTGTTTAGCTTTAATTGGGACTAAATTCATGCAGGGGGTTGTGTAATTATGCCAGAGTCAATCCCCATTCCTCCTTAGCGCTATCGAGCAGCTGCTCACTTCAATGAAAGCATATGTCAAATTGTCGAAGAGGAGCTGCTGTGTAAGCGTGCGCACCTTCCTGTTTGTGCAAATTATTTAAATCGATACACACAGGAAGGAGACATTTAAAAGACCAACCAGTTGGGGAGCAGCACTTTCTACACAAGCGTACCAAAATTCCTCCTCACCTACGCCAGCCTTCTAGTCAATTCAACAAACTACCAATCTCAAGCTTGTATCTCCCTTCTCTTCTTCTTCTTGTTTTATGGCAGTTTACTACCTATTATTGGGGTATCATCGCCACCTACTGGGATGGGATTTGGACGAGAGATCTTGGCAGTTACAGACTAAATCTAAAAAATAAATAAATAAATAAATGAATTAAAAAAGATTGAACTTAGATCCTCCCTATCAATGCAAATACTCAAGTATACGCCCCCACCTGTTCTTTGCTATTCTAAGAATACATTCTAAGCGAAATTCTGTTGTTGTCCTTTCTATTGCACGTTTTACTTTTTCCCCTTTCCTCTCTTTACCTAGTGCACTCCATTACCACATGTCGTACCATCGCATGTGCCCCACAGTGCTCACACTTCCCATCGTCATGTTTAAATAGTGTTCCATTTAGCCTAGTATGTCCAATTCTGGGAATCGCCTATCACAATTAAATACGCAGGACGGAACGCGGTGGCAGTTAGGCGATGCCCAGCTCTGATAATAAGCATGTAGTTCTGTGTACTCAAGAGTTTCAATCAACTATATTCAGTGCCCCAAAAGCTCCCGGAACTACTACTGGGGACGTCTTTCAGCCCCAAGGACTACATTAGACAACAAACACATATCCAATAATAGTAATAATTAAAAAAAAAAAAAAAGTTCCTGTAGGGAAAGTATACAGGTTCAGGTTAATATATTTTGTTTTAAAGTAGTACATTTCAGTAGTTAAAAAAAAAAAGTATTACATGAATATTTCATTCACTTTGAACTATAATAATCCAAATGATTTTTATTGTCGATCGTAGGTAGGAACTGGTCATTTAGAAATATTTCTCACGTGTTATGAATCTATATTATTTATTAGGTTCAACTTTTTAATTGACTACTGAAATGAGCTTTTCTGGGTGATTCCAGTTGAGATACACTTGTACGAAAACTGAAATAGCTCAATGAGACCTTGAGGGGATAATATTTCTGAATGTTGGAAGAGAGTTGAAACAGATTGGCATCCAATCTGAGTATTTCCTTGCATACAAAGCCCTGTCATGATAACATTTTAAAAAATGGCCTTTAATGGTATTTATTTGGCATAGCTGAATGTCCTTCAAAGTGTTCACTAATCTGTTTTTAATGTTGTCCTGCATTAGCCACTTTAACATCACATCTTAGAAGATATTCCTTCATTTGACAGCGCTTAATGTTCAATGAGTACTTGAAGAAGTGATTAGAAACCTTTCAGCGGCAAGGGTTCAGCATTTTGATTTTTTTTTTTTTTTTAATCGCAGGCTAATTCCTTGCGCAGTATAAGAATATATTCACGTTTTCTACTCGCACGAAAGCCAAAAAGCATGATTTCCACAGTGTATAATTTTTCTGACTCATAATGAGTGCAATAGCGTGCGGCTGTGACACACTGTGCCGCAGGAAAAGCAAAATGGGGCAAATGCGCCATTGTTGCTGATGATTGAGATCAGCTGGTCGCACGAATGAGCCTCATCTTGATGTTTTGTTGGAACAGTGTTGCTGTAATTGTGATTGTTGTACCATGTGCTTGTTTCATCATGGCAGTCCCTCGACACACGCAAACACACACGTGAGTGCGAACACACACACACACGCACATACTGGCAAGCAGTGGAGGAGCCTTGCCATGCTTGTGGATGGAAATTCTCAGTGGATTGTCTTCTGTTTTTATTGAGGATTTCAGAGGTTTGAGTCAGGGTTCCTCCCACATTCCATAAACATGTACAGTGCCCTCCATAATTATTGGCACCCACGGTTAAGATGTGTTAAAAGCCTTAAATTCATTTTTTATTGCAGAAGAGTTCTCTCATACTGAAAATTGTAGAAATGGTTCACCAGACACAGAATTAAGCTCCTCCCATGGCCATCTCAGTCAACGAACTTCAACCCCATTGAAAACCTGTTTAAAGTTGGCAAAAGGGGCGTGTACAAAATATTAACATTATTGATGATGTTATGAACATGATTTGATGTGAATTATGTGGGATTTTTTTCCCCGCTGAATAAATACACTTGAATTAAAGGTTGGATTTTAATTCTTTTTAATTTTCATTCTATATCATTTAGAAAAAAATAATTTATTACAAGCTAAAGAATATGTACAATACATGTTTGTTTTTTTCAGTTACTATTGCATAGTGGTGCGCATTAAAGGTTGCACCTGACTGGTCAGATTAAAGTTTTGCGCGGCCCTAATTATTATTATTATTATTATTATTAACAACACATTTTGACTTTATGGTTTTCATTTCCTATGGAGTCACTGTGATCTTTGACGAGTTTATGAACATTTACTCTGACCCTGTTGTGATTGCACATAAGACAAGTTATATTATATTTTTGGGCAGTTTTGCAGGTTCTTGTATGTCTTTTACAGACACTTAGTGCTTGATTGGTTTTTCTCTTTTGGGCATGTGAACTAAGCTGCAGAAAATATGAAGTAAGTAGATTATGTCTGACGATCCACACTTCATTTCTTTCAGGATTAGCAACTCCTGACTGCCTGGGTTTATGCAGTTCTAATATAGAGTTGAAGGTTTCAGCCTAGTGACAGAAATGTTGTGTTCAGAATCTTAAACTCATCATAACTACTGAGTAGCATTGTTTAATGAGAGACTGCTGGCTGTAGTAAATATCAAGAAAATATCTGTTTGAGAGGCGTAGTGGTTCCCTTACCTAACCTCCACGGAGCCAGCATGATTTCAGTCACTGCTCAGTAAAGACACGAATGAGACTAGTCTAGCACAAAGTGCAATCTAACTGTGCGCATGGGTGGAGTTTTCTTTCTTTTGGTATTTTCGTAGCCGGGCGCAGTTAGAAATGGACGTTTGCGCCGGTGTGGTAGTGAACACAGCCGACTTGTTTCCTGGTCAAAGGCAGCAATTCCCCTCATTCCCTTTAAATTCAACACAGGAAAGGCATTCAGTCAACATGGCGGAAGCATAACGGACTCCCTGGAGTCCGCGCAGGAGATGATGAGTGCCACTTCAACTGTTTGGGTTTCCAAAAATTGCTATAAATCCCTCACACCGCTATAGACTGCACCTAAATCTTTCATTTGTGCTTTTCAACAACATCACATTTATCAGAGATTTAATTATCCAGCTAGCAAAGTCAACTTGACCTTTGCTGCGCATTCAGAACTGCTGCACGTCATTCAAACTTCCCCCCCGTTTGTCCGCTTCGTCCCATCTTACAACTAGCAAGATCGCCCGTTAATTAGCTACCTGAACGCAAAGACACATTGTCTCTAGCATGTTTGGATCAAGAGAAGCCTGCACCAATTAATGCGGCTTTGCGCAATAGAGATCGTCACCGACTCCGATATCCCCGTCGTCTCCTTTGTGCCAACCAGAGACAATAATTACACAGACGGACATTCAATTAAAGGAGGCCGTGCACCTACACGGCTTGTCACACACACACACAAAGAAGGAAGCACTGTTAATTAAATGATTCAACTGGGGTCTCAAGGCCACGGCGCAGTTAGACCCAGAGGGAGGAAACGCTGCGGGCGAGCTCCATCTCGCAGGTAAATATAACAGAGAAGCCAATTAATAAAACATTTTCTTGGTTTGTGTTTAGAGAACAGATATTTTTTAATGAGCCTAATTCATACGCAATCGAGGAGTCAGATGACCTAGCCGGCTGCCGGGGGTTGAATATGATTATGAAAAGAATCAAGAAGTGCTTCTCCAACGAAGGCCATGTCAGAGCATGTAAATAAGTTCTTTAGATGACAAGAGGACTTTTGTGTCAACACATTCTAATTCTGTGTCAAGGTTTGCAGAGGGAAAGTAATATAGAGAAATGCAGCCACAAGTGCTGACAGAATTCAAAACAAAAGAAGATATATTGTCGACAGCTACAGCAATGACAATTAACCCCAACATGACAATGGCAGCAAGGATGTGAACTGAAATGAAGCCTGTGAGCAACAGTGTACGCTGTGTTGCTATTTTTATTATTATTATTATGAATTTAGGGATTTTAGTTAATTTTAAAAGGGAAGTCAACCCAAACATTTAATTCAAGAATATGTTGTATGCAGGCCCACTAGTTGAAACAAGGCATTTTGATCAATATTGTGTTTGTGGAATAAGAGTTAATCCACCCGTTTTTAGCCATCTCTGGGGGCGGCCATTTTGTCATTTGTGTCGATTGAAAATTACATTTCAGTTACTCAGGGCTCAGGTAACGACCAATCACCTGTTTTCTGAAGCTGAGCCGTGATTGGTCATTACCTGAGCCCTGAGTCATTTTCAGTCGACAGAAGTGACAAAATGGCCCGCACCAGAGATGGCTAAAAAGGGGCGGATTTTGATGCTTAACTCATATTCCACAAATTAATCAGAATGTTGTGTTTCCACTAATGGGAATGCATAGAACATACGCTTGAAAAAAATATGTTTGGGTTGATTTCCACTTTAAGTTTTCAGAGTTCTTAACACCTGACTTGATATTTAAACTGTTGGGCATACTACTTTGGAACATTGAATTATGAGCAACTTACCACCCCCAAAAAACTTTTGATACTGTATAAGCAAATGGCAAACACGTGAATAAATAACATACGAGGGAGAATACGAAGAGCAACAACAATAGGCAACGCGGTTGAAGACACGCTTGCAGAAACAAAATCTACGGATAGTTATAACACCGACGTTGAATGTGGTGTGATGAAGAACTTTATTCAGTTAAAGGACTTGAAAGCGAGTCATTGAAATTCACTGCGTGGAGTGGAGAGGAGAGGAGAAGGCTGTCTGGATAAACAACAGTAACATGGGGGTTATCATACTCAATTAAGTTGCTATCAGTGAGATGGAAGCGCATCGTCTGTCACCGGGAGGCAGAGGTGGCGAGCGACAAGAGCCCACCCTTCATTTCGAGTGACTGCTCTTAACTCGCAGGGCAAACACTGTGACGTGTGTGCCAACTCCAACAGGTGGAGTGTGTCGGGGTGAGCCTGTGTGCGCGCGTGTGTGTGTGTGCGCGCGCGCGCGCGCGTGTGTGTGCCAGTGGGGGTTTGAGTCCCTGGGCTACGGGCAGAAAGACTGGCGCCAAATGACCGTTTCACAGGAATTCCTCAGGATTAAATGCAAAGGCCTCCACAGATACTCTTTCACTGTTAGATCTCTGTGGCTTTACCGTCATAAGCGGCTGCTCTGTGCGATACTTTAGCCCGTGTGTATCCAGTTGCTACTAATGATATAATGGAATGCACATTTTGTATTAAAGCCCATGTAGATTTTGTGGAGTTGTTTACGTGGGATACGTTGGAGTCGGGCTACAAATGCAACACCGAGCAGTTGTAGGATTATGACTGCCTGCACGATAATGAGATCAAATATTCTACCTTTATAAAGATATTAAGATAGTCATAATTTAAACCAATTAAATTGAAGTTTGTGGAATATGAGTTAAGCAACAAAATCCACCCGTTTTTAGCCATTTCTGGGGGGCGACCATTTTGTCACATGCTCAGGGCTCAGATAACGACCAATCATGGCTCAGCGTCAGAAAATAGATGAGTTCTGATTGGTCGTTACCTGAGCCCTGGGCAACTGTGATATCATTTTCAGTCGGCAGAAGTGACAAAATGGCCGCCCCCTGAGATGGCAACAAATGGGTGGATTAAGTATTATTCTACAAATGCAATATTTATCAGAATGCCTTGTGTCAACTTGCATAGAACATGTTCTTGAAAAAAATTTTTGGGTTGCTTTCCTATTTAAGAAAAACATACCATTGTCATTGTTTACAAATGGAAATTGCCAATCAATAATTCCCCCCAAAAATGAAATCATCATAGCTTGTTGCTGGGTGGTAAGAAGGTACGCTCATGTATCACCGTACTTACTGTTATTTCAAGGATTGTTTTACAATTACGGCCTATAAGTATTGCTGCGACTAATATTTAATGTCATCAATTTTACGAAGTGACTCATGCACTAATTTGACTTACGGCGCTGCCTCGAGGACCCCCGGTAAATAAACAACAAATCAGTTGAGAATAGTATTTGTCGTAATACGTCACTGAACGACAACATTTCCAGATGAGTTTCCAGCCTCATGCTGATGATGAAACCTTGTTGCCATCGATGTTACCCAAACTCTGTGCCTCTCCCAGTGACCTCTTGACCAATCCCGTGTGTCCGTTGTCAACACTGGCGATGGCTGAGCTGCACCAAGCCAACCGAGCCGCGGCGCGTCCACCATCTGGCACTCAGCGTGTCCTGCTGAGGGACTCCCGCCTTCCCTCCTATTAATACACACGCAGTTGCGTAAGAAAGGGCTCCACTGAGTGAATCCGCTTGAAGATATTAATGAGACATTAATGAAGTATTGACCTCTGAGCCGCACTGCTGTTCACTCAGTCTGTTTGGCCGCTCATGCTACAAACGCTGCTCAACAGGCAGCTCAGTTTCTTGTTTTTCCGCCTATTCTCAACAATCAGCCGTCGACTGGCACGTGCATCTGAAGCTACTGCGATGTTTTCGAAGAACTGCTACAATTATTGGCGTCCAGACTTGAATCAAATCATTATCAAAGATACTTAAAAAACATATATATTTGTTATACTTTTTGCATCTTTTAATGCTTTGTGTAAACTGTCAAGAACTGTGGATCTTATCAAGTATTGTCGAAGGTGTAAAGGTATTTACTACAAGCATGACTGATTGATTCGCGTATAATACAATATTACACACGCAATATAATATGACATAAAAGTTAATTAAAGACGGAAGAAAACAATGGAAATGTACCAAGTTTACTTTGAAAGTGAAATTGTCAGATAAACAATGTTCTAAAAGAGTGAATAAAAAGTCAGTGGGGTTCATTAATTGTGATTACGGTTATTTTCTAAATGCCAAGTAAATAGAGAGAGCCAGAACGTGGAAGGAAGTCAATGTGAAAGTGACGCTTTTGTTAGTAATGAAGTAAAGGCGCGAGGGAAGTACTCATCCTTTGCCACAATTCAACCAATCCACTTGTGATAATCACATATTGTTGGAGGGGTTAGGGGTCAAATCACTCCAAGTTCAATCAGCGCTCCTTTAGAAGTCGGAGAGGTGACGGCGTCAATTCATTCTGCGGCGGAATAATTAATTTGGAAAATAATTAGCAAAGCTGCATCATTAGCCGGTGAACTTTCCATTTAATTAAATTAGGTTTTACACTGGCAAGTGACTACATTAAACCTGAACGCCTCACTGATTTACACATGTCTTTATGTGCGCTGTAAATTCCCATTTATGTGTGTGGGGAGGCATTCAATTTGACAATGTTAATTCCTTTTGCTTGCCGCGTAATTGATACAGAACAACCAAACAAGTTTATATTCTGTGGGATCACACGGGACAAATATAGCCCTGGAAGAATGAAGCCGCATGTTTGTAGTTTGCGGAATTATTTCACACTGATTGTGCGCGAGCCAAATGATCTCCAGATTACACTGATGCTCTACAAGTGTTGTGTGATGGACCCCAATTAAATGCTACATGCGGTGACTTGGCAACACACACGGTGCCTGCTAAAAGCGTGTTGATCAGTATCCATGAGCAGCAGGTGAAGGTCAAACTGACAAACATTCAACATCAGCCACAGTCTGTCCAAATGTAATTAATACAGACAAATACTGCCAGGAGAAGAGTAAAACATAAACACACTCATGTAGGAGCTGATTCCGGCCAAAGCAAAGGGTTCACTCTGCCCTTGACTTCCTTTTATATTGTAGCACTTCCTATTTACCTGACGTTTACTTTTAATTTCAGCTGTGTATCTCCAACCAGTGCTCATGTGAAGAAGGCCTTCGGCATGCTGTACTGCACCACTGACGAACAGCAAGCTGGCACACCCAGATGGCTCCTTTATTATTGCTTGACTTAAACTGGCAACTATATATTTATATATTCATATCGCACGTTTCATACACAAGACAACACAATGTGCTTGACACAAGCAAGGAAACAACACCTACAAGCGTTTACAAACACAACAGTTAATAACAAGTTGTATTTTGGTAAATATTGGGTTTGTGGAGTTAATCCACCCGCTTTTAGCCATGTCTGGGAGCGGCCATTTTGTCACCTCCGTCGACTGAAAATGACATCACAACCTCTCAGGGCTCAGGTAACGACCAATCACGGCTGACCTGTTTTCTCAAGCTGAGCCGTGATTGGTCGTTACCTGAGCCCTGAGCAGTTGTGATGTCATTTTCAGTCGACAGAAGTGACAAAATGGCCGCCCCCTGAGATGAACAAAACCGGGAGGATTTTAACTGCTTAAAATGATATTCCACAAACGCAATATTAATCAGATTGGCGCGTTTCAACACGTGGGCGGTAAGGCCTTAAAAGCGGTCCTCCGTCCTGACCTTGGCTCATCAGATCACATCTGTGTGATGCTTATACCAGCACACAGACCCCTGTTGAGCACAGAAACTCCAGCATTGAAGCAGGTGAGGTTCTGGCCCGAGGGTATTTTGTCAGCTCCACAGGACTGCTTTGCACGCACTGACTGGGCCATGTTCAAAGAGACTGCAACAGCGCACCATGGAGGCATATGTTGCCTATGTGTGTGCATACATCAATTAATATACGGAGGACCCTGGATGAACAGCGACATGCGCAGCATGCTGAGGGCAAGGAATGCTACATTTAAATCTGGAAACGCACTTGCAAGCAGGTCAAACGAGCCCACAGCCAGAAAGTCCAGGGCTTCTTGCGCAACGCCACAAACATCAGGCAGATGTGGCAAGAAATCCAGTCCATCATGAAATTACAAAGTGGTTCGAACAACCTCTAATGAAAAACTGATCTCCAAGAAAAAACTGAGTATCATTTTGCATGGATTGGCACTGAACAACACTCAGGCAAGGAAGTCCACCCTCTGCTCTGATGAGAAGGCCCTCAGACATAACGTAGCTGACATTTGGCCGACTCCATAAGGTCAACGGCCACAAAGCAGCAGGTCCCGATTCCTGGATGGCTGCTAAAGGAATGTGCAGACCATCTGGCCCAGGTACTAATGGACATTTTTATCATATTGGAAGACCAGACCACTGTTCCAGTATGTTTTAAGATAGCTACCATAACACCAGTGCAGAAAAAGCCCACCACCATCACCAGACTCATATCATGATGAGAAGCTGGTGAAGGTCCTCCAGACCCTCCCATTCATATACCTTTCAGTTTGCTTAGCGAGTTTGTCCGACTGCTCCACAGAGTTTCCCATCTCCTCAGTCACCCACATGAGTCCTGCCTCATCGGGAGCAAAAGAACACTTACGTTCAAATGCTGTGTGGACTTCAGCTCAGCATTTAATACGATCATCCCCCAGCGCCTGGTGAGAAAAACTATCCTCCTTTGGTGTTAGCATCCCCCTCTGCTCCTGTTCGATTTCCTCATGAACAGATGGCCGTGTGGGTGAGTCGAGAACAACAACTCCGTTACCATCTCCCTGAGAAACGTCTCTCCTCAGGGATGCGTCTCGAGTCCGCTACTGTTCATCTTGATGAACCGTAGTCTTTTAGCATGAGGAGGACACAACAGTGGGTTCTTCTTCAGTCACAACAAAAAGGAAGTCTTTAGAGGTGGAGCCACTGGATGATCTCTGATTTGTCTGCTGGCCACAAAGCCATGGACTGCAAAGCTCTCCAGAGAGTAGTGAGAACAACAGAGAAAATAATTGTGACTTTCTTGCCCCAATTTAAGGATAGGCCAGAACACGGATGATCATCAGAGATTCAACACACCCAGACTATGGACTCAGCCTGCTTGCCGCTGGCAAGATGTTCTGGCGTATCTGGCGCAGAACCACCAGATTCTACTAAGTCCCACTAGTTGAAACCCAGCATTCTGATTAATATTGTGTTTGTGGAATAAGAGTTAATCCACCCATTTTTAGCCATCTTTGGGGGCGGCCATTTTGTCACTTCTGTTGACTGAAAATGACATCACAGACCCTCAGGGATCAGATAACGACCAATCACAGCTCACCTGTTCTCTTAAGATGAGCTATGATTGGTCGTGATCTGAGCCCTGAGCAACTTTGATGTCATTTTCAGTCGACAGAAGTTACAAAATGGCAATATATGTTTGGGTTGACTACCCCTTTAAGAGTTGTTTACAGAATTAAAGCGGACAGAAGTAACCCTGAATATTTTTGAAATGAAAGAAAAATTTTTACTATTTTGCTGATGAAATAGATTCTACCATCATCCGACCAAATCAACGTGTCTAGAAACACGACAAAAATGTTGGTTTAAATTGTGTGCTTTAGTGATAGGGTTGCGTCAGGAAGGGCATCCGGCGTAAAAATTATTTGCCAAATCAATGATGCGAATCGTGCGTGCACTTGATTCGCTGTGGCGACCGCTGAGGGGAAAAGCCGAAAGGATAACTTAATAACCAAACAGGAGTGACCTTCAATGACTTAAATAATTATTTTTCCAAAACACACATGTGAGGTTATTTAAGTACAAATGGATTTTTTTTTTTTAATCTCCAGAGAAGACACACTTGTCATGAGGATGTACAGTATGTACAAATTAGCATGTAAACTTATGTTAAATCAGTATTTGATCATAAACTTCAGCCTATTTGTTGTCATATTAATGCAGCTAAAGAAGTCTAACAAATTCCTTGATATGGACAAGTGCCTGCTTACCTGTCAACTTGGAAATGAAAGAAAAAAAAATTATTCTGAGCTGCCTATTTCTGAAAATGTGTCTGTGATCGAGCCATTCTGTATTTTGCGTGATTATGAAGTAGCGGTGTGGCTAATTAAGAGCATCCCACACCAATTTTCTCCGCCTACAGATTAGAACCCTAAACTTCAGAACTGTATGGCTTGTGTGCCGACCACCTGTGTCACCAAGAACTGTTACCACTTTTACAGCACCAGTACTCGAAGTCGTGTTAACCCTAAAGTGCCAGGCTAGTTTTCCCGGAAATTCAACACCTACAAAATAATTCAGATCTAAGCCCCTGTAATTCCAAAAGAATTTGAGGTCTTCGACATGTGGCTTTCATATCGGCCCGAGTTTATTCATCTTTACTGTTTCAATCGAAGATGTAAAACTAAAGTGTCACTGCAAGAGAAGCACTATTGTTAATTAATTAAAAAAATCAAGCCGTAATTACCATCCTCTATTCTGTTAGAAAGCCGTTGATATAGTCATAGTCTACAAACATATATCTTTACCATATATCACATTGGACTGGTTCCACTTGGTCAAAGTCCACAAACGCGTCGTCTATGTCACTGCCGTCACTTATTTCAGAGATCCCTCCATTGTCTGCGTCGCCATTACGCCCGAAAAAAAATCGGGAAATCTTCCGAGGGCTCACTATACCGTCACGTGTATATTTGGATGCATTTCATTGGCTAAGAGTACGAGAATTTGATTCACAAACCAAAATGACGTAAACGCTCTCCTGGCTTTAATGGTAAAAAGACGCAACAGCGCTCCCGCCTTTAGTGGTAGAAACGCGTTCATGCGCTCTCGGCCTTAATGGGTTAATATAGATTGTCAAACAGGCAATAGGTAGTTTTCATGTCAATGACACAGACCCTGTTCTCCTTATTAGAATCCAGTCAGGTGACTCTCCCGATGATTTTCAAGCTATTTATATGTGAAAAGGAGACTTCTATATGCTGTTATAATAGGTTGAATAGGCATATACCGTATACAGTACAGCGTAGGGTTGAGATGAGAGACCGAGAAGAGTGCTGCGTTCCGTTTAAGGATCATGGCATACATGCAAGTATTTATTACATCCGCAAGCCTACAGAGACAGCCTCTCAATGCAGACTAGAGGTGCCTGTATGCAGTCATGTCTCCCCCTGCTCATCTGCGGCCCGTGTTAATATGATTAGACTGGATTATGGTAATGTGCGGGGGGATCTGGTGGGTGCGGGGCCATGCTTTGCCGCTCTTGTTTCGGGGAATAGCTAATTGGTTGGACTGCTTTGATGTTGTGGTGACGAGAGGAGGGGGTTGGTGGGAAAAAAAGGCTGGCAGAGGCGCCTTACAAGTCAAGCCTGTTTTATTTTTGGACTACACTAGATATGATGGTGAGAGGTGGAAAGGAAGGAAACCTGATGAAATCATGTGAGGAATTAGCTCCAATGTTTTTATCTAGGCCGGATTGCTATGCTCTGGTTTGTGTTCTGTTGTTTTTGTCTTCTCAAATGAATATTTCTAGAGGCTGAACAATGTTGGTGAGTGCAACGTGAAATGCAACATTACAAACACCATTGGGTCAGAATGAAACCGCCGTTAGTTGAGAGTTGCGATGTCGTTGTTTTCGGGTTCAACTATGTAGAACTGGAAAAATGGCTAAAAAGTTCAAACCAAATCTTCTAAAACAACAATATCTGCAAGATTAATTCCACGTGTTCCCATTAATGCCTGAAGCGCCTGGCAAAACATCCCTCCAAAACCTAAGGGCGACTTTAGAATCACCCTCTAAAACCTGAAGTTTTCCTGGAAATTCAACACCTACAAACTAATTGATATCTCAGCTCCGTAGCAGATTCCATAATTCCGAAAGAATTGAGAACTTAGACCGTGGCTTTCACTCAGTTCTGAGAAATTATTACATATACATATTATTACTGTTTCAATTAATAATGTAAAAATAACGGTCAGTTCAAGTGAAGCACTATTTTTAATTTAAAAAAAAAAAAAATGAAAAAATTGACGGACGCCTGTTTTGCTGACGGTTGACGAATGATGGTAGAATTTTTAGAATAGACGGATTAAGCATACACGGAAACCCCTTTATTTAGTCTGCTCCGTCATTAGTCTATTTTTGCGGCGAGGCTTCGATGGCCACGGTGAGCGCGGGGAGGAAAATAGTCAGTTATTGTTGCTTGGGGCACAGATTTGAGAAAGGGACCAGGCTGTGAACAAGCTTTCAAACCTCGGTGAGTCCATATTTTGGTTCAAATATTGTCCGGGGCGGGGGGTGGAAGTTTAGTCGGACTCGCCGACTGAGTATACAATAAAAAGTTCAGAATTCTGGCATTTAGAAAAACTACCTTTTTTTTTTTTTAATGCAAAGTGTTTTTATCAAGTACAGCCCGCCCTCCACAATACAATGCGAGTGGCATTTAGAAATGTATCTTCTTTGAGAACTTAATGACGCCAGCAGCGCACATCAACAGGGGCATTTAAAAAAGAAAAAAGACTGAATACCATTAAAAGTCGAGACGGTTTCATAAGTAAAAATCTGCAATTTTATTTGCATATAAAGGCAGCTAAATATATCACAATGAACTGAAAAGAGAGGACTAACATTTCCATACAATCAGAGAGAGCCAAAGAGAGCGAGAGAGAGAGAGGGGAAGAGAGCACGAAAAGAGCATTTACAGCAGCAAAGTCGAAACTACTATTGGCAACAATTTTTTTTTGTGCTAGCAAGATTGCATTTACACACAGTGCAAAATTAGAAAGAAAACAAAGCAATAAAACACACAAAAAAACCCTATCAGATTGACACTTGAAAGGACAAATTAAGCATGTTTAGGCAGGCGCATTGCTGGGAATAAAAAGCACCTGACGGATTGTGATCTTGAAACTTACTTACTTTTCCTCTCATCCGAAATGAACAAGATAAAAAAAAACAACCCTGTCAAAGAAAGACCGAAAAAGAAAATGACCCCCCCCGCATTAAACACAACTTTTAGTACAGAAATTTTACAACATGAATATATAATATCTTTTACTTTTTTTTTTTTTTTACATACATTTTCCAAATTAGAACAGGAGTCATTGAGTGGGATGTAATATAAAGTAAACGTTTGGGCTGTAATTCGATAGCTTTCGGTCCCTGCGTGCGTTCGGTGTTGTCTGGCGGGAAAGTTGGACAATAAATAAGGACTTCTTTTTTTCTCTCTGAACTCGCAGGGAGAAAAGTGTGGAGCTCTAGCTGAGAACATTAAAGCTAGTTTAAGGCAGCGTCACTGTCAGCCAATAAGAAAAGCGCAACTGACGAGAAAAACTAACAAAAATAAAAGCTAAACACAAAAAAGATGATAACAACAACAAAACATAAATGGCATCCATTGTTTGGTCAACGTAAAACCAAACAAAGAAATTGTACAAATTCACAAAGCATCATTTATCTTACAGATCTGACCAATATTTATCAAGAGCAAGATTGTTTAATCACAAAACCCCCCAGAAAAGGAGAATACCGGTGTCCCCCTGCCAAAACGCATTTTTCTCCCTGTGATAAAAAAAAACGACACGCTGCAGTTCTGAGATGAAAAGTGAAGCCTGTAGGATGACGTCGGGGCAAAAAAGTAGATTACAATTGCCAAAAATAATAATAATGGAAAATAAAGATTTGATGTGTAATCTGCCAAACATGTTGATTGTGTGCGGCAAATACAATCACAGAAGATTGTTTAAAAAACAAAAGAACACCGATATTCTCCTTTAAGTCTATCCCAACGCATCTCCAAACATTCTCAACATCTTGGAGAGGACCAATAGTTTGCAAAGACACATTCTTTCTTTCTTCTCTCTCTCTCTTTTTTTTTTTTTAATTGACATATTTGTAGAAAAAAAAAAATCTTATTTGTAAATGCCCCCCCTTTTGCTGTGGTCTCAGGAGCTGGAAGGGTTGGGCAGGTCGAACACGATGGGAGGGTTGGTGGGCTGGAAGCTGACGGTACAGGTGGACGCGTTGATGAACGTTGTGTAACCGTCCGTCATGATGCCGTAGCCTGGAACGCAAACCACAGCAATGTCAAATATCTCCATGTCGAATGAGTGAAATCATCAAATAAATGCGGCCCCCAAACACAACGGTTTCATTCACTTATAAAATAGTGGGCGGAGTCGCTGCATGTGAAATGTGAAAAGCAAACCTTCATGTATGCCTCCAAAGGCGTGGAGTTTGGGTCGCACCCTCTTCTGAACCGTGTTGAGCAGCTCCACGCAGCCAACCCTCTGCAGCTCCTTGGGAACCCAGTCTCGGAAACCTGCGCGCACACAAACGCATACCAGATTAGTTATATATATATAATACACTTTGCTTTGTCATTTATACATTTAGGTATCATAGGATTATTTGGCCAAATTAGAAAACTAGAAAATTGATATAAATAGAAAAAAGGCCATGGCCAAAGCATGTGAGGAGGACTGAATTTTTTTCAATGCTTAATGCAGGAGGAAAGTCTCAATTACAGTATGAAAAACACTTTCAGGCCATAATGTAAAACCATCAACTGAAAAACAGCAAGTATGGCAGTAAGTCAGCATGGCTTCTTGTGCTGCGTCACAAAGTTTTCTTAACCCGATGCGCAAACTGGTTTATCGTGCGGCTTTTGGAAAGTGGAAACCTTGCATGTTTTTTACCGTCGTTAAGTGAACACCCCCTGCAGTTTCGATTGATGTCTTTCTGTCTGTTGGTATTTATCTCGTTCTCTTTCTGCATGTATTCTGGTTGTAAATTGTCATGAACCTTTTCCAATGCCGTGACATGTAAAATGACAATGAAAATAATATTTAGGGCAGGTGAGGACTTCCTATTAAAAATAAATCTACTAACTAACTAGTGATCAGTAACTTAAGCCCTATAATTGATCAAGAAATTAAGTCAAACATCCATAAGTAGAGGACAACTTTCAGCAAACCCCATTTTAACGAACACTATATCAGGGTTGCTCGATTATCAAAAACATATTAACCACGATTATTTTGATAATAATTGAAATCCAGAGTATTCAAACAATCATTTCTTTTTTGGTACAAAACAGAAAATGTTTAAATGTAAAAAAATGTAAAGACAAATAAATGTCTTTGAAACACTGTAATTATGCAAGTTCCGTTTGGACCAAATTGATAAAATTTGTTATTATTAAAAAAAAAAAAAATGCAAATGTATAAATTCAAGTATAATTTCCTTGTGTAAACAAATGTGTTGATATAAATGCATATTAATAATCGTTTTTTACGATTATGCCAATTTTGTAACCGTGGAGTGTAATAATCCGAATTGAATTTCGATTAATTGCACAGCCCCACTTTATATATCATTAAAACATTTTCTTCCAGACAGCCAGCATACAGTATTGACGTTTCTATTTCTTTAGCCAGCCCCCAACCAAAATCGGATCCCTGTGCTTGTTTGTGGCATCTGTCACAGTGGTACAAAATGGAGTTTCCATGCAATCAAACCCAGAAGCGGCGGCAGCCGCAGCCCCTCCGTAGGCGAGGGGGAAGGAAATCAGTCAATAAAACCAGATGGAGAACACAAGAAAAAAAGGGAGGGGGGGGGGGGGTGGGGGGGGCGAGGGCGCTATACATGAGGGCCTAAACACCCAGAGAGAAAACACAATGCGTTTGTGGTGATAAAAACAACAATACATGTTTGTTCCCTTCATAAAGTCAAACACAAATATTGAATCATGAAGTGTGTTCAGGGTTCGCTGCCGTGCTACTGTTTCAACAGCTGCGGCACCTTCGGTAAACACCCATGCAAATTTGGAACAATGAGGTACAAACCCATTCGATACGGTCTTTGGGGGGTGGGGTTGCTTTGATTGGTTAATTGGACTCACCCAGCGGAGGGCCGTGAGTCATCAAGATGTCGATGCCTTCTGGGACGAGATTCCATTTATCCAGCAGAGACTGACCCCGAGGCAGATTGAAGCCCCAGCCGTTGAACCACGGAGACCTGCAAGAGAACACGGAGAGCGTTCGCATCGACATCAGTACAGCGGGCATCCGATTCATTGTCAGCTCATCTTTACATGCCGGTAAATACATAGAAATGCCAAAGAAACTGCAAAAGAGGCAAACTAATGCTGAAGCTCTTTCAGCGGACGGGATACGGGCGCGCTTCCATCCCACGAGGCGCTGACAATTCAAGGACGTGCTGCCACATTCCCAAAAATAAAAAGGGAATATCTAAACAGCGGGGGGGGGGGGGGGGGGGCGCTCTTGTCAAGCGTCGACATCACGCCCTCACCAGCCCCTCGGCAACCCGCTACCAGATTGATTGACAGCAGCCGGGCCACCTCCGGCGGCTTGGATCAGAGCGTGCAAGCTCCGGGGTGACAAGCTGCGTCTTCCCTGGCAGACACAAAAGAGAGCCTCCGTGTGGCTGGGCGGGAACGCGGCGTGGATGGAAAGCGATCGACGGATGCAAAGCGGCCAGCGCTTCTATGAACGTGCGCGAGGGCAGAGAGAAACTGAGGAGATGGGGCTTGACAAATTGAGCCTTCACTTATCGCAATAGTGCGAATGGCAATAGAGGGCTGACAACAAGGGTAAGGAAGATAGATTATCATCATGCAATGGTATTGCGCAAGGGGGGGGAGGGGCATCAAAGCCACAAACCAGAAATCGATATTTCCTTAAGACGTCATGATTTGGACCCTGCTATTCTTTGACTCGTCTGGGACATCCAGGTAAGGATGCCGCTGTGTTTAGCGTCGGCACACGGGGAAAACGAGAGCTCCGAAAGCATCGAGAAGTCCGGCTACAATGAAGGATGGGTCACAAGGGCCGATCAATACTTGCTGCAGCGCAGGGTGGGTCCGAGCAGAAAATCTCGAAAAGCTTGTAAAACCCTGACAGCGGTATCTCTACACAGCTCCCTAAATTTGAAAGACCGTACTAAATTATTTAGACGTTTTCTCGGCGGTTAGGAAAGCAGCACGTCGCCGCTCCGGATTGGAAGAAGCGCGCGTGAGCCGCGAGACAAAGGCAGCGGCGGAGCCCGCGCTTCCATTGGCCCGCTCGGCCGAGAGCTGAGGAATGAGGTTAAAAATTAAACGTGAGGAGCAAGGGGAGCGAAGGTCCACAGACTCGACTGATTAATTAGAACTAATCACACAAATCAGAGCTAATGGAAGCCTAATGGATTACCGGGAGGACTAAGCGCTTCAGCGAGGGAAAGAGGGCGGCTGCGGCGGGAAGAATCTTGGAAAGCCGCGAATCAGAGCGGAGCTGGCGTGCTCGCTTGGCTACACACGCGAGACACTCGCGGAAACATTTGTCCGTCTAATAGCAACAAGGCCAAACTTTGAAAAATGGGGAAACACTTATTTGCCCTCCCCATTCAGAAAAAAACAATGCAATAATGGAAGAGAAACACATAAGGAGAGGGATGCTTGCTCTGAGCTGCATTCATGTGGGAGATGAAACATAAACCCCTGACATGAGCCGGGGATCCGGAGCCCAGCCAAAGGTCCTGACTGAATGCAGAGCAGGGCGCTGCGGCCGCTGCCACAAAGGCCCCATTGTCAGACGTCTGCATGGGAAATATACCTTGCACGCGAGAGCGGTCGTGAACCCCCACCAAGATTAATGGCATCGCAGTCAAACGAAGGCGAGACGCTTTCCTGCGCGGCATGGACGCGGCCGCCGTCATTTATTAGGGGCGTAACGGTACGCATACGCACAAAGTCACATTTCGGTTCGGTTTTTTGGAAACGTCGGTTTGGTATATTTTCGGTACAAAAAAACAGATTTTTTAAAAAATAGATGTTTATTGTGAAAAGATGACAAGTAAATGGTAAATTTTTTTGAAAAAAAAAATAAATAAAAGCAAAGCATTCGGGTGATATTCTAAGAAATTACACCAGAATAAAAAATACACTAACAATAAAGATTATAAAGACACTGAAATCTTTAAATACTCAGCAGCAAGTATTCAAGTTAAAGACAAGTTGTCATTACAGTACATATATACACTTTTTGTGACAAAAACAGCAACACACAATAACAGTTACAATTATTGCTAACTATATTAAAACTTTTTATATTGAAAAAAAATACAGTAACTTTAAAAAGCCTTTATGAAATCGTATATACATTTTTTAGGCATTGAAATCTTTGAATGTTGAACAGCATATTATATCGAATTGGGTTATCTGTATTGTGGTCGGATTTGTGTGTTGCTGAGTTGTGATGTTTCCGAGGTTCATGAATACATCGTGCGGCAAGCGAGTGGAGCAGCGGAGAAAGTAGAGCGCGAGCAGTTGTACTCGGATGAATAAAAACGTGATAATTAAACCACGTCAGACGGCGTGTTCCTGGAAGACGCCGCAATATGATAAATCTCGCTATTTAAGTTTGACGTTTTTGCTCCCTCGTCTAAGAAACATTGCCGTGCATGTTAGACGTGCTACCTGTAACATAGCCGCCAATCTCATGTAGCAATGTCGGCACACAACTTTGGGACTCCTCCAGAATGTTCCCAAACCGGAGAGCGCAGTGTACGCGGGCACCTTGGAGCTCTGGCTCTCTCTTTTGTGACGCTACCCTCGTCTCCCACGTGCAACAGTCAGTAGCGCCCGTGCGTAAACTCGCGCTAATAAGTGGACCGAACCGAACATGCCAGACCGAAACGTATTAATACACCCACGTGTACCGTTACACCCCTATCATTTATGTGCTGCTGTCGGCGTGTGTGTGTGATTTTAGAATTCTTACGGTACTGAATATATGGAGTTATGAAGAAAAGTAATACACTCGAGTGTATATTATAGCCCAGTGAGAACGGTGAATTCAAATGATCGTTATATGTCAAAGAGTGAGAATATTTAGAGTACTGTCATGTCTTATTATTGACACTTGCCATCTGGAGCTTGTTGCCATGGAAACAAAGCAGAAGCGTCTGCAGGCACAGTATGATGGAAAATCCCCCCCCCCCCAAAAAAAAGTCTAAGTAACAAACGAATAAAGGAGGATCTTCTATAACTCAAATAATAGTATTTGGCTCCAACACAAAAAGCATCGCAAGCACAAAGGCTGGTAACCGTGGTAACAGGCACATTTAATGATCCCCCAGGGAATCAAATGGTGGAAATGGGTTAAAAATCAGCCTGCAGCGGCGGTGATGCAGACAGAAGCAATTTAGCCCTCATGTGCAGAACGCCAATATTCAATTATGCTGTTGGACATCATTAGGACGTCGTCGCTCTCGCAGGGCACGACTCCGCTGTTAACCTCTTTCTGGGTCCCGAGGCGGGCGGGCGACAATAACTCCCAACGCTTGGCACCCGAGGACCTTATTGTTTTATCAAAATGAGGCTACAAGGCCACAATGAATTGTAATTGAAAAGCATCATAACAATAACAGTTATAATAAAAAAAAAAAAGTACAGCTGCTCCCAAAAGTCACTCCATCCTTTTTTTTTTCACATTCTTGCTGAAAGCAGCCGCGTTGGCCAAGAAAGTCTCGCTGGTGCATCCAACATGAGCCCAAGACAATGTGGCGAATAAACAATTTAAAATGTACTGGCTGATATGACACGATAAAAAGTTGGAGAAGGATCACAGCTCGGAAATCCTGACAACAAATGCAGTTGACCGGTAATACGACAATTTTATATTTCATCAGAAATGTGTTCAACAGAAATATAGCGTAGACAGGATTTAAAAGGTAAGTCAACCTCCAAATTCTTTTACAATAATATGTTTTATGCAATCCCACTAGAATAATATTGTGTTTGTGGAATATGAGTGAAGCAGTAAAATCCACCTGTTTTTGTCCATTTCAGGGGGCGGCCATTTTGCCACTTGCTGTCGACTGAAAATGACATCACAGTGGCTTAGGGCTCGGGTAACGACCGATCATGGCTCAGTGTCAGAAAACAGGTGATTAAGTTTGCATTTGACTGGTCAAATTCAGATAAAAGCCAAAAAGATATTTTTAGCACGTCTTTGGGATATGCATATTGCGTGGGGCGATATAGGTAATTTTCGATATATTGTGCAACAGGATGACTCATAGAGCAGCAGGCCAGCAGGCCAATTGGCAGCTTGCTAGATCCACCAGCTAGTGTTAGCAGTAAAAAAAAAACAAAAAAAAAACACCAAGAAAGTGTTGTGTGTTAAAACATCTGGCGCCACAAATAACGATAGATTGAGGTCCAAATTTTTTATGCGACTTTTGAGGCACATTATTACCCCAAATTTTGGTCGGTTTCTTGGAAGCATTTGAAATCGGATTATCAATGTATATACTGCAGATACATGGAAGACTAGCACACAGAAGACTAACGACCCCAAACATTGCAAAATAGAATGCAAAAGAACCTGTCCACCTCTACTTTTCCTCGCTGTATTTGAGACAGAGAACATCATTGGTGTTTCTACAAGTCCGTTGATGACTGCATCCACTGAGTGTCATGGAAGTCTTAGCATTAGTACCCTCACCCTGTCCTGGAAAACCTGTCAACTGGGCGGGCAAACTCGACGCCGAGCACTCTCAAAGCGACACACAAAAGTGAATCCATGAAAACGTCTCTTTTAGTTTCGCTCTCTTGCACATCCCCCGTGTGTCTCGCACACATGCAGCCGACAAAACCTTATGAAAAGAAACAGAGGAGTGCGAGTTTGTGCTTGGGTGTCAGACATACTCTGATCCAACACCTTTAAAAGGTCTCCACCTGCTGCACCTTTGGGTATCACTGCGATGCTGGATTGAGGGTGGTACAAATAAGCTGCACTGTAACCAGATAACAAGGCAGAGGTGAGAAGGTGTCCAAGACCGGTGATCCATCGCGTCGGTCCTCTTGGGTCAGTGAGCCCCCTGAGGTCACGGAAAGGTGGGGACTAATTGATCAACCTGTCAGAACCAATGAGGAGGGCCATGTTAATGGGACTTTTATAAGCCTCGTGGGGTGAACTACCTGACATTCACTTGTATGAGTATGTGCAAAGCAGTCTGATGTGTGTGCGTGTGTGTGTGTGTGTGTGTGTGTGTGTGATGTGTGCGCGGGCATGAGAGAGTCTGTGTGTGTAATCCCAGAGCGCAGGTAGCCTTATTAAAAGGAGCCAAGTGGAAGCTTTTGACAAATGGCCTCTCAACATCAAGGCCACCTTTGCAAACTTTGGGGACAAGGTGGAAAGTGAAGTCACAGGGGTGAAGGGGTGTGCGTGCGTGGGTGCGCGCGCGCGTGTGTGTGTGTGTGTGTGCACGCACTCTGTCCCAGCACTAATAACCTGTGCCTAGTGACTGATGGAGTGTGGAATGAATTCATCTCGCTGCCGTCATGCTGCCAAAGCCAAGGCGCTAAGGGTTGGCCACCGGACTTAGCCCGCTTAGGAAAAGGCTACAACCACGGGGACATGTTGGCGCGCACGCGTGTAGACGCGCGTACACAAGCACTCTCCCCAGGGTTTGTCTCCATGCTGAGACGCAGCCAGCTGCAGTTTGACCCGCAGACCAGCAACGTAAAACAACTGCTGTCTGAGCCAGCAGATGCTGCGTAGCAAACACAGCTGCTCTCACTGACCTGGCGGCTTCCGGCTAGTCACAGCACACAGGTCTGTCGTTCTGTGTGTGCGCGTGTGTGTGTGTGTGTGTGTGTGTGTGTGAGGAAGAGAAGAAGACGATGTTGTCGGGAAGTAAGGTGCAATATTATGCATGTACGGTGTACAGTGCATACTGTAGATGCACACAAAGGATTAGCATTAACGGTACATCACAGCCATTCATGAATTGAGAAAGCGAAGTTGTTTTTGTGAAAGACTGACACAGAATCTACACTAAGGGCTTGATTTTGTTCAGGATTGGGCGTGCAAATATAAGGTTAAACTCGATTGCTTATGCAAACTGATGCGGAAAATGATAGGGACGCAATGAGATTAAATCTCACAGGAGGGCATCATCACAGTATTAAGTACGGTATGATTGTGGTATTTATTAAAAAAAAAAAAAACTGCCATCGTGATCAAAATTGAGTACCTGGAATGTTCACCTTGAAAAACAGGTCAACACAACTATGAAAAAGTCACAAAAATACACTGGTCAATATATTGTTTCCCGATAATAAGCAACTACTGTACTGTTTTCCCACACCTTGAACCGTACGGCTTTAAATGTGATGTGGTTTATTTAACCTTGGTTCAACTAGTGGGCTTGCATAGAACATATTCTTGAAAAAAAATGTTTGGGTTGACTTCCACTTTCATCAAACAAAACTACGTTAAATGCGGTTACTGGCTTGGCTTCCCCAAAATTACTGCAGCGATCGATTTATTTCCTGCAACTTGTCTTTTCTAATGGCACTTCTAATTCCATCACTTCAAACTGCAGCAATCGATTTATTTTCTGTAACTCACCATTACATTTGTTTGCCTTTTGTAGTAGGCACTTCCAATTTCATCAAGTCAAACTTTTTGTGCTTGCAGTTCTCTTCCAAGTATCTCATGATGAAAACCATCAGAGCTACCAAAAACGCAAACATCTTAAACATTTTTACACCCTGTTGGACTCTTGGTAAATCCGGCCCTAAACGTCGCATGTTATTGTCCCTTCATCCATGACGAAATGGTGCTTGGCAAACTTTGTTGGAACACAGTGCTTTAAAATCAGACAGTTTGTTCTTTTTTTGTGTTCTTTAATATTGTTACAAGATAATGATATAAAAATAGCATTTTAAAGTACAAATTATTGCCCAGCTCTTGTATATCTGACAACTATGCCATCTGGTTAATTCAAAGAATTTATTTGCTTCTCGCGATAGTTAATATGACAGCCATAAATCTCTTATGAAGTCTGATTTGTAGTGATTTTGTCAGGCAATATAACAATGAGCTGGTAAAGTTAATGGGATGCCATTAAAACACAATTTCCTCCTCACCGTGTTGATTGACAACAACAACATAAAAATACCCGACTGAAAGCAAGTGAGACAGACTGCAGAGTGAATTGTGCTGCAATCAAGCGACCCTGCAGAAGTGATAACAGAAAGCGGCGCCGCTATAAAATAGCGACGGAACTAACAGCGCGTTGAGCAGAGGACTCACTGACGGCAGAAAACTATTTATGTGAAATATTTGTGTCTGGTGGCTTGTGAACCGAGTGTGATCTAATCAAATCTGTGCGTGCGGAGCACAAAGCTGCAATGTTCCTGGTGTGCGTCCCGCTCGGGAATGTAGCAGGTGGAGCTCGGGAAGAGCAGCGAGGTGTTGTGGGAACACGGATATGAACGTGGAAGTTTAGAAGGCTCTGCAGGTCGACGGAAACTGGAAACCAGACTAATAAAAAGAAGAGGAATCTGGGTCCTATTCACGGAGCTCGTATGGGGGTTGGGGGGGGGGGGTTGCTCCGGGGCAGAGACCTATTCAACCTGCCCTGAGACACAGGGCCATGGGTCCCATTACCCTTCTCCAGCCCCGACCTCCGTGAACTTGATCCAGGAGAACAATGTAGACCAGGGGAGGGTGGCGGGGGCTAGTGGAGTGAAGGGAGGCACTGAGGATAATATATCTGGGAAATGAGCGAGCAGGGAAATTTGCTGACAAAAACTGACAGGCCACGTTTCATTCCCAGCTTGCCTCTAAGGACCACGTTGAAGCTTTTTCTCAGAGCAATTTAAATTAAATTAAAAAAAAAAAAAAAAAAAAAAATGACGGCATGCATGGGATTCAAAACTGTGCCGACTTGCTACATAGAATACAATACAATACAATTTTATTTATATAGCGCATTTCATAATTTGAATTTCAATGACCTGGAAGCTGGGCTACATGGTTACGTCTACTCGACCCGGAAGGAAGCTGGAGGGGCCCCCAATTTGGGTAATTATTCTACATTGACGTTGAACTGTAACTTCCAATTAAAGCATACACTTTGTTATTCAAGAAATTCCATAATCAATGTGTGTGATCAAAGACAGACAACAGGTTGAGATTAGAATAATACCTATAACTTTGACGACCTAATCAAGCAAACTTCTTACTGCAGTCATTTCACCGAATCGACTGAATCGAATCATGCAGGAAGGTGCGCAGCTTTACCAAGTACGTTTAACGTACGATACATTATACATTGTGTTTGACAACAATAATGTTACACCTTTATTTTTACAAAATCCTCTCAATCTAATTTGTTTTAAATGCATGATGTTGTTTTGTTATTTGTCAAATGTTACATATTGAAAAGCAATTGATACATTTATTTATTTAAATTGATATTTATCTTCAATTATTTTATATATATTTTTTTTTAGCAGCCTTAGTCCATGACAAAACCAATCAAAATCTATCTGCTAACCTTGTGTAACTTCATTACATGAACTTTTTAAAGTGTAATGATTTTACTTTTCTGTCAAGGACAAATAAAGCTATATATATATATATATATATATATATATATATATATATATATATTTTTTTTTTTTTTTTTGCTCTGTATTGTGTGCAACTTTTCTCCTGAGAAAGATATAGAACGGAAGCTGCAGTTTTTAAACACAGACCTGTCAAAGCGCTGAGAGCACACCCTGGCTTGTACCAGCATAACAGGCTGACAGTAGAGGTCAAAGATCGAGGGTGTGGGGAGCGGAGGGGGTGATAAAGGCAACAGGAAGGGCTGCCGGGTCAAAGTAGTGCAGATACATGCCACTCTGTCTGCAGCTATTGTCTTGACCTCACAACGAGTGGATGTTAGCGAGGGCACTGAGACGCAGTAGCAACAATAGGCACAGGAAACCACACAAACTGGTATTGTTGGTCTCCAGGGTTTGTATACAACAAGCTGGACCGCAGATTACACACAGCAACACGTAGTGTGGGTATAAATATACGATAGAGACGTAAGCATTGAGACACATTTCAATATCAGTTAATTCATTACTCACAAGTTGGACTAGACCACTTAGTTCCTCATGAATATTACTTATGGATCTTGTGTAGGGGGGCAGACTTGTACCATGTTTTGACATGGTACAAGTCTGCACCCCAACTGGAAATAATTTGTGGATTAACTGTTGCAGCATGACTGGGTCTCAGTGTGTGGCAGCAACGGTGGTTGAGTTTGCGTGGAAGAACCTCAGAGCTGTGACCTCAACCAACCTAACCTGGAACATCTTTGCGATAAACTACAACGTATGATGAGATGAGATGGCAGTTTTTAGAGATATAAAAGAGAGGCTAGGGCAAGTAGGCGTGGCCAGGATTCCCAATAATGTCATTTATGTGCATATTCACATTCACTTTGCTGACAGGTTCCCAAAAACAATCCTCCATTATTCATGGCAATTTTCATGCAATTTTCTGTAAGTAGGAAAAAAGTTTAAAAATTCTTTTTTTTCTCTCTAAATTGTTGTGGTCAAATATTGACTACTGTATGTATTGTATGATATTTGGTATATTGTATCATCTCATTTTTGGATAGTGGAAGAAGGTGCAAGTTCCGCCTATATGCGTCCACTCCTCGGCTCGCTCACCCAATTAAAGTCTGACAGCAGCCATGTTCGATTTGTGATTGACAGTCAGCTCGAGCACACGGGAAGATGGCGGCGCCCATGTTTGCTGCGGCTGATTTGGCTCATGATAGTTTCAGCAGACTCAAGGCGGCATCAAAACCAGCGCCATACGCGACAAGAGTAGGGTTGGGCGTCGTTTGAATTTGGGCGATTCCGGTTCCTAAAGATTCTCGATTCCAAGTCTTTTTTTTCCTTTCTTTTTTTCTCTCGCTGCTTGCCGGCGCGGCGCACACACATTTCCTATTGGTTGTACTTCGCTCGTGTCTGTTTGCTCTACGCCGTGCCTCGCACTTTTTTTTAAGGGTGCAGCAATGATTGAAGATGCTGGTAAGCATTTGAAATGCATAACTGACCAACGGACGCATGGATGTGACTGCCATCCATGCTGGGGGTCCAAACCTAAGCAAATTGAGATAAGCAATGTCCTGTTCTTGTCGCGGAGAAGTGGAGGGGTTAGCAGGAAGGAAGGGAAGTGCAGCAGGATGATGTTAGTGGTATCACAACTGAGCAGATAGCTGGAGTTAGACCGCCCCCTCTGTTTATGAAGCTGTTGTTTCTGCTGTGATTGATAGCTCACTACACAATCCGCATCTACCTTTTGGCCACACAACGTGAACGGCAGTTAGTGGAGTAAGTAACTATACCATTTGCACAACATAAATTGAGTCTGCTAAACTGTTAGCAACTTAGCATACTTGCTTGCATGCACAGTATTTGTCAAAATACACCCTACAGAAGGACAAATAATAAAATCAAACAAAAACAAAAAAAGGCTATTTTCAAATTGTCAAAACTTCATATTAAAGACGCAACGTGAAGAAGAACACTACTGATCCGGAAGTCAGCAAAATAACATCTTTGCAATTCTGACTGAGCCCATTTTCATCTTATAATCTTTTCCACCTTTAATAGCACGATATAAATCCCTTCCGTCATTTACTCTATGTGGAGCACTGTCTGTGCACAGCCCTGTCGTCAGTGAATGCATTACTTATTTATCTGAGGCATTCGCTTGTGCAGAAAAACAATAGTGCCAGCACTCAGTTGGTAACTTTTCACACAAGCATCAGAGAGAATTATGCCCTATACATTGAGTTGCCACTTAACATCAAACCAGTGTTTCGGCGCAGCAAAAAAAAGTCACAACAATTAAGGGTTATGCAAAACCACAACACCATAGGCCACAACAATCAGGCTTCCTCTGCTGTTCAAATATTTATCCACTCAAAGCAGGAGACGCAGCGTGGGACATAAAACAAGATGGCGCTCTGTTGAGCCCGGGATTTGCCAGCGCACATCATGATCAAACAGATGGACAGCTTCAGATGTCACACACATACACGTTGCCCCTCCTTTAACCACAAATTGATAGTGGAGATGCCCGCTGCTGATTTGCACGTTTTTTAGCATCTTCTCTCAGGAATGAGTCGCTAGCCCGAGGTCGGGTTCTGAGAGCTGGGACTCATTGCCACGTACTCCCCGGCTGGTTCCTGAGCAGTCTTGGGCTCACTTCCAGGGAATTGTGATTGCATTTTATTGCCTGGAGCAGCCTGCCCGTGCCATGTATCCGTCCTCATGTTGAAGACATCTGGCTAGCTCTGGGCTACCGTAGTTTAGTTTACTCCCCGCTCCCCACAGTGCTCGATCTTTTGATTAAGCCTGCATTGCTCATAATCACAACCAGAACTCTCCTTCCAAAGCCAAATACCCGCATATCGTATCCAGAACGGGGAGACAATAGCTACAATATGAGAAGAGGAGAAATCCTTTCAAAGTACAGGAGGGAGAAATAGACAATGTTTACATGGTGTCAATGACCCTTTCAAAACCTGAATATTGCCTATATTCAGGTTTTGAAAGCATGCACAAAAACACAAATATGCTCAAATTCAGGTTTTAAAAAAACGGAACAATACCCCCCTTTCTAACCCGAATGTTTGGTCATATAAACGCGATTGAATACCTCCTTTGAAAGGGACATTGGTTTGTGTTCTGCACATGCTCTATCTGCAAGAGACCTTGGTCTATTGAGTACTGGAAGTACTTGTATACACGACGATGCCGCTTACTCGCCGTAGCGAGAAGTGAAGCCACCGGTAAGCTGCGTAGCTTACGGTACGCGAGCCTAACTTGAATACGTAGATTTCTTCCGTTGTGTTTTTATGGTATTTTCTGTCCCTGCAAAAATTACACACTGTATAAATACACATAGGTGTATATATAAATCTGTGCGTCTGGCGCACAACTCGCTGGAAACGCAAGCAAAGGTAAACACACGTGGCTCAGAAACTGAGACGCAGCACACAACCACACTTTTGGAGAGAGAAGGAATCTGACTGCTTTATTCCTCTAGTGAGTGTCATGAATATAATGTGTTTTTTTGACAGTAGAAAGTAAGACGCGTAAATGACGTTACCCGTGCGTCACCTGTTTCCATCTGGATATTCCAATCGATCATAACTACCATGTATTCGGGAGTAATTGTCCGCTCACACACAAACTGGCTATTCCGAATCTTTCCAAAATCAACATTTTGACCTTAACCTGAATATTATCGGCATGTAAACGTAGTCACACTTTGTCGAAACTTGTGAATTTCATGGAGCAAACGGAGTCTGGATTGTTTCTAGTTAGTCGAGCATTTCTAATACCAAAGCCTTTGTCATATTGTCTAACACAAAGACACACTTTCACTCACTCAATGAGATCCAGCTCAGTTCTGACTGACATTGCCAGAGAGATTTATTGTTTTAACCGTCTTGGTTTTTACGTCTGATTTTTACTTTATGTACAGCACTTTGCAAGCAGCTGTTGTTCTTTTTAAATGCTCTATAAATAACGTTGAGTTAAGAGGTAATTATTTAAATTATGTTCATTGGTGCGATTGGAGTTTGTAGATGTATACAGCAGTGCATTCTACTGCGAGGTCTTTGATTGTTTTCACAGTACTTTAATTAGATAGTTGAGAAAGGCAAAATGTAGCCACTCTCAATTAAGTGGTATAGCTCCACACCATTGAAAACATGAAAACAAATAAATCAGCCTTAACACCACTCTGAAAGTGTCCAAACGTCACATTTTGGAGTTAACTCCACAAAATCTCTGCTTAACTATTTATTACTACGGTGAATAACCTGCATGCTCATTAGCAGTAAAGCTATCCATATCCTTTTAGTTATTACGGGTATTCAGTTGACGGGCCGTAAACCATTAATTGCACAGGTACACAAAGAGGCGTGACCCTTTTACAAAGAGCTGCAGAGGTGGTGCATCACCATCATCATCATCATCATCACACACACCTACCTTATGTTTTACAGGCTTACAGCCAAAAGCGACTTACAGTGTGTTTACACAGTGGCATCTCTGAACTAGTATTAATGATAGAGCCACTTAGCATTCAGAGGCATTGGTCTCAGCCACGCTGTTTGTTTCACAGGTCATTAAATTTATGCCGCAGCCCTAATGTTCATTACAGCAGCAAGCTGGCCAGGAGTCTGTAACACTCGCTCACTGTCTTTAATCCCCCACTGTATTCCTCCTGCTGGCTTTCTTTTCGTCTCGAGCTCCCTCTCACATGTCTCTGTACATTTGCGTGACAATAATTATTTCCCATTTTAATTAAAAGAATTGCTGCGGTGGTTCCAGGTCTGCGGCACACTTTTAATTCACATGGCACACAAGCAGCAATGTTGTTTTTCATCCAATTCCTGGACAGATGGTAAAGCGTGGAAGTTTGTTGACACATTTAAGTCAAACAGCACATTTGAATAGTATTGTTCTTCTGAATGCAGCTATTTCCAAACATGCTCCTGTGGCGCCTTTCGCAATGTTAATTGGAAATAGTTAATAGCTTTTCAGGCTTAATTGGACTTCTTCTTTGAACAAACAAAGTCACCAGCGGTGGAAATTGTAGAAATTTAACAGCCAAATAAATGAAAGATAAAAGAAATGCCTTGAACACTCATTAAGGCGTAAAAAAAATAAAATAAAAAATCACGGAATGTTTGTTGATGAAATGACCAAACAGACCGTTAGACTGCGAAAAAGTACGGTATTAAAATCCCTTAAAGTGGATTGTCGCAAATTTGCAGTAATATAAATTTTTCTGGCTGCTTTTTCTTTCCACCATTGTCACTTTTCTTTGCCTCTTTTTCAATTTTGCCATTCTTCATCAAGTGCCACATTTTTCCGGTCTCGATCCCAAAGGCTGTCATTGGTGCAAATTCATTTATTGCTCCTTAAAGCCAAGGTTGCATTTCAAAATAAAAAAAATACTGTCCTCCAGGAGAAAACAAACCATTTAAGCCGCAAGAGTCAAATTAATCCACTTGCCAATACAGTGCACTTTGAAGGGCAAGTAAAGACGATGGAGGAAATGTAACTAGTACAAGATTTAAAAAAAAAAAAGGCAAAACAGGAACAAAAGAACAGAAATCTACTTTACACTAGAGGTTGACACGGGAGTAGATTTTCACTCCCACCCCATGCCACTCCCACAGAATAAATCTTGTATTGTCCCATTCCGGGACCATAGTATATTAAAAAAAAAAAAAAATCCTGTCCAATCCCGTCTCGGTGAAAACAAATCGCATCCCGTCCTGCTCCCGTTCTGAATGTACCGCTTACTTTTTGGAGGTCGGCTACATTAAAACAAAACAAAACAGTCCTCATGGACTGTCCTGCTCCAATCTGCTCTTGTGATCTTTTTTTCCAGTTCCGTCCCAATCCCGTGATTAAAGGTTAAATTGACCCCCACCCATCCCTCGTACCACCAGAATCCTGCTGGATTCCCGAAAAAAATGTCAGCATCTACTTTACACTTTAGGAACTTTAGTGGGTCAGTGTTTGCTTATCCATAAATTAACAGGAACGAACATAAGATTTACTGAAGACAAAGCTATCTACCTACTGTGAGTTCTAAAAATACAATCACATCTACAGTGTATCCAAGTTCCTCTTTATATAAAGACTTTGTGAAACATTTTGGAATGTTTTTTTCTTTGGGAGTGTCTTTTGTTATTCGCCTTCAAATTAAAGGAGGCTTTTCGAGAATTCAAATGCTTCATCCCATTTACCCAGCAAACATCACCGTCCACAAGACATCTTGGTGGCACACCACAGACCTTTGAACACTACGACAAAGTCGCATTGCCACTGTGAAGGTTTAGGCCAGTCAGAGGTCAAACGTGACACAGGAAAAAATAAATACTGGAGAAGAAGTGAACTTCCTTTTGCCTCTGACAGAGGAATGATCTGCAGTTCACCGGGACAAAAGGCACACCTTTGACCTTTGTCTGTACTTTTAGAGCAAAGGGCACATAGGACTTCTTTTTTTTTCCTCTTTCAGTTGACATAAAGGCCATCAAAGATGATGTTTTGGTGCTAAAGGAAGAACTTGCAATGATAAAGCCAATAGTGCTGTTCGTGGAAATTTGTTTCATACAGATATCAACTAGAAGAAGATGCCGAGATGATATACTCTATAGCCTGCTGATAAAAAAAAAGTATGGCTATTATGAGTCGTTGCTCCATTGTTGGGGAAGCCTAAAATTGACTAACTCTGTGTTACTTTGACCACCACACTAAATTGCTCATAATTTCCGAACATTGTCAACAATAAATCTTTGCTCAACAAAGCAGGAATGCAAATTCATGTATGCTTGGAGATTGCATGTTTGTATTTAATGTTTTTAATGTGACTAAGGAACAATAACAGTCAATTCAACCAATCAGAATACGCAATCATATTTGCTATTAGACTGGATGACTCATTCATGGCAAGAACACATGAATCATGACATGAATTAAATAACAGCAAATGATAGGAAACATATCATCTAATTTTGGCCGCTCAGTGCGTCACTGCCACAGATGGATGTTTGTGACAATCGTGGAAAATAAAAGGCATCCAGGTAAAAGGTGAAAACATTTAGTGCCATTTCCAAATTTTGCCACTGATGTATTCACAACACAAAGTTCATCATTTCTCTCTTGACGTTCCCATAGAAGGGACAAGCCAATTTGACGTCTTGAATACATTTGACCGTCTGTCTACATCGCCACAGACAATTACCGATCTCACCTGAGATCAGGGCAAGCAGTCAGCAACACAACCAGGGAGTAGAAATACGGCTTTCTTACTCAGTTGATTCACATCACAACTTGCGCATGACTGAATGCAATTTTCAGACACCATCAGACAACTCAAAGAAGCTATCAATTTGACATAAGATCATTACGATTGATACTGGGTCAAGCAGCCCCGGTAGACAAATTACACTAAAACAAAAATCAATTAGTGTTTCAATTTTTCCTTCGTGTTCCTTATGTACAATACATATGCAATCCTTCTTCGATCCTACAATCAGAAGAGTTCGGCTGTGTCAGCCCTTTCCCGCGTTCAAATATGTGATGGAGCTGTCGTCCGTGTCGTGAGGCAGACCTCTGCCTCGCTGCTTGGTGACTGATGTGCACAAGGCCACTGAGGAGAGCTTTATTAGGCGGTGCCGAGGACTCATCACTCTCCCTTTGACATATTTGGGACTTACCTTGGTGTGAGGGTGGGGGCATTCAGTGAGCACTCAGTGAGATGTGAAACAGGCCGTACAGCGCATAACAGCCAAGTGAGGAACAGGTCGGCTTGTGTATGTGGGCTGAGGGTGTAGGGTGAGTCATTAAGCAGGGAATGCTCCAAGTCGTCATACTGCAAAAAGTGAGGGCGCCATCACAAATCCATCACTTAACCCTCTCATTCACTCAGCTGACACACAGGTGAAAAAGCTTACACTAACGCACATTCACACACGCACACACACTTAAGCAGCAGAATTGGCTTCCCTATTGTAAAAAAAACCAAAAAAAAAAACAAGCACACATGGGCGCACGCAGCATCAGAGAGAAAGAGAAGCATCCTTCCATACTGGAGCAGCAGCAACTTCCACCGCAATCCATCCTTGTCAGCAGTTGTTTCACAATTTTATGCTCCATTAAATATAAATTCATAGTCAACGTCAATAAATCATTATCTCATTAATTCTGAAATACTACTAAAATTAACATGACACCGCTGTCAACGGAAAACTAATTTCAGAAAAGTTCAGGAAACTGCAGCGGCAGTACCTTGGCTGCAGCGCAGCTGTACATTTGTATTGAAGGAATTCTCAGACTAAATGTCCATAATTAATGTCTCGTTTTGGTTGCACACGAAATCCCACACAAATTTGAAAAATATCTCTTAGGAGGCATGGCAAAACTGCTAACATTAACCATAAGCGTACAGAAAACAATTTAAAATGAAAATAGCCTTCCAAGTATTTAAAAAAATAAATAAATTCAGTAGGGATGTCACAATATCGAAAATATCGCGATATTAAAATTGCCACGCTATATTGTCGTCGTCATGTCACAATATTAATAGCAGCAAATCTACTCAAAAGCCTGTTGTTTTCCATTTTTGCAGTTCCAGCACCCTCTGGTGGTTACGTTATTAGTGCCGTTTAATTTGATTAAGCCTATTTTTTTGTGAATGCTGTCATTATGTACGAAAACAGAATATTGTGATGCTTTTTTAAAACATGAGCTCTGTTTTTTTTGTTTTTTTTTACATCTTGAGCTTTTATACAGTATTGTGAGCTTTTTATATATCGGCAACCTCTCCACAATATCGTGATAATTCTCGTTTCATGAGGTTCATATTGTGATATTATCTTACCGTGACATTTGGATATTGTGACATCCCTAAACAAAATTTTAGTTGCGTTCCTGATAGTGCATGATAAAAACTTGGAGGTTGTCACTATTGGCTTATTAAAGGCCACGTGTGTGTTGTTGTGTTAGGCACGCAGCCAAAACCTTCAAGAACTGTCACGATTGAAGGGGTGACTTACAGGTGCTGACACACTTTGATGACAGACAAATCAAAACGAAGAGGAACCTCGGTTTACTAAGGAGCTGGTTTGTGAACAGATTGGGTTAGACAACATTTTCAAAGAAAAAGTACCTCGATGTATGCACTTTTGTCGATTTGCGAACTGTCTAAGGATCAGTTGAGCTTTTTCTCATCATTGGCTCTTTACATATTGCAAATACACTACTGTTACTGTCGCTCTGTTTTTTCGCCCTAATAAGCTGCCAATACAATGGTTGTTTAAAAAAGGGAAACTGCAAGTGATGGTGGTATTAGGAAGTTAATTAAATTTTTTTTTTTAAAAAGTCATCATGAAACTGGGTGATGTTGCCCTTTTGTGATCTCGCTGGGCAGTAGGTCTCATATCATATCTTAAAGAACTGCTGGCGTCGTTACCAGAGAAAGGTGAAGGAGTCCAAGATAGACCATTTGTCATGTCTGATTCAGAAAAAACTGGTGCACTCACAGCTAAGATCTTACTTGGATAAATACAATGTCATGGAAGTTTTCCAGTCTGGCTTCAAGAAGATGCATAGCACAGAGTCAGCCCTGCTATGTGTTTTCAATGACATCCTCCTGGCAAATGACACTGGAGACCACGTATGTCTCGTTTTGTTGGATTTGACTGCAGCTTTTGATACGGTAGACCACAGTATTCTTTTGACTAGCTTGCAACACCAAGTGGGCATTGGTGGATGCGCTCTAGAGTGGGTTGGATCCTATTTGGCTGGCAGGACTTTTCTGTTAGCCTAAGTTCCTCCGAGTCCCGCTCTGCCCCTCTATCGTATGGTGTTCCACAGGGTTCTATTTTGGGGCCATTGCTGTTCTCATTGGATTTGATGCCCCTGGGTTCCATCCTTAGAAAACACGGTATTTCCTTCCGCTGCTACGCGGACGACTGTCAAATCTACATCCCGCTAAGCAAAAAAGAGGCTTTGTCCTTAAGACCACTTTTGTCCTGCCTAGAGGACATCAAAGACTGCATGTCACTAAATTTCCTAAATTTCAACGAAAAGAAAACAGAAGTTATGGTGTTCGGTCCCAGTGGCACTTAGAAACAGTCATCCATGCCTTTGTTACATCTCGGCTAGATTACTGCAATGCAATTTATTTTGGAGTCTGCCAGTCCTCCCTCAAACGTCTCCAGTTGGTCCAAAATGCTGCTGCCCGCCTACTAACTGGAGCTTGGAAGATCGAGCACATAACAATTTTGGCCTCCCTTCACTGGCATTTCAGGGTCCAATTTAAGATTCTCCTATTTGTCTTTAAATCATTAAATGGCCTCGCCCCGGCGTACCTCTCCAAGCTCCTCCACGCCTACGCACCTTCCCGCAGCCTCAGGTCTGCGGACCAGCCGCTGCTCGAGGTGCCAAGGACCAAGCAGAGCCTCAAAGGGGGTCGAGCCTTGTCTGTCGCTGGTCCTTCCCTCAGGAATGACCTCCCATTGGTTGTTAGGCAAGCCCTTTCTTTGTCCATTTTTAAAAGCCCGGTTGAAGACACATTCTTTTCCGGGGTCAATTGTATATAGTGTTTTATGTCAATTTATTGGCTTTATTTATCTATATTTTAATTTATATTTTATATATTATTTATATCTATATTTATTAATACATGTATCACAGCCTTTTATTGTTTTTGTTCTATTTATTGTATTGTTTATAAAGTGCTTTGTTACAGCTCTAGCTGTTATGAAATGCGCTATATAAAAAAAATTGTATTGTATTGTATTTTAATGTGCCGTCTTTCACTGTGTGACCACACAGCAGTGTTTACATTCACCATAGGTACAGTAGTGGTAAGATAGTCGCTACATCCCACAATGCAACACGGCATTCCCACAATGCAATGTGAAAAACGTGCATTGCGTGATGCATTCTGGGATGCGCAGGCCATTTTGGGCCATACTGTAATCAATACTGTAAGTAAAAAGGCAAAGACACCCACCAATATACATTTTTTAGACATTTTTGTTTGGGGTGTGTAGTTGCATTTTCTTTATATAAAACATGTGCCTTTGCTCAATAATGGTTGAGACACGCTTTGAGACATTATGGTACGGACGGATAAATACATAGACAGTCAAATCATGCTATATGAACACCATAATGGCTTAACACTACACTAGGATTACTTGCTTTCTCTTGCCTATTTCGCACTCTTTCTCTCATACATACACTTATATGCACACACACACATTCGCACACACGCGCACACACAGCTGACCTTTACAGCAAAAAATGAATACATGAATAACACTAAAATCTGCAAATGACAAATCTGCATTTGGCCCTCCAGTATCCCCCGAGGTGATCTTCAGAGAGCAAATGAGGGCAGTTGGATTTAATCTGCTGCCTTTGGGACACACACACGCACGCACACACGCAAACACGCACGCACGCACACACACACATACATGCGCACATCGGCCATTTTTACAATGACGTCAGACAATTTCCAATCTGTATCGTTTTGGATATAAAAGTTTTTCATTTATTGGTACCTTTTAACATGCTCATTTTCTTTCGTTTCTTTTGTTTTTGTTTGCTGTGTTGCTGTTAGAAAAAGTGCCACGAGTACCAGAAATATGACTTGACTGTCACCGCTGATAGCAGTCATATTGAAATGTGATGGCAGACCGATTAAAAATAATCAAATACTTTTTAACGCTAATGTCCCCTTTTGTGTCGTGATTTTATTTATATGGTGCAGTTATGAAGTGGAAAAAAGATGGCTACCAATTAGTCTGAGTTAGAGCCAGTGCTGTGCAAGTGGCAAGAAAAGTGGCAATCAGGTATATTTATTTGAACTTAACCATTATTTGTGCTCCCAGTTAATGGAAAAAAAGAAGGTACCATTCAATGAAAAATGGCATTCCTATCCTCCACTTTTTCCCCCCAAGTATTTATTCCCATATTTAAGACCTATTTGTTGCAGATTTAGAGTGCTTCTTTTAAAAGAAGCAGTCAAGCAGCAAGAACAAGGGAGGCTCCCTTGTGGACGCAGGATGATGCAAATGAGTAAAGACGAGGATGTGGGATCAGGCGGGGGGGCAGCAGTAACAGTTTGATCTTGGATCTGAGAGTTAAATTGTGGTCAAGACCAGAATCAGACAATAGATAATCTCTACAGAGAGAAAGGAAGCAGTCTCTCCCATACTCGTGCGCCTGCATTATGAATCAGTCAGCTGAACAAGCAGGATTCCTCACATACCTGCGACCATCCTGCTGTGCAAGGACTATATTACAAAATAATTAAAGAAAAAGAATCTTAAAGAGGCATGGAAACGTTGGGTTGTGATTATTATTACCGGTACTTATTTTATCCGAACAATTGATATCATTATAAATAATAGCAATCATCTATTTCCAAAGATTATTCATTAATTGTTTCGCTACTAGTGTTGGGTAATGTTGATCTTTCATAATGGTTTGTACTCAAACTACATACAAATATGTAACCGGAGGTGGACATTTTACTAAAGTTTACTGGTCCGTCATTCGTCATCCGTCAGCAGCAAGCCGAACCAAACTGTAATTGTTTGTCGGTTAGACATTCATGTTATTTTAACCACGTTTCCGTCAGTACATGTCAACGGGTCGCCAGTCCGTCAATCGCCAATCCAGAAAAAAGAAGGCCCAGCAGGTGAAAAATTCATTCATCCAGGTTATCTACTTTGTGTGTGTGTGCGTGTGCGTGCCTGATTGTGTGCACGTCCGTGTGCGCGTATAAGTGAGCAAGCCTATGAAAAGGAGTTTGAGGTATTTGGTCTGTTGAGCATCTGTCATTAAACAGTGCGTGTTGTGTATCTTTCAAGGACGACTGCTTCTACATCAACTCATCTATTTTCAGAGGAAAGAAGCAAGCCAAAACAAGCACTGACTTCAATGTTTACAATAGCAAACTGTCTTGAGCTATACAAAATATTCTTAATTGTTCTATGAACCTTTACATTAGTAATGTGTATTCATTAAAATGAAATAATAGGGTTATCAAATGTTATACTTTTGTCCAGTATTTTTAATCTCTGCAATATAGTTTTTTGTGCGTTTAATTTGTTGGTTAAATGAATTAGTACACCCGGCCTCTCATTCGCTGTCGACTGTCACTGATCAGAATAAGCAGAGTAGAAAATGGACTGATCGACGGCTAACAACAAAAGAATTACACAATAAATATGCCAAACCAACAGGTAATTTAGTGGCCAAGAATCTTTTGGGGAAGAGGGAGGCTTATCTTCATTGACTTCAATTCTGCTGTCAACACTATTCAGAAACATTAGTGCTCCCAGTGATTCTTCCAAATCGTCACTGTCATGTGAAAACACTTTTTTGAAAACATTTTTAATTTTCACGTTAATGCGATGTCTGTAACGCGGAAACATCATTCACGTAAAAATAAGAAAATTGAAAAAAATGGATTTAACCCATTAAGGACTAAATCGCCTGTCTCAACAGCTCCCCAAAACCGTCGGTCGTCTTTGGAATTACCCTTGAAAACCTGAAGATTTCCCAGAAATTCAACACTTACAAAATGATTAATATCTCAGCCCCTGTAGCAGACGGAAACATAATTCCAAAAGAATTAAAGAGCTTAGACGTGGCGTTCACACAGGCAAAATGTATTATCATTTACTGTTTCAATCGAAGATGTAAAAATAACGTGTCAGTGCAGGAGAAGCACTATTTTAATTTTTAAAAAATCGAGTGGTAATTAACATCCTCTATTCTGTTACAAAGACGTCAATATCGTAATTGTCTACAAACCATACCAAATCACGTTCGACTGGTTCCACTGGTCGTGCACGTCGTCTATATATCACTGCCGTTACTTACTTTAATCAGAGCTCCCGGCGATCGATGGCATCCGCCATTAGCCTACCTTCGGCTCGAAAAAATTCCACGACATCCTCCGCGGTCTCGCGACACCGTCACGTGTATATTCTGATGCATTAAGTTGGCTAAGAGACGGAGAATTGGATTAAAAAAGGACGGTGACGTATCCGCTCTCCCGGTTTGAAAGGAAAAAAGACGCAACAGCGCTCCCGGCTCTAGTGGTAGAAACGCGGTTATGCGCTCCCGGGCTTAATGGGTTAAGTGTTTTTCACAGGACAGCGACGAAATACAAACAGCGTTTATTAGGAGTCCGGGTACATATACCGCATACAATGCCTTCAAAACGAGAGGCCTGCCCACCCCCAACCTCTCCGATCTAAACAGGCCGTTACACGAAGAGCGCATACCATTGCACATGACCCATGAACCGCCCCACTAACCAATGGCTCTCATCAAGTCACACGTACAGAGCCACTGCCTGGAAAAAAAAAACATGCTACATACAGTATGTTGGGAGCATTCTCACTGCAATTGTATCAAAGAAAGCCGTCATTATTTTAATTTCAATAAAATATAGGCTTACATTCAGCACCAACAACAAATATGCAATTAGAAAAAAAAAAAAAAGAATTAAAAACAAATCGCAGCAGCAGCTGAGTTGACCACCATCAACAACGGCTGGAAACACGCTAGACTTCCCGAGCGGTGTTGAATTAGCTCGGCTGGCAGCAGAGGACCTCCGAGGGCACGGAGGTGCTCGGCCACCCAGGCGGTGACATGGTGAGCTGCTGATGAAGTGAAGGGTCACTACGTGGCTAAGTGAGACCTCACACCGGACAAGCAGGCCAGACCTCAGGCCATCGTGGCATATGGGTGTGAAGGAGGTGTGGAGGCCGAGGAGGGGTGAAGCAGGGGGTGGCCAGGCTGTCCGCTACGTCTCTCACGAGACCCCCAGCTGTCACAACACACACTTACCAGCCCTCACACTAAACACCCACCAGGGAGGAAAGGCAACATCCTTCCTTTCAAACGCAAGGAAAGAAAGGTGGAAGGAAGGGCAGAACAGGAGCAGTCGCTTCTTCCTGTTGCTGTGATGTTCGTGAAACACTAGGATATGACCCACTCGTCCACTAAATAATCCACCCCATTATTTCTCAGGCGTGGCTCCAACCCTGCTAATTATAACTGCAAAAGGATGACCTACATGATTATTTTAAGCCCGGACCAGACTGGTGAGAACCACTGAGCCTTGAAGACAACACATAGCAGCACTACAGGTGCAGATTGAAGTTTCTTTCATCACGACAATAAAAAAATAAGTGAATCACACATAAACGTATGTGAAAAACAGGCAAATATATAATGAAACTTTTCAACATACACATGCATACCATACACATCGGATGCCAACATTTATATAATGTACAGAAAAATAGTTTCTTATTTAACTTGATCTATAATAGAGCATTTCAAATGCTCTGAACATTATGACACAGCTGAATGAGATGGAACTGGAAAATATGGAAACTAGTGAACAAAGTACAGGGGGGGACTAACCCTTGCACACCTACCAACTTGCTGCAACAAAAAATGTGACTCCTGGCATTTACGTTGAAGCGCCACCTATATTGTGATATTGAACCGCACACAACATGGTGCGATTGTCAAGGAAAAAACGAATTGCCCGGGCACTGTGATTGGCCATAACGTCTAGAAGAATTATTTTTACCTGATTTTGTTAGCATTACGTGTTTTATAAAGTTGCCATTTTAGCCCAATTGTTTGCCCGATTTTAAAACAATGAGATTAGTTGACCAACATAAGCACAATGGCATTTTGTTTATGCTGGGCGATGCCACTGCTTGTATTTTGGTTATATTGCCATACTTCCCCTCAATGTGGCAGTGATCTCATCCATGTGGATAGTAAACACTTTCCCTCCACAAACACTTCTTATTTTAACACACTCCTCAATAGCCTCTGTCTGCTGAACGCTGCCTCCAACATTCCTCCAACAACCACACTGCACACCCTCCGCAAGTTCTTTCCACATGAGGGCCGATTGACAGTGTGTCCCAGTACCATGCGTATCACTTAACCCGGTGTCAAAACACAGGTGTAATGTAAGCCCCGAGTGCAGGCGAAGGTCCTGCGCTCATAAAGGAATGCACAAGCTGGGAATAGCATCTTGCATGTAAGCGAGGCCCCTGACAGAGCGTACAGAAGTGAGCTGCAGGGAGGGGAGCTGGAACACGGCCAAACACTGACAGACGGGAGGGCACCCCTCCACTTTAGGGATTTAGAACGCTACGGGAAGTAAATGTGACTCAGCGAAGATGAAAGGAAGAAGCGGCGAAGAGGGCTTTGGGCCACGAATAAAAGGTTTAGAGTCTTTGGTCTTACCATGGTGTGCCGTATATCCGGAATCCCTTTATGGTGACGTCCGAGTCCTGCAGGTACACACAGTTTGTAAGGAGTGACTGGACATTGTCAAAGTCCTCTGGTTTGAGTTTGGAGACCGAGGGGAAACGGTAGTAATCCTGCTTGACCAGCTCAGCCATAAAGTCCTTATCAAAGGTCAACTCGTGGTTCCCGGCGATTACCACCTTAAACTCATAAGGGAGGCCACCTAGGACAAGAACAAACAGGGAGATTGGTGAGCTACGGGGGGGAAAAAAAAAAAGAAGCTGTGCAATAAAAACACAAATGGCATTTTAAATGATGAAATTCAATTACAAACACCCAGAATGTATTTAGAGGCCAGCATTTTTGGCATGTGCACATATGTGTTGTTTCTGGTGATTTGTGTGAAGTGATGTTGGATGCAATTTAAGGGGAACTAGTACGGTATAGTGCTAATTCTTCGAATAATTATAGATTGAAAAGAAAAACAACAGTTTATGTGAAAGGCAGCCCACATAGCCTTAGGACTTCCTTGCGAATAGTCTGTCTGTCTGTCTGTCCCTGTTCACCGAGGTTCCAAGCACATCTGATAGTTCTGCTTGACCACGGCAGACCACTATCCATCTCGGCAGACACTGGGCGGCTGGAAACGCGTGAACCTGAACTTCATAGCGATGAACATCTATTACTATTCTCATCCCCTCATCATTCAACGTCTCCAGTGACCTTTTTGTGCTTCTCTGTCTGGGTGATTTGTCCCCGCTCTCTCTCTTGGCCGCACAAAACTAACTTACTACTTTATTCTAGCCGATTGAGCACTCAACCAAAGGGTCTGGCCTTTATCACCCTTCTCTTCTCCCTTTCCATATTTCTTTTTCACTCAACTGTTTTTTTTCCTTTTCTTACAACCTTCTTATCTACAAATGTTACACGTGAATTACGTGTGATACAAAATGAAACAGAGCAAAATGTGCTCCGTAAAAATGTTGGTAAATTATTTGTATTTTTCTTGACACTAACAGCACACAAAGTTCTCTAATAGTGAAATTTGAAGAATTCTGCTTTCCTATTCTGAATGTTTAATACCAGCTGCTCCTAATGAGCACTTCTCATACCTCGGCATAAAAAAAAAATCTGAAAGTCTGAACTTATATGCGAGCTCCATCTTCCAAGTCTCCAAACTCTCCAAGTAGATCACACATCCACTTAGAAATACACAAACATACAGGCAAATCGCAACACTACATTCCCCAGCCACCACACGGGAAAAGGTGGGGAAACATAATTACCATCAAAGAAATCTCCAACAAAAACAACTGGGAATTTGCTCTGCTTTTTATTGCTACCATAATACATCTTACTAAGTATAAGTAGAGTGACAAACCTAGATTTATATTTTATTCTTCCCTAATAACGTGTAAGATTTATTAAAAAAAAAAACCTCTTGTACCATACATGATAAGGAAAGAAGTGCATTTGTTGCTCTACTTAATAATAATCTAAAGAAGTTAAATGTATTGTTTATGTCGCGGTCACAACTGCCGTTTGTGATTCACATTGCTTTTACATTTACATGTTGCTGTAATGAGGATACGGAATTATTTATACAGTAGTTCCACAAAACATTTGCTTGAGCGAACTGCATCAACATTGTAAATATTGTATGGTCTTTTTGCAGAAATTGGTTTTACTTTACAATAAAAGTCTTTCAAAACTATAAATGTCTATTATTACGTTTCAGTATACAATAGCCTGAAAAATGCTGAATTAGCAAACTTAGTGAAACTGCAGTTAAATTACAAATGTTTTTTGTTGGGACAGAGGTGTTTAAAATATATCTATTTTGATCTATCTATCTATCTATCTATTACGAATATGCATTTACATTTGCGTGCATCATCTAACAGGGAGGACGTCCAGACACACACACACCCATCCACAGCATGTGGTCTGAGAGAAAGGTCAAATGTTAACTGATCCAGGGTGTTAGGTCGCAAAGGTTAAACTAGACACTTAACCACAGCAGTTGCGAGGTCACGCAGGAGGGCTGGAGGTTCATTGTGTGGTCCATGCTTGTTATTTGTGCAATGTGTCTGTGCCACTACGCCGTTTCTTAAGCTATAAAACATCGGGAGGGGGTGGGGGACTAACAAACCTGTGCATGTCAGCAGGCAATTAGGGCTAAAACAATGCATATATGCTAATGATTAAGGGTGTTTAAGCAGCTTAATACCTAGCCAGTCGTTGAACTTCTTGACCTCAGAGGGCAGGCCCAGCTCCGTGAAGTCCCCCATGTGAAGCAGCACATCGCCGTAGGGCATCTGGATGCCGTCTGTACGCGAGTGTGTGTCTGACACGCACACAAATCTGGTGTGGCCGGCTGGCTTTGGAGTGTCATAGGGAATTGGATCCACCCTGAAAGCAAAGAGAGTGCTGAATGTCCAAGAATGTCACCTGAAAAGGTCCTGTAACAAACTAGCGAACCAATCTTGGTGAAGAAAATTGAATGCACCCCAGAATACACATGAAAAAAGAAGAATATGTATAAATACGAGAATTCAAACAAGTATTTTGTGAACAAAACATAACACACACTAACTACATGGGCTGCAGAATATTACATGTGGCCAAGCAAAAGGCATCTCAAAGAAAGGTGACATTACAACTGTGAAAAATGTGTCACTTGCCCTGGAAGACAACCAACCGGTGCGTTGATTGGCGCACAAAAGGAGGGCAGCGGCTGCTTTGTGGTAGGACGGCTAAAGTGCTGGTGCATTAATGTCCTTTCTATCCATTTTCTAAGAAAAAAAAAACACTTAGCCTGAAGTGGAAAAAAATGCTTTTATTCGGGGGTTCAATGTGGGCACATCCTTTAAAAAAAAAAAAAAAAAAAAAAGAATCAGGATTTTTTTTTTCTTATTAAATGGAAAGAAAATAACAGTGAGTGTAATTGACGTCTCCAATGTGCAATGCTCCAGCACTCTGCCAGTAGACCATTATTTCATTAGAAGGGATGTCACTCTGCTGACAACATCAGACACATAATCAACGCTGCAATCTTCAAGCTGACAAGCGCATGTGTGTGCATACAGGCACTTAACATGCATGTGAGCACAAACATGGCATGGAAATCGGCAACAGAGGCTGGTGGAATCAAAAGGCTGGGGTAGACGTGATTAGCGTAGATGGAAAGCAAACAGCGCCACACAAAAGAATTTTTGCAGGAAAGAGGCGACAGCATTTGTAAGGGTCTAATCAGAGACCCTGTTTTGTGTGGAGCAGAATACGACATGTTGAAGGGCATCACAAATTGCCTGGAATCTGTTGTTGTTCTGTTTTTCATCTGAACAGTCATCTGCTAGGTCATGCTAATAGTAGTACAACTGAGGACAAACTGGCCACCGTCTGTAGTGTCAAGCAAATGTGCAGTCTGTAGCCACCATCTGTGGTCATAGTCTGTATTTATATGCATAAGCCGCATTGTTAGCACTAAGATAGTTATCTGACAAGGTAAAAAAAAAAAAAAAAAAAAAAAAATAGAGACAAGGTTGAAGTTATCAGTTTCAGTGCTTCACAAGATGTGCACCTAACAGGGATGTGCAGGCAGGGGAGGCAGTGCCTCCCTGATTGGGTTTCGATTGTTGTTGATTGAGATGAATTGGCATTTCATTTCATTGACTTGAAATGATTTTACTAACCGATTTCCATTTCTAAAATTTGACAATTCAGCTCTTTTGATGAAAAATTCAACTCCTGATGTGAGAAAAATGTGAATCGCCTAGTGAATTATTTACTTTAAGGCATTACTGTCTCACAGCTACTCTTGTCTGCAGACACGTACCGCTAGCTACAGAAAACATATGAACAAAAATATTTCATTGGGTCATGCTAATTGTAATCTAATACAATATTAGCTAGTAATGTATACTAATGCAAACAAAAAAAAAAAAAAAATCCCATTTACTGTAAAATTGTTGCATGTGGAAACAGGTCAAAACATCTGTTGCATTTTTTATTTTGTAAGTCTATCTTTGCATTTGCTATAATGGAATTCAAAGGGCATGTACACAGTTTGTAAATTTAACTAATACACACACTCTACAGTTTCTCTATTGCTTAGCCTTTCAAACATAGGAACACTATAAGGTTAAGTCAGCAAGTGTGTTCAATATTGAATATATGGGACCAGGAGGACATGAAAAGCATGCAAAAGGGAATTCAAAGGTAATGATATTTTCACTTGACTTTGCACAGTAAATTAGTGGGTGTACTCTAAAAAACACACTTAAAGACATGCCAAGCCAGCGGAGCAGCAAATCGTATTGGGGCGTTAGCTGCTGATTAGATTCGGTACTCTGTGGCGTTTGAACGTCATGCAGTTTTACAGGATTCAACCACGCTCGTCATGGAAGAAACTAAGATAAATGCAGAAAAGCATAGGATGACGAAACCCACACGTACAGTATGCAGCCATTTATATGTGCGTCGAAAAACAACCTGCGAGAAAAATAGCCATGCTCTATTTCCCCATTCCTTTGATAAACAACCTACCCTGAGATGTAAGTAAATACCAAGCAGCCCCTATCAATTAGAGCAGGTCTGAGCCAAGAGAGCTCCATAATAGTGTTGCAGTTGCCCCACAGTAACACAAAGGGAGTGCTCCAATACATTGCAGTATAACGATCCAGAAGTTCATTATCAATGTTTAGTTCAGAACAGCGCGGCACATACGTCTGATCTACTACCAACTGAGACGGACAAAATGAAGTCTTGCTGCTCTCGAACAGCGGGTAAAAGAATAGTCTTCGGCGACAGACGGAAGTATGTTCGCATGAAGGTTTGCGTTAACGTGTGTGTACCTCAGCATGACACCAGTGAAAAGGCTGCAAAGGGGAAAGAGCGGGGAAGGGGAGAAATGCAAATGCGTTCGAGGAGGGCAGCAGCACACTTTCAAATCCTGCATGACATTGGAGCCGACAAAAAAAGCTAAAAGGTCTGAGGCTCCACAAATGCCTAAACAATGAAGAAATGTCTGTGAGCTTTCAGCGGTGAAACTTTCGCGTGCCCACATAGCCTCACTTGGGGTAAAAACATTACAATGGAAAGTGGCTGATAGATACTCAAAATTACATTTGTGTTGAATACGTAAAACGCCAAATGCAGTAATTATTTTTCTCCTTCCCACAAAATTCCCATTACATTTACAAGTACATACAATTTCAAATAAAAAAAAATGTCCGAACGTGTGCAGAAAATATTTATAACTGTCAAGTCGTACACAAATTCAAATGTTACTGTGTGTACAGTGTCAGGTTTTGTAGGTAGGCCAGGTAAATTTCCAAATCTGATCAATATTATCTGATCATATTTTATGTACCTCTATAATTTTGCAGGTGAGAAATATTTAAGGCCTGGCGTTAAATTTCACTTTCATCATTAAGTAGGAACCAGTAATTTGCGTGAAGTGATCAACATTCTACAGTAAGATTGGCAAGCCAACAGGCGCATCATTTAAAACTATAAACAATTTTTTCAACGAAATCATACAGTAGAAAACTGAATTGAGGAAACCATTGTTTTGGTTCCATATATCAGCCAGTAGTACAAGCGGAAACCCAAAGAAAGGGAGGTTGGGAGTAGAGCGCTTTGCTGTCTGTAGGAGGATATTTAATTTGACTGAGCACACTTGGCTCCCGAGCCTTTAGAAAAATACACAAGCAAACAAGGTCAAAGTTCAGCATGAGCTCGCTCCTTAAAATGTGACATTAAACTGGCAGCAGATAAGGAGGTCACCATCTCTGTCACTCTCGGAGTCGCTGAGCTCAATACAGAAGCCGCATAAGCACTATGATTGATTGCACTGCTTTGCCATGCGCAAGTTTAGCTGATAAGTCACCAGAGTCTTCATGCAGCTCTGACTAAGGCAGTGGCCGCTTGCTCACTGACTGCATATTGTGCATTTATGTTTAATATAGAACTTCCAGATCATGTGGGGGGGGGGAAAGGGGTTAAAACTCACCCCTTAATCCCATGGGAAGTATGTTTATATGTATTTGTTTTAAGCACAATTACTCTCGTATCATATCAGAATGCGATTTTAAGGATATAGCCATGATCACATTTGCAGAAAATTCTAGCTCTCGATTATAATTTATTTGGAATGCTGAGGGCACCTCCTATAAAGTTTGGACAAAATGTGAACAAACTATTTTTAATGAATGCTTATCTTGGAGACTCATTAACAGATTAATAAAACACCACAAGGTTCAAGATGTCATTAGTATTAGTGAAACTGAATACGGTGTAAATCGCAATGTCGGCTGCTGCACATTAATTTGCAGTTTCTCATCATTCAAACGTGCGTCTTGTTATAGTTAGCGTAATTGTTGGTACCTCTCATTGGGTTCGTGGGGTCAATTAGTGCACATTTACTGCTCAAGAGTCTGTCGACTTGTCTCAAAAAGAAGCACCTGCCAATCGCCATCCAGTCCATATGTCCCTCTCGACCAGCTGCCACCCACTGCTATGAGATTTGCCTCTTGCACCTCTGATCTTCACATGCTCAGTCCGCTCATGCTAATGGAGTCATCCCGCTAATGATTTCTCATCGATAAGACAACCAGAACCCTTCAAACCTCTGGGTTCAAAGGGGGGGGATGTGAAAATAGACTGCTAATCAACCAAAGCTGACCCTTTCATACATGATAAATAGGATCAAGACTTGCACACTGACTTGTTCACAGGCCAGCACAGAAACAAAGCAAAGAGCAACATGACTGTAGTTTATCATCCTTTAACACAGGTAATCCTACAACCTTGTCGTCGTTGCGACTTGAATGAATGCTCCTTTCTTTTCTAGTAAGAGAGTGACTAAAGGTGAGATGCAGGTCATGCGAATTAAAATGCTGAAACTGTTGTGTGGCCTGAAGTAACAAGAATGAATTTACAGTTGTGTTAAAAATAACACTGCGTGAACTAAAAAAAAGAATCTTGTATGATCTATCGTTCCTAAATTAATATTCAATTGTATAACCACTGCTTTTGAGAACGGCTTGAAAATCTGTGTAGCATGTTCAACGTCTTGCACCTGTGATCAAATATTCAGGAGGATTTGACGTCACAATTACCCTGAATTTCTTGGTTTTAAGTCAAAAAGATTTGTGATGTCAACCAGATTAATCGGATTATGCCTTTGACATATATCATAAGGGGAATTTCCAACCCCTTGTGGGTTGGCCTTCAAAATGGTTTGAAGAAAATATCAAAATGTGCATTACGAAGATATTCACACCATTTATTTTTTTTGTTTTCGTTGATGGTGGGACTGACGTTTTTCCATATTTGTACGCTTCGTGCAATGATGTGGGAGGAGAGGCGATTAAAAATTTTGATGAGAAAGAGAAGAAGAATTTCTGGTCAGTGTGCACATCTTGATGAAGAGGTGTAAAATCAGTCTAGTCAATCAATGATTGTCCACAAAAACACAATAAATTCCACACATATACAAACAATGGCCCCACCGCCATTGGCGGGGGATTGGAACCAGGCCAGCTCGCAAATAGCGAAAATCCATCTATAATTGACAGCCATTAAAATGCAGAGTAAAAAATATATATACAATGCACACAATCTCGCCAGTCCCACAAAAAAAGAGGGGTTGGCTCCCCTGCCCCAAATCTCCTCCCAAAAACAAAATATTGAAAAAAAATTTAATAAAAGTTTAACCTGCAAGTATGCGGGGTGCGGCGGGGTTCCACTGTATATATCTATATTAGTCTTTCACAGACTTGAGACTTCCTTTATCGCTTGTTCAGTGGAAACATCAAATCACAATGTTCCCCATTTCCAGCATCTATAACCTCTGCCTCGGTTCCCCTCCCCCTCCAACAGATTTAGCCCCAAACATGCCGCTCACTCATCCACGGTGCAATACCATTTCTCAGAGAGAAGCAGAGAGCGCGCCTCTCTTATCTTCTGCGTTTCAGCTGTCTGAGCTAATTCAATAAACTTCAGAGGAACAAAATGAACACAGGAAGAACGGGTAGGGGGATGGCGACTGGAGGCGGGTGTGCACAAGGGAACAGAAAGCAGCAAAGGTGGGAGACAAGAACAAGCAAAACAAGAAAACCCAAAAGGACAGAACGAGGAAAAAGTACACGCGGGGTGATTACAAAAATAGAGCGATACGCACACAAGCAAATTACAAACAAATTCTGATGATTTAAGGAGGATATGATGCCACTCTGTGCCTTGAGGCCCCCGACCCATTCTTCATTTGTTCAGCCAGCATGAGTTGCCTCCCGTTACTCCTGCTATGATGGGCAAGCGTAGCACACAAAGCGCCCCATGTTGGAAAATCGGCAATGGGAAAACCTTCCGGCACTACGTCGGGAAATAAATTGCTTCTGCTAATGCTCCTTTCATTACGGCACAGGCCTTAATTGTGCTGCTGACAGTCTGTGTGGCTGCAGGGCTGATGGGAGGGAAGGTTGTGAAGACAAGCATGACGTGAATGGCACAGCTGAGCAGCAAGATGCAGACTGGCACGAAGGAACTAGTGACATATAGAACAACAGAGCCATACAATGTTATCTGAAACAAATATCAATGACAAAGTACGTTGAAAAAAATACCGAGATAAAGTTAGTTTCACGTTTTAGTAAATGGACATGCCTACATGTGATACAAAAGCGTGGCGCAAACAGTGTGGCACAACGGTGACAATGTGACATTATGACAAAGTTGGACCTACCATCAAAGCTAATTAAATAAAAAAGGAAAATTGGTCAGGCTCCACATATGACAACTTGTGACTACAAGGTCTTGCATTCTTTGTCTGATTATAGGCGAGTTGTCAAAAGGAAGGTCTATTCTTTGGGGGAAAAACATCCACATTTTGTGAGCGTTACATTACAGTCAAGGGTGCGAAATAGGTTTCATGAGACTAAGAGTGAAAGGCGGCTTGTAACAAATTCGTTATTCTTATTCTTATTACTACTACTTAACGTTACTGCTTATCGATACGGTACTTTAACCGTATTCTTATCGGCGCTTTGTTGTTTAGAAAAAATAAACAAATAAAGCAGTGTTAATTCATATTTTAATGAATGAACTTGCCTTGCAACGGTAACAACATTAATGTAATATAAATAAAAACAATGACTTAACAAAAAAGGACCGTTTTCAACTAATCACAATTAAAATGTTAATGTAATCACGCTTTTGACTATTTCATGCTCTCCGCCATGATTGCCAATCACTTGTGGCGCTGACGTTGCGGTCAGCGGTGCTGTGCTAAATGTGAAAGATTCACGGGTGATCTCCCTGTTTTCGTCATCCATTGGAAAATCTTGTGGCTGCTTTAGCTTGTTATGGAAAAAAGTAGTTGGAAAAAGAAAAGGCAAGATGTCTCGCCATCCCTCCGCCCTTCTCCAGGCGATTTAACTCCAAGGCTTGGTACCCATCCCGAGATGAGATCAATACTCATTTTATCTTATTATACATGGGCGTGTTTCACTGTAATTTTTAGCACTCTACGTTAGCATACTATGCAGACGAGTCACAGGCTTGGAATCCACATCGTTGCTGTCCTGTGAAAAACACTTATCTCCAATTTTGGAAACGTTTTTTATTTTTCACATTAATGCGATGTCTGTAACGCGGAAACACCATTCATGTAAAAATAAGAAAATGAAAAAAAAAATGGAGATAAGTGTTGTTCACGTGTCAGTGACGATATGTTGTCCAAGACTATAATGAATCAATTTTGTGAAAACAAATAAATAAATACATAACAGAATAAAAATGGCATATTTCTCACCTCACATTTAACTTTTAATTGGTGGAAATAACAGTGTAACCTTTCAGTGCATTGTTACTACCAAATTAATCTGCACATGAAAATCATGCAAAACGCGAGGGACTGAAACACACCTGACAACACTACTACAGATCGTCGTTACGACACTTTGTGCCCTTGATTGTAGGCCTTCACTCAAGGATGTTTCTAGTATGAAGGTAAAATAAAGGGCAGGTTTCAAATATTTGTCACACTTAGCATGGTGTCTTCCATTATTCTTATCAACACATGAAAACGCTTAAAAGTTTAAGTTAGAAGTTGTAGGCTTGGGTCACATCACTGCATTGCAAGCAAGAGGTGACTTAATCAGGAAACGGCGCTCAGTAATGCCAGGCTCCAACTAAAATCTCTAACCGGTTTTTCATTCTCACAAAACACAGACCTGTACAATGTCAACTGTCACTTAACCCCACCCACCACCACCACCATCTCCAATTCCACAACCATTTTGCTGGGCTACCGAAGCAGGTCAGGTGTGAAGGGGGGGGGGGCTTAATCAAAGCTTCTCCAGTTACAAAAGACCCGCACAGACTACAAGCGGCACCGTGCAATTGCTATATAAAACAAAGGGTCATAAAACAGAAATGTCTGACTAGGGCTGTGCAATTAATCGGAATTCAATTACGATTATTACACTCAATTTCTTTTGACAAAATTGACATAATTGTAACTCATTAACTCATTCACTGCCATTGATGAATTTACTTGTCTTTTCACAGTCCAGCCATTCAATCCCAGGAATTGATTTATATTTTTTTCAAATCTTTTCAAAGTTAAGGTAAAAGAGGGTTTGAAAATGCCTGGCAGTGAATGAGTTAATATGCATTTAAAACCAATGCACTGTTTGTTTACACAAGGAAATCATATTTGAATTTATACATTTGCACCTCGTTTATTTTTTAATAACTAGGTTGATAAATTTAGTTTGGTCCAAAAGGAACTTACATAGTGTTTCATTTTGTTCATTTAAACATGTTCTTGTTTTGTAACCAAAAAATAAATGATTGTTTCACTAATCGTGATTTCAATTATTCACAAAGTAATCGTGATTAATAATTTTTTCATAATCGAGCAGCCCTATGTCTGACTCTACCTCCCCAATGTTTTACATGATGTTAATTAATATAGTTTCTTCAGAGGCATCAAAGCCATCAGTATCATGTCATCGCATAGCGGCTCATGTGCATAGCAAAACAGCAACTCCAGAAAGCCAGTTCCAAGGCCAAGTGTGTTTCATTGGAGATGGAGGGAGGAGCACTTAGCCATCACCTCACTAGAAAAGCGCAAAATGACAAGGCTTGCTCAATGTTAAGCTAACAGCTACAGGACAGAGCCATCCACAGTCTACCGCAGTCTGGCCTTCTTCTTTCTGCACTCTAGTGACAGTTAAGAAAACAGCTTTAGAAAACAGGTGAGCTGTGATCGGCCGGTGCCTGAGCCCTTGAGCAACTGTGATGTCATTTTCAGTCGTCAGCAAGCGACAAAATGACCGCCCCCTGAGATGGACGACAAAAACGGGTGGATTTTGCTGCTTAACTCACATTCCACAAATACATTTGTAATCAGGATGCTTACATGTTTAGACTAGTAGGGGCGCATATAACATATTAATGTAAATAAAATGTCTGTGTTGACTTCCTCTTTAAAGCGGTGCCTGTACAGTGGAAAGTTTCAAATGAACTCATACTACTTTCATTATATCGTCACTGTCCTGTTAAAAACACTTATGTCCAATTTTTGAAAATGTTTTGATTTTCACATTAAAAATAACAAAATTGAAAAAAAAAAAAAATGGAGATAAGTGTTTTTCACATGACGGTGACGATATGTGGAAAAAGGTATCCTAAATTAGAACGTATGTCGACCAGTACCGTGAATTTGCAATTAGGGTATATATACAAAGACTTTATAGTTTATTGCGGTACAGGTACCACTAAAACAGGCCCTGTCATTAAGTGTTTTCCATTTTCGTTAAGTTTCCCCACTTGAATGTGTCCCTGAGTCAACTGACCCTATCAAATGTATCCCTGCAATGAGAGCCCACAAAACCACTAACGACTACCATGTCATCATCACAAGAAAAGATGCGTATGGGTTGAAAACATGAAAATATAAGCGTCACATTTTTTTTTTCAAATTCACTCCGAGCATGTGGCTCAGCATAAAGTCATCAGTCTTCATAATAGTGAGTTCTCAGCAAGAGTTGGTCAATTAATGTCATAAATTTACTGAGTATTTAATTCTCATTTTTCGGTACAGCAGAAGTGCGTTTTATTCTGCATTTTTTTTTGGGTAACAGATAATTGCATGTCAAAATCCTCAGACTGCCATGATGATATATGCACAGAAATATAAAGTAGATACTGCACTTTTTTTGTCTGAAATAATTGGTGTAAGGTACACTCCTGTTCTCAGTGATGCAACCATTTGGATTTGGATCTCACTGGGGAGGCAGAAGGGAAGCGTCAAAAGCGTGGTATCAAATATATGATGACATTATTTCCATTTCTCTTTGCCAGAGGGCACAAGGAAGATGAGATGTAAAGATAACCGAATAGTGAAAATAAGTTTTGTTCAAGAGCTCCCGTTTCAACATATTACCGCAATCGCCTCACGGTACGATGGAAAATACAAATGAAATTGGTTCAGACCTATTTACAGAAAGGGTTGCACCAGAGTGCTATGGTATTAACAACGACACGTTTAATACAGTGTACATTTCTTATCAGAGGCAGCCATGCAGAGTAGGAGAATATTTCCATTAGAAAAATGATTCAGGCAACTGTTCAACCGAAAACTCATCTCTTTTCAGCCCTTTTAGGTTCATTGTAAATGTGCAAAGAATCAAGTTAACATAATACATTCATTGTAAATGTGTGGAAGGTGAATACAGTAGTGCATGCTGACCTGTAGGTGCAGTCTTATACTTTCATAGATTGGGGAAAACCGACAAAGTGGTGTTCCAGTGTTCGAAACAAAAAGACGTTAGCTGCACTGGATCAAACCTGTCCTACTATTGCATTGCTTGGATGATACAAGAGAGGTAGGAAGGAATCCAGCCATGCATTATGGTATATAATGTGTGTTAGGATATTGGTTGACGTGCAAATATTTTAACAAGCTGAAAAGTGCAGATAAGCCTGTGTTGATATTGTTCTAATGCCAATGAGGCACAAACAGGCTGATTGAATCAATCAATGGGACGCATTGCGGCCTGTAAGATTTCGGCTGCCTGTTACTTTGTCTAAAAGAGCACAAATAATTGTCTTCTTAATCACTTACAGGGAGACCACTTTGCCATTTCTTTGCCTTTTCATTGTCTTTTTCTCCCCCCATTGTCAGCAGGTAACCACAAAGCGAGTGAGGAGGGATCGTCCATTAGTTAAACAATCACAGAGCACGTCATTCTCTCAGGCGGATCAAAAAATGAACTGTCTAACTGGGTCAAGAACACAGTGGCTGGCCATTGGTGTACCTGGGAGACCTTCATGTAAAGTCGACACTCAGTGGTCACAAAATTAGATTCAGGAGCACAATCGAACAAAAAAGCTGCGTGAGAAATTCTCTTTTTACAAGGACAATTTTGCCACCCAAACAAAGCCATTAAAGTGGACATATTAAGGAAATTTGACAGTTGAATTGCTTGTAAATAAATAGTCCCACCATCACGTGGGAAATTGAACAACAAAGTAAATCTTGTGTTATCGGTATTTTTCTAAAAATGTTATACTCGTGACTTTTTTCTCGTCGCGTGCGGGGTCTCTCCGAGTTTTGAAGTCGCCCGACAATTTTAAAATCCTGCCGTGAGAACTCAAGCTTAACTTAAGCTTTTATTCTGAAGTTGTTCACGGCATGGCGTAACATGCCATGGCTTTGTGTCATGGCGTAACAGCTGACTTGACTTGCTATCGACTTTGCGCAAAAAAAAAAAAAACCTGACTTGATTACGTTGACACTGTATTCTATGGTGCTTGTTGCTAGCATTTAGCCGCGGCCGCGCTAGCGGCTAGCTGTGCTGGCGAGTGCAGTCTGATTACTTTTCAAAGGCAGTTTATTAGACATAAATGACTCTGCACAGTTTGATGCTGACAGCCTGACACAGTTTCCATTCTTACTGATCACTTTTTAACAAACCAGACTGACTCAAATGTACTGTTTTACGAGGCGAAATCTCTCCTGTGGTTAGGACGTCACTTTGCGAACAAGTGGTGCGTTTAACAAGCTTGTGCATTACTGTATTTCTTCGCATGGTCATTATAATCCCTCAACAGCAACACTCAACAATAAAATGCGAAACAGTTCGTTATATCATCATATCTTATCTGTTTCTGCAGCGTTAGCCTGTTATACAGTATAAATAATCAAATGACAGATTCGTTTGACACAGTTTAATCAGGTCAAGTTTTGTTCATTGGCTGTCATAGTTTTGATTTAAGGCTAAATGCCAGAGCTTGGCATTCGTCTTTGCTTTATCTTTCTATATATGAGTTCTCGTCTATATTTTAGACCCGCCCGGTCGGTCTGAGTCAGCCAAACGGCGTCGAGAACGGCCTAACAGGTGCTGGTGCATGCAGGTGCCGCACTTCTGGCACGCAGCCAAAAAAAAAACAAACAAAAAAAAAACAATGTTGTACAGTATACGTTTCGGTCCCACAGATGCCCATTATGTTTTTATTTCAGCGTTCACCACACTGTGCATGCGTGTGTGTCTGTTGTTTTTATTTGATATCTTTTCTTTATTTGGTGGCGTGTCTGCTAGACGTGAAATTATGTTCTCGACGCCGATTGGCTGTCGCCGAGGGACGGACTGGGACCACGTGTGTCGGCCGGAAATACAGACTGAAAGTTATAGACGGATAGACGATGCCCAGCTCTGCTAAATGCTAACCTTTTCGACAATTCAGAAAAGTTAACTTTAATACACCCTAATTGTAAGGATCTGAAAAAAAAAAATCTGACATCAAGTCCTTTGCGAATTTTTGTGTCATAACGCTTTTTTTTGGTGTCTCTTTGTATTTTGGGCTTGCAGTCTGGCCCACATTCTACTCAAATTGGATTGGAAGCCATTAGTGTCCCAACTCGAAGCATATGTTCCAAGTTGTTGAGCATTTCATTTCACGAGACGATGGCGAGGGGGCTGAAGCAAGAAGAAAACACACACACACGCACACAAACACACACATCCAGTCTGCACAGAAAAATAAACCAGACCTGGACTCAGTCTGTCGCTCACTTCCAGACACAGGCAGACGTCCCATGATGCCAGGCATGACCATGGACTTCAGGGTCGCATTACAAAGCATTTTTGCCACTACCACTGTGACATGCATGTTTTCATATGTAGTTCATAGAGTGATACCTTCTGCATTGAACAAAAGGCACTGCTGTACTCCATCACAGAATCTAAATACTCCCTCTAGGAAAGGGAGAGGGGGGCATAAGAAGAGATTGTATTTCAAAAGAGAAGCAACCGTCTTGCTTGAGTTTTTGTTCAACTTCCTTTTTTCTTTTAGCCACAACTTTATCCACAGATACTTTGGATGGATTGAGAGGGGAACCTTGTGCAAGTTGGATCATTATCTCTCAAATATAAACAAGTCTATGCTTTTCCAGAGCAGAGTGCGTATTCTATAAGCATTTAAATATGGTGGGGGGATGGGCCGTGTGTGTGTGTGTGCACGCGCGCGCGTGATGCTGGGGTTCCCAGTCTGAATTTTAGAATGACAGCGTAAAACACTGCTGGCTCTGTGGAAGCCAGGAAACAGCCTAATGCATTTATCCAAACACATATCTAGAGAGAGGCCCCTTTGCCTCATCAGATCCCTTTCTAACGGCAAGTTTCACCTTCGCAAAATAAAGCCGAGAAACGGCAATAAACACGTAATGCAATCTAAATGGTACTTGTGTTTCGGCCACATTTCAAAAACATTTAACTGCGTCGAAGTAACTAAAGATGGAGGCTGGACACGAGAAATAAATTTAATTTTCCTCCATCCATGAAGGAAACATTATCCACACTTTTGCTTTCATTCGGGTCTTCATAAAGCTCCATACCCGTTTTCTATGCGTCTAGTCAAACGTACGCTCAGTTGGTGCAACACTGCCATTACAAGGCTGAGATGAAACACACCACGACACCATAAAGAAACTGCGACAAAACCTGTCAGTTTTAATCACAAAAGGTATGGAACTAAACTCTCCATGGAGATAAATTGTGTGAGCCAGCTCAGACGTCCCACCAGAATGTGTCCTGCGCTGTCCGGCACGGTTACCCTTAATTCAAATTGAAGTATTTGGCCTGATTTATTGCCGCCTGTGCCAACCATTAAAATGAACCGACATAACATAAACTGCTAGGTGACCTTGTCTCCTTTTCCACATTGGAGGGACCAGCACTCGCTGTGCCGCCAGCCTTTCTCTCAGCTCACAGGAATTCCAAAACAATACGGTGGGAGCAGTTTGTGAACACTGCCAACACCAAGCAGAAGGTATCGGTAACGGTCCTCTTTTCAATCAAAAAATCTGACCACCTTGATCTTGCTAAGATATCTACTTGAATGTCTTAGCTGCTTTAGGTTGTACTGCATTCATTTTAATATGAATCCAATAAGAAATCGCTGTAATTAAAAAAATAAAATTAAAAACACAAATAATCTGCAACCCATATACTATTGAACGCCAAATGCACCTTAAATGTATCAAAATATAATGCTTTTCAAATGTATTTTTGGGAGAAAAATTTAAAATGTTAAAGAAAAAAAAGATTTAAGCAGTGCATTTTTCTCAGTTGTGACTGAGTGCAAATTCTCTGTGCGTCTTTATTTTGGAAAAACTTTAGTAAGTAGTTGTCACAGTCACTAAGAATATTGCACCAGATCTCAGTTATTCTATAAAATATGCAAATTTCAATCAAAACTGGTGTGCCTTTCAGTGTTTACATTTGTTTTCCAAGCATTAGGTAACACAAATATGACACAAGTGGAGCAAGTTTTGTGTTTAAACTCCTGACAGCTGTGTCACAATCCATGTGTGTGTCACACTTGCACTTACATGTGGACGTGTGGCGGCTGGAAGCGGCTCTGGTTGATGTTGTAGTGCGTGAAGGCCTGTGTCGGGTTGGAGCTGTACTCATCCACCGTGATGGTCACTTTGCCATGAGCCATCCTTCCGACGTGTGGACATGAGACGCCGTTTGTTCACCGGGATTCAGCAGCGATGCGTGCAGCGGACATCCTTTGGAGCGGCTCAGAAAAAGCCCAGGAAGTCACCCACAGCAGCAGCCACAGTAAACACCCAGCTCACTCACCCTGCACGAAGAAGAGAAAAGACTTTAGCGACACGTCACAGGCAGGGAAAACAATAATACAAATACGTTCTTACACTGGAGTTAAGTCCAAGCAGATATTTTCTATTTTCTACTATTTTTGACTCTCAGATCTGTCTCAGATGTGTTACTTTTTCTTGTTTTGTTTCAGAAATCACAATTGCTTTATAAAAGGTCAAAAGTTACATTTTGGAAGTTCGCATCAAATTATTTAACAAAAAATCTTTAGAAATGCAAAGACAGTCCAAACGCATGTGCAACTAGCACACTTTCAAACAATAAAACAAAGTGAAAACAAAAACAATTAAAAAAAAAAAACCCGACAAGAATGCATAATTTCTTATCAGTAGTCAATTACTGGACTGCTTTTGAAGCAAAGGATGGAGACATAAGGATATCTCATATTCAGGAATCAGCCTGTTGACATTTAATAAAACATAAAGCAATTGCGCCTGGTAGAGCGGTTTCAAAACCTTTTAATTAAAAAAAAAAATGAAACCAACAAACATCAACACAGGCCAGCTGAATTTGCACGCGATATACAAAAATAAAACTTTTGTTTTCCCTTCCTTCTAAAATTATCCCGTTGCATGGAATCCCATGTGTGAACCTCTCAAATCTTCTTGCGTAACTGTAACAGTTTTTAAAGAAGCCAAAATCAATTATTAACGTGAATGAAGAAAAGCAGCTAAAAGAAGCGTGTGTGTGCATCTTCAGCACTCACTCACCACGACAATTGTGTCTGCTTGGACCCTGAGCCTCCCTCCAGTCTGACCTCCCTGACTGGTCGTAAAGTGCCCGCTTCAGGCTTTGACACATGTTTTATACCAAAGCCCCCGATGCATACACATCAGTATTAGAGGGGTTGGGAAAATATAAAAAGAGAATTGCCCTCAATTTACAGTCTGTCATATTTTTGGAGGGAAATCAACAGCTCCAGAGTTGATTTAATGGTTGCATGCAGTTAGCAAATATGTTAAAGCAAACTGCATGCCAACTTCAACAACAAAAAAAATGATCCAAGTCCACAATAAACATTAACGTGCGCCATTAATTCAGGGTCAGCCGAGGATGTGTTTTATGAATTTAAGTTACTGTGACTTATGCAAGGTAGGCAAAGTCACTTCTGCCAAATACAGCAAAAAACACAAAGGTTTTTTTTCAGACGCCATTTCATGCCAAGAACCAACAAAATGTCCACATTATATCTGTAATTAAAACGGTACTGTATTGTTAAAAAAAACATCAGGGATATTGCTGCATGAGTATCTAATGAAATTGAGAAAATAGCCTGAGCAAATCTTCTCCGGGGCACCTTTGCTATTTTACATCAGGCATCTTAAATGACATGAAGCAAGTACAACAAATCTAGTGTCCATTGATCCTTCCTGGCCCTTGTAACGCTTCAATTAATTAAAATACAAATAAATGCATACATCGTATTTTGCATTGTTTACATAAATAAGAAGAACTATTGCACTTCTTTGTTTTTACAAATTTTTGCAAAGGCAAGCCAAGCAATTGTGCTTGAACGTGTGTATCTATGCATGCATGCATGTGCATGTGTGCGCGCCTAGCTGCTCAAACTCTCTCTACATTCATTCTGTGGCTACTGTAGCACTGACTAGCCCTCTAGCCTAGCGTGCTAAACCTCCTCCGACAGTCCCTTTTGTAAATCTGAATTCAGTTGCCTCGCAGCTCCACACTCAAACCGCTTGGCTGTGAAGCCGGTGCGCACACATTTAGTGTCCGTGTAATGTGCACCGCAAACCGCATAGGCTTCAACTTTCCGGTTGGAAATCACCCCGGTAAAGCAGAATATATTTAAAAAAAAAAAAAAAAAAAAAAAAAAAAAAAAAAAAAAGGTGACGGCAGCGGCGGATAAATTGACCCTTTCAGTCAGGCAACGCGCATTACACACTCGCGATGTGTATGCTACACACTACCGCCTGCTACACACAGAAAGGTCCGTGTAGTCCTGAACTTGGGTCCTGGTCTCCTAAAAAGCCCCGAAAGGTGGTCAGTGTCAAGGTAGTATCTCGCTAACCTCTTGTTCCTCCGCGGAAATGACAAGCCACCTCAAAACGACGGCTTTGAAACGCTAACAGCAAATTGTGTCGTTCCTCTCCCCTTTCTGCTCTTCCTCCCTCTTTCGTTGCTTTCGAAGGTGAGCGGAAAGGATCCTATACCTTCGTCGTGCGGGGTTTTGTGCGTTTCTTTTTTTGTGCCAAGCCGGAGGAAGAGCGTCGGGTCAGGGTCGCCCTCTACGCGGCGTAGAGACAAGGGTCCATGCGGCAGCAGAGAAGAGCAGGCGGGGTAGAGCACGGCGGCGGTCCGACTGGCAGTGGTATGGTGCAGGTAGGGCAGAACCTTCGACCCGGTGGGACCTCGGCTGGCTTCTGTGCAAAGAAACCAGACAAGAGAGCGAGGGGGAGGCGGACGAGAGACGCTGACAGACAAGCGGGAGGGGAAAGGGAGTCGGGGAGAGAGCAGCCTCCCACCGACGGTGCAGAGTGTAGTGAATCCGAGTTGCCACTGGGGTCAGAGAGCAGAAGCGAGCACAACCCCCAGCCACCTCCCGTGCGCGCGCCCTCACCGGCGGGCACACGCGCGTAGTTGCGCGGGCGGGAGGGAGAGCGTGGAGGAGGGCTAGCGAGTCCCGCGCTCCCTTCGTGCTGCCTTCAAATGCAGTCGGAAATTATACATCCCAGATAGATAGATAGATAGATAGATAGATAGATAGATAGATAGATAGATAGATAGATAGATAGATAGATAGAAACGCAACAAAGCACGCCGCAGTACCACGTGCATCATTTGGAGCAGTAATACATTTCTCAATGCATGTATGTATTAAGATAAATTATTATACACCAACAACAAAGGATTTGAAAAGACAACTAAATAATAATAAAAAAAAATCCCCCGGTGCAGAGGGCTCTCTTGCATAAGAATGACCATTCAAGTACAACACAAAATTGCTGAACAGCAAACCAACTCTTTTTTTTTGAGTGAATCAACTCACTCAAAATTTTAATATTATTAAAGTATTATGTTTGGCCAGCATGTATGCCCATGGAACGCTAGTTGCCCAACACGGATCTAATATGACAAAAAATACAAACGTGAAGTAATGTTATACAAGGTCTGTTTGTGTTTACGTTACCTTCTATCTCAATGACTGACTGAAGAAATGAAAATCCAACTTTAATTTCCTGAAAGCTATTAATGTTATGTTTTTGTAGGAAAAATTTGAACACAAAAATCCAAGAAATTAATAGTTTATTAAATGTTTCACAAATGTTCAATACATGAGCTTCTGATTGTGTTAGTTTAGTTTAGACCTGCACAGAATGCCTTGCTGGCTGACATGGTCCACGGCTGCCATTCGCAGCCCAGTCTAGCCATTCACTTCATTCCTATTAGCTGGGGCCTTGCACCAAAATCCGTGTCTCCATAAACGTCACAATGCCACCACTTTCACATTTAACCCTTCTCAGTAGTGAACAGAGCAAGCACACATTATTGGTGACACACTGAGCAGCTTTTCACTTTCAGTGCCCCAGAAAAAGTTAAACCTTGCTCAAGGGCACCTCAGCTGTGACATTGTGGATATCCAGGAGGAAAAGGGGTATTCCCTCCCCCCAGCCCATATCACTATGCCAGTCAGGGAAATCAAACCTGGGGCACTTTGGTCTCAGACCACATTACCACTCCACAAAGCTGCCAATAGAGATTATATATCATGCAAATCAGCCGTGAAAGAGAGCATTGGCTTGAGGACAAAAAACGGCTTGAATATCTGGTGTTTTTGGTGGACGTGTTCCGTTGCGCTTGCATTGGGGCCACGCAAATTCAGCTTCTCAAAAATGTATTTAATTATGTTTTTTAATGCATCACATGGATGTTTTTGGGGCAATGGAAAAAATTGACAATACTCTTGCCCCTGTATGGTTCTGTTTGAGTCTTGACAAGGGGTGTTTAAATGTGATAGGCCTCCTCAAGGTTGTAAAACTTTATGACCTGGCTTATTAAGCAGGCTATTGATTTTTATCACATCTAATCTTGTGCAGTATTCAATTATTTTAGTTGCTTAAACACATTTGTGCTGAGAAGCAACGGCGATCTCTTTTGGGTTCATGGTTAATGAAGACAGTAAGACACCAAGAGCTAAATTAAGTTTCAGTCATGAATCATACATTTAGAACCAAAATGCTAATATGTCAAATTAGCCACCCAAGTCGCACATGAGCAAACACACTATCAGAGAAAGAGTGATGGTATGTTAAGACAATGATATACATGTAGGTACAAATGTAACATGGCCAGGAAAAAAACTTGGAAGTACTTATTGTACTACTTTATAATTACACAAAATTTGTGAAATGATGAATACCTGACGTGTTCTTTTAGATCCTCCATAATCAAAGGGCGGACAGAATTTTTTACGCGTTCCCCTACTTCAATAATTAATGTGGCACTGCCTCTTTTAAGTTGTGCTCATGCCTTTGACCCTCCCCTTTTTCTGTTCATGTCCATGGGGAGGTAAACAGCTTTAGGTCTGGAGAAACTTTTGTTTTCATTTACAAGTTTAAGTATTTTTATACATTTCTGTGCCATATAAACTGTGTATATATATATATCACAATGTTGCCTACATACTGTATAAGTATGACACCGCAATTGTGAGATAATCAATATAGAGAACGTTTCAGAGCCTAGTACGAGAGAGACAGGGAACAAGTTAGTTTTATTTTGTTCTTAATAACAGTCCTATGAATATTAAAATATACAGGTTGGAGTAGTGGAGGGATTATTTTGATGAATTATTACATGATAGCAGAACTCATGGATGATTCACGACCAGCCTGAGCCTACCCTACTGTACAAGTTTTGATCAAAAATGAAAATTTTTAAGTGTACTCTTGGATGTAGAGTGGCTGTCTGGAAGATAGTTCTGCAGGAGAGGAGCCTGATAAAGTCCTTGTTTTACATTTTTAGTCTGGGAGAATCTCTGAACAACAAGTTGTGGACTGGTTCTATGAGCACATTACGATATGAGCTTTGAGCTTTGGGGCAGCAAACTGGTACCTAACACTATTTATTTGTCAACCACAACTAGGCTCAGAGAGACTGCGCATTCCAGTCAGTGCAAATGTGCACGTGGAAAATTTCTGAGATCCCATATACTGTATGTGGGAAAAATCTGCCAAAGCATAGAAGGTGTTATCAGATCTATGATTAGAAGAGAACATGGCTCCATTGGGGTTCACAAGTAAACAATACTAATGAGCACCTGTGGGAGTCCTTCACACAACATGAAATGGGCCGACTGTCTCTACACTGGGAGAACACTGCCACTAGGATTGGGGTAAGAAACAGCAAGATATCTGGGGGATATCAATGGTTAATTATCAATTCATTCAATTATATATCAATTCTTAGAGATTTGCCCTCATTTTGTTTGTCGGATTGCCGAACCTCTTTTAAGTGAAGCTTGGCCAGTTCTTAGTTTGTCCATAGCTGCTTTTCTGTAATAAAACGATGTTTCAAATGATGCATATTTCCAGGCTGTAACTTGTCTGATGTATTATTGAATTGACCCCGAAGACCACTTAGCCAAAATAATGACTTGTTATGTTTGATACAAAAATCACAATTAAGTGTCAAAATGAACGATGTTCTCTCCTTTTGTATATTTTCTTCTGGGGGACAGTTTAATTGAATTGCTAGCCATCACGGGGTTCAACAGAGATTCACATCTGCAAGGGAAATAAAAAATGAAAGAATTAATTTGTCAGTGCCGAGGCTATACTATTTTTTTTTGTAATACACTGATGGGATTTTTGATGAAAAGAGGATGCCCGGGACAATCCATAATGGACTCATCTCAGGGGTCTGCCACATTTACATGTCTGCCAGTTCAAGCAGAGCTGCGATTTTGTAATTTTACTGACAAGCTTCAATTTCCCAGGCCCGTCTGCACACTCGACACTGCCACAACGGACCCGCCAGTCATTTCCATTTGACTTTTCTCTTATCTGCAGACGCAAAAAAAAAAAAAAAATAGCGTTTTCATCGACTAGCCAGCGGGTGTTAATGTGAAAACGGGTTTTAAATTTTATGAAGCGAGGCTACATTTAAACGTTTGACCAGCTCCCCCCACCCGGCTGCATACAGAAAACTGATGATAGATAGGGTGACCAAATGTCACACAAGAAATGGCTTTTGCCATGAATGTTTTATTCAGTCCTGTGTCGCTTTGATCACATTAATACAATACAAAATGTAAATGTTATGGTGAGTGTTTAAAAAAAAAAAAAAAAACACTCTATATTTTATGACCTTCTTATAAAAGAAGGTAAAATGACTTTCCATCCAAATAAGGTGAAATGAAACACATATATAATGGGAGCAGAAAATAGAAGGGTGAGCATTTTCAGCAGGCAGAGGGTGATATTCACTTAACCCACCGGCTATGTCATTTAACAACACCAACCCTCACAGATTTATGCCTCTCTGTGTGGCTGATGTCTTCCCCCTGTCTGCCATGTAGACAAATAGAACGGAGGCCTGTCTGTCTGAGAGCCCCATTCACAGACGGACAGGAGTTGGGGTTTTTAAATGTTAATGCCATTCAGATTTATGGGAGCCAGCCATTGCCACCGAGGGTATGCAGAGCGAGAAAAACTGTTTATTTCATTGCAAAGCACACAGGCTAAAATGTTTGCCCCTGAGCCTTTGCAGCACTCTAAAGACCAAACTGCTGCTGGCACCAGGCGCTGGTTAAGAAATGAGCTGAAAATTCAATAGTCAATACTCCATGTAATGGGCAAGGTGGAAAAAAAAAAAAAAAAGTAGCTATGCTTAGAAGTTAATTTTATTAGCACACAAAGTGCTTTTGTCTAGTGGAGCCCAAGGAGAAAAAAAGAGAGCATTTGAGAGAAGAAAAGGGAAGAGTGAGAGCGCCCACTGATAGCCAAGAGTATTACTTCTCCTCTCATTCTCCTGCTGTGTTGTGATAGACAGACTAATATGCAGGCTCACTTTCTATGCCAAAGGCTAGACCAAGGCTCACAAGAGACAAGTCCCTCTCCGATACACTTTCTCCCCCTCATGCTTTCCAGCTCTTTTAACCGGGGCGGTGTATAAAGACAACAGTTATACCCACCTTATTACCCTGGAGATGGAGATTTTGCCTCAAACATTACAAACACAGTCTGGCTGGCCTTGCTCCCTCTCTCTTTGTGCATCTGTGCGAAACGATCAATAGTGTATAAATTAGAAGAACAGTGAGCCTCGCTGGTTTCCATGCGGAGTGACTGTGTATTAAATCACACCAATTGATTAGCTGAAGTTCACAGGAGGACAACAATTGCAGTGAGTCCTCGGTATCTCTGTTCGTGTCCCCTCCTCACTACTGGTGACGACCTCAGCACCTGGCATGGTAATTAATCCACTGTCTCCAACACACGAAAAAATGCCAGGCTATGTTCCTAACGTACTTGCTGGTAGCTGTGGATTTTGAGCAGAATGGGTAACTTTCATACCCAAAGTTGGGTAAATTATTTTGACCCAGTAGATTTGGTTTAAGACTAGATTTGGGAAGGCTGAAGATCTGAAGCTGCTCGCCATTTGTGTACTGAAGTTGAAGTAAATCTATTGTAACATTCTTAAAAGTTTGTGTCAGGAAAAGCATCTGGTGTAAAAACTGTGCCAAACGGTGACCCCTGAGAGGGAAAAGTTTTGTTTTCTTTTTAGATTATGTCAGTAATTTAGTAATTAAATAAAATCAAACTAAATTGTTTTAGTATTATTTTTAACCACAGCTACACTGCTAACCTGGAACACCTTTTTTGGTAGTTTTATCAAAAAGTATCAGTATGGGTAGTTTTTACCCCTTGTATCAAAATCTTGACCCAACATACTGGGTCAAATCCTCAACCCAGTATGCTTGGTATAAATAAAGCACTGGCTCGGTCCCTTTTGGACCCAGTGCTGGGTTAACTATTTCACCCAGTTTGTGTTATTTTTGACCCAGCTATTGGATTGCCTCATCTCATTTAACAATATTAATCAACACCATACCTGGTACACCCTCATTGGTACGTTTGAAATAAATAATGATCTAATGTTATTGTGCTTATGGCAAAAAAAGAAGATAAATGGGTTTGACTTTTTAAAAAAATTCATTTCATTTAATCGATCAATTCGCCCCAAATTAAAAAAAAAAAAACACAAACACGCATTGGATGATTCTTAATGCTATGCCAGTTGTTACGTATTATATTTTTATATGCTGTACATACATTATATGATTCAAAGTAGAATTTCTTTGAAGCGCATGTATACTTCATGAATGGATAACATCAGCATGCGTTGCAGCAAGTCTGGAACATAAACTGAACATTTCCACAAAAGCTGGCTGTTGCATTTAAATTCGGTCTGTATTTAGTTGTAATGACTCGGTTTGAGTGTTGGTGCTTGTGCTGGTCGGATAGTGGCTTGAGCGCAATAGACAAGTTAAAACAAAGGCACAAAAGCATGTCAGCAGGTCAGCTGGCAGGGCGGCAAGGAGTGAACTTCCAATCACTGAAGCACACTCAGGAAAGAGATTGACATAAAGAGGGCACAGACACTGGATCAAAACAAATGAACTCGACAAGAGCTGTGAGAGGAGGGAGACAGCAGAGAGAGACACTCAGTTGAAAGCAAACATACAAGTCTCAGGCTTTAGAGGTGGGATTGAACAGAAAAATCCTTTTTTTTTTTTACTTCACCAGAGGAAAAGCAAAGTGCAAACAATACAAAGTCATTTGACTGCATTTTCTCGGATGCATATGATTGTTCAACGGTATAAATGTGCCTCACAGGAGAACGGTGTCCTTGATGACTCAATATTGCTTTCTCTGTGGATGTTTGCATGTTTGGGTCTTTCTCTTGGGACTACGGGTTCTGTGTCATGTAGATTAGAATTAGAATGTTAGATTTCCTATGCAGACATGTAATGAAGAGCTGCGTTTGCGCCTGCTCTTTTCCAGTTTGAGAGAGGGGAGTCCCCTCCCGTAATTTCACATTTATTAGTGAAATTAAGTTCAAACTTACTCAAATAATTATGAATCGATGCTGTGAACTGCAGTATGTACTATAAGATGAATGTTACAAAGCCTAGTTTGTTGCTACAAATCAATATAAAATGTGTTGTTCTTTGGGAAGTTTTTACACCACTGGCATTTTCTCTGTTCTCATCATCATTTGCACTACAAATTATTTCTGATCAAATGCAGATTTAAAAATGCCTGCTATCTGTTTCTGTACTATGATTTACTATCTCGGAATGACTTCTGTAAAAACATCAATAAACCGGAAGTCAACGCAAACATTTTTTTTTTTTCAAGAATATGTTCTATGCAAGCCCACTAGTTGAAACAAGGCATTCTGATAAATATTGCGTTTGTGGAATGAGTGTTAATCCACTTGTTTTCAGCCATCTCCAGGGGCGGCCGTTTTGTCTTCTGTCGACTGAAAATGACATCATAACTGCTCACAACAACCGATCACGGCTCAGATTCAGAAAACAGGTCAGCCGTGATTGGTCGTTGTGAGCAGTTGTGATGTCATTTTCAGTCGACAGAAGACAAAAATGGCCGCCCCCAGAGATGGCTAAAAACGAGTGCATTTTGCTGCTTAACTTCTATTCCACAAACGCAAAATTAATCAGAATGCCGTGTTTCAACTAGTGGGCCTGCTGGGAACATATTCTTGAAAAAAATATGTTTGGGTTGACTTCCGCTTTAAAACTGCAGCAGCTTACATGGCCTGTATCATACTTATACTCATCATAATGTGAGACTCCAATGCTACAAGATACTAGTATGAAAGGCTTTGCCCCATGCACCTCACATCTCTATGTGGCGCGTATGTGTCTTGCCACCATGTTGGCTGATGATCACCCACTACCTCTCAGAGTACAAGTAAATAAGTGTGTGAGTGTGTGTGTGTGTGTGTGTGTGTGCGTGTGATTGCCAGGGTAGAACTACAATCTAGGATGTGTTTCGTTATTCTGTTCCCCGCTGTGAAAGTTGATGGGTTTTCCCACAGAGGACGTGCAAAATGATCCCGGCAAGTGATTTGCAAGTGTGTGTGTGAAATAGAAGCAGAATCGGCTGTGTGATCTAACTTTGTGTGTCTGTTGGGTGTGTGTCACAGGAGCGCTTGAACAGGTGAGGGAGGAAATGATTCTGATTGAAAGCCCAGGCGACACGATCTCACGCTGCGGCTGTTGTTCTGCCTCGAAACTTCCTTCAAACCCATTTCACTGTGGCAGTGTGAGTCATTTTAATATCTTCCAATTTCCACAACACTATTTCCTCTCCTGTACGTAAGAGAGCTGGACAAATGATATTTTCAGTGAAAGGAAAATAGCGCAGATTGTCACCATGAAGAAATGAGGCAATGGGTGAGAGCACATCACTTTTATTTTAGCATTACCGGCATTTGTTTCATATTAAGTCACGTGGTCGTTTTATTCTAATCATCTTGATTGTTAGTAGAGACGGAACAGAAATAATAGATGCAGAGAGGAAGGGTCTGAAAACCCGTTTCGGAATGTTAAGTGTTTCTCTAGCATTAAATATTCATGGTCATCCTGTATACGCAGTAATCAAAGTTAAAGTTTGGCGGGGAAAACATTCCTATTAAAAATTCAACGGTCACAACTTCAATTCGTTTGCTTCACTGGGACTTTTATCAGGGTGAAGCTTGTTGAAATGTGCCAGTGGTGTCAACACAAGCAAGAAACTAACACATTTCAGAATATTCAGATTATTCAAACAGTCTGATTACATTACCGTCATCTCTTATTTTCTTCATAGCAGAGATGACACCACATTAAGATTTGCATGCCAAGGGACAAGTAGGCCTCTGAGCTCAAAACATAAACGTGTGTTCATGTAGGACTCTCATTAAGAAAATGTCCTCCCTTGGCTTATGAAAAATGGTTTATGTATTTATAAATTCCTGACCACTAGAGAGATGTCCCCAAAATACCCAGTTCTGAGATTTCTCGGTAAAAGCAGGAAACTGTGAAGCCAAACATTAGCGGACAGCCACATTTACAACAGCTACATTTTATTTATAAAATGTTGGTTGTGTTTTGTGGTATATAAAGCAAAAAATGTTAAAGTCCGGCCCTCACAAGGCTTTAATATACCACATTTCTGACACTCATTCTTATAGCAGTGAAAGAAATGACAGTTTCAATTCTATGTAAAAACAGTCAAATGCTGGCAACCACTGCAGTCTATGGTTTACTGTCACTTCACAGCAACATTTCCTTGAGCAAGAAGAACAGTGATATCAGCACCGTTAGTCTAAATGAGAACATTTTGCTTTCCGCAAATACACTAGAAAGGCTTTCAGTGGAGCACAGACCTCGATGTGGAAAGGTGGTGGCCTGCATAACAACACGAAGGAGTCCCAACCAAAAAAACAAATTCTTTACTGGAATATGTTCTATGCAGGCCCATTAGTGGAAACATGGCATTCTGATTGATATTGCGTTTGTCCAGAGGTGGGCATTCCGTCTATGTGACGGACTGGTCCGTCTATCCGTCACGGACGGGCACCCGTTTTGTTGACGTTTGCCGAATGACGGGTAACATTTTAAAATAGTCAGTTTCCAAGGCGCAGTGAGTCTCTCTTTCTGTTCAATTAATCGTCTATATTCTATTTTTGAGATGAGGCTTCAATGGCCGCGGCGAGGCTGTTCGTGTATAGAGAGACACGAAACAGCAGTGTATTTCCTCATTCTGACTTCACGTCCACCGCCCCCCCCTCCTGCTGCTGGGGCATACCATTACAAGAGGGGAAGGGCAATACCACAATCCCTATAACAGAGGCTTCCGTTTCCCATTGATCGCGGCCGAGGCTTGCAGCTTCAGGGTCCTAAAAGGGGACGCGTTTAGTCCGGCCGGACATGGAGCATGGAGGCTCCCATGCAGCAGTGAGGTTTCAATGTGCCGTGAGGCTTTCGTTTCGTTTCAAATATTGCCATTAGCTAAGTGGGCGTCTGTCAGTAATAGTGGAATAATCCAATTATTTGCATTGCTTTGACCCAATTTGTTTCATTCATTTAACCCTACAAGTTGAGTCAAAACTGAATAACGAAATGTTTTGGTTCAAATTGACCCAAGTCTGCGTCGGTCTGTTTTAACACTGTAATTGGGTCAAATTTAACACAAGAACAGTTATTTTTGACCCAACTTATCTCAAGTTTTGACGACATTTATTTTTACTTTACACGGACCTTTAATGGATTGTTATTTACACGCTCCACCGATCCACCAAATGTCATGGAATTTACTTGTTTTTGCCTAATCTTGCTCATTTACAAACAAACCAACCATGAGGTGCAAACAATGCCGCTCACCTTCCTGCCTTTTCATTTTTTCACAAGTTTTGAGTGATCATGATCAGTTTTGAAGACTCCCCGTTCTAGAACAGCACAAGACTGAACCTATTATGTTCATATTACGTACTATTGGAGTGATGACCATCCAAATCTTATTTACTTAAAGTACTTCACATGCTGCTCTGTTTGCATGTGTTCCTGTATTCCTTGCCCCAAATCTTATGAACAGAGATGAGTCGCGTGTGAATCAAAATGTCAGTGCCATGGAGAGGTTGAGCTTTTCACAAGAATAATCACTGTCAGGATATTTTCAGACGAAGCAGGAGAGCTGGTGGAGGTAGTCAGAGAAGAGAGTCCGCCTTCCTCTGCATGTTTTATCATCCGTCACACGAGCTCGGCACTCCGCCTCCCAATGATTTACTGTCTTACGAGGCATCGTCACAACACTCTGGAAGTGTGTGTCTGTGTATGTGTATCACAGAGAATCACGGCAATAGAAGGATGCACAAAACATGGGGCACAGGCGAGCAGGAGCCTATCCCAGATGACTTTTTGGGCCAGAGGAGGCGTACACCATGTAGTGATGACCAACCAAACGCAGCAAACAGTATTGTGAAAATCTTTGAAAGGAAAATCCTTAATTCATTTTGGCAATAAAATCTTCAAAACTGAATTTTTAGGTGCTATTTCGAGTTGAAATGTTTCTCAAAACTTTTGTTAATTTTCAGCCAATTTGACCTGAAAACAGAGATGAGGTTGTCATTTAGGTGCAAAGCAGCCTTGGAGCGCTTTTATGTGTGATTAGTATTGAAACAACAGCGAAGACATCACACAGATAGCCGTGGTGGTTTTAATGTAAACAACCTTAAAAAAACAGGCTATTGAATTGGAGAAACATTTAAAGGGGAATTCAACCCCATTGCGTTTGGAATAAGAGTTAATCCTCTCGTTTTTAGTCATCTCCGGGGGGCGGCCATTTTGTCACTTCTGTCAACTGAAAATGACATCACAACGACCAAAGGCTCAGGTAACGACCAGTCACGGCTCAGCTTTAGAGAACAGGCGAGCTGTGATTGGTCGTTCCCTGAGCCCTGGGTAGTTGTGATGTCATTTTCAGTCGACAGAAATGACAAAATGGCCGCCCCTGAGATGGCTAAAAGCGGGTGGATTTTGCTGTTTAATTTATATTGCACAAACGCACTATTAACCAGAATGCCGTGTTTCAACCAGTAGGCCTGCTGGGAACAAGCATTTTCTTGAAAAAAAATATGTTGGAGTCGACTTCCGCTTTCAGCCTTTCTGTATGCTTGAGCTGCATGTAAATTGAATCTTTGGACTAGAATTTTGAAGCCTGAGATGAAGATGATAATTCAAACATTGTGAAACTTCTTACGTGCGAAGGTATGCGTCATGTATGGTCTGAGAGTGCAAATTTCTGATGTGAAACTCTAATTGCGTCCGGGTTTCCTCTCACCCACCCACAACATCAACGTATGTTTGGCATACAAAGGCAACTCTTCCTCCCTGGTGTCCACTGAATCAGATAGGCAGCCCAGCCCCCAAGAAGGAGATTACACAAATTTATGCAAAGCCTGTAAATGATTTATACTGCAGTGCACACAACAAAGGGCCTTTTTTTTTTTTTTTTTTTACAAGAACGCTGACAATACGAAGGGAGAGGGAGAAAGAGAGAGAGAGAGATCCTGACATCTATAGTAATCCTCACATTCACATACATCTTACCTTACCACCCCCAACAGATAAACTACTGCAATGCAAAATTTTGGAATGCGAGAATTTTTCGGATAACAAAACTGATAACAGAAACTGTACTGAGCAAAGCAGCACTCGTTGTTTGGCCTTGGGTTTATGTTTGGACCGAGCTTTTAAGCACTCGGGCTTGTCTTCAATGGGGAAAAAAAAGGCATTGTGTGCATTTGAGTGTGAATGTTGAGATACTGTATGTGTGTACAAGTGCAAGTTCTTTATCTAGGGATAAAAGCGGAAACATATTTGAGCTCATTCTACCTCCTATACACCCTTCACTGCTCCTCCAAACCAAGGATACACAGCGTGCCTTCACAATGAGCATTAAGGTGAAAAATCAATCCATGATTTAAAAACAGTAATAAGAGTACTTTTGTTATGTAGCTTTAAGTTCAATGTCATAATTCTTAAGTTTGTGAAGAATAACTAATATCTGCAGTTGTATGTTTATCTGTGGAGTATTCTGAAGCTAAGAGGTGAAAAATCACACTTTCTGCATCAGAGGCAGACCAGAATACCATGCAGTAATCCAGAAAACTAATATTTCACTTAAATATGAAAAACCTTTAACAAAACAACTAACATTATATTACAAATCAATTACAATATCGTCAACAGACATTTCAATTGTGCTGTCAAGGCCAGTCAATTAAAAAAAAAACTAAAACATCACTTTGGCCCCACCGCGCAATGCTGAAAAGTAAAAAGGCTATTTTAAAGGACCCTTTTGCCATAGGCCTTTCAAGTCGACATCTTTTTTTCTCCCACAGTGGGACGTGGGAGTGACACTGAGTGACATCACAACCAACGTCAATTACACGAGTAAGCTGTTTGTGCCAGCAAGGCCTTCTCTGCAATCTTTAACACGATCAGAAGCACTACATTTACAACCTAGCTTCAAATATTTGTTCCATGAAATCATGTAATCCCAACAATCTATTCATTTCATTTCGTTGCATTTCTCTTGGCTGTGCTGCGTCCAGTCCTGATACTATGTACATTTGAAGCAGGACTCTGATTGGCCAAAATAGAAGAAAACTAGTTGATGAAAATCGGATGTCAGACTGTCAGAGTTAAAAGGGACTCAGCGGTTATTTTGGACTGAGTGCACCCCCAAGGACACCTGCTGGTTCTTGGCCTATGTGAGAAATGCTTCCTAAGGTTCTGACCATGGTTCTCTGTGGTTAGATGCCATTGGTAACTGATGGACTGTGACCACGCAACACCCCCCCCCCCTTCCACATCCACCTCACATCCCTACAGTGTTACCAGGTGCTGAAGCCATGCTCCCCCCCCCACCCGTTTCCTTCAACCCTAACCCCTTAACCCTGCCCTTCAGACACCATTGTCTGGATCAACAATAGAGCCATTGTTACCTCAAGGTGGCGCATTGTGTGTGGCGTTCACCCGACACCGCAGAGGTGACCCTGACAGTGAAGCTCAGCAAAACCCCCGCCCCAGCACATACACACACATGCACGCACACATGCTCTGTGGTTCCCAAACTTGGCCACTCTTTTAAGGCTGCAGTTCACATGAGCCCACCATGAGCAGCAGTCATTTCAGTGCTGTACAGTGAAGCGTGGTTTTCAAAAAGCATTGACAATGGTCCCCTCCATTGTAATTGTATGGAAATACAGTATATTTTATATTTCACACCGTATATTTTAGTACAGTGTCTTTTATATTTTCATCCATCCATCCATTTTCAGTAGCGCTTGTCCTCATTAAGGTTGCAGGTGAGAGGGAGGCTATCCAAGCTGAATTTGAGCTAGAGGCAGGATACACTCTGGATCTGGTCGCCAGCCAATTGCTGTGTTCTTTTTGCATAGTTGTTCAGTATTCATACTTATGCACTGCATTGTAATATTTTGGCTTTTCAGCACCAAAAATGAAATGGGAATGGCATTGTCTTCAGTATGAATGGGCATTGGGAAACATTTCCCTGAATGTTAACAAGCAATTCACACAGATTTCTGAAAAAGTTGTTTCTGCATGCATGTTCTGAATTCCTGTTTTGATACCTGGCGCAAAACATCCCATAGCTAATAATCTAGTATTTTTTGGCAGCAAGTTAAAACTGAAAGAACAGTGCCTTTGCTGCACTCTAAAAACAGGTGGGTTAGAAATAACACGATTTGGGGTAAAAATGGACCAATACAGAAATTGGGTCAATTTCACCCACTTTCTTGGGGGTTGTTTTGTACAAAAGCACACATTTTGGGTTGTTTTCTGCAAAAACAACCAAAGAAGTTGGGTCAAAGTGACCCAAGTTGTGGATCAGTCCATTTTTGACCTAAAATTGTGTTATTTTTAACCCAACTGTTTTTAGAGTGTGGTCGCTGTTAAGTAGTACACCAGATTTTACCTCAACTGCTTTAAAGGGGAAATCAACCCAAACATGTTTTTTTGTATCATGGTTCAGCTTCAGAAAACTTCTGAGCTGTGATTGGTTGTTACCTGAGCCCTGAGTAACTATGATGTCATTTTCAGTCGACAGAAGTGAGAAAATGGCCGCCCCCAGAGATGGCTAAAAACAGGTGGATTATTTCTTATTCCACAAACACAATATTTATCATAATGCCTTGTTTCAACTAATTGGCCTGCATTGAACATATTGAAAAAAATATTTTTGGGTTGACTTCCCCTTTAAGATGCAATTTAATCAGTTCTGCACAATTGCCAAAAATTAACCATCAATGAATTATTTACATTATACCCCTGCTATAAGATCATAGTTCAGATTTTACGTACTTATTGCTTCAGATTTCCCACTATATTGCTCCATCCGAAGCCCATGACCTTTTGTTTTTATTAAAATGTGTTCTTCTGAAGAGCTGTAAATTCTTTGCTTTGCGGTGCAGTATGCAGGAAGTAATGTAGCAGTACAGCAACTGTAACAAAGCGCTGCAGTACAGCAAGACATATTTTTAGGGGCAGGAGGTCCAGTTTTTACACATTTTCACTTTTTAATGCAGTTTTTGGAAGGTAACCCTCGCAAATGAAAGTGTCTACTGTAATTGAATATTTTGCCCATACAAATTTCGGACCATGGGTGCATTTTCTGATAGTTTCTGATAGTCGTGATTACCAAAATGCACATATGGATTCTGTGATCGCTGGAATGTTAAGTTGTCGGATCCTCAAAGCACACTTTTACAATGCCAACTGCTGCTACAGTTCGTGATTTAGAACAATTTGGTAACACATTAACCAGAACATTAAAACTGCACTCTTCATGTCCGTGTGTCTTTGAAACATTTTTGTCACCATGTGTCACCAAACTCCTGCAAACGTTTTCCATTTTGCCTCTGCTGAAACATCTTGAAATATTGTCCTTTCATCAGACTATGTTTTGAAAAAAAAAAAGGGTCACATTTTTCCCACAACCTATGTTTTAATTTCAGAACATAATCTTTTCGGAATGTTTCAGGCTGTAATGGAGTTATAAGAAATGCTGACACATTGACTGGACAATTGCAGTATAGTTTATAAGATAGCCCCATGTCCTTCTAGTTTAGCGCTCTCTTCAGGGATCTTTTTTGTTTTTTTAATCTTTTTCTCTTCTTTATTTTCCGCTACTCTACTCACCTTTGGCCTTACGCCACTACCCTCAACATTATGACCACTAGCTTAATCTAATGAGAGCCAATGCAACAGCTATAAACAGCCTTACAAAGACAATAACGTAGAGTTTAATTTATTATTGCTTGAGTCGAGGCAGAATTTACCAAATGTTGGGCCCATTTTGTGTGTACCAATCTGTGCATATACTGTATGATGATGAAGCTCAAGCTGGCGCTACTGCTGTCATGGTGTTCATCAAATTTGAACCAGTCATGGAAAGGCTGTCTACCTTGGATTTGCTTGCGCATTAATGCTCATAAAGCATGGTTTAAAACACCTATATATAATCTATTGACATAAATAGTGTTTCCATTTTTTGGGGCATCTACAAAGATAATACATGGCCAATTTTGATCTACATCAAAAGAAAATAATTCAAGCAATGTTTATTCTTGTGTTTGTAGTTTTCAGTGGTTCTAATTGCACAATATCATACGTGGTAATGTAATATTTGTGTGTGCAATATTTATGCCCTCATATGTTGCAATATAAATTAACCAAAATGCAGTTGCAGTTCAAAATCATTGCTAACCACAACCACATAAAAAAAACAAAAAAACAAAACAAAACATCCATCCATCCATTATCTGTACCGCTTCTCCTCACAAGGGTCGCGGGGCATGCTGGAGCCTATCCCAGCTCTCTTTGGGCAGTAGGCGGGGGACACCCCGAACTGGTTGCCAGCCAATCGCAGGGCACACAGAGACAAACATCCGCACTCACAATCACACCTAGGGGCAATTTAGAGTATCCAATCAACTTACCATGCATGTTTTTGGAATGTGGGAGGAAACCGGAGTGCCCGGAGAAAACCCACGCAGGCACGGGGAGAACATGCAAACTCCGCACAGGGAGGCCGGAGCCGGGATCGAACCCACGACCTCTGAACTGTGAGGCGGACGTGCTAACCAGTCGGCCACCGTGCCGCCCAAAACAAAACATGAACTTCCAAAACATCCGTCTATCCATCCATCTACTAGTATCCCACTAAGTTGTTAATTTTTTAGTGGAGCTGTTGCAGCTGAAGCCTGAGTTTCCAGGACAGCTGTACTGGATGTGCTTCATTTTAGACAAAAAGAGTGACAGAGGGAAAGGTGGTGAATGTGCAGTGAATAGCTGTCAGTGCTTCTGTTGATTAAAAAGTGATATCTTTTGACACACGACAAAGGTGCGACAAGATGTTGTATGTATTACCTTTTCGATACCAAGTATATTTATCGTTTTCACTCTTGATCAGTTATGCTCAGTCAGTCATTGTGTTTAACTAATTTTCCCGTCCAATCTCATAGAGTACATCTTCCAACTCCAGCCCCACAGGTTCGCTATAGGGTTAACGACAAGAGATGATCGTGGCCACACCAAGGGTTTTATATAATTTCACAAAAGGCAAGGTTCCTCTTATTCAGGCACCCTAAAGGGGCATGATATTTCACTCTCCACTCATTTCTAAGCACAGTTATTTAATTAATTTAATATTCACATTCAAATGGTTTGCCCACACTGTCTTTCTGGAGATATTGTCATGTTAATATTGTAGCGTTGTCTTTGTTCTTCTTAGCACTGCAAGTTCCTCCACAATTAACACCACTAACGTACAAATGCATGGTGCATACAGACAGTAAGAGAGCCACTAATCTATAGCTATTTTCAAAAAGTGCATCCTTGCTTTTGCTATTAGCCTAATTTTAGTGGCACTAATTAACTGGACCAATCGTGGGTTAGGGTTGAGGATTTTTTTTTAAACAGGTGTCAATACTTGCGTTTCAACCCACTTGTCTCTTTAAATTACTCTCTGACTGTTATCAATCTCTTGCGAAGCCCCCCCCCCCCCAATTCCCTAATCTGATTAATGCAATTGAGGATTGACAAGAGATTTTTAAGTTAGTTCGATATGTTAAATTGCACAGGCTGTGAAGAGAAATTATTATACTTTTGTCTTGCGAAATATTGTCTTGCGCCTCCATCCGCTAGTACGATCATTTGGTCTAAATAAAAGCCAATAAAGCAAAACTGATGTTCCCTAAATGTAATCTGTGTCTGCTTTATGTGGCATTAGTTTTTTTTCTGACAATGATGTTAGCACATCATAGACATACAAATTAAAAAACAAAAAAACAATGATTGGATTTCAACACGCTCATGACCTCACACAGGGGTCAGGGAGGTCAATATGGGTGTAAAGGGTGATGTGGGAGGAGACGAGGTCAATGGCTCATTAGAGCTCTAAAACACAGAGCAGGTCAAAAGGCCAGCAGTAGGTCAAATGACATCACCAAGACATGTCGATGTGTTGTAAAGAGGCAACTATTATAAGTGGACTTCACTATACTGCGACCTTTGACCTAGGGCAAACACAAAAAGTGATTAGTTAATGTATATACGGTGGCATATGGATGTTATTGTCCTACCGCGGACACTCTGTTGTGGAGAAACAGCAGATATTTTTTAATGATGCACAGGCACGTCAACGTCATTGTTATAGGAACACAGCACTCCTTGAATAAACACTTCTTTAACTGCATGCCAAGGAGAAAGTGCATTTTCTTTATTTTGGATTGTCTTAAAATTCCTTGCTACAAGATGGATCTTTTTTATTAATCAACTTGTTTGTTTTTTTTTTTTTAATGGAGCTGTATTCTTTCATGAATGTTTGCATTAAATTTTAAGAATCCACACATGCCTTTATTTTTCCTTGGAATAAATTTGGCTTCGGACTGAAACTATACTTATTCTTAGCTCTTTGAGTGTACAAATGGTGAAGACTTTGAGTGCTCTTATTGACCTTTGAATCACATGGGCAGAGTTTTCACGAAAGAAAAGTGCAGTCCAAGCTATTTATTTTAGACCTCTTTGCTCAAAATCCAGGTGGGCTTTGTTAGGACATTCTCATTCTTACCTGTGAGACTCTTTAGTTGCCTGATGTGGCATTCCATGGCCGTGAAGGGAAGATACAGTATATCATGAGACTGTAACACTATCAAAGAACAGGGAAGTACCGCCGTAATTCAAGTCGCAGAGATAAATTGTCAGTGTAGTGCGAGGCAGCCTGCCTGGTTTCAGTTGCTGAGTCGCTGGGAGCTCAGTCAGCAGAGTTGGGATCACACTGGACAGCAGCGCCCCCAATCATCCATATCTGTGCTTTGGGAGATGGATAATTCCGACCTGCAAGGTATGTTACTGTGGTGCACATTTCTTTGTTCAGTAGCACAAAGTAACAATTCTCAACATTAATACAGACCACTGATTTTGTATCAATTTATCATCCTGACTGATTAGATTTTTTAAATCATTCGGAAGATAATGACGGGCAATGAATACTATGGAGAGCTTAATAGTCAATTAAGGTATGCCGCTGTGCCTCGTAATGTGCACTGTGGTTGACGTGTGCTGCATGTAACTGACAAATATAAAACGGTGTGTGTATTTGTTCACTTGTGTTAGTCAACAAACTGAGATATTGGTTTTAGTTGTATTCATTGATTCATTTTTGTGCTGCTTACTTTTCAACGCCCCCCCTCAAATGGAACAAACAAGGGTGAGCAATCACCACATACTCATTTGACGATGCAGTGCATTATCTCAATGACAAATTTGTTGCTTTCCTTAATTGGCAGGAAGACTAGGCGAGAGCGTAACAATAGACTGTTTGTCAGCCAATGGTGTAACATGCATGTTCTTGGATTGTGGGGAGGCACAGAAAGAACATGCAAACGCCCCACAAAATCACCTGAGCTGAGATTTAAATCTCAAACATCAAAAGTGTGAAGCAGGCGAGCTAATCTCTAGTCTACAGTGCTGCAAATCTGAACCAAATAAAGCAATCTAAAATCTATGCAATAAACTAACAGCTGTCTTTTAACTAGCTAGCAGAGAGTGCAAGAATAGAAGCAAGGAGGTTTGCTCCATGGAGTAGTGTGCGAAACAGAGCCAGTCAACGCAACATGAATCAAAAATTCCTTTGTTGATAACAGCAGTACATGCAATCTAACAGGTTACCGGGGGAAGAGAGTGTGTGCAATGTCATCAGTGTCTGAATGAATATTTACTGTATATTCATTCCATGGCAATGTATTCCAGTGTAAAATAGCTAACTATTCTCAGAGCGATGATTTAACTTCAATCCATCTATTTTGTAAACCGCTTATCCTCATTAGGGTCAATATGGTTGTGGGTGCACCAATCGCAAAGCATATATAGACAAACAAGCAGTCACAGTCACACCTAAGGAGAATTTAAAGTCCTCCACGAAGATAACATGCACGTTTTCGGAGAGTGACCAAACCAACACGGAGAATATGCAAGCGCCGCGCAGGATGGGCGGAGCCTGAATTTCAACCCCCAACTTCCGAACTGTAAGGCGAATGTGCTAACCAATTGTCCACCATACCAGATCTTTTAACTTAATTCAAATAAATCAGATCCAATGAATCCTAAATTCCCAAGGAATATTCAGAATGAGAATCACTTCCTAGTATAGTTGGTCCCCTAAGGACAGCAGATCACACTGGCACACACACTGGGAGCTCTAATGCTTACCAAAGCATTTAATAGTATCTGAGCAGCGGGACTGTTTAACAAAGCAGATATGTGTAGAATGTGGCCTTTGTACAATAGCTTGACTCCCCTGGGTAATGAACACCCCATCTTTGGTCTGATTCACATTAATTCTATTATTCCCGTAGTCCCTTCGATGGCAGGCAGAATAGAGAAACAATAATAATTGCCTGATTATATTTGGTCCTGTTGACTCCAGACGATGGTGTGAAAGAGCAGTGGTGGGCATTTTACTATATTTTGCTGGTCCGTATTTCGTCATACGTCAGCGGCCTGGGTACCCGTCCGTCATCCGTCAGTCCGTTGTTTTTCGTGACCGACCGACTTGTAATCGTAAGTCTGTCATTCAGTTCGTCAGTTAAATCCGTCAGTTTGTCCGTCAGAAGTCTGTCGGTCAGTAAGTCTGTAAAATATATATAAATAATCATCAGCAAAACAGGCGTCCATCAGTGACAGACTAACAGACCGTCACTGACGGATGTGGTTAGTGACGATTACACTGACAGACAAAAATCCACTTCCACAGTGCTTAATTAATAATTTCTTAAAAAGTGTCCCGTCATTGCTCAGTCATCAGCAAAACGGGCGTCCGTCAGTGACGGGCTGATGGACCGGTCCGTCAATCTGACGGAATGCCCACCTTTGTGAAAGAGCCAGTGTTTTCTCTTTGGGGTTTCGGTGTATTTGTGTGAGAATGCATATCTCGAATAACATTAAATTTGTAACACTGGCAAATATGAACATAAACACTGTCACCAAAAAACACAATAAGAAAAAATCATCGATTATGTGCAATATCTGATTTTTTTTTTTTTTTTTTTTGTACCTCTGTGTGTATTCGACTTTCCCCTGGACACAAACACACATGCGCTCACACGCACGCACACATTATGTCTTATAATGTGTGCAGCCATCAAGGTCACCACCACTATTTCGTGCATGTTTATGCAGGCAACCCCTGCTTTCCCTTCAGGATAGACGCGCTCCCACAGTGATGTTATGAATACCACCTGCAACTACTAAACATTGCAAATATTGTGTAAACACGCTGGAGAATCATGCATACGTCTATTTAGCAATTCAATTCTGTGAATACTGAACACAGGTAACTAGAATATCACACAATGGAGTGCAAAGCTCCTCCAAGGTTGAACTTTTAACAAAAATGAAAAGAAAATGCCCCGTTTTATGACCTGAGCAAGTTAGAAGGCTACATCTTGGTTCATTGAGAACAGTTCTATTGATGTCATAGTGACTCAAATGCCAAATATATATTTTTGTTTCCACATCTTTATCCTTCATAAATTGGAACGAGCTTGAATCGGCTCCACCTGTGACCCTCATGATCACAAGTGCAAGTGAAAATTGATCATATTTTTTTTCTTTAAACAGTTGCAACAAAGTCCTGTATGTTTTACAAACAATACATGGTGAATGAAGTTGACTCTAATAATTGAATTACATTACTTCCATTTTGGATAATAACAAATCCAAAAAGTAGTTCAATGGCTGAAAAAACCCAACATGAAACCTAAGTAGGGGCGCCACATTTTGTCGTGTAAAAATCTGCACAGCTACAATGGTGTCCTAAACCAGACAATGTAAAAACGAGGATCACAGGAGGTGAAGGAAACGATGATGGTATACGAAACTGCTGTGATTTGGCATGTATTATTCTGCCATTATTATTCATTGTATGCATATAGGGGATGGATGAATTTAAACATGTCCTAAGAAATGAGAAAAAGGATTCCGCTTCACTTGGCATTTCTTAAGTTTCTTAGAGCTACTGTACACTCACCACCTGCCTTTAATTACACATCAGACACTGCAGGTCTCGTGTCTGCTTGCGATCAACTCCCCAACGGCCAACACTAATCACGTCTGGTTAGCGAGCAGCAGAATCTGCCACCAGATTCCCCATATGCCCCGCTACTGCCTTGACCTCACTGGCTGGCCTTTGACCCACGCCGCATGATAAGTGTCTGTGACCTCCGACCTCTTTTGATAATTAAATAGTTGTGACCTCGGGCAGATTGGATTGGAAATCTGTCATTGATGATTAGTGAGTTGGTCTTAGGTAAGAGGGCACGGATGAAGGCATTTACTAGTAAGTGTATGTTTTTTTGTTGTTTTTTTTTAAAGGAAATTATTGCTTTGTGCAAAATAATCTGCATTGACATTTAAAATGAACTGGATTTCATTTTAATGAAGGACAAGTCTGTCAATACATTTAAATGAAAGAGCCTAAAAAAATGGGAAAGTGTTTAAAAAACACTTGAAATTATACTATTCATGTACTCGTCGGTTTACGACCAACGATGTTTCGTGGTTACGAACTAGTTTTGTCGGACAGATATTTACTATAATTCTTTTTCTTTTTATGTTGTGTTTTGGATGTTTTACAGCACTTTGAGTTGCATTTCCGTTTATGAAAAGTGCTATATAAATAAAATGTGATTGATTGATTGATTGATTGATAATTGTGACTTTTTAGTTATAACGGATTAGGTATAGAGATTACAGCGTGTTCCAATTTGCAGTAAATACAAAATGGGGTTACGTCAGGTCGTACGAATGGAACTCCGTCATAAACCGAGGAGCCCTTGTATCATGTTTGCTAATGGATGCTGTTGTGCGTCTCAAAACAGGAAGTAGAGAGGAGCACATCCGCCTTACGGTGAAACGGGATATTCTTCAGTTCTCCATTACCCTGAACGGGATAAGCAGTAGAAAATGGATGAACAAAGCCAAATGTTTGTTGTTACTAAACACTTTTACAGAATTGTACACCCTTCACAGAATTTTGATATAAATGTATTTGTTAGCGGTTTATTGTCTGTCACGTTGCATTCTGGCAGTGATGTCAGTGACAGTCACGTAATTGTGTATATGATAATGGCGCCAGCAGAAAGAATTGGCATTCCTCACTCCTCCGCTTCACATGGTTACCGTTGCTAGGGTTGTAAAACTTTATTCAGAACTACCAGCAGCAGAAGGACAGCATGTGATGTTACCCTCAACGCTAAAGTCTTACATTCTGAATGACTGCTTTTTTTTGGAGGGAAAGGTACAGTTTACAAACGTAACGTAATGTAAAACTGGGGTTCATTTCACACTAGGCAAGTGAAGTGTAGGTCTTTTTTTGTTACACAAATGTCTTGCCTCACCTTCTGAAAGTCTGGTAGGTCAGCTCCACAGTGACACTGATCATTCTACACAACCGCTAAATAAAGGTTGGATGGATTATTTTCATGTTATCTACCTTCAAAGTCTATCTTAATTTCTTCACCTCTCATCCACTCATCTTGTTCCGGTGTACGTGATCACTCTGGTATTCCATTTACTGTGCAGTATGTCCATTAACTCTATATCCTACTAGTCCATAACAACCATCCGTAACTTTTGGCTTGAACTGTTTTTGTGCTCCTCCTCTCCATCTGTAAACATTCACTATATCCCATTCATGCATGTTGTTACCTCAGCTTCTTCTCACTCCCGCAGTTTTGTCACCTCTTGCTGTTGTTACATCTGCCTCAAGGCATAACTAATCTATTGATAGCACTGAGCAACGATAGTGAGTTTAGTATTCAAATATTTATTGTCTGTTTCCACTTCTCTGATACACGGTGTGCCATCATCATAGGATCATTGAAACATGTTGCATTCTCTCAATGGCATGAACTATTGGGCGAATATGAGAGATATGATCCATAGAACAACAAGTGTGATGGCAATTTAATGTGTCTTGAAGAACACTGATTGTAAAAGACCTCTCTTGCCAAGTATCACAAAATACTGTAGCACACATTAGCAACCGAACATTTGAAATTTAACAATCGGCTGACACTACATTCCTTTGGTCATACTTCCCATGCACTGAAATTTCCCTCTAAATTGTGTGTTTCTGATCTGTTCTGTCATATTGACCTGCCAATCACTAGATAGAGAACTCCGAAATGCCCTGTTACACTCTCTACATACATTATCACACTTTACCGGTCTAGATCCTAATCTGCTTCAGTCTTAGTCTTGGTAACTACCAGTAATCTTATATTATATTAATGATATGATTACGATGGAAATAATCGTGGTTGTCTGTGCTTAGTAATGCATTTAATACACAGAACTAAATTATTTTGAGGGGGAATACTGTTACGCATGTATATGATGATATCTTAGCTAGTGGTGGCTTCAGGCACACACAATTCTAGACATAGAGCTGTCTTTCGCTCTGCAGGGACTCTCAGGGTCTCAGATAACACCACAAAAGTCACAAGATTTGCCCTAGCTGTCAAGGGTCTGGTTCTGACAAGGACCCACGTGCAGAAAGGAAGGTTCAACTGCAGATAAGATGATGAGGTATTTGTTACAACAAATGCAATTGGGTCTGTGGCCTAGGTCCAGAGTGCCTTGATATAATTGCAGGGTTGGGGTTGTTCTTCGAGAGAGGTGCGTGGCAGGAGGAAGTAATAAAGATAAACAGGCAGGGTCCGAGTCAAGAATGGATCAGAGAAGAATAGTAGGATACAATGAAGTCGATGTTGTGTAGGCATTCTGCGTAAAAACGGCAGCTGCTCATTAACAGATCAGGTGCAGCCGCTGAGTAACTTCAGCCACACCTGCAAAGACACACCCCAACACACACACACACACACACACACACAGGAAGGAGGCGGAGCTTCAGGTAGGTACAGAGACAACAGACCTAATGACACCAGCTCCTGCGATTGTCATCATGTTAAAGAAGCCGTATTTAGAATTTGCATGAGACCGTACCGACCCTCCAGAACGGTGACATTTGAACCAGTGTATGACAAGTGGATGTCAAATTTTGTCTGTATAGGTCTAGTCTGTATTTTGACAATGTCAGAAATTCGTCGAACAAAATTATTAAAATTATTGTCTCCTTTCAGAAAGTAAGTCATATTCATCAAATATACAGTCACCTGTAGGACATGAAAATGCATGTTATGACTGTATACAGACATAAATTTACTGTATCATATACACTTTTTTTCCCCCAAATGATGTGCTTAAATACAGAAAAATACTTTTGGCAGAAAAAAACTTCCCCTTCGCAGATAGTTTCGGATGAAATTATGTGGCGAAGAGTTGACCACATCACAAGGTACACCTCAGCGAGCTCTAATTCACCTGACATTTTCCTGTGGGCTAATTGCTATTCGTTCTATAAAAGAGCACAGTGTGCTCATAATGGCAGGAAATGTCAAGTCGGCATTTAAAGGGGAGGATCCCTCCAAATTGCTTTGCTTTTTAGATGAAAATATACATCTGCGTCCCGAGACGTGGCCGTGAGCAATGTGATGGCACTGTTGACATGTATGATTTGAAACCTGATGAGGTTAAGCTACTGTTGGTTTGTTCATGACATTTAACGTGAACTCGCAGTGCCTCAAAACACACATAATTTACCTCACACTCCCATTTGACAAGTGTCGCTTAAGAACAAAAGATGCAGGTAGAAAACTTTCCAAACTTGTCAACCTTTTATTGAGCGCGGCAGACACAGATGAAGATGAAAAATTTCTATGATATGGCCTACTTGAGGTATTTTATTTGCCCATTTCTTAATAAAAAGAACATCACACAAATGATGCATTTTGAGCTACGTGGTTTCATGTTCTCACATTTGAAAAATATGTGGTGCTTGTTAAAAAAAAAAAAAAGAGCATTTACTTCTATGCACCTTTCTTTTCCGTTTATCAAGCTCCTTGACGAAGAGATGGGAAGTAGTCAAAGTCACGTTGCGATAACCTTGACAGCCAAGAAGCCAGAAAAAAAGCACCAAACACAAAAAAACACCAGGTGGAAGAATGATGAGAAGGGACCTAAAGAAGAAGAGGAGACTTGGGACGAAGGAGGATGAGAATGAAAGGGGAAGGGGGTTGGCGGGGGGAATAAATGACATTCGACTTCGTGGCCTACCTTGGTAACCCGATTGTTCTTAAATGGGGGCAATGCTCAAGAATGAAAAGATAGAAGCAGGGAGAAAAATCAATATTGTGCAATTAAATACAAAGCCTGGTGCGGTGGATCTGAGGAGAATTTGTTATTTATTAAATTCACTCCTCCTCCCTCTTTGCCCCAAACCCCATAACTTGTGTCAGTCTTTAATGCATGTGATTCCCTCTCTCTCTCTCTCTCTCTCTCTCTCTCTCTCTCTCTCTCTCTCTCTATCTGCTGTCTCCTATTCAAGTCACATGACCTTTGTGGCTCAGAAAAGGCCACAGCCATTGAGAGGCAAGACCAAGGAAGTCGCGAATGTTTTCACCTATTGATCCAAGACCCGTCACTTGTGTTTTTTTTAAACAAAAAAGTGAGTCACTTCACAGCTTTTCTTTGTTCATACCATAGACTCGAGGGTGACACGGGAGTGGATTTTCACTGAAAAAATCCCATACCGTAACTTCCCGTACCATGCTAAAAAAAAAAAATCCTGTTTCATCCGTCCTGGTGAAAACGACGCCCGTACTGCTCCCATTTGGAGGTCAGCTACATTAAAAAAAGAAGGAAAAAAGTTTGTTGCCCCCTCTAGCCTCTTCCTCATGCACTCTCCCACTCCCGTGAACTTTTTATCCTGTACTGTCCCAATCCCATGATTAAAGTTAAAGTTGTCTCCCATCCTGCGGGAATCCCGCGAGATTCCCGCGACCCACGGGACTCCGGAATAAATGTCAGCCTCTACCGTACGCTGTATAATCCAGTTCTTGAAGTATTCTCAGCAACCTTGGTTATTCCAAAACAAATGCCTCGGAAAACTCTTTGTGTCTAAATGGTCACTTTACGCCAATGACAAAAGTTATTAGTGCTACCCACTTTTGTGGGGAGCTCACACACAAAGGGAAGCTTTGAAACGCTTTTATCAGTGATTGAGTCTCTTTGTTTTCTGATGTGCTAGCCTTGTTGGAGTGACAACACCATTCTCTCAGGTTATACAAACGTTACCTTGGTTGTTTTGGACCTTTCCAACTGAAATTAGCAACAAAGAAGCTATCAAAGAGCAGTCTGGGAAAATTGTTTGAATGACGTCTATATGACCACCTTTTCCTCGAGGGGTACATTTCGTATGCAGTAGAACTATTCTGAAGTGCAGCACACAATTCCCTCCTTCTGATAAAATTCTGGTTGTTGTTGTTCAGGAAGAAAGATGTTCATACTCACGCTTTTTGATGATAAACATTAAACACTATTAAAGTTCTTTGGTGAGAAATATTATTCACAGGGAGAACATATAAAAATGGTTATGTAACTTAAAGTGAAAGTCAACCCAAACGTATTTTTAACAGAATGTGCTCTATGCAGGCCCACTAGTCTAAACACGGCATTCAGATTAATATTGCCTTTGTGGAATATGAGAAATCCACACGTTTTTAGCTAGCTCAAGGGGCGGCCATTTTGTCACTTCTGTCGACTTACTCAGGGCTCAGAAAACGACCAATCACGGCTCACCTGTTTTCTAAAGCTGAGCTGTGATTGATTGTTATTTGATCCCTGAGCAACTTAGATGTCATCTTCAGTCGACAGAAGTGACAAAATGGCCGCCCCCCTGAGATGGCTAAAAGTAGGTGCATTTTGCTGCTTAACTTATATCCCGCAAACGCAATATTAATCAGAATATTTCAACTAGTGGGCCTGCATAGAACATATTCTCGGAAAAAACACGTTTGAATTGACTTCCTCTTTAAGCTGTCAGGCAATTTGACCACATTTTAAAAGCAGGTCACGGTGGCCTAAATTACATGCTCAACTTCTGGCAAAATGGAACTAAAGTGCTTAACTTGAGAAAATGCTTAGATGCACGATGTTACCGGGTCAAGATTAAGACTGCCTTATGCTACCTTATGAGACAGTGATGGACCCAAGAGAAAACCACTCCAGCGCTGAGGATGATGAAGCGTTAGTTTGTGAGACACCTATTCAGCAGTTTCACTTTTTTTTTTCGACATCAAGTCTGCTCTTCGCTGATTGGTTAATTTCCCTGTCTGTTTGCTCAGGGTTTGCCCCGCCTCAGGAATGCTTCAAGGGAAAAAATGTTTTGGGATAACACTGGCCCTGTGATTGACTGGCGACAAGTCTAGGGTGTAACATCAAGTTACCTCAAGTAGCCTCAAGTCAGCTGTGATAGGCTCCAGCTCACCCGCAGCCCTAATGAAGACAAGCAGTGGAGTAACTGGATGAATGGATGGTTGAATGGAAAACACAAGCCGAATAAGCAGCATCTCTTTAACAATTCGTTTTTTCCTTTTTGACATTTGACATGTCTGCAGCAGGACTCAAAGGCTCAGGCTTGAAAGCCCAACTCCTTACTGCTGAGCCACTGCCGCCCCAATTATTAGTGCAAATTCACAAATGGAGTGTGTTTCAAAACTATTCTTAGCTGCACCCTTTCGTTTGTCGGAAGTTGACTCCAGCTGGTTTAAGATTTAACAGCAGCTTAATCGGCTGCACTAAAAAGATTTGTCGACAGCGACCCCTCACTCCCTCGCATAGTAATAATCAATGCGGTCCAAAGAGCTGCTCCAGGAGTACCGAAAACAAGGCTCCCTCACTTGGAATTGAAGTCTGCAGTCTGCCATGGCAATGCTAAATATTATTGATGCTGCACGCACCGCTGCGGGTAGAAGAAGCTGAGCTTGGTTTGACTGTAGGCGGGAGATGGGGGTTCGACAAGTAAACATTTCCATGCAAAGGTCTTGGGTCACTACATATGGGAAAACACATACATTGAACACAATTATTGGACCAAGTGACTGAAAAATGAGACGAGACAATCTTTTTCCATAAAGTGTTTTGGTATGTATTCCCATTAAAGAAACACAAAATAAATTACTTTGGAAATTACAGATGCCAAACGTGTCTCTCTTAATCAAATATAAAAGGATTGGAGTCTAATAATTAATTCCATTGCTAACCTGTATCTGTTTTATGTACCGGTAGTTTTTTACTATTTCAAAACAACTGCTGTCAAAAGTTTTATTTAAACAAAGAAGCTAATGGCCTAAGGTTTTTGTATACCAGGACCCATAAGTTTGAAAGACTTAGTAAGAGAATGTGATATACTTGGAGTCCAATGTTTAATTAAATGAGACAAAAGGATGAAACTCAGATGATCAAGCAAGGACAAGAGCGTTCAGCCGCGTTTTAGTGACTGACACTTTCCTTCTCTTTGCGTTCTGTGATGAAGGTGCGTCACGTCAACAACCCCTTGCACTGTGTATATTTACCCGCAGACAAACACACTCACACATCTGACCTCCACAAGTCTTGCCTCCAGAGCATGAGCTATATACCTCCCCACTAAACCCAGAGGAAATTAGGGGGTTTGTGTCATTGTTTTTAGTGGGCTTTTTTTTTCTTTTTTTTTTTTTTTCGCCCCCTATTTTCCTCTTTCTACCTTCTGTTGATGAATCTGATCCTGGCCCGGGATGGTGAAGCAGGTTGAGCAAATGAAATATTGATCCACATTTCCGTGGCCTTGCCTTCACCTTGTCCCGCACGCTGAATTACTGACTCTTCCGTTCTGCTTGTAATAGGAATTATTACAGCAGGCCGGGGCAAGTAATTACTCGACATGGCAGAGAGGGCATTGGGGAGGGGCTGCCTTATATTTATTTTGAAGACCGCACTTACTTACTCTAGCCCCAACGCTTCCCCTTTCCACTCCTGTCAGCCACGTCTTAAAAATTAATACAGTTTGTTTGACCATCATCATTAATCATTGAAGGAGTCGAAACGTCGAAACAGAATACTGTGATGCAAACTGAGGAAATTGTTTGTGGCCCGTTCAAACTTCAGAACAGGAAACTAACATTAATTCAGTGCTGCAATGAGTCCTAAAGGCCGTAAAAGCTCATTGTTAGGTTTTCCTTTATTGCTTCCCATTGCAATTCTCTCGACCATAAAGATTGAGATGACCTCACATTTTGCAAAATTGAAGAGGTTTTTCAGCCTCTTTCTCCTTTCTCCCACTCTTCTGGGAAGACTTTCGCCATTCAAAACAGTTGTCCGTATGCAATGAGTCACTGAAAATGACCCGCCGCTGCATGGCTATTTGATGTATTCCCATTTCACTTCAAGACGGAGTGGCCGTTTTGTTTGGGTGATCTATTTGTGGTACTTGTGTCCTTGCCTTTGCAGCGCTACGTCTGCTGCTGCCAAGCCGGGTGACATCGTACTGCATCAGAATCCCTCTGAAGGTCATCGCTGATGGGACAGAGGAAGTAGCGGCGATCCATCCAGCAATGGGACAGCGGCTTAACAGGTTTTGGGATGGGTGCACAAGAAGTAACCCACAGCTTTCATTTACCTTGGACAGGTGGATGTTGAACTCGCGGGTGGTTTACAAGTAGATCAACTCTATAGACACCTTGAGCTTGAACTTTGTCAGTCACGTTTCTTCGCTGATATAAAATAGCCACTATTTGGACATTCTTACTTCAGTTAAGCACATTTCTAAAGGGAAATGAACTCTTTATACTGTAGTAAAGGACAGCACTGAAATATAGAATGTAAGCCATGTATCCATTGCTGCTAATTCCATCAGCTAGGCGTGAAAGCTTGAAGGTCAGAAGTATTGTTTATTGCTGCTAGTTAGTCACTCAGTCAGTCACATAACTCTATGGGCATTATTTGGGACATTGATGAACTTTTTAATTTTTAATGATTTTGGTGAGGCGGCACGGTGGTCGACTGGTTAGCACGTCCGCCTCACAGTTCAGAGGTCGTGGGTTCGATCCCGGCTCCGGCCTCCCTGTGTGGAGTTTGCATGTTCTCCCCGTGCCTGCGTGGGTTTTCTCCGGGCACTCCGGTTTCCTCCCACATTCCAAAAACATGCATGGTAAGTTGATTGGATACTCTAAATTGTCCCTAGGTGTGATTGTGAGTGCGGATGTTTGTCTCTGTGTGCCCTGCGATTGGCTGGCAACCAGTTCAGGGTGTCCCCCGCCTACTGCCCAAAGACAGCTGGGATAGGCTCCAGCACGCCCCGCGACCCTTGTGAGGAGAAGCGGTACAGATAATGGATGGATGGATGATTTTGGTGAAGGATGCTCCTGGTGTGATATACACCATTTCTGCATCTGGCTTTACTCGTCTTGACGCCCTAGTGGTGTAACAATAATAGCCAATCACTTTGCGAAACCACATCTTGTAGCTCAACTACATTTAGGATCAAGTAGATCGAAATGTTATGGCTATCTAAATATACCGGTTATAGATACGTTTGTGAACTTTGATATTTTGCTGCTAGAAATGTTTGACCATCGTCATGTATCCTTTTGGAAGGCCTCTTCAAACGTGTAAGTGAAGGGCATTTACTGACGGTATTAAACAAGGCCTTCGTCCGCGCTACGGATACCTCGAGATCCCGACTGGACCAATCGCGCCCGACCCATTCTAACAAGATCAGACCCAGGCCTCATAGATTGTATTACCCCACCACTCTATTACATTATATCTCCATTTACCAACCTTAAGCAGCTCCAAGCATGGCTAGGTCCACGACCTTGTCAAAGAGGAGAAACTCTGAGAGGAAGGATAAGAATGAGAGAGAGAGAGTGAAACCTTGGGATCAAAAGAACTCTATCACACCTGCTGCAACTGTAGGAAGTGTGCTTGAGCTGATGGCACGAGATGCAGGACAAGGGAGAAACGGGAGGGGACAAAAGAGAAAATAGAAAATCGATATTCTGGGAGAGAAAGAGGATGAAGATTGAAGGATGACGTGGGAGGGATTTCAGGAGCGGGGACGACAGCTTAGGGCTGAAACAGAATTATGAGCAAATCCCAGAGGTGACCAAGTTGTCTCCCGAGACATTTGGGGGTCATGGCAGTCTGACTTTATCAGAGGAATGAACAGTGTCATCTTCTGTCATGAGACATGTCCATTTTCTCAGTCCTATGGTCTGAAACATTCCTTTTTCCCCATAGACCTCAAGAAATAAGACAAAAGATCTCATTGTGATCGCGTCTTCACTGTTGTGTTGGCTAAGAACAAAACAAATTGATCACACAGTCAATTGTTCCCGTCCTTGTGTCCTTGTGTATTGTGAATTATTAAAAAAAAAAACATTTAGTCATAGAGGGAAAACAACCATGAATGACTCATTTTATTTACTTGTTCGGGGTTAAAAGAATGTAAAAGGGTCGCTCCATCATGCAATCAAATGTGGAAAAATGTTCAAGCATTTTGTTTGCTTCATGCCATTGATTTCCTGGATCTGAATCCAACAAATAATTGTATAATAAATATAAATCTGGGCGGGGGCGAATCGGATCTACGTGCACGGATCTGCGAATGCACTTAAGTTTTGACCCAGATCCGATTCGATTAGCGCGCAAGCTAGCTGGTGGCTTGCGCCGCTTGTCGAGGCGTGGAAATTCGGCGGCCCACAACGACACGGTATGATATATTTCAGCCACTGGAGGCTTTAAACAGATACTGTATATGTGTAGTCATGTGGTGATGTTAAGGCAGAAGAAATATTTGATTGACATTTGAGCGTGGTGTGTGAGTTCATCAAATCCAGTATTCGTGAGACAACGGCTTGGTTTTTCATGATTTTGAAGCCTCATTTTACATACTTGGCAATATTTTTTTTATCATTCTGAAGGCTCATTTTACATACTTGCCAGTATTTTTTATCATTCAATGTTGTCAGGGAGTGTTAACAACACTCTTCTGTGGCGTCTCAAAGTCAAACTACATTTTTATTTTCACTTTAAAGGGACTTTAAGGATTGTTTGGCCTTGGAGGAAGTCGTTGAGTGCCGTTGTAGTTTCGGTATCTGTGCAAAGGCAGATTTTTTTGGACCACTCTTGTGGATCTTTGAATATGAGATGGTTGACTTATTGATGTTTCCACAAAAGGCCTGGCCTTGGTGTGTCCGTAGCTGTACTGCAATGTACTACATTGTTTCTTTATATAAAGGGCTGTTGAATATGAGAAATGGTGAAATAATGACTGGTGAATGGACGTTGTCTGTTGTTGCCTTTATTCTGAGAAAAGCAAAAATGATGAAGAAAAAAAAGCAGGAATAGTTTCTCCGCCACGCAGTGATTCATTGACGGGCTGACGGAATGCCCACCTCTGTTCAGGGGAGAACATGCAAACTCCACACAGGAAGGCCGGAGACTGGATTGGAACCTCCAACCTCAAATGTAACTAAGAACCTTTTACCGTAACCGTGCCTTTTTTGTCAAAACAATTGTTTTCGAAGATATGGGTGCCATAACAATCAGACACTTGAGCATGTGGCCTTGTGAGTCTCAAGGCTGGAACACAAGATGTTTACGAATTTGTGACCTTGTAAAACTCAAGGTTGGAGCATCACTAAAAACACTCATCCATCCATTCTCCGTACGGCTTGCGCTCATTCGAGTCACGGATGAGCTGGAGGCTATCCCAGACAACCGCCACACATATCGGCAAAACATTCGTACAAAGATTTACACAAATGGACAATTTGGAGTCTTCAGTTATAATGTATAGATAATATATAGAAAATAAATGATGAAAAGTAAATTATATAAATCCAACTGCATAAAAGAAATGGCAGTACACGGTTGATTTTTAGTCCTACCACAAAATGGTCTTCTCCAAAGATTCAGATTAGTATTCTGATTACTTCAGATTAGAATCCTCGTTGTCAGAACAAAGACAATACAGATTCTGTCCCTTCCAACTACTTGAGGTATCCTTTTTGGTTCATAATTGGTTTCGTTTGACACACATTTCAACTGATTTTCCTTGCCGCTAATCAGTAATCAATTAGCGACTGCACAATATTGTCTGCTAACGTTTTTTTTTTTTTTTTTTTGTAGTTTAATTTGGCGAGCGATATTGAACACCGAGCCAAGTGGTGACTGGGGCATGCACAATGCTAATGCCAGTGATCAGGAAACTAATGTAATGATACGGTGGGGTTGTGTGCGTGGGTGTGCGTGTGCGTAGGCGTGTGTGTGTGTGTGCGTTCTGCTTTATTATTTGTTTCACGTTGATTATATCTGATTTTTAAGTAAGTGAGCCTCTGTCACAGCATGTCTGCCTACTAACCGTTATCCCTTCTTGCTGCCATCACTGTTTGCCGTCTTGGGGCTGATGATCAGAGGACTGGAGATGATTTTGTGGCGGGAAAAAGCATGCGGTGCAGATGCCAAAATACTGTATTTGCTCTCTGGTCTCTCAGCCCTTTCATGTGTCTTGCATCTTTCCTCCAAGGAACGGGGCTGAGGGAAAAAGAGACGCGGGCTTGTGTTTGTTTTACACTCTCCCTCTCAAAGGGAAATATTCATTAAGTCCTTCTTGGAAAGAGAGCTGAGAGGTAGAGAGACGAGTAGGCAGACAAGAGGAAGTACAGTTGGTGTGTGTAAATCTGTGTCTGTTTATTTGGCTGCACATTCCTATGTCCCTCCCCAAACATTATGAACGAAAATGGTATGGAGCAGAGGACAACGTGAGGACATGGTGAGAGTGGGTGAATGCATCAGTTTGGCACTTGCACGCTTTGCACTGACAGAACACAAAGGAGAGTTATGATCATTACACTCACCAAAGGAAGGGGGAAATGCATCACAGCTGATGAATGTTTGCCTAATAAACCAATTTGTGGTTTATTATTGCCAACATAATCTCATCACAATGATTTGAGGTGGCTCAGACAACGGTTTATGGCGGTGCTGCTTTCTGGCAGAACCCGGATCCAAACACATGTAAAGTGGATGGACGAGAGCAGTTAACGGTGTCACCTCACCATATGTGCGCGGGTGAAATAAAGCAGATTGGTGATGAAGTGCTGCCTCCGCAAGTGAAAATATAATTGGTACTGCTTTTTTTAAGGCTTTTGAACACTTTGCAGTTTGGACTCGCTTCTTTCCCTTTTTGTTTTGCAAACTCAGCATTGGCTCCGCAGTAGAGAAGGCGGAGAAAGCATTGTCACATTTGCATGACATAGGACTACCCCCTAAAAACAGGCTAATTTCAGCAAAGCCAAAAATAATAGGTGTAAAGTGTGCTGTGATTTTTGATGCTTGTATTTTGATGGAATATGTTAACACACCAAGGAACCTTTTTTGATTTGTGGAAAAAATATGTAGACTTTTTCTCACTTTATTGCCTTTAAGTTTGAGTCTACAGTGCTGAAAAGTGCACTCGCTATTTCAGATTTAAAATCGATACGTTTGATATTGACAAACAATATGTAAAGTTCAAGAAAATATGTGAAAGCATTAGATTTATAAAGCCTAAAACCTCAACAGATTCCAGGTGGTCCTGATGCATACTGAGCATTCACTTGGTGACTTGGTTAAAACTTGAATCTGTTTTAAAGGTTGTTCTCTGCATAGCCCTTATGTTGAATCTCTTACAACCCCTTTCTCTTTACCGAAACAAAAAAAGAGGGACATTCCAACATTTCTCTTTGCACAATCTCTCTACATCCTCCGGCGAGTGGACCGGTCTGTCGATTAGACGGAATGCCCAGCTCTGGGTATACAGTATGTATTTTTTCATACTTTGTCATGATCTCGCCCATCTGGAAAATAAAAAAAAGAAGAAAATCTATCTTTATTTTCATTATAATACAGAGTATTGGGAAGCTTGTCCACGGCATTTTAAATTCGAGACGAATAAAAATGGCACGTGTTATGAAAGATGTATGTCCCCCATTTCCCCAAAAATGAGATGGCATCTGTAGTTTTCGACTTCTGAAATCTAAGGGGTGTCTACTCCCGGTGCGCAGGCCCGGCCGATGCATCAACGCTGATCAAAAGTCGCTCCAGCGAGAGCTTACTCAAAGAGGGAAAACCGCAGCCCGTGCTTGTTGTGCGCACGGATGGCATGCAGCGAGGCTGGAGGCCCCGGGCTGAAGCTGGTGTGGAATATCAGAGAGATGTGTGCGTAGTGCCGGGGCTGTCTGGAGAGGAGAGCCCCCCTGGCCAATTACAGTCCATCCAAATGAAGGCAATCTCACGACTCCTCCAGGGAATGTTTTGCAAATGTATACCCGCTCCCTGCTCACTACCGGTGCACATCCATCTCATGTGCGAGTGAAGCCCAGTAGTCTGGTGCTCGTGGTGGTTCTGGATGGAGGAAGTGGGAGGAGGCGAGGGAATGAGGAAGACGAGGCAGGCAATCTGTGTGTGTCCTTTGAAGCTTGTCTTATGGCTTTTCTCTGTCAGGTCTCTCTCCAGGGACAGGCTGTGGCTCGGGGAGGCATCTGTACACTGAAAAACAGAGTTTCAGCATCCAACCCGAAATGTCTCTGCGTATACTGTATGTAGTCCACAGCCCATAGCTGAGTATCTGGCATATAGACCTTGGCAAAGATAGAGACAATTAGACATGAAGAGAATTTCAGAAACCACCTCTTGTGCAATATAAACTAACCTTCATTAGGTACACATGCAGTGTGTGATGATATTGAACAAAGAGTAATTGCAGTGTAATGGGAAAAGAATGTCTCCCAATGAAGTTTCTTAACTGCTGTATCAATATGAGTGTGTCTGCACAATAACCAGAAACGTGCTGGGACCAAAATTCCGTCGACCGGCCGCCACGCCGAAACGTAGCCCACGATGGGTTGCGGCTGTCACATGCTGACGGTGGGTGGGGGTGGGGCTGTGGGGTATTGTGGGTGTCAGTGGGCATCTGCTGGTGGCCGTGATTGCCAGGACCAGCCCGCAAATGAAAATTTTACATATTTTCTTGAAATTCCCGATGGCCTTGTCAATAACTGTCATACTGAGCAAAATAGTATTGCTGTGGGGAGTGGCCACAGCATGAATGTAGCTCAACTTCAAGCTAGCTCAATTGATGACTGCTGCACTTGTTGCTCTTCGGGCCATAAACTACACTGAAAAAAAAATGTCATTCTGCATTTACTCAATACATTGCTTACTTTTTTTGACTAGACTTAAGAATGGCATAATTGTGGTTGTCTAAGGAAGATCTGAACTTCATATTATTCGGTTTGTCATTTTATTTGAATATATTATGTGTCGAGACAGGAGGATTGTGCGAAGTGAGAGAAATATTCGGGCCCACCCTGATTTTTCCAGGCCCGCCCATTAGCCACGTTCTGGCTCCGCCCCTGGTTACGACTGCTGGCTGAGGCCAAGTACTACATCACCATTTGCCTCAATTTTCAAACGATGCTTGAAAAATATCAGATCATTTGGAAAGTGTGATCAATGTAACTGGGCTAAATGGATTTGTTCTTTTTATTATGGCTTAAAATGTGTACCAAAATTTTCACATATCTTACAATCATCTGTTTTCATGAATTCCCTTCTTAACATAAATTGAACAATAGTTTATTTAAAAATTTCAACATAAACCTTTGCTTTTGTATACAATAACATCCAGCAAACTACACAAAAAAAGAAAACAGACTTCAGATGCAGTCTTTTCTGCTTAGGTCATTGGTCAAATGCTCATCTTTAACCAGCTGTATGACTGTGGCAGAACTCTGTAGGCCGTGTTTAGTCCCCCAGTGCAGAACTAATAAGCTTCCAATCAATAGTAGCTCACAGGCAGGGCTGATATGTGCACAACAACAAGAGAAATGTGGCTGCTCTGCTCTTTTTAGCTTCACTCTTCTCCAGAAAGCAAAGAGTCCAGCTGCTGCTGTTTATCGTGTTCACACATACACACACCCAAGGCATTGCAACCAGGTTTACATGATGCAGTCTGTGTGCAGTGTAAATTGTTCAACAACCACAAGAAATTTGAGCGTATGCAAGATCACGCAAAATGCACTTCATATTACAGTGACGGTGATAGTCGCCGATAAGTGTTGCCCCGCAAACTCCACCCGCCCACCCCCCTTTTTTTTTGTGTTCACTTAAATACACTGCATATAGGGTGATTCTGTAGAAATCCATTTTCTTTACCACTTATGCTTTCAGTCACGGGTGAGATGGAGCCTACATTGGAAAAAAAATGGTGTGTTGAATTTACTCATGTCATGGTTGGGGGGTAGAGGACCCAAATGCAGGGAGGCAGGAGAAGCAGGACATACTGAAGAAAATATTTATTAACAAAAACTCAGCATAAACAAGTCTTGAAAAATACAAAACTCAAAGTAACAAAGAAACACCAGGAAACAAAACACAACACTATGAAAAACAAAATAACATGACAGCGACAATCCGCACTAGGACTGAACAAAAACCAGGCAGACTGACGAGACAATGAGAAACACCTGGACGAGACGCACAAGGTAGGATGGATCTGATTGGCTAACACTGGGGGGTGGAATGCACACAGGTGGACACAATAATCATTGACGAGACAGACAGAAATACTGAGGAAACAAAAACTAAAAAAAACCCAAGCATGGCGACTCAATAGATACAATTCTTAAGTTCATGTACTGTATAGTCTACTTAAAAAAAATGATCCTGGATTTCTCAAAAGCTATAGCTATTCCCGAAAAACCAATGCCATTTTCGGATTCAGCAACATCATAATATACTGAAACAGTTGAAGCTTTCTTGGCACCAAAATGTGTGCTCACGCACTCGTCGGGTGAGTCCACTTTCATGGATGACCACAGCATTTGGATAATATTTACTGATGAGAAGCTGAAATGCCCAACATTTGGACAATTAATAATTAAAAAAAAAAAAATGAACTCATAAATTAGCAAAAATAATTATCAATTATTTTGATCATCAATTAGTTGTCGATTAATTAGTTAATCATTGGACCTCTATTATTATTTCAGTCTGCACGCATGAGATTTTAGCCCAGCACAGTAGTGAACTCACACACATACGCACTCTCATGCCTCATGAGTGGCACGCTGAGCTGCTTGCTCAAGGGCATCTCATCCAGGAAAGAAGTGGGGGTACCATATCCCATTGCTGGTAAAGGGAATCAAACTTTGGGCTCTTGTGTCATTGAGTGCATTCCTCACCACTCCTCCTCGCGGTGCCAATTTCATCTGAAAAAAGAAGTGGGGCACCAGCCACTTAGGTGGGCTCCATACCAAGAAAATTCACTCTAAGTGTCTCCAATTCCTCTAGCAATGATAATGTTAAAATGCCATCCACCCATCCATCCATTTTCTACGGCCCCTGTCCTCATTAGGCATGACTTTGGGCAAGAGGCGGGGTACACCCTGGATGCCTGCCAATCGCATGGCGCATATAAATATAGAAAACCACCCACTCACACTCTCATTCACACCTATAGACAATTTAGTCTTCAATTAAGCTAGCATGCATGTTTTGGAATGTGGATGGAAGCAAGTGTAACAGAAAAAAAAACAAGCAAGAACTTGGAAATTCCACACGGGACAAACTAACTAACTAACTAACTAACTAACTAACTCCTAACCGCTTCCAGTAACATCAACAAAATCGCTCTGAATCTTTTTCATGTCACACATTTGCATTGGTGCCTGTTGCCAGGCAGAATTCATAGGGCTCAACTGTACAGTAACTACTCATCGACCAATGAGTCCTAACCACTGTGTCGCTCCATGTTAATATAACATGAGAAATTATTATGCCGCAGGCAATTATCCAAGTTTGCTTTGTAAATTTCAGTACACATTCAGTACATATACTTTCTGTGACATTTTTGGTTCGGTAATGTGCCATGAGATTTTTGTGGTTGGGAAACAATGCGGAAATGGATAATTGTCATATTCTAGGAATGGCCTCTAGGCTGTTTGAATGACAGGGTAAGTGCTGACAGTCAGTGAGTGAGAGTGGTAACATCAACAGGAAGTCAAGTATTTCCATATTTATTATACTCTACTAAATATGAAATACATATTCCACACCAAGACGATTAATAGATTCATACTTTTATTTTATCAGTGCTGGTTTGATTCAGTTGGCCTTATTGTTTACTCACATGGCCTCATTGATTGTTGCGTTTGGTTTTTGTCCTTTCATTTTTCTCCTGTCCAATCACATGTGACATTTTTTGAGCCCGGTCGGGACTAAGAAGCCTTATCTGAGCACGCCCGGTGCCTTATGTACGACATGTCAGAGATGATTGTTTTCATGTGGCAGGCGGATAGGCAGACACTGCCCTGTGCCGACTCCTTGTCAATTCCCCGAGTGCCAGCATGTGCATTCACTTTGTGCTATCAGCGTGCAGATTGATTTCTGTGTCCATCTTGTTTGCCCTTCCCTTTGTGTTTCAAAGCTCAATTTAGAGGGGCCTATGATGTATTGACGCGCGCGCTGCAAATTGCCCTGCTAAAAGATGCAAGCGCACAAAGCAGCACGCTGAAATGGATAGCTTCTGTCCTTCCATTTGTGTGACGGCACGCTGTTGCCGTTCAGGGCACGTCCTCGTTGCGAGGCAGCATGTGATGCGGTGCGGAGATGAGGCTAATGTTTGACAGTCAAACAGCAGAGACAACACGAAAATAGGATGTCAGCGTTGAGTAATATGAACAAAGTATTTACCTTGTGGCAAAGCTTTTCGTTTCACTTCTATTCATCTTGAGCTGAGTAACAATAGACTAACAAATACCATCAGTCTCTTCGGCAAAACACTCCCTTTCTCCACACACACACACGCGCACACTCTCTTCACAAACCAATTCCTTCACTTTATTACCTCGACAGGCTGTTTGTACACCCAAAACCTAATTAACAATCTTGCTTAATTAAAAAAGAGGCAATCAGTCTTTGCAAGCATAGAAAAATAATGACTGTGTCACTGCGGGATTCAATAACGTTCAAATAAAATGCTTGAAGAAAGTGCCAGCACGGAGCAGTTCTAGCTCTGTTAGACCTGCAGACACCTGAGCTAAGCGCGCATTGTCATGCGGTCAAAAGGACAAATTAGTTACTGTAGTAAACGTAGCTGTAAAAGCTAGCAGGCCGGTATTGGCTTGACTCCCTCACCCATCAAAATGAAGAGCACAATATGAGCAGCCAAAGGGCTCGAGGAGACCAGACACGTCTCCAGCATACAGAAGAGCTTGCCGCTAAATGCCAGTCGACTGGAGACATTTATCGCCCTGTAATGTTTCGGCGCTGTTATTACACTCATTCACTCATTGTGAAGCGCAGAGCTGCAGGTTCAGAGGTGTCAGGTGCTTCCAACGACGCTAAGTGTTAAATTTTGGATGCTAATTGCCAAACATTTAACCCCCGTCCCTCTTAAGCCGAGAAGACATTTAAAAGGCCCTAAAAAAAAAAGATGTTTTAATGACTGCTTTTGAATGGACTCTGATCTCAGTCAGTTGGAGTCCTCGTGAACATGTCAAACATCTCGTCTCAGGAGGATGTCAACATGGTGTACTGCTCAATACCAGCTGAACTTCTGCTTTTATATCCACTCAGGGACCCTCAAGCCTGTCGGCAGAATTCTTGTGGTTTAAGACAGAGCAATAATATGTCCTCAATGCTGATGCCAACCTAAAACTGGTGCTTGGACTCACACCCAAAATACACATTCGCTATTCCTGTTGACATTGGGACCCAGTTCCAAATGAACTCGAATGGGCAACTCATTTTACTTTTGTCAAAAAAACATGTCGTACTCCAACAAATGAAAAATGTACAACTCCTCAATTTCACTTATTTGAAAACATTGGAGGTTAGCCTACACCGGCACGTTGACATAGCATGTCCATGGAAAGCTTTTCCTTTTTAGCTTAAAAAATTTTACTTTAACCTCCAGGATCCTTCGCCGTACCCTGGCCAATTAATGGCAGAATCCTTTACCTGATGAATCCTGGTGGATTAAAATGCTTCCTAGACCTTGTGCAATCCTTCTCTTTTGACCTCACGTCCACTTCTTCTTCTTCTTTTTCTTCTTCTGTCTTTTAGCGGTTGGCAAAGAACTTTAGTGCTTTACTGCCACCTTCTGAAATGGAGTGTGGGGGCAGCAAAGTACCGTTTCACAACCTCCTAACCCTACTCTTTCCAAAAATAAAAATGCAAAATGAACTCACAAGAACTTCTCTGTAAATCTGTCTCTAAAGATACTTGATTACCCCTTAGCTCATTAATTAGTTGTTGCTCTTAGCCTGACTAACACATGTTAACACAATTTGTCTTTGGTGCATACCGCCACCTGCTATACATATAAAGTCAAGGCAGTCGGGATCACGTTTCCATCTCTTGTCAGCAAAACGGGCGTCCGTCAATGATGGACTCTGAGGTCTGTTCGGACTTGACCAGGTTAGTGATGATTACATAGAGGGATGAAAATCCACTTCCGTCTTTGCTTAGTCCGTCTTTTTTTTAAGTTTCCCGTCAGCAAAAGAGGCGTCCGTCAGTGACGGACAGACTGACCGGTCCGTCAGTCAGAGGAATGCCCACCTATGGCTATGTTGTTTATTAGCATACTGACAGTCTATACTGAACATAACCTCAGCGTTAGGAACAATATTGACTTATATCTTCATACCTGTGGATGTAAGAAGAGGCATACATTGATGCCTTTTACTAATTTGCTGCTCGGTGATTTGGAGGAGGACTTACAAAGACTCATGTTTTGATTAGTTTGGGCAAGTCCTGTAAACTCAGAGTGTACTAGAATAATAGCATTTCTCAAAACCGGAATACATGCAAAGAGCTCACTGGGACAAGTTGAAAGGTTGTAACATTCTAAGACATACCTGTGAGAAAATATCTTTCACAAACTTGGTGATGTATGTTTGGTTCCCTGTCTGTCCCTTTAGATGTGGCTACTCCACCTCTAGGCAGTCTGCTAAATTATTTACGATATCCACTCGATTTATCCTCCTCATTCACAGGTTCCGTTTTATTAATTTGGATTTCCTGAAGGGCAAAAAAAAAAAAAAAAGCATAAACCTTTTGGGTAGTATAAGGCAGTGCAGCCTCAGACACAACACATTTTTGTTTTTTCTCAGGTCAAGGGTAGTCACTTGCTCTTCTGTCAACCAGAAGTAACATGGTGCCTATTGCTTATCAAAAGAAAGGTGAGAAGGTCTATAAGAGCAGTTTTGAGTTTTTCTTTTTAACTGATTCAATGCCAATGACATATTTATACGTCATTTTACAAAGGGTCTGAAAAAGTCTGCTACTGAATAACCTATAAACGCTTGCGCAATATGCATTTTCACCATGTGTTGTAAATCAAAGCTATGATGTTTCAGAAATAAATCCCACCTGTTGCCTAGCCCTTGATTGATAAATGTTACTAAATATATTACTGTATCACATATTATTAATTCTACACTTTGGGGTAAGTTGTGCCTTAAAGGAAAGTCATAGCAAACGTGCAGCTCTGTACAATGTGACGCGTCTGGCATACATAGTCTGTTGCTTGTGAATGCATGTAAATACCTTCATGAATGCAAATAGCACATTTACAATACAAAGCAACAATGTGACGAAGGTGAAGGAGCCTGAACGTCACGCACTCGCTACATAACAGATGGCCACACGGCGCTGTAAATCTCCTCACACAAGGCCAGCAACTCTGCCATGTTGTGACCCAGCCAGTCAGGAAAACATCGAGAGGGATGATGTGAGAGTGAAGTCAAGGATGAGTGTGCTGCGGGCTCTGTTCAGGTCGAGCTGTGATTGGTGGGCGTCGGTTCGACAGCCTTATTTGTTGCTGCGCGGTCGCCATGATCAATGCCTTCCTATCAGCGTATGGCAGAGTATCCAGGTGAATGTGGGGATCAACGCCATCCCTCACTGCTATCGTCTTCCATGGGAAATGGCAGCACAGGTCCAAAGCGTCCATGTTGGGAGAGGCAGACCACAGTTTCTCTTCCAGCCAAAAAAGAAAAACTTTGGAGATGACAATCAAAGTATGAAACATCTCATGTCCTGTGTGTTTTAGACAGAACTGAAAGATGAAGAGCATTACAGTGATCCCCCCCTCTATCACGGGCATTCTAGACCACTCCCGTAATAAGTGAAATCTGCGCTGTAGAAATATCCCATTTAAATACACTCGAGGCATGTTTTATAACTTTTACAGCACTTTTTTTTAAAGATCTTTCACCACACGAGACACATTTAAACAACCATAAAAATAGTGTGACTGTCCACCGTCAATGCGATTACAGTAAACAAATCCTTTTTTTTCCCCCCAGACTCACTTGTCATCTAACAATATACATCAATAGTCATGCCCAAAATTAACCTATAGCCATCGCTTTCAGTAGGTGAAAAAAGCGGAATTACGGCATTTCCACAAAAAGCAAGTGCAAGTTGGTCGAAGTTTGTAGACGGAAACGCAAACAGAATCCCCGTTTAAAATGAAAGGCGGACCGGCCTATAGGCGATAACTATTAGTTCCGGCCAGACAAAATGGCGGCTAAACGGACGGTGGAAGGGAACCATGGCTGCAGGCGGAAGGTGATTAACTGACCGGGAAATTTTAGTCAAATGCCCAGCCCTGGAAATGAACACACATCAACATATCCCCTTTCTTACATCCTCACCCAGCATTTGTCGCAGCCCCGACGACAAGTCTTGATCTTCTCTTTCCTCAGGATGCCTACTTTACTATCAGATGTTCGATGTGAAATACTTGAGCGCTGTCCTAGACTTTCAGAAGTATAAATGTGATTAGAATTTTAAACTCAAACTTGAATACGTTTATGCACATTGGCAAAAATTATATTCTTACCATGCCAGGTTGGACTTTTATTTATTATTTTTTAAGAGTCCTTCAAAGTGACCTCTGAGCCAAGTGGTTGTTTTTTATGTGTTTGTTTGTGTTTTGTGATGCAGGAAGTAGGCCAATAGCAAGCCAGAACACCAAAATCAATATAAAACCCAGACTAGTCCTCAATTGATGGGAACGCTTTATCCGCAAGCCAGCACAAACCGAGAATGGCTTTTGATGATTTAAATGAAATGGAGTCGAGAACAGCCTCTGAAACAATAAAGTTAACACAATCTCATTGTCCCTGGACGCATCAAAAACCTTCGTTGTTTTTCAATATTCATCTGTTACATCACAGTGCGCATTCCGGACACCGTTTGATCGTCCCATCTTCCACATCGCGGAAACTCTAAGTAAAGACAATAAAAGCCTGGGAATGGGCACATGCTTGCAGTTGCTTGAAAATGTCTCTGGAGCTTCACCCAGCCTATCTGGTCATGTCATGGGCTGAGAAACTCAGTATGAGGGCTGGCCATTATGTAAATTAGCCACATTATATAACAGTGCGTAAGTGCAGAACACCTCGCTCACAGACACATTTACAGAAATAGGCATATAACAAAAGATTTACACGGTTGTTTCATTTCACACTTGACGAGCGAGCAGGCATTCCACAGACCCAAAGTATTCGCACACAAGCAATTGAAAAATCAATTTTCTATAATGCGTCCCTGACAATTGTAAGCATATGCAAGTGTTGTTTGCCTCAGCATGCATTGCTTAACACAGTCTTGGATGGAGCTTTAGACGTGCATGAAAAATGTCTATTCCAGTCCGGGCAACACCACGGGTCTCACGCCCTCAAATAGTCCGCGTTGCATTCCCCCATCGCAAACACTATCACGCGACGATCCCAGCTGATGAGTGCAGGGACACAATGACGTTAATGGGTTTGTGAGTGCTGTTTTTAATTTCCCAAGTGAAGGCGTGGAGAGCCCGTCCCCGTGACCCTGCCGTGTGTTGGACAGCCCTTCTCGAACTCGACGGAGAAAAACGGCCTTATTAGCCCAGTTCATTAAAATCATTAATAGTCATGAAATGAGAGGCACCAGAGTCCAAAAGGCTTAATGCTTCATCCATATTAATTAGACGCACCCACAAATCTGAAGCGAGGGAAACCAGGCTGCTACGGCTTCAGGCACACGCACGCGCGCACACACTTGCCTGCCGTGGCGTGACCTCCTCACGTCCCTCTCTCGACTGTCACGACTACTAGCCTCCTGTTACCGCTCCCGATTAAATTCCCTTTTAATTAAAAGTGATCACATTAAGAAACTGATGTGCTTAATTAACCGGACTCTGGTGGAAGCGTGTGACGGCTGCAATGTAAAACACCTCCCGTGGCAGGAAGAGGCATTAGATTGCAATCACCCCCCCCCCCCCCCACACACACACACACACACACAATCCTTCACCCTGGCCCCCCTTTTTCATCTTTACACAAACCCGTTTCCTTTCCGAAGCACAGCACATCTATTCAGTTCTAACATGTTTAGTGATTTTCTGCTCAGAGGGACAAATGTGATTCTATTCAATTTCCATAGTCTCCTTGGTTACATCTAGTGTCAACGGCAGGAAACTACAAGTTGTGTTTTAAATAAGACAGTCAGAAGAGTAGTCTAAACTTATATTGTCACACTAGTCATGTTATTATTTAGGGATGTTCGATACCACTATTTTCCAGACTGATACCGGTGCAAGCACTCACTCTATGAGTACTCAACGACACCTAGTTCCAATATCTCTTAATCTTGACATAACAAAAAATTATGATTGGCCGAAGTGTCAAACTGATGATCAGGTGTCTGAGGATTTACTTGATGTCAGATTTTTTTTTTTTTTATGCTTTAAGTGGAAGTCAACCCAAACATATTTTTTTCAAAAAATAGGCCCACTAGTTGAAACAAGGCATTCTGATTCATATGAAATATGAGTTAAGCGGCAAAATCCACCCATTTTAGCCATCTCAGGGTGCGTCCATTTTGTCACTTGTGTCGACTAAAAATGACATCACAGGCCCTCAGGGCTCAGATGACGACCAATCACGGCTCACCTGTTTTCTGAAGCTGAGCTATGATTGGTCGTTACCTGAGCCCTGAATAGTTGTGATGTCATTTTCAGTCGACAGAAGTGACAAAATGGCCGCCCTCAGAGATGGCTAACAAAGGGGGTGGATTTTGTTGTTTAAATCATATTCCACAAACACAATATTAATCCGAATGCCGTGTTTCAACTAGTTGGCCTGCATAGAACATATTCTTAAAAAAATATGTTTGAGTTGACTTCCGCTTTAAGTAGTAATAGTATTATAAAATCATTGTCCAAATACTTCTTGGAGGGTGTAAACATGAAGTTGTCTGGTGTGACATGCATTCTAAGATATCTTTGGAAAATAAATAACCTAGAAGTGCATTTCTCAAATTTGCCTCCCAATTAAATCCCAATCCCAGAAGAGTGATCTCTGTGACCATCACTTTTTGGACAGCTTCCCTTCGTCTTTGCTTTCAGAAACATGGGACAACAAAGTTGCGTCATTGTGATCCCTGGCCATGCTTGTCATCCAGTAATGAATTAACGTTTGATGTTGTTCTCTCTGCCAAGAACCATCATCCTGAAGGCCAGCAAATGTCCACCTGAGGCCTCCACTCCTTTTTTTTTTTTTTTTTTTTTACCATGCGGGTTGTCACATAAGAGTGTTTCTTCTCTTTTTCTTCTACTCGTGGGTAAGCAGCCTGTTGCAGGAGCTCCAACTCATTATCTCTTTAATTTTGTCATTGTTTCTTTCTCTTTTATTGTATCTGCCCCCCACACACACATATATGTTTTTTTTTTATTAAAACATGAAAAAAAATCTTAATATCCAGCCCTAAATTAAAAAGCTGTCATTTTTTATACATTTTCAAATACACAAAGGTTGCTGCATGAACGTATCAGAGCTCTCGAAGTAATAATTATGTTTGAAAAAAAAAAAAAAGAAAAGTGGAGCTCGAATTAAAATAGGCCATGGACCGACACACAAAAACATACAATTGTATGCTACGCAATATCTGCTTTTAAAAAATGGTTTTGTCATCCTCTGTCCTTTCATCGTCTGTCTCCTCATTCTCAACTGCCACATCAAGATTCTCAGCCTTGCTCACATCCTCACCACCGTCCCTCTGTGAAACCAATGACAAAATAAATGCATTCCCAATTCCTGCCAGATCCACCTTTTCAGTTTATTCCTTTCAAGAACCTTTACCACCTGTCCACCAGTGACCTTTTTCAATCTTTTGATAATAATGCTCCATTCTACTACTCTTAATATCTGACTTACATCTTTATAGTTTTCAAGATTTTTGTTTATACTCGGTAGTGCTGTATTGTCCTTAAATAAATAAAAAATGCGTTCCCATGTTACAAAATAAACGTTACGTGATGTTCTACTGTTCTATCCTTGAAATCGTTTGCGGATCTGCTAACGAATGAAGTCCTTTGATGGTCTCCTGCAGGATATGCCTGCATCTTCTTTTTCCACGCAGCATTCTTTTCACCTTTACCCCCCATCTCCTTCCCCCTTGACACCCATGCTCTTTTGTCTTCCCCTCTCTCGTTCCCTCTGTTCTCTTCTTCCCTCGTCCTCCGACCGCTCTGCGCTCTCGCTAGCACTTACAAGTTATGGTTTGTGGCTGCTGAGCTGACAGCAACAGCACAGGACACGATAAGGCTGTGACCCCCCTGACCGGAGAGGATGAGATGAATGCATTTATGTGCGATGGGAGTGTGTGAGGGGGTCAGCCGGTGCTGTCCCGGGTGATTGGAAGCCCAACTAAATCGGCCGTATCTGTAACAAGAGATGAGTTGGGGAGAAGGAAGAGGTTTCGCGTAAGACCAGCATGTCCACAACTTGAACATTTAACCCAAAATGCATAATTACTTCCTACTGAATAAATATGTGTGTGTGCACGGATGTACTGCGTGAGGGCACTGACCTCCGTCAGGTACATTTACTGATTGTAAGGAGCTCCAATACAAGAGTCGTAGCAAACATTTATGCTAAAGAAACGGTTCGGCCAAAAAAAAAAAAAAAAGGGAATTATAATGAGTTTAGAAGTGCATTTAATGTGCCTCTTTTAGTCTCATGACAACTCTTTGTATGTTGTAGACCACGAATGGGCCACCTAAAGGGAAGTCAACCCCCAAATATTCTTTACAATAATATGTTATATGTGCCTCCACTCATCTAAACACAGAGTTCTGATTAGTATTGCATTTGTGGAATATGAGTTAAGCAGTAAAATGCACCCGTTTTTAGCCATTTCAGACGATGGCCATTTTGTCACTTGTCGACTAAAAATGACATAACAGTTGCTCAGAGCTCAGATAACAACCAATCACGGCTCACCTTTTTTCTGAAGCCGAGCCATGGTTGGTTGTTACCTGAGCCCTGGGTAGTTGTGATGTCATTTTTAGTTGACACCAAGTGACAACATGGCCGCCCCCTGACATGGACAAAAACGGGTGCATTTTACTGCGTAACTCATATTCCACAAAGACGACATCAATCAGATGGCGAGTTTAGCCTAGAGGGGCTACATATTATTGTAAAGAAAATTTGGGGGTTGACTGAAATGCTGAGGGGGTCAAAATTTTTCATCCGTGCTACTTGGGGGCCACATAGGACCATGCACTTCCAAACCAGATGTAAAACAAAAGTGGTAATTGATATGGACAAAATAGGTGCTCTTGATATATTTCATTTTTGATAATACATTTTTTCATGTATAAAAAAGCCATTATCCTAACCCAACAACAAAGGGTTTGAAGCAAACGACAAACCAACCACATACTGCAAAGTTTTTTTTTCCTTGTATAACAATTACCATTCAAGGACGGCACAAAGCTGCTGAGCAAAAAAACAACATTAAGTGCAAGAACTAATTTTGTTCATTTTTTTCTTCATACATTTTTTTTAACATAAAACTCAACTCAAAATGTTACTTAATATTACTTATGTGCTATTATTTGCTCTGCAATCATTCCAAATCCGCAAAAAAATATCACTACTGAGGCCTACTCAGGTTGTAATACAGGGCAGTATAAGACCTTGCATATGCATATTCACAGATTTTTTTCAATATTTTTTTTATATTTTAGATTTTTTTCCTATTTTTTCTGGAACTCCAATGTGCTACAACATATATTGATTATTTATCAGCAATTAATCATGGGGTCTCTCAGAGTGTGGTCGTGGGCCCTATCAGTTGCCCATCCCTGTCATAGACAGATACATGGATGGATGGATAGATTGATATAGATTTTTATGATTTATTTATTAACAACTATGTGCCAACATAAATACTGTAAGCTCTGAAGTCATTTGTACACAAGTTCTGTTGTCCTTATGAATTGCATAATCATGGCAAACATGGGCAGGGATGGAGGGCTGCAGTTTACAGTGTTTAGTTGGAATAAAACACTGAGACAACGAGATCATTTCAGAAGTGTAATCAATTCACGAAAAAGGGGCCTGTAAAAAAAAAAAAAAAAAGATTGAATTTGGTCCTTTTCTGTCTTGTCTTGAATGTTTGTGTTTCACTTTGCTCTTGTGTGTCCACCAAGGGCATCATTTATCCAGCAGGCTAGAGGTATTAAAAAAAAAAAAACTGCTGCCAGGCATTGATGGCTCCTCCCGATGTACCTGTGTGGATTGGGTTCAAAGGTCACCAGTCACAGGCAATCAGGAGTAAATGGAGCCTGTGTAACTCTAAAAAAGAGCTTTAGAACAAAGCCAAGGCCGTGGTTTTGTGTGCGCGCGCGTGCGTGCGTGTGTGTGTGTGCGCGTTAGCGCCAGACACCCCTATTTCACTCAACCTCATCCAACGTAACAGGATTTATTCTTGTTTATTTCCAAACGTCCGACCTTGCTGACAAAACGTTATTCCTCCACAAGACGGCAAACCTCCCTAAAAAGACCACTTTTTGATTTTTAACGAAATACTTGAGCGTGATTTCGGGGTGAACCACTAAATGGACACACAGCCAATCCTTCTATAATCCCCCGCCCCCCCCCTCCCCTTCCTAATTGCTCAACATCCCATGTTCATCTGCTGGCTAATCCGAAACTGTTTCAGCGTCCTATTGTCTCCCGGCCCGAATGACGATAATCACCGTGACGCGCGAAACGCAAGCTAAGGAGTTCAGCTACTGAGCGCAGGTCGAGCCATATTCCAAGAGGAGGGCACCTATCAGAGAGGTATTAAATGCACTGATCCGCTCGCTTCATCATAAAGCATCGTCCAATTTACCAGCTCTGTCAGAGAGAGCAACCATAACACATTTGCATAATGCAGTGTCTTCACTATGTTAATTCTGCCTGCACTCAGCCATCTATGAGGACTGTTCAGACATGGCCCGTCTCTCTCGCCGTACATTGTTGCGCATGAGTGTGTTCCACTATGCCAGCATCTCAATGACTGTGGGAGATTACGGAGGTAAATGAGGCTCTCCAAAGCCCTCCAAAGCTCTCCATACCGCACTGTGATAGTCGGTGATACCGCAGGGCATCAAATAGAACTGCATTAGTGCCAAAATCATATTGCAACCCTCTAGTGAGGGGTATAAGTTACCGGGGAAATGGATGGAGCGCACGGGAGGTAACAGGGAGGGAATAAGGATAAGCCTCAGTGCAATTTGCATTGACACATGTGATCCCTTTAATTTTCCAGCTGGGTGAAAAATGGAAGATGACTTGATTAAATTCAGCCTCCGCTGGATTCTGATGCAAAGTGGCACATGACTGCACTTTTTTTTTTGATGCCTTTGTACTAAGTTCGAATGTGTAACAGGAGGAAAACTCTTCCTTAGATCCCGCAAAAGCGGCGTAGCTCATCAATCTTTCAGTGTTCTGTCACGCAGGGCCATGTCAGCGGAAGCCGGCTTCCATCAACGCCAATGTAACATCACTGACTTGACTGCCGATGCTTCAAAGTGGGGGAAATAATTATTTGAGCCGAGGATGATTTTACAAGTTTGCTAACTTGCAAAGGAATGACCTGTCTCCCGTTGGTATGGTTGTTCATTCCTGATGGTAATAAACAGAATATCAGTAAGAAGGCATTTAAAAAAAAAAAAGTCCATCATGTGTGCTCAGTCTGGAGCCACGTTAATTTGCATTCCTTGGAAGAAGTTGACGTGGCCATGAAACCAAACATGAGCAATTTGACAATCCCATATATTTGCATATCGTCGCTGTCATGTGAAAAACCTATCTCCATTTTTTTTCGTTTTCTTATTTTTACATGAATCATGTTTCCGCGTTACTGACATCGCGTTTAAGTGAAAATTAATAAAGTTTCCAAAATTGGTGAGAAGTGTTTTTCACAGGACAGCGACGATATACTATGTATACTGTAAATAGATATACAGTACATTATACACATAGCTTTGTGTGTTATTGTTATTTCAGAAAAATAAATGGGAGAGCTCTCCACGTGTGTGTATTTCTTTGGCGTGTGCGTGTGTTCTGTTGTGCGCACACACGGTCTCATTTTTGATGAGGCAATTCTGTCTCACCATGATGCAACACTAATTTCATTATCTCTGTTAGGGTCAGGGTTATTAGGCCTCATTAGTTCACATGCAGGAAATTGATAAATCAGAGTAGGACATACTGTACTTAATTAGATGGAAAGAAATATATTACAGAAATTATGTAACGAATTGGGTTTTCTGTGTTGTGGTCGAATTTGTGTTTTGCCTGGTTGTGTTGTTTCCGAGGTTAGTGAATGCTGGATTTGGGGGGGATGGAAGCGAGAGGAGCGGAGGAGGAGAGCGTTTTTTTGGTTTTTTTTGTCCGAACGGTTGTCGTACTGTATTGGCGTCGGTTGCGGCCCACTGTAGCCGGTTGTTGGACTAATAAAAACGCGATAATTAAACTACGTCTGTGTTCTTGGAAGACGCTACAATATATTTTAAAGCGTGACGTCATCGGCAGGCGCGAAGGACCCGATCACATCTGCTACCTACACCGGCGTGCTGCGAACCGCGGGCCGAATCTAATAATAAAGCAATATCATCCCAGGGGCCGTAGAAAGCCACATCCGGCCCGCGGGCCTTGTCTTTGACACAAAGAATTGGATTTAAATGCCTTTATATGTGTATCAGATTTTAAACATTCCACACTAAAACACAGCAATAAAATCCCAATTATAGTAAATACCATATTTGTATTAAAAATACATTAAGACAAACAATTAAATGAAAAGTACTGAGTCGTATGTCAGTACCATCATAAACTAAACACTTGCCATCATTTTTTTAATACCTTTCCACGACCCACCATGATGAATTTGCGACCCACTTCGGGGTTACGACCCACAAATTGAGAATAGCTGACCTAGAGCATTCTAATCGGCATCTCACACAACATTGAATATCAATGTATTGAGAAAAACTAAGAATGATTATGGGCATGGAAGTTGTTATCAAAGACTCCAGTTGAGCTAACGAGAAAAAAGTCAAGTACAGTAAAGTACCGACTGTAAAAAGGTTTTCTAAAAGAGCTCAGCAAGCAGCCAAGGCTTTTACTGCCATCTAGTGGAGAATCATTCTCATTACATTTGAAGCCAATAGAGGCTGTCATCCGGGTTGTGTGCTGAGATCACTATTGGCGCTGTGGGAATGTAGCAATGGGAGCCAATTGAGTCACCTTCCAGGCTTTGAATATAGTTAAATAAATACGAAACAATATTCATTAAAAAACTATATACATTATAACATATATTAACACTGTTTTTTAATCAACCGTTAAAATAAAACATATTAATAATTGAAATATTTTCAATTATATATTTTATATCTCATTGCTAGAGATTATAAAGCACCATAGTTTATCATCTGTGTAAAAAGTGATTATGGTGATGAGGGTAGATTTCTCTTTAAGAGGTTTCTTTTTGGGGGGAGGCACGTCCAAGCATCTGTCCTGGTGGAGGGGGAGGGGGCGTTGGGGGGGGGGGGGTGCTCTTGACAGCAGAAGACACCAAGACGTGTTTTCGACTTTTCATCGACAGCCTTCCAACTTGGAATCGCGAGGTGCTGTTTGGACTGAAAGAAACGCGGACGCGTTGTCGCGGCAGCTCCTCTCACGTATGAACAAACAATTGAAGGCAGGTAAGGCAGCTTGCACACTAAAAGATCGTCTTTCCAACCATCACCATCAATCTTTCACGGGATAATTACCGCCATTGGTATAGATGGTGGCCGTCTCGGAATGCTCATCGGTTTGAAAAGGTGAAAGGCAACCGGACGCTTTGCGTGGTGCTGATGCTATGAGCCACTGAGCCAAACATCTGCCTTGCAGCTGCCTCCCTGGCCCTGCACCAAGGACACGCAGCTCAAGAAGCTGTTGCGTAGTTTGAAACCAGACTCTTCCCGATATGATTGCTTGTGTCATTTAAACATACACTGTCGCATGGCCACAGCAAGAACATATGTGATACTGCTTCGCAGCAGTTTTATGTTGTTTTCCAGTGAGACAATTTTGGGCTGTGTGTGCATGTGTGTGTGTGTCCTCCTTGTCTTTGATGGACATGGCATGATATCGACTAAAGCTGAGTTGGATGTCCTTCTAAATGCCCTGTATGGAGAGAATCATCTGTTCTATATTTATCCACGGGCAGCAGGGACACACAGTCACTGTGCGGTGCTCATCCTTTCTTCTTAATAGGATGACACTTTCTAATGAAACGACTCGTCCTCCAAACAGTCAACAATTACTCTTAAATTGATTTTTCAACCTACAGTGAGCACCTTACTCAGGTGTCATTTATCAAAGTACCCTGGGATCAAGAATTTTACGCCACTTTACACAGCCTCTTTCTTCTCTTGCTGTTCATTTTCGCGCAAGTGAGGCAGCCATCCGTCCCGTACCAGTTGTTGTTGTTTATAGCTAAACAAATCAAAGTTGTCAATTTAATGTAATCAAGGTTGTCGTTCTTTTACAGGAGTTGAAAATGGCTGCCGGACTCCTGTACATAACTGTGGTGATTTCCACACTCTTCGGTGCCTTACTTGGATGTCCAACAGTTTGTACCTGCTCAATCAAATATGGGCAATATTTTGTGGAATGCACCTACAGAGACTTGGCCGAAATCCCAATGGGCTTGGCTCGTAACGTAAACACTGTTAGTTTCTCAGCAAACAAAATCAGTTTGGTACCACAGGGCATCTTCAACAATGTCACCCGGATGATGTCGCTATGGATGGCTCACAATGAAATTGTCTCCGTGGAGCCAGGAAGCCTCGCGCCCATGGTTCTTCTACGTAACTTGGACATCAGCCATAATAAAATTGTGGACTTTCCGTGGGGGGATCTGCAGAATCTCACCGACTTGCAAATGCTGAAAATGAACCACAATGAGTTGGTCAGTCTACCCAGAGATGCCTTCATTAATCTCCAAAACCTTAGGTCCCTTCGTCTTAACAATAACAAGTTATTAACTATAGCTGAGAGGACATTTGATGCTTTGAAATCTATGTCCCATTTACAGATCTTCAACAATCCTTTTGCATGCACTTGTTATATCAACTGGTTTAGAGGTTGGCTGTCAACTGCTACCATCTCCATCCCCGAACAGAACTTGATCAGTTGTGCTACGCCAGCGACACTTCGAGGAGAAATGGTAATGAACTTACCTGACATAAAATGCACCAACCCAAATGTCACAATATGGACTGAACCAAATATTGCTGAAACAACTTTGTACGAGGGCGATTCTTTGGTCTTAAATTGTGAGTATAAAGGAAACCCAAAGCCACTGGTCACATGGAGTATTCGCACTCATGCGCAAGAACTGAACGTGTCTTTTACAGAGGATGACTCCACTCAATCAAGTGACAAGTCCTTATTGTCAAATAATTCAGTCCGGATCTTTAATAACGGAACTCTTATCATCTCGCACCTCCGCGCAGAAGTCGGAGGCGACTACAGCTGCTCTGCCTCAAACGAATTTGGCACTGCAGCAGGCTCACTTTCCGTCAAAGTGTCGCCTTCGTCGGAAGAAACATCCGGAAAGGACGACACAACACAACAGCTATTTCAATCAATAATTGGAACGTCTGATTTACGTTCTGTATCCGACCTGGATTCGCCTGCTACAGAGATCACCACTCTGTCTTTTCAAGAGTTCATAGGTGCATCTAGATGCGGGTTGAAGGCTAAAAAAATGCACATCTCAAGCCATGTCTTCAATGGGAGTTTGGATGACGCAAATCACTACATGTTTGACTTTGGCGTCATTGCCCTATGGGTGTCGGAAACCGAGGCGACCGTACGCCTCAACCCGCTTCTCATACCCGCAGGCAAGCCGGCAAACCGCAGCGAAGCTTTGGAAAGCCCTCGCAACGCCACCGTGAATCAGGATGAAGCAATCCCGTCACGAGGACTTTATCTCTGTGTTACCACCGACCACAAACACTCACCTGTGCTGTGGTCGCTGGTTAAAGAGGGTCTCAGCACCTATCTACTCAGCGATTTGCGGCCCGGTACCAACTACTCGCTGTGTTTGACCTATAAGGGGGAAGACTGCGAGGTGCAAGTGCTATTCACCACCAAAAAGAAGGTCCCTAATCTGATCATCATCATCTCAGTCAGCATTTGCCTTCTAACGGTGTCCACCGTTCCTCTTCTCGGAGCCGTGTGCTTCCACTTGGTGTACAAATACCACAGCAAGACATACAAGTTGATCCTAAAGGCCAGAGACCAGTACCAAATGGAGAGGAGCAGCCGGGCCGCTAACGTCAACATCACACCGCTAACTGAGTCTCAGAGGAACATGAGCGTCGATCGACTGGATGAAGACGATGCGGCAACTGAGAGTCTGGATGGTGAGAAGGAGGCAGATACGGAAGAGAGTGTCATGACTGAGACTGCCACTTTGTCCCAGTCTAGAGGCAACTTGAATGACTGCGAGATTGGATCGGACTTCAGCGACAGGCTCCCTTTGGGGGCCGAAGCTGTCAATATCGTAAGCAATTAGAAATACAACAAAGTGCACTTGGTCAAATACAATGCTGCTGTTGTTTCACGTTGTGCCAGTGACGTTAGTGTGTTGTGTTATGTGGATGTGCCCAAGCGTCATCTGAGGGACCAAGATACTCGTAAACGTACCAAGCAACTAGCTAACTCGCTCGCGCGCTCACTCACACACTCACTCGCTCGCTCGCTCACTCACTCACTCGCTCGCTCGCTCACTCACTCGCTCGCTCGCTCGCTCACTCACTCACTCGCTCGCTCGCTCACTCACTCACTCACTCACTAATTAGACAATCAGGCAATGTTTGGTGAGTGTAGCAGAGAGTTCAATAATTGTGCAGTAGATGGTGAGAAAAGAGACACCTGATTCATAAAAGCTGGTCTCTTATTACGGCAGTTGTCATTGCTAAGAGACACACTTATTTGGTTGTATCGTATTATTGAAAGTTGAAAACATGTAGCAAATAATGATATAACAGTAAAAGTTGACAGTGTGCTACATGTAATCCATGTACAGTCTGCTCTCACAAGGGTACTTTTAAGGACCTTTTACGGCCATCTATGCATATTGTGACACAATGTTTGTATGCGTGGCTTCAAAAACATTCAGTCGTGTTCAGAATAACAGGACTATTTTTTTCAATTGTTAAGCAAAGATCGAAATCCTTAAAGGGAAGTAAAACCAAACATATTTTTTTCAAGAATATCTTCTACCCACTAATTGAAACAAGGCAATATGATTAATATGAAATATGGGTTAAGCAGCAAAATCCACCCATTTTAGCCATCTCAGGGGGCGGCTATTTTATCACTTCTGTCGACTGATAATGACATCACAGACCCTCAGAGCTCGGATATTGACCAATCACGGCTCACCTGTTTTCTGAAGCTCAGCTACGAATGGTCGTTATCTGAGCCCTGACGGTGTGTGATATCATTTTCAATCGACAGAAGTTGCAAAATGACCGTCCCCTCAGATAGCTAAAAATGGGAGGATTTTGTTGCTTAACTCATATTCCACAAACATAATATTAATCAGAATGTCATATTTCAACTAGTGGGCCCTCATAGAACATATTGTTGAAAAGAATATGTTTGGGTTGACTTACACTTTAAAATAACGTTTTACTTTATCTTCCAGGACCTTAATAATGAAGAATTTGTGGGATAACATCAAAAGGTAAAACCAATAAATGCAGAAGAATTTTGGGATGTTGAATCTTCCTTGGCTAGGATACCAGTAAATAGGTTTCAAAAGTTGGTTGATTTCATACAAAGATGTGAAGCTATTTCAGAAACAGCAAAACACTTCTGCAACCAGTTTACCGTTTTTTACAGTTTTTTAAATTAGGTTTGTGCTGACAACGCTTTTTTTTGAAAAACCTAGTATTCCCTTTTATTCACTTTGTATCAAGGAATACACATACTTTTTTTTAATGTGTAGTCAAATAGAAAAGCTAAGTTACAGTTTGACCTTCTCTCACATTTCTAACCACACTGCGATTATTCTGAACACAAGCGCAAAACCAACCATTGTGATGAGATGTACCATGACCTAAATGTTGAGTTGGTGTACTGTATATTATTGATCAAAATGGCTGCTCAAAACATGCTTTGGTATATGTGTAAAAAGTGGATCATTTGGTGCATTTGTTTTTACCACACCTACATTATCTAAAAACTGTAAATGGTACTTTAACCGCCTTCTTATAACCTTAGTTTCGGTATTCTGAATCTATTGTATTCAATCTCAGAAGATAACTTTGGTCATGTTTATTGCCCTTTTCAATCGTTTTTTTAATTATTTTTTTTTATTGCCTCCTCTAAGTTCCTTTGTATTTTATATTCTATCTTCTGTACATTCTTTCAAAGTATACGGTATCTCAGTAAAAGTTGAACGCTGGTTGCTTTTGTGACGTGTTGCTTAAATAACGTACAGTACTAATTTATTGAGAAGCTTGCAGATGTTACACTGTACTTTGAACCACTTTCTTTTAACATGGTGTGCTCTACCAAAGTGACCTCTGACCTCATTCATCCTGTTGTCATTGGATCAATCCCGATCAATATATGTGCATGTCAATATGGAACAACAACAACGGGCCTGTGGACTCCTGCACTTGTGGGAGTTTGTTAGTTGAACTAAGGCCAACTGACCCCGTCTGTATCTCATAAATAAAACCAAGATATGGATTTACTGAAGGGGCAGTAAATGTGGCAACCAAAGCAAAATTGCCTTTCCTGAGGATGAATGATTTTAGTTTGTTGTCCGTCACGAAACTAACTTTGATGCAGAACTGATAAACCAATCTGTTCAGGCTGATAGAATTTGCCGGTAGAACTGCAGATGCCTCTTTGGCAAAGATGTTTGAGAAAATAACATTCTCACACAAGATTCCAGATGCATCATCAAAACAATCTGACAGCAACATTTCATTGTGAAGACGGACAGAAAAAACACCAAGCACATCAATACTAGAGTTCCTCTAAATTATGGAATAATGTTGGTTAAAAAAAAACACCTTTCTGTATGTTAAGATATTGTTTCCAAAGTACAGTACAATCAAAGTTAGAGATATAACTTCCAATGTTTGTCATTGAAGGGGAAGTAAACCCCTCCAAAAATTCTTTGCGCCTTCACTAGTCCAAACATGGCATTCTGATTAACATTGCATTTGTGCAATGGATCCAAAATCCATCCATTTTCAGCCATCTCAGGGGGGCAGCCATTTTGTCACTGACTGAAAATGAAAATGACATCACAGTTGCTCAGGTAACGACCGATCATGGCTGACCTGTTTTCCGCAGCTGAGCCGTAATTGGTCCTTACCTGAGCCCCGAGCGGTTGTGATGTCATTTTCAGTCGAGAGAAATGACAAAATGGCCGCCCCCTGAGATGGCTACAAAAGGGAGGATTTAGCTTCTTAACTCATATTCCACAAACGCAATATTAATCCGAAGGCCGTGTTTCGACTAGTGGGCCTGGATAGAACATATTCAAGTTTTTGGGTTGACTTCCCCTTTAAGGACAGCAGTACCATGAAATCATATCCACCACGTTTATTTGTAAATAGCAACAGCTTTGCATAATTGCATTTATTACACAGACGTGCAATGTTAGGTTACTTCAACTTGTGATGATCGTACGGTGTTAGTAAGTCACGGTGGGTGGTTGTAACACAGTTATCAGAGCCGGTGTGTTCTGGACCATTCGAAAATTAACCTCTACCTTCTCACACTCGGTTGTTTTTACAAATATCATCTAAGGGCCTCACTTCCTCCTGAGCTCATTTCCACAATAGTTTGCAGCTTAAATGCAAAATGTGATGACTTTATCTGGAAAATGCAGTGAGGTTCTCAATCAGTTTTAGCTTGACTCTCACTGGATGGAGCAGGCTCAATGGACGACGCCTTGCCCGCTACGCTCTTGCTGCGTTTTGGGCTGCCGTTGAGGATGCTCTCCAAGCTCTGCGTTTTCTGGAAATGCTTCCTGGAGCCTAGGAGAGAGGGGTTGTTGACCAGTGTGTACACCAGCTGCCAGCGAGAGCGAATCCTACGACTGCTGGTCGACCTCCTCTGCAAGCTCTCCTGAATCCCTGCAAACACATTTTCAACCACAATTTTCTAAAGAGCTTGGAACATATACATACCTGTCAATCCCGGGCTGTGCTGAATCTTACAAAAGTTGTAATTTGCCCATACATTTTTGTATATAATCTTACACAGTATCTGTATATAATCTTACACAGTATTTATCGCTCAGCGGGAGAAATGGGGGAAACGGAACGGGTATTTCTATATCGAAACTTACACAGTGTTTATCGCTCAACAGGGGGGAACTTGGCTCGTGAAAGTCGGCCGAAGTTTGCAGTCAGAATCGCTAACAGACGCTCCGGATTAGAGCCGAATTGGGCAAGACGAGATCGGTCTAACAAAAAACGAGTTAAAATTTTTTTTTTCCCCTGTACAAAAATTGTTGTACGGCGTACACAATTTGAAATGATCAAAAAGCTTATAAAATACGGGTTGACAGGTATGCAGATATTTATGTGAGTAAAATCTTGGAATCAATGTGGGAAAAAAAATCAAAAGTATATTTCGATTCAAAGACTGCTGTAATAGCTTTCTTTGATCCTTGAATACAATTCTTTCCCAGTAAAATACAACAGTTGAACGATACGCCAAAGACGAACAACTAATTGAATTTTAATTTGAACCATTTGAATTTAGCTTTGCAAAGTGCAAACATTTGTTTGAATTTCTCCAAGGAGCCGTCGAGCAACCTTTTAGAGTAAAACTACGTAAAAGTCCGTCTTGGTCTGTCTTTGCACCAGTGACTCTCTTCTAAGTTTGGCTGCAAAGTGAGCAGAGGTCGATTTCGTTAGTTTTTGTTAACTATAATAACCTTGGTGCAGGTTGTGTGCGTGTGTGTGTGTGTGTGTTATTATATGCATACCTTCCTCCGCATCTCGTATTTTCTGGCCCGCTCGGCCACCTTCAACCGTTATTTCCAGTAGCAACCCACAAAAAGATTTCATCACCGGGTGTGACTGGCTCACCTCCACCTTCAGAAAGTGTGTGTAGTAGTGATAAGCTGGGTGGGGTCAAAGGACACATGGTCACACCTTCAACCTTTTATTCTATATGAATATTAAGCATCTATGAATTGCGCTGTTGTTACTAATGAAATGTTTTCCCTGAGTTGTCACTGTTGTTTCTCCACTTTCTACTGCACCTGGGTCGTAGGCTTCTGCGGCGTGGTGCAGCAGACTGATGTCGACACGGCCAAGATGCACAATGTTGTACAATGCTGTAATGACCATTCGCCATATCGCCACGATCAGTCCCACCACGGTGTTGACGAGAAACAACAGATATGTCAGAAGGAACAAACTCTCCCTGGAAAGCCAACAAAAAAGTGCAATTTTGAGCTTTCAATATACTGTATTAGTCCCTTTCCCTTGATTATTAATTGTTGTGTGATTTTGCAATCAAGCACAAAATACACAGAATGAGGATCCCTCTAAATGAATGTCACATGTTGTACCTGTTATTTAAGTCTCTGGTGCCAGCGTCTTTTTTGACAAAGGCAAATTTGGCTGCGACATGCTGAAGCACAGTGATCAGGATCACTGTAACCCACGCAGGCCTGATGGATCACACACAGGCGAAGACGTCAATGTTTGAGGCCTAAAACTAAATAAATGGATGAACCGTTTGATGACTGACCAAGCCTTGCCGGCAATCTCAAAGACCATTAGGTTACGTCCGTAAAATATGGGGATGATGATGAGGAAGACCAGGCACAAGAAGCAGATGAAAAACACCACAGTCTGGATCACCATACCTGCCCAGACAGCGCAGAACAAAAGTATGTTACACCGAACCTTGCATACTAGTCGTGAAGTACTGACAGACAAAAATAATAGGTTAAAGGGGGAAATCAACCCCAAAAAATGTTTCAGGAATATGTTCCCAGCAGGCCCACTAGTTGAAACATAGCATTCTCATTAATGTTGTGTTTGTGGAATATGAGTTAAGCAGCAAAATCCACCTCTTTTTAGTCATCTCAGGAGGCGGCCATTTTGTCACTTTTGTCGACTGAAAATGACATCACAACTGCTCAGGGCTCAATTACCAATCACGGCTCAGCTTCAGAAAACGGGTCAGCCATGATTTGTCATGATGACAAAATGGCCGCCCGCCTCCTGAGATGGCTAAAAACGGGTGGATTAACTCTTATTTCACAAACGCAATATTTATCAGAATGCCTTGTTTCAACTAGTGGGCTTGCATAGAACATATTCTTGAAATAAATATGTTTGGGTTGACTTCCCCTCTAAGTTTAGTCATCAAACATCTGAACTCAGTCCACTACCGCAAGTTCAATTAAGACGTCTCTGTTCCTGTAATGACATCAAACGTTCTATAACATGATGGTCAGAGATGATTTGTGAAGTGTTTATGAGCTTTACCCAGAGAGACGATTGCAGCTTGGTATCCTGTCAAGCCCATCCAACACACAACACCGGATTTAGATGGACGAAGGCTTTTCTGGCTGTTGTAGAGGTTGTAAATTTCTCCCTTGTACAGTCCCCTCAGGTTGGACCTGAAGCACAGAGCACAAGGGAATGACGGAAAGCGCCACTTTCTATTCCACTTTTCCTGAGAGGGTCACAACTGAGGAGGATCCACTCCCAGGTAACGAGTGAAAGTCAGGGAGTAGTCGCCAGTCAATCACAGCAAAAAGAGAGACAAACAAGCAACTACATACAATTTAGTGGTTAACACTCATTCAGTGCCAAAAACGTTTTTATATGTCTTTTCACAGTCCAGCCATTCAATCCCAGGAATGTATTCATATTTATTCTATTTTTTTTTTCAAACATTAGGGTAAAAGAGGGTCTGAAAATGTCTGGCAGTTAATGAGTTAAAGAGCCTAGCATGTACAGTACGTTATGGAGAAGGCGGAGTACCTGGAGAAAAAAAGGAAACGCGCAAGGAAACATGGCCAGAGCCAAGATTTGAACTCTGATGAAGCAGACACACTAAACACTAGTCCGCCATGTTGCCTAGTTACAGTCCAATAATTTTTGGGTCGTTACAGACTCGAATGTCAGTACCTGTGAAGTACCATGGTCCTCGTGAGCATCACCAGACTGACCACACAAGACAGGGTCATTGCACACAAGTAGCAAACTGGGGAAAAAAAAAAAAAAAAACACAGGAAAAACATGATTTAGTATATCAATCAATCAAAATGCATTTTCATTACAATGTCCCAAACCTTCCAGCAGCCAAGTGTAGAAAGTGACGATTTTGACAACCTCCATTCTGTCATCGGAAAGGATGATCCCAAATCCCAGTAAGAGGAAGGCGATGTTTTCATCAATACCGGCACGGACAATATGGAGGGTTGGGACAACCAAAACAACTAACAATAAGGCTGTCTGAAAGACAAAATAATTTACTGTAAGGCAAACAAACAGAGCATGATCTACTGTACTCTTGAGTGTGAAGACAGGTTTTAATTATTTGTTAATTCATGAATGTATGCCTTTTTTAACACCAAAATTGTCCGTGTCTTACTTCTTTATCCCCGTGGTCAAGACAGTATGTACAGTATAAGAAAAATATGTAATTGAAGTATTATGTGTAAATGTAGCATCGTGGTTAATACTCTTCAGTTTTTGAGTACAAATGTAATGAAACATAAAGCGTCGTGATGAGGTGTTAAAGCTCACTTACTTGGTATATCGCCACCAAAGCCACAAATACCGATACGGCCAGCTTTAGAGGGAAGCGAAACACTGAACGAGGGAGGAAAAAAGAAATAACAAAAATTAGTTGGGGGTGGGGGGAAATGTCCACAGTATTTTTGAAGTGAACTGCACACACCTTTTTCTGGAATATAAATATAACTCTTAGTCACTTCCACTAGTCTCTCCACCAGTGTTGCTTTGTCAGACAAGGAGGAGCTGCAAAGTTGAAACGAAAACAACCAGTCACGGCTCACTAAGGTTTTAACCAACAATGTACAGCTTTCAAAGTCAATTTAAGAACATGGGTGCTAGTTTTATTTGGCCCTTAAAACACATACATTGCCTTCAAATGACTTCATTTCTTGCGGACTACTCGAATGCTGAACAAGCAAATGGCTTCCATTCACCTGACTGCTGATGGCTTCTTCTTTTTGAGAAGGGCTTTTACATAGTCGCTGTAGTAGGAGCTGTCGAGATCCTGGGGAGAAGAATAAATAAATAAATCAGACTTTTAGTCAAACAGACAAAACATCCTATTTTCTAACATTTCTTCCAACACAGTATGCTGGTGAAATTATGTTGAAACAAAACCCTGTCTACGTGCATGTGAAGAAGAAAAAAACATCACAAGTCTTGTATAATCCGCTCAAAGACGTTGCGTTACATCTACTCTGCTCACAAAAAGCTCTTTATTATAATCATGAACGTTATGCTGAAATATGTGTTGTTCATTGTTGGTGGATAAGAGTTCTATATCCCTTTCGGCTCATTGTCTCATCAGACAAAGAGAAGGTGAAGCCACCGACAAACATTTCTCACCTCTTCGGTGTTTGTCCCTCTGAAAAACAGCAAAGGAAACTGGACGCAAAGATACGCCAGGCAGGCCAGCTGAGGCAAACTTGCAAGCAAAGAGTAGAACTTATACAGCTGTGAAACAAATGGGAGACATGCTCAGATGTTGAATTCAACCGAAGAAATTGAAAAATCTATACTTAGAGGAAGTCAACCCAAACATATTTTTTTTCAAGAATATGTTCAATGCAGGTCCACTAATTCAAACATGTCACCTCTGTCGACTGAAGATGACATCACAGTTGCTCAGAGCTCAGATAAACAACCAATCGTGGCTCGGATTCAGAAAAAAGGTGAGCTGTGATTGGTCATTAGCTGAGCCCTGAGCAGTTGTGATGTCATTTTCAGTCAACAGAAGTGCGAACAATGGCCGCCCCTTGAGATGGCTAAAAATAGGTGGATTTTGCTGCTTAACGCATATTCCACAAACACGATATTAATCAGAATGCCGTATTTCAACCAGTGGGCCTGCATAGATCATATTCTTGAAAAAATATATGTTTGGGTTGACTTCTACTTGAATGCATTACCTCCGGAGTCTTTGGGCAGTCCAACTTCTGCCACAGCTGAACACCAAAATGGCTGACAGAGAGCAAAGTCCCAAACACATAACCGGCCTTGTGCTGCAGAGTGCTACAAACCATCAGAGGGTAGTAGAGAACTGGATAGTAGAAGATGGCCAGTATCTTCATGAACTCTAAACAAACATGAAGATGAGTTCAATGTATCCTTTCTTCTATATATTATGTGACATTTTCTTTCATTTTGCGTGAATACAGATTTGATATAGAGTTCCGAGTAAGGTCGACATTCTAAGGAAGACATGGAAGCAGCTTGCATACCATGTCTGTGTTTTAGCTTGGCGGTTTGAACAATTTATTCTAATCCATGACTCATCGATTCTTTTAAACCTAAATGTTGGTTTCGTTAAAATGGAAGTCAACCCAAACATATTTTTTTCAAAAATGCGTTCTATGCAGGCCCACGAGTTGAGACAAGGCAATATGATTAATATAAAATATGGGTTAAACAGCAAAATCCACCCATTTTAGCCATCTCTGCGGGCAGCCGTTTTGTCACTTCTGTCGACTGAAAATGACATCACAGTTGCTCAGGGCTCAGGGAATGACCAATCACGGCTCAGCTTCACAAAACAGGTGAGCTGTGATTGATCGTTACCTGAGCCCCGAGGCTGCGTGATGTCATTTTAAGTCGAGAGAAGTGACAAAATGGCCGCCCCCTGAGATGGCTAAAAACGGGGTGGATATATTCCACAAACGCAACATTAATCCGAATATTATGTTTTGCCTAGTGGGCCCGCATAGAACATATTCTTGAAAAATGTATGTTTGGATTGCCTTCCCTTTTATTGTACTTTCTCTCTTTTCGTATGTCTGCAGCTTTGAGTTTTTGCTGCTGCCTGATCTTTATCGAAAAAGAGGTTATTCATCTCACTGGGTCCAACCTGGTTAAATAAAGGTTAAATTTAAAAAAGGGGGCAACAACAAAGACATTTATAGCAACAATGTTAGTTAGCCCAAGAAAGCAAGCTAGTTGTTTGCTCCAAAACAATTTGCTTAGTTGTTTTTACTTTTAAGTTGGTGGTGTCAATACAAGGACAATAGGACTGTAAACTTTCTTTGTTGTAAAATGCGGGAAAAGCCAATTTTCAAAAAAGCAAAACTTAAAATATTTACTTGAATTGCCCAACTTAAAATTTTATCAAAGTTTGTTGAAATTTTGAGTTCATACAATTTTTTATTAATTTTTTTACAGCGTAATTGGTACTTGCTCTTCCTGCAAGGGGAGAACATGCAATCTCCTCACAGGAAAGCTGGAGTCCGGATACAAACCCCCAACTTCACAACTGTACCGCCTATGGTAAATATGTGAGACATATTTCCTTTGCACTCTAAATGTGCACCTTTGATATCAGCTGCAGTGTCCTTGGAGAAAGGCAGGGGATCCGGTGCGATCACCAGCATGGCCAGTTTGCTGAACAGCAGTCCAAACACAGCCATCGCCACACCTTTGCTCTGTGTCTGATCCAAGAAGTTGGTTGGACTGTGAGATCATACAATAGCATCAATCCGTGCCGTAACATAATCGGTAATCAGAAATCAAGCACTAACCGAATGCGGAACTCACCTAAAGATACTGGAAGATCCTCTTGTAAACCCTTGGCAAAGTTTATTTCTCCTGCTTAGAGCTGCCAGAATTAGCATAATCACAAGCTAGAAGCAAAAAAAAAAAAAAAAAAAGCCCTGAGTAGTCATTTTTAGTCGACAGAAGTGACAAAATGGCCGCCCGCAGAGCTGGCTAAAAACGGGTGGATTCATTCTTATTTCAAAAATGCAATATTTATCAGAATGCCTTGTGACAAACTAGTGGGCTTGCATTGGACATGTCATGCGTGATTTTCCAAACCGCTTATCCTGTACAGGGTCGCGGGGAGGTGCTGGAGCATGTCCCAGCTGACAATGGGCGAAAGGCGGACTACACCCTGAAATGGTCGCCAGTCACACAGACACCGTCACTGAGCGGGAACTGAACCCACGTTGTACCACTACACTATCAGCGAACTGCATAGAACATATTCTTGAAAAAAATATATTTGGGTTGACTTCGCCTTTAAAGTTGATACTCACATACAGCGTAAATATCCGCTAATTACTCTAAGTATTATTTCAGATAACTGTACTTTTTACACTTTGTCAAAGTAGGCTTGTTACTTTTTTCAACCCCTGGTGTTCATAAGTACTCGCATCCAGGTAAGTCGTATTTTTGTCGGTTGTCATCGTGCAAATTTGTTGTTACTCAGTTCACAACTTTAGCAACGCTATGGGAACAGGCTGTGATCTTTTTGTTGTTGTTTTATTTTTTACTTAACAGCTGAATCAATACTTCTACTTAAACAGGGTCGTTTACTCACACAAGTATCAGGAAAGAGTATGAGTAGTATTGCCGTTTCTGTTTAGTGGCATTTTACATGTTTTTTTAACACAGTGCCTTCTTTTTCAGTGTGTACTTACAGATATAGAGAGTATGCAAATGTGAAAGATTGCATCGTTCGCTGTTGGGTCACACGGTGAAATGACTCTGCAGAAGAAATATGCGTGAATCAAATATCCAAGCAAAACTGTTACTCAATTTGGTCAATCTGTATTACAGCATTAGATGATGATTGAATGAGAAATACTACCACAAAGAATTCCCTTGTTTTCTGACTTAAAGCTCTAGGGTGAGAGATACTTACTCTTTAGGAGGCTTTGTCGGCTCTGGGTTATTGGAGTACCAGTCGGAATAATCATAGTAGGAATACTCGAAAGGTTCAAATTCATCCTTGCTCTGGTTCATTGTGCCTGCTTGGTGAAGTCCAAGAGGCCACGCAGCACAAATAAACCTTCAATGCAGGTAAGACGGGCCAGATCGGCTGATGCTGATGCGATGTTGGGACCAAACAGAGCAATGCATTCCAGTAAGCGTTAAGAATTAAACACAGTAGATTAGCTGCTGCACATGGGGGCGTGGAAGAAGTGGAAGAACATTTTGACCTAAGGTGAACCCTGATGAAGATTAGCCATACTCTTCATTGGCTGAAAAACTCAATTTGCTGTTTTGTGCTCAGGCCAAAACTCTGTCTAATATCTGACTATTGCTTTGGTGTCAGCTTGCGGTATGGTCTGGTGCCAAGGAACTATGTTGAAGTGAGTAGGAGAGCTTCGTGTGGTGTCTTGCCGCCATCTTGCGGCGTCCATTGCGTCATTTACTCGCAGAGACTTGTTATCACCTTTTCCACTTGATGGGTGCTGGTTTCACTGTAATGAATACTCATATTGGATATTACTTTTTGGTTCAAGCAACCTTTATTTGCTCTTTTCTTTTGCCGTTGTTGTTATTGTTTTCCCGGAGGCGCAAACACCATTTTAAAATAAAAGAGGAGGAGAAACGAGCAAAGTATCCAGGTTTATATCCATAGTTTGTTGTTCTTTTATGGGGGAAGGAGGGGTCCCAACTTGAGTGTCCATTCACCACTTCTTTACAAAATTGTTACTTGTTATAAAACAGCACATCTTGAAATACACCATAAGTGATTTAGAGTAAAAACTGGCTAATGTTGTTTTCATGTTCCAATGTGGAATTAACCTTCATGCCTCGCTCTGCCTGTTACTGAAGAGACTAATCCCATTATAGGATGAAAATCTCTGGTCTAAACAAGGGAAACTTTTGTTTGCAGCTGCCGGATTGTGATTTTTTTCCTTTTTTTTCTTTAATTCTTTCTTAAAGTTACTAATGAGGAAAAGCAACATGCATGGTTTCCAGAGCTGGGCATTCCATCTTTGTGACGGACCGGTCCATCTATCTTTTGTCTGCAGTCCGTCTTTAGTCTACTTTTCGCGATCGCCGCGGCAAGGAACAATAGTGAGTTGTTGTTGCTTGGTGGACAAATTTGAGTGAGGGACCAGGCTATGCACAGGCTTCCATGGTGCAGTGAGTCTCTCTTTCTGTTCAAATATTGGCCAGTGGGCGGTGCTATTGAAGTTTGCAGTCTCACGTTTAAAATCAGAGGCGGACCAGCCTATAGGTAGGTACTATTTACAACATATTTGCTGTAAAATTAAAAAGGTTTCAATGTGGGTGTGTGAGCTCCTCCATATGACAGAGGCTGTGAGGCCCAACTGTGCCAAAGATTTTCGGTGTTGCATGAGAATAATGCTAAGCTGCTGCTAATTACAACATGAAGAAACAAAACCGCAACAGATGTGGAAAAAATGTTTGTTTGCTATATTTGGGTGAAAACACATTGAAAGCATTATGCTAGTTTGATTTCCCCACTGCTTCAGAGTTCTTGTTGTTGCAATGCAGACGAAGATGCCGAAGGTTTGAAAACTTTCAAAAATCATTTGGATTTGTTTGAAGCATGGACTAGGAAGTGAAATTTGATTTCATAAAGTAATGAATGGCTTCGAAATAGCCTAATTTCCTTTTAAAAGTATGTCATAACAATGCACTAAGGTTTAGGTGAAAATGAGTAGTGTCATTCTGCTGCCTATTATATCGTCGCTGTCCTGAGAAAAACACTCGTCCATTTAAAAAAAATACTTATTTTTACGTGAATGGTGTTTCCGCGTTACAGACATAGCATAAACGTGAAAATTAAAAATCATTCCAAAATTGTACAATGCTGCACTGTGATGGACAGAGCTATTTTGATCACTCTATCGTAAGCAGATTTTTAAAAAATGTAATTTATTACACAAAGCCATGAAATGATAAACCAAATAGAAAATGAATCTGTTTCTTTATCAAAGCCGGACAACATGAAGACACAATCACCCCAATGACAGCATTGAATATACAGTCCATCTATCAACAAACAAACTTGTGCAATGTAATAGTCAGTGGAAGAAGAAAAGTGAGAAACACTTGCAGACGACTGTGATACTGAGCGGCTTAACACAGAAATGAAATTGTAAATAATATCCAAGCAAGATGATACAGAATTACCTGGTGTGGTAAGAGCAAACAAACAAACAAAGTGACCTTAAACTTCGAAGAGTTATCAAAGCAGCAATCTGCCCCTCGTCCTTCGTCCACCCTGGTAGTAAATTGAAGACCGCACCTTTTTCAGTAGCAAAATCAGTTTTTAAACATGTCACACAGCAGTTTCTCCATCGGAGTGTTTCCGATGGTCCTGTGGAAGAACAGCAGCTCAATGCGCTCGGAGTTCACAAAACGCAACGACGGCAGTAGAAGCAGCAGCTTTCCAAACCTAAACAAACCAAAAATAGATATCATTGCTATATTCTTAGCACACTTTTATGGCATTTACATTGTCATATTTGGGTGTGGATTTAATTATCTAATTTTCACATTGTCAACTTAGATCGTGCAGGTCAAAAAAATGCTACATGAGCAATGTGAAGGTTTTATTGCAAATCATGATTATAAGCTGCATTGCATTGAGTGTCCAAAGAATACAGAATTGTATTACATTACACAGAGAACAGGCTTGTGTTGACACAGACTGTTAGTGTACAAGGAGCCAATTAAACAGTAGCTCTCAATATGAGCGATGATGAGATAGGATGTTACCTGGCCGGTTGACCGGGGTAGTGAGAGCGGATATGTTGCCCCAGCATCACGTGCGACTGATCCTGAAGGTTCTCCACTTGTTCTGGATCTTTCAGACCACGGGTCTCTGACAACAACAAGGAGTAATGTGAGTCCGTAAAAAAAAAAAAAATCTTAAAATAACAATGTGGTTTATTTGCTTTTAAGGTGCATATATGTCCCCATGTCGCCATTTATAGAGCAAGGTTTTTATTTGGTAACTTGCGTGTTACAAGTGCAATTGTCTGCCACACACCTTACAATAGGTGCGGAGAAGAAAAAATATTTACATAAATATTAAAGTGTATTATTATTTTTAAATAATGATTACATATTTTAAATATGTATTGTGATTATATAGTTTCATTGTTTCATTCATCCACTGAAGTTATGAAATGACATTTAAAGATTGTTTTGGGCTTAAAAAAACAACAACAATGAATTTGTGAATAACCTTTACGCTGAAACCTTGACACTTAATCAAAAAGCTTTAATTTGTGGATTATTTCTTATTGGACTTAGTTTGAATGTCACGTTCAGCAGTTTTAATATTCAATTATGTTATTCCACAGAATCGAAAAGGGCCTTTTGCAGCGACAGCTTCTTACCAGGTTTAAAGAGCACAATGGCCTTGAGGCAGGCGAATTCCGTGGGGTCGACGGCGAGGGCCTTAAAACGGCTGAAGACCTCTTGCAGGAGTCTCAGGTCCAGGCTGGTGTAGCTGCTCTTGCCCTGCATGCCTGGGCACAGGTCTGGCAGGGAGAGCAGCGGGCAGCTGTCCAGCGGTAGAGACCACTGGATCGCACACAACAGGAAGAGCTCGCTCCATGCCTCCTCAAGTAGGATCACCTGCAAGAACACCAAAAGGCTGAAACCTAGACCGACGCTATGATGCATCCTTCTGATGTCTGTTGCAAACTCGCAGTACATTTTTATTATTATTTATTTGTATTTGTCCAGTGAATTCTCAGAGTGAATGTCACTGAGCATGTGGCGTGTGGGAAGTCTCACCTGGTCTCTGAAGGGCAGGTTGGAAAATACTGGCAGGTTCTTTGCCCACTTCACGGACATAAAGAGGAGCCTCGCCGAGGTCTCGTACACGTTTTCCGAGGTGGATGGGTAAAGTGCCATGTGGTACTCCGAAGACGCTCGCTCCGGCTCGTTGCTGGTCACGTCGATGTTCTCGTCAACTGGAATAGACCAGGAAATGTTACAGGGATGACTTCTGCTGATGATGATTGTGGTGGGGGCTGCCGGGTTGCCGCGGCAACCCCTGTTCTTATAGTACATACATTTTTAATGTTAAGTGAAGTCTAGAAAGACTGTTTTGTTTAGACAAAGACAAGCAGACCACTGAAAATAAATATGTTCAGTGAAATTCATAAAAACGTGTTTTTTCATATAAAACATAAAAAATATTATTATATTATTATTATATTTTATTTTTTCATAAAAACTGTTTCCTTCAACATTACTTTTAAAAATGCACTTCACTAAAGTATTGTCAGAATCAATTGTCATTTTGATGTTAAGCGGGGTTGTCAGCATCTGCTGCAAGTAACTAATAAAGTCACTTGTAATCAACAAGGAACCAGTCATGTAACAGTTACTTTGACAATCAACTAATCAGTAAAGTAACTATGTTATTTTTAAAATCCAGTAATCAGTTAAGTCACAAGGTAGCTGTGACAAAACTGGACTGAGGAAAAACTGACTTTCCAGGGTCAACAGCAGCCTCTTATTAGCGACAAGCTCAGAGGAGATTTGGAGCACCATGAAAACATAACACTTTGGGCTCTAGCACTTCAGTGCAGCTAAGTGAAATTACTGCCAATCTTGGGCCTTTGGAATCGTTATCGCCTCTGCACCTTTACAGCTTCACTGGGCACGTTAATACTGTACGTAAGCATTCTCATTCTGTGAAAAATATATCTGAAAGTAAAAGGCTCCTCACCGTCCTCAGGCTCCAGCTTGGCGCAGGTCTCGGCCGTCATGAGGCTGGCCATGAAGCGGTGGTTGTTCTGCGGGCTGACGCAGCGTTGGGCGGGCACAGAGGAGGTGATGGCTACGGATGAGGTGATGTGGGGCCATGTGATGACGGAGCCTCCCGAGGAGGAAGAGGACGAGGATGAGGAGGAGGTGGGCTCCCGCGTGGTGGCCAGGTGCTCTTTCTCATGGTCCGCATCGATGGAGTCCAGTCGCACCTGAGCTGTGCTGCGGGGCTGCCGCTCATTCTGCACAGCTACGATTTACGGGAGAGCGGCGGGATGGAAGACTTTCAATATTTCAATCATGATGAAATTTTCACGTTCGCACGCCCGGAAGCATTTACCATCTTTATTCATGCCCGCCTGCAGGCACTTCTTCAGCCGGCACGCCTGGCATTGGTTGCGATGAGCTTTGTCCACTGGACACATGCCCGTGCCCGCCTGACACCTGCACACCAACAATCGCATTTGTTGTCAGTGATAATCTTTACAAAACAAGTGGAAAGACCGCACATTCAACTTGCCTGAAGACAACTGATAGCCGATAACAAAACACTCGTCTCAAAAAACTCTCAGTTTATTGACGTTTGTATCTTGGAGTGGTGTATATTTCGATATTTGTGTCGCCTAATCGCCGATAATTATAGTAAATTACAACTGCAATAAAAATGCATTATCAATTGAATACATCTGAGTGTGACAATAAAAATATTAGTATTGTCAGTATTATCAACATGCGAGACCTATTCATACGACTTATATTATCATCCCAAAATGATTCAACATAATTTAACCCTACACATTAAAATAGTTGCACGTTTGTCGTTACTTGAACAAAAGCTATTTTCAAATGTAACAATCCTAATTTGGCGACGTTGTCTCGCTGTTGTCCCACCTGTAAATGAGTCTCCTCCTCACACTGCGTTTGAAGAAGCCACTACAGCCGTTGCAGGCGTAAATGCCGTAGTGTTTTCCACTGCTGGTGTCTCCGCACACTTTGCAGACCAGGGCAGGGCTGAGGGCTTTGCCAGGGGCCGGACTCTTGGCTGAGGGTCAAACGCAGCGGCAGTCGGTTAGTAGCATTCATTCAGGGATGAATTGTGTCATACATGGCGGGCCTGCCATCTGTGGTGTGAGCTGAGTTTGCATCAAACTGGCAGTGTGACAAGACACACAATATTGCAGCGGCTTAGTGGATAATTCCGAAGTTAAAACAATGAATGAATGGGCACACATTAAGTTGCGCAAAGTGAAATGAATCCAAACGGCGACATTGAATGAACTATGACAATAATAATCTTTTTCCTAAGAGCTAACGGTCTTTCTTTGGAGTACACCTGTTGCTCATGAAACAGAAATTTGGCTCTCACCTCCTCTGCTGTCGTCTGTCCCGCCGCTCCCAGTCGACTCAGTGGGCGAACAGGACGGTGCCATTGGTATCTTTGTCAAGTGATTCTCCATCATTTTCACGGAAAATGTATTTTTTTTTCTAAATGATGATTGGCAGAAGGGAAATAACTGCCCCCTTCCCCCCCAATCCTGAAACAGTATCTGGTATCAACCAACACGAAGAAGCTTCCGAAAAAATAGGGGGCCCGCAACGGCTCCCAATGTGCAGATGGCAACCCGAGTCCCCTGCAGAGCCTGTCAACTGACTGTAGCTTGTGGTGTGGAGATGCAGACTCAAACCCACACTCGCGGCACAGGTTGTATGTCCTCCCACCGACCATCCGGGTCCGTCGCTGTCTGTGGGTGCTCCTCGGTGGCACCTCCTCAAAAGGGAGCCGAGGGGGGCGGGGGGTGGGTGCCGGGGATTAGCCCCAAGTGCTGTGTAAGCAGCATGCTTATTTGTCATCCTCTTAATCTTTACTGTTCATCTAGTGGATCAATCAGTCACATTGCCCGAACATTGGCGATGCTAAGTCTCACAAAATGTGATGACCTCTGGAAGAGTTGTAACTTTAAGTCTTATTTAAGTCCCATCTATAAGTCTCATCAGTGCGTCAGTCAACACTGCTCTTCAGTCCATGCTTTTAACGGGCGACACTCGCGTAATTATGTTTACATATCTCTTCAATTTGCATTAGACACGTCGCGTATTTAATCTGCGTGATTGCCTCCCATTCTAAATGAATCCCAGTGTTTGCTCAGGAGCTGCCCATTAACTTCCATTTTGTTCTTTTGGACTCAATGCATATCACCTGCTTCCCCCCTAGCAGCATGGGATTCTTTGGGGACTAATAAAAAAATGGAAGAGCTGATGCCTATGTGAATGTGACTCATAGGGATGCTTCATTTATTAATATAGAATTGGAATTATCGCGCATGTGTCATTCAGCGGAGAAATGTGACTCAATAAACTCATAGAGATCACATAAAGAAAAAAAAAAAAAAGCTAACTGGCAAAATCTTGACGGTTGGGCAAAAGCTAAAAACCATCCATGCATCCATTTCCTATTCTGCTTGTGCAAATTAGGGTCGTGGGTGAGCTGGAGCCTATCCTAGCTGAGTTGGGGTACACCCAGTGGTGGTCGCTAGCCAATCACATCGCACATGTAGACAAAGATGTCTCTGTCACATATACACCTGTGGAGAAAGAGTAATTCACCTAATGTGTATGTTTCTTGGGACAGCAAATTCCACACATGAGCTCTCCATTGTGAAGCTGGCGAACTAACCATGAGGCACTTTGCTGATGCAAAAACAACATTATCGTAGTGAGGAAGAAGTTCAAATGACAATCACGAATGAAAATTTTATCCGCATGATTACTCATCATCATCAAACAAAGACATTAGGAATTGTTGTTCTTATGCTGGGTCGGCGCAAAAAAAAAAAAAAAAAAATGTTGCATCTCATGAATCTACCCTGTCTGATATGTACTGGATGTACTAAACCAATGGTCTTCAATCCTGTTCCTCGAGGGCCGGTGTCCTGCCTGTTTTCCCATCTCTCCCTACTGCAACACACCTGATTCAAACGATCAGATAATCAGCGAGGTCTGCAGAAGCTGGATCACGATCCTGATCATTTAAATCAGGTGTGTGTTGCAGCAGGTAGAGATGGAAAACAGGCAGGACTCGCCGGCCCTCGAGGGACAGGATTGAAGATTCCTGTACTAAACACTACACAATAATGGCTAGTCAATGCATTCCTATAGGTATGTATTATTATTTCCCGTTTTATTCCTGTTCAAGATGATCCATACTCACTCAGTGGAGGTGTATTCAATGTTCCGAATGTATAGAATGCTCAAAATCAGTTTTTCCTCAAACTTTTACACCAAGAACCACCAAAATCTTCGCAGCTTTTCATCTCATGAAATCAGGCTGCTCCCTAAATTCCCCGGGGACAATAATCCATAATTGCCTGCGTGTGGTCACCATATTTGTTGACTTTCAAATTATTGATTGGTGCCGCATGAACTGATGTTTTCATTGACAGCAAAGCCCATGACTAGGATTGTTTAGAAACATTCGAAATGTCTGTGAATATGTAAAGTGTATGTGGTTATTATTCAAATGGCATTAAAAAAAAGTGCATTGCAGAGCAAATTCTGTGTCGATGTCGGCGTGTTTCAAAGAGACACAACAACAAAGCCGGAATAAAACGGCAAAAACAAGGTGGAAAGCAGTTAAGTAGATTAGGGTTTGACCACATTTTGTCTGCCCGAACACCAGTCACAGTCAATAGAAGACAGGGGGGGAAGAGACACAATTAGCTCAAAAGATTAAAAGAGCAGTGAAGACACACTTCTTGAGGGCATCTTTTGCCATATGGTGACTACTTTTCATCCTTGGCCGCCACACTGTTGACCTTTGTAAGATTTACCGGTTAATTAGTCCTCAAAGGTCAACATTCTAAAGACTTTCTGCTTGGATTCACCTAATCGTACACTGATTACCTATATATGGAATCATTCACGTATTGAGGGCGATAAAAACATATTTTGTGTCCCACTACATACTTTGATTAACTCTTTTTTTTGAAGTAAAAATAACTATTTTCATTCTTTCATTTCCCAAAGATACCACACATTAATTCATCTTTTGCCCTACGTAGTCTTTTTTTTTTCTCTTGCTTTATTTCGAACATGTAACAAAATAATAAATAAATAACAAGAAGAAAAAAAAACTGTCATCCAAAATGCATTAAAAAAAAACACAACAACAACAAAATTAACATCCAAACAGAAGTAGTCCTCAATACTATATATATATATATATATATATATATATATATATATAGGTATATATCACTATTGGATTATACATGATTCTGTAAATAATAAGGATTGACACACCTATTATTAGTAATAAGGGCAAACGGGTCTACATAATGACCCCAAAAAAATTTTAAAAAAAGATTTAAAAAGAAGTTGAGATGGTAGGCAACAAGTTCCAGAAAATCAGGACAACTTTATTTTCCATAGTGTAGAGACTACGAAAAAAGTGTCACGCCGCAGAACAATAACAAAATCACAGTCTCACATTAACATATACACATAAATAGAAAATGAATCCATGATTTCTGTCCGACGGTTTTCCAACATCAAAATAGAGTCTCTGGAGTCATGTATTATGCAGCAATAATTTATCTAATATTTACTGGCCGTGCCTTTTAATATCGTACCCACGGGATCTCATGAATGATCAAAGAACTGATTTACTATTCATTAAAATTCACCTTTATAATCCTTTCAAATAATATGAGCTTTGTAATCATCTGTTTGAGGATATCAAATGGGCATCCATAGAGTAAGTCACTTGACCATGGGCATGAGATCTGGAGACCTAAAACTGTTGGTGCGCTTACTTCAAATAAATGCACGTGTATTTTTGGTCTGATTTTCTTTCTGTTGAGAAGCGCAGCTGCTAACGGGGAAGACGGTCTCCATATTAACGATCCAATAAGCTGGAGTTTTAGGTGAAGACATGCTTACATGAGCAGGCCATAGATTAGGCCAAGACAAATAGATTAGCATGGGAGCAGTCTAATATTAGGATTCAATGAATGATTAGATGAGATGTGTTATGTAATGATGAATGGTTCACTTTAAACCGTGCCGCTATACATCGCCGGCAACTGTTCTGTCTGCCCATCCTGGAGCTTCTCTTATATCAAGCCATGTGGCTATGTTTATTTTTTTTTATTTTATTTTTTTTTCTACTTTTGAAACCTTTTTTGTTTGTGAGCAATTAGGTGTGATTGCGCTTGGTAGAAGTATTTTTGTGTTTAAATGTTTTGTATTATGTTGTAGAGTCATTCTTAATCATTAGTTTCTATGTTTCATTTGTTTGTGTTGGAAGGACTACCTTGAAAATTAGGAGGTGTCAACTTCCAGTCCTCGAGGGACGATATCCTGCACGTTTTTGATGTTTAACTCCTTGAGTTGATCATTTGAATCGGTTGTGTTGGAGGAGGGAAACATCTAAAACGTGCAGGATTGAGCACCGGACTTTCACACCTATTTAAAGCGGAAGTTGAAAAAAGGCATTCTGATGAATATTGCGTTTGTGGAATAAGAGTTAATACACCCGTTTTTAGCCATCTGTGGGGGCGGAAATTTTGTCACTTCTGTCAAATGAAAATGACATCAGAGTTGCTCAGGGCTCAGGTAACGACCTGCTCACCTGTTTTCTGTAGCTGAGCCGTGATTGGTCGTTACCTGAGCCCTGAGCAACTGTGTTGTCATTTTCAGTCAACAGAAGTGACAAAATGGCTGCCCCCTGAGATGGCTAAAAATGGGTGGATTTTGCTGCTTAACTCATATTACACGAAAGCAATATTAATCAGAACCCGTGTTTCAACTAGTGGGCCTGCAGAGAACATATTCTTGAAAAAAATATGTTTGGGTTGATTCCTGCTTTAAAGCAATAAACAAACAGTCAAAATGTTTCATATGGGAACTTCAAATATCTGCTGTTTGTTTTCTAATAAGTGGCAGTTCTAGAAGGGGTCCAGAGGGGTCCAGACCCTCTTAACTTTGGTATTTGGCCTTTTGTTCCTATTGATCCCCTAGTCGTGTTTAAGTTTTCTTTTAATCATCTGCCCCATTCCGTTTTCCATAAAAAAGGTTTATCAGAATTTTTTGCTGAATTTGATTCAATTGTTTCCCCTCCGCCCAATGCATTTCAACAGCCCTCAATTATACACCGATTTTTGGTATTCTCTGGCCAGCCCGGTCCCTATCCCCTGCAAATAGCGATGGTCAACTGCATTATCGATTTTCAGAGGTGGCCTGAGACTACATTGCAAATGTGAAATTCTACAAACAAGTGGCAGGCAAAAGTCTTAACCACGTGGCCGTGGCGACCCACATTGATCCTATCATTGTTCTATCATGGTCTTTTGAGTTTATCGCTGACACTCAGTCGTAAAAATGAGCAGACCAAGCATTTCGGAGATGTGTCCATTACTTTCCAGGACATTCCATGTACATATGTCTTTTCAAGAGACTTTGTCCACCCTCGTGCGCAGGAGTGTTGCCACGGATCATGGAGGGAATTCAAGGATGATTGTGTGGAGATGAAGGTGTGGGTTAAATCTGATCTGACCAGTGCTGACAGCAGCATTGTGACAGCATCCTTCCATCAGCCCTGACTCGTGTGCGTGTATGTGTGTGTGTGTGTGTGTGGGGGGGGGGGGGTGTGTTATATAACACTCTGATAAATCTGCCTTTGGGATCTGACTTTGGAAACTGAGCTTCTTACTTGTACGTCAGGTGTGTCTGACAGCAGATCAAATTAGTCCACTCAGTGCATAGTGACTTGAACAGACACACACACAAAATCTGTTTTATTCTTTTTTTGTTACTTTCATTATACTCATTATAGTCCGTCAAAGGGAAATGAAACGCCAACCTCAATTAATACCTTTTTTCGCAATATGGACACATAGGCGGATAAATTGAATTATAATTTATTTCAAATAGCATTGTCCAAAATTAACAAGACAAATAACAGAATGTTAGTAATGATAAGGACACATATTTAAAAAGAAGTGAGATGAATTAGAACTCATCAAATTGCACCCCATTACAAAAGAAAGACAATTCAATAAAATATAAACTGTCGAGACACACCTCTTGATCAAAGAGTAACCTAAGCAAATATTTGAAAATGACCACACACTTCTCACAAGGGCTGTATTTTTTTCACTAGGTGTGCCAGTAAATAATCTCATCCATACATGTTGATTATGACAACAAAAACAGATGGACTTCATCTGCGTAATAAGAAGTGAATTTCGGCAAAAAACACATTTTCATCAAATTTAATGGAGACACACCTGGGTTGTTGTTGTTTGTTTAATGTTTATTGTACATTCTTTGCATGTGTCGAGTAACTGTTGACTATATGATGAATATTTTAGGACGCCGGAAAGACGGTTATGTCATTCGGTGTATCGTAATTGAAGCAATTAAGCATCTTGTCATTTGATACGTATAATCCTTGTAATATTCCATGGCTCACTTCCAGCTCCGGGCCCCACCATCATCCTGTGGCCCACAATAGTGCCAGGGGCCACCATGTCAGTTTGTAAACCGTTGGCAGAGAAACCAGGCCTGCCTTTTGCGACCCGCTCTCCCTGTCCTGACCTAGATCTCTGACAGTGAACAGCTGCTTCCTAAAACGACGTCGTGCTGCCATCAGCAGAACAGCCAGGAGAGATAAACGTCAGATTGGACCTTCGCTGAGCCTCTTGACGCAGCTCAGTGCCCTGTGGTTTGTTTAGGCCATTCGCAAACACTTGGCGGCTAACTACTGCTGCTGTTGTTGTTGTTGTTGGTTTTTTTTAAGCTTCTCCTGCTTTTTTTAAAGAACAATGCCTCCATTCACTGCCTACAATACCGAAAAATGCACACCAGACTAACTGCTGGAATTGTCGGAGCTTCATAATGACAACTGGTGAGAGTCACGTCACTGAGTCAGAAAGAACCAACTTTGATTATTGAAAGCATCCTATCCTTATTACTTTGGCTATTTTCATAGCAAGGTTAAAACTTTCCAAGCACCCACATTCACATTTATGATACATCTATATATTCTTGGTTGGTATAAACCTTTTCATAATATTTGTAAACAAAAGACACTAGAATACTCCTGAGTGGCAAACGCGAGTGATTCAAAAAAATTACAAAACTGTACATTCGTGTTTTTCACTGGACAGCGACGTTATATATATAAAAAAAAAAAGCGAATACAAACTAAAACAAAAAATAAAAACCTGATAAAACCGACAAATAAAACAGACTTGACAAAAAATAATTAAAGCTAACTTAAGTTGAATAACAAAAATAAAAACTAACTATAATGAAAATTCCCAAACTATTATAAGCCTACTACACAGCACCAACCGTTTCAATGTCAAAACATCACATCTGTGTCATTAGCAACTGAAAAGTCACTTAATCGGCGAATCCCTCATTGATCATATGTCTAAATTTCCACCACATCTTTTCTTGAATCAACCAGTCTATTGAAATTATGGCTGGCATTCTGTCTCCCTTGAAAACATATTGGCCTTCATGTTTATAATGTACTGCAGCTAAATTGTTCACAGAGGTGTATAAATGGCTGTTTGTCTACACAGTATGTGCCCTGTGATTGGCTGGTGACCAGTTCAGGGTACCCCATCTTTTGCCCGAAGCTCCTCCACAAACCCAACGAGGACTAGCTGCATATAGAAAATGGACTGGAGGAGTTCACGCAAGTATAAATCTTCCATGCACTTCTCTGCAAATTGTCTGACCCCATAACTCATTGTTGTATGCATAGCAATATAAATAATTTCTCACTTCATGTCGGCAAATACGTCCTTAACTTTTCATGAATTTTCATGTACGCTGCACGTGTGTTAAATCCTCTCATTGGTTAAAATGTCAATCATCCTAAATCGGTTTAGATAATCCCTTGAATGTCAAGTGTCGGCAAAGAGTAGGATTATGACCGCTAGGTATGGTTATTCCTCAAGGAGATCATGTTTGTGATTGTCTTTTTCCTTGTTTCTTTTATTGCGTCTCCTTGATGGAATCACTAGTGGGAGCTAACGTAAAAAGAGGAGCAGCGGCCAAGCAGCAAATAAAGTCATTTAGATTACATTATGGTTTGCATTGCGCTTTCTTTGAAAAACAAACAATTGTCGCAACTGACTACCAGGTTGGATTTAAAATGGTCCAACGAAACCCCGCAGGGTTGTGTGCTCAAATAAAGATGATACAAGAAATATTCAAAGATGATTCATAACCTTTTGTGTCATAGTTTTGAAGGAAATGAGCAATTCCCTGTGTTAAAATCATAGATGACGAGTATACCAATTAACCACACGTCTGGCAGATGGCTATCAGTCCAAGATTTAATTTACCTCGACCAGCGCCACCGCTGTTGCTGTGGCGGATTAGCACCCATGATTTTAGATTAGATTGGGGCTCCTGTGGAAATGCAAAGAAAGCAAGAAGATTATGACCAATGAGGTAACTCAAGTGAACCATTGTTACATTTCTATAAGATACAGAAATGTAGCTGCCGATTGGCTTTGCTTCAACAGATGGGAGCACTTTGGGGAGCAGTATACTGCTAACTAGTGTGTCTTTCAGTAGTTTGGGATTAGAGGTGGGGGGGGGGCGGGGTAATGTCAGAAATTGTAAATGTTCAGATGCATGTGAGGGGGAAAAGGCTATAGAGTAACTGGACATAATCCATATAAGAACGAGGAGGGCATGTTAAGCGAATGCTGAATTATGAATTGATAATCTCAAAAATTGGAGGAAAAAAAAAATCATGATGTTGTGTTATTAACAGAACAGTGTATGTACAGTATATGAGTTGGGGCAGGGTTTTCCATCCATCCTCTTCTTAACAATGAGAACCACTTGGCTCCAATAGTGCTGTAATACCCGTCCACCTGCCTCCCCCATCTCACCCTCTGGCTCATCTAGTGACTGCTGACACAGCCATTACTCACCAGTTTAAAGCAGCTCTTTGGCTGTGCAGCTCAGCCGCTTCGTTAAGGTTTTTGGGGAGGGGTTGAGTGCAAAGGGTCAGGCCAATGGGCATCTGGGATTACCACCAGTCCACCATCTGCCATTCACATAATAATGATAATAATAATAATAATCAGAGTGAGGGAACCAATTGCCTGAGTAAATATCATACCCATTTAAAGGCCGCTTAGCTACTTTTATGTTTGTACAAGTCAACCCGAGCATATTTTCTTTCAAGAATATCTTCTATGCAGGTCCACTAGTTTAAACAAGGAATTCTGATAAATATTGCGTTTGTGGAATAAAAATTAAGCCACACATTTTTTGCCATCTCTGGGGGCGGGCATTTTGTCACTTTTGTCGACTGAAAATGACATCACAACCTCTCACGTAACGACCAATCACAGCTCACATGTTTTCTGAAGCTGAGCCCTGAAGGTGTGTGATGTCATTTTCAGTGGACAGAAGTGGCAAAATGGCCGCCCCCTGAGATGGCTAAAAGCAGGTGGATTTTTCTGCTTAACTCATCTTCCACACACGCAATATTAATCAGAATGCCTTGTCTCAACTAGTGGGCCTGCCCAGAACATATTCTGGAAAAAAAACATGTTTCTTTTGACTTCCTGTTTAACCAGACATGGATGATTTTTTAACCCCATCAACAAGCTGGAAAAGAGGTGAGGATATTTAACTATTCCATTAGATTTTTTCTGTTCAGTCGCCATAAAACTTTGTTTCATCATCAAACTATCATGATGAAATGATGAGGATTTTTGTGGTAAATATACTGTAACTTGATGTATAATACTTGTAGATCCCAGTGGAATAATCCTCCACAAATCAATAAAACCATATAAGATTACATTTCATTGATTTAAGCTCTAAAGAGTGTTACATCAGTCATGCTAGACTGACCAATATGATCCAAAATGGTCAGATGTGCTTTTCATATGAATCGGGACTAATTGAAACAGATGCTCTGCGTGGGCACACTTTTCCTGCTTTTTTTACAAACGCATCACACTGTTAAATAATCGGCTCAGCCATAATTACAAATTCACATCCTGTCCTTTTATCTTCCCATATTCAAATCTCCAACCGTCTTAATCCTGGGGGGAGAAAAAAACCCCAATTAATTTCCATATAGTAGCCTGATATGACAAAAGTCTGCATGTATGATTTAAAACAATGTGCTAACATACGCCAGCTCCTACGTGTGATGTAAAATGCACCAAGCCAATATGGCTAGCCAAAAGACAGAGACAGCGGCCCGTCCGAGGTCATTGCAGTGCAGGTCGCTTATTGTTTCGCTGTGGAGTGTAATGCTCCACAGAGGCGTCAGTGAGGGATTAGCAAGTAGCGGCACATGTCAGGGAGTGAGAGTGTGGGCCCAAGCGTGCGCGACGGACCCCTCGTCATTGAGCTCAGGGCTGGTGACACACGTCCAAGCACGCCTCGCTTATCGCAGCAGACAGATTATGTTTCCGCACGGGCACATGAAATGCTCACCTGCGAGCATGTGATGGCTATTGTGATTACACAGCAAACATTGACGCTAATCACGGTATCTGTTTTTGTCATTTTTCAAACCTATTTTTCATTACTTTTAAATGTTTTTAAAGTGGAAATAACCCCAAACACATTTTTTTCAAGAATATGTTCCCAGCAGGCCCACAAGTTGAAGCACGGCATTCCGATTAATATTGCGTTTGTGAAATATAAGTTAAGCAGCAAAATCCACCCCTTTTTAGCCCTCTCAGGGGGCGGCCATTTTGTCACTTCTGTCGACTGAAAATGACATCACAACTGCTCAGGGCTCAGGTAACGACCAATCACGACTGACCTGTTTTCTGAAGCTGTTTTTATTCTGTTCCCGTCTTCCTGAGCTCAAGTAGCATAATGCTAAAAATCCCTGAAAAGAGAGTTTAATTTTTCACACATTGGATTGGAAAGACCTATGTTTGATATTAACGTTTCTCTATTTGTGTGACCCAGAAATGGATCTAAAATCGCTTTTCATTTTAGAGAGTGACAGTTTGAGACCGAGCTTTAACTTCTCCGTTTCAGGACCTCTGTCTAAACTGCATTAGATCGTCTTCATCTCTGCTTGTTTGTATTACATTAAAATCTAGACATAAGTCATTTGGCCAAGGTAAGGAGACACTTTTATTTGAGACCATGATTTATAACAAACCAGTGACCAGAGAGGGTCTTTAATTTAAAATGTCTGACCATCTATCTTCAAATAGTTACGCAAAAAAAAAATGTTAGCTTTAGACTCTCCATTAATACAAACACACACATGCACATACTTCACCACAGCTATGGCTGCTTAATTGGTTACATTTTTGCAATAGCACGATCGCAAATCAATGTATATTAAGGCAACCCGACAGAACAAACACATACAAGTCTTGTTTATTCTTTCCCTCATTTTTCAACAGCAATCCATCATAGCGACAGAGGAATTTTAAGAAACTTTTAAGGCCCTGAATAATCCTGAATAATAATGAAGTTTGAAGTTCTTGTCCACTTTCCTTTTCGCTATAACCTCATTTTAGATCAGCCGTTCAAAGTGTGATTTTAGCAAGCAGTGTCCTCAGCTGGTGAGCAGGCAGGCAGGAGGGCAAGCTGCTGCCATGTAATCGGGCAGGGAACTTGAGCTGTCTCTCACCGGGTCTCCGTGGCCCCGCTCATTATCTTATCTCCTATTGTAACCTGCTGTAATTCCCCCGCTCATGATTGATGATGTCGCTGTCTGATTACACCAGGACAAAACACAGCCAAGATCACCTTTCGGCCTTGTATCCAACTCCGCAGACTCCGTGAGGTCCACAGTGGGAGGCTGATGGGCTTCTGTCACATGCACACCAGCAAAGAAACCAAACTGGTCATAAACTCAGTTTTGAGACAAATTGGTTGAGGTTGTTTGTTTTGCACAAAAAAACAAAACAAAAAAAAAACAATTGAACACACCTTCAGAAAACAAACAGAATCTGTTCAATGAGGGTTTAGAACCTTCATGTTGGATGGATTTAAACGTATCATTTGACCATAAGCCATCATCGTGGAAATGAATTCAGTCCGGAGGTCGAAACTTTAAATATGTCTTTGGGCTGCCCGTCCTGTCAAATCAGGCGGGTAGCTTGTGCTCTTTTTCCATTGAAACAGTGAGCCTCACTTCTCGTTGAAGTACATGAAGACAGATGCCTCATTATCCATGCCAAAGAGGACAAAACAAGTCCTGGACCCCCTGACCCCCCTGCTGGCATTTGGTTTCAAGTACGCCAACACAAGGCAACCGGCACCAACGCCGGGCCGGGCTCATCTCTGACCTCAGAGAGTGCAGGTCGCTCACGGAGTCACATAAAACATTCAGTGCATCCAAAAGTCCCCACCAGCAGTGTTAACAGCAGCATTGTCCTTCCTGCCCCTGACTCAACTCAACGTGTAATAAGGCACCCCCTCCAGTGGTCAGGGCCAATCGTACTGGAGACACAGATACAGTGACACCCTTCAAATCCATTCACAAGTGCAGTGAGTCTGGGATGCTGAAAGAAACACAATTCATTAACAAAGCCAACATTTGTTTTTCTTTTGAGGAAATCCGTTTGTCCGGCACCAGAGCTGGGCCTTCCGTGAAACGTGAAATAATTGAGCGAACCACTTAGTTGCAACTAGTAAGAGGTGCTGTTGATTCCGACCGTCTCAACTTGTTTGCTGTCTCGATACGAACAACATAGCATCTCCTATACGGAGGTTTACTCAGACAACTACTTAAGGAACGTTTTTCATCTTAAAATTACATTGAATGGAAAAAGGAGTTCGGAATATTCAGAGAGATGATGTCATCTAAAAAATAAAATTGTTTTTTTTTGTTGTTGTTTTTTTTTTTTTACATTTTCCCCAGAGCCAATCATGAAAAGGTCTTGTTTTTTTTTTACATTTTCTCCAGAGCCAATCAAGAAAAGGTCTTCAAATGGAAATACGTCAAACTTGTGACATCTGTTTCAAACAATAACTATGACACCACACACCACTGACCCCCTACTGTTAAAATACTGTAATATAATAATTATCTGGGATTGGTTGTATTATTGTTAAATAAGAGTCTTTTGAGGAAACAATGAGACACCTGCTCCAGATTGTATGACATCAGTACAATACATTGCAGTTTGACAACTAATGTGCTCAACTGTAAATAGGATAGATTATGAACATGGATAATACTGGAAACACTGAGAGACATATGTGTTAACGCCAAATTTAATCAGTTAATGTGCTGGTTTTTGGCCAACTTTTAGTCTGTATTATGTGTGTTGGACGCATCCGTTTATCCTCACTGATGGGCGCCTGTTTTGCTGTTGACAAACGACGGGAGAAAATGTAAAATATATATATATATATATATATATATATATATATATATATATATATATATATATAAAATCTAGTGTGGTTTGAAAGAGATGTGCTACTTGTATACAGGGCAAGAATGAGCTAGAATTAAAGTTTTATCCTTATACAGATTGCATGGGAAACTTATATCTCATCCGTTATCATTAGAAATTGTCTTTCAATTTTTTTTTCTATGAACATTTACCTTCATTTTAGCCATTAAGGCCCTAGTATCAATCATACACTCATTTTGATGTAAGATGAATAAAGGTCAGAGCAAAAAACATAAATGGAGTACTACACTGTACCACTAGATAGCAGTAGACACGTGTCTGCTGCCATCTAGTGGTACATTCCTGAATTTCACTGTACTGTAGTCTGATCTTGCACACGGAACTGTATTAAATGAATCCTACAGGTTTATTTGTAAAGGCAAATTATCAATGTATTCATTTATTGTCCAATATCAAATGACTCCGTTACATGGCGCCGAACTCCAATCCCACACAATACTATGACGTGTTCATACCACTGGGATGCTTGACTGTTAACATAAAAGTAATATGTTCAGAAAGCACCGATTCTAACATTACCCAGGTGCTGTAACAAACCGATCCGCATCAAAATCGGGAAGGAATTCAATGAGTTATGATGAATTTATCGGATGACGGGGGACTCCCAGTTGAAGATGACGGGTACGTCTGCATGCGCTCAACCAGGCGAGGTTCTTTCTAGTGGTTACATTTCCATCGGATGTGTCCAAATTCACAGACAGCGTCCTTCGAAGGCCACATTTGAGCGCGATTTCGGCAGCATGACGTCAATTCCGGCGCAACCCGACCGCACGCGGGTTCTAGAAAGTCGATTCGGAGGCCAGGCACTTCAACGCATTTAGGCTCCTCCTCATGTAGTCTCCGCGAACGGCATAAACCGTGGCGAATTTGGACAGGCTTATCGTAAATTTGGAAACAACGTGCGGTCGCGGGTAGTGCCGGAAGTGACGTTATGCAACACAGGACAGGTCCTACATTCGTTGCCGAGTAACATGGTGTGTGGAAATATCGCGAGATGATGGACGCAGTTGCTCAGCCACGCGCGTTTTGTAACATGGGAAGGACATGTTACAGTGTCTTTGAAAGTCAGAAGAGACTTCATGGCGGCACATTTGAAGGTAAAATAACACGCGAACCTGTACTTTTCCTGTATTCTTTCATGTACTTTACATGACGGTGGAGTTTGGTCCTTAAGCCACACTGGTTGGCTTGGGTTGCTAAATAAACAGAACAACAAGTAAATAAGGTTTTGTTTGTTCGAGTCATTCGTCAGGGTGTAGCAGACAAGCATTCGGTGCAGGAGCGCCTTGAGCTGCATTTCATGCATAATCTGTTGGTTCATGTTTTCATTTAAGAGCAATGACAATGCTGTGACGTTGCCACTCAAAATCTCACTGGTCAGTTTTTGTGTACAATGCGTAGTGGTATACGACAATCAATATCTATCCAAATTTTGGAAATAGAAATAGAGTAGACTCACTGTTAGTAGAGTGCCAATGTGTTCCCACAGCCTAGCTAACGTAGTTAATTGACTAAACAAAAAATAATAATAATAAAAATGCAAATAATAGCCGGTGATAAAATACTCCTTCAGTGCTTTTTCGGATTTTTTTTTAACGCCTTATTCTTGAAGATGACAACATCAATAAATCGTCTTAATGGATGGGAATAGCTTGCTTCTCTGAACCTGTTGTATTATCTTTGATAATGCTTCCTGGTTCACATTCCTTCAGTATTGCTGCTCTCCACAGTATTTTCCCTGCCTCAAATGTCTGCAAAACTCAACCAATCAAACCTGTGATTGACTTTACATATCCCTATTTTTTTGGGGTGAGTCTGTGTGTGTGTGTTTCTTCATCCACTGAGGTTGGAGAAAGAAACAAGCTTATTTTGACAAAGCAACAAGTGGAAAGTACAATTATCTGTTTTCAAGTGTTGGGAATAAAAGCAAAAGGTTGTCAGAAAAATAAACAAAGTATAGAGTAAAATCTACTTATGTACAGTAACAAAGTATTTACACATAATAAATTAGGAATGCCAGGAGAATGTATGTTAAATGATAGAGTCAAAAATGACAGGAGGGAATGTAACCAGAATATTGATTCAATAATCTATTCTGTTGCATGTTTGTGTGATCTTTTCTGTGCACAGAAGCAGCTAAAAGAGGCGGTGAAGATCATCGGCTCGGGTAGTTTCCTCTTTGCGTCCTACCTCACAGTGGTGGGAGATGAACGTTTCTATGCCAACCAGCTGATGCCCCTGCTGCAAAAGGTAGTGGGCGCAGAGACGGCTCACGTGCTAGCGGTAAAAATGATTAGTCTGAGTTTGGTTCCACTCAACCGCTACCAGGACCCCGAGTTACTGGTGAGTGCATCATCTTATTGTCTAAAAGACTAAATTGTGTCTGCGAAAACCGTGTTGGTCCTCTGATGTGTGCAGCGAGTTAACGTCATGGGATTGAAGTTCAAAAACCCCGTTGGGGTCGCGGCAGGCTTCGATAAGCACGGAGAAGCGGTGGACGGTTTGTACAAGATGGGCTTTGGCTTTGTCGAAGTTGGGACCATCACCCCCAAACCGCAAGAGGGGAACCCCAAACCACGTGTGTTCCGACTGGCAGCAGACCGCGCCATCATCAACCGGTACGTTTGTCGCTCATCATGAAGACCGGCTCTTGGGGCTTTCAGTAGTGCAAATGTGGCAGAGGTAAGAAACATGACATTGTAAGAGCAATCCGAGGTGGGCATTTTACTAAATTTTTCTGCTCCGTCATTCGTCAGCGGCCAGGGTACCCGCCCGTCATTCGTCAGCCTGTCTTTTTTCGTGATGAGCTGAATTGTCAGTCCGTCGGTCTGTCAGTAAAGTCCGTCAAAGTCCGTTGGTCCGTCAGTCGATCCCCCCCCCAAAAATGTCAGAAAAACGGGCGCCAGCCCACTGATGGATGCGGGTAGTGACGATTACACTGACGTATAAAAAACCCACTTCCGCCATTCGTCAGTCCGTCATTTTTATAAGGTGTCCCGTCAATCCTCAGGGACGGACTAACGCATCGGTCCGTAAGTCTGACGGAATGCCCACCTCTGAGGACAATGTTTATGAATATAAGCACGTAAGAATTTAATCTGTCAACATCTATTACGAGGATCGAACACATGACAACAAAAACGTGCAAATTCTAAAAAAAATTATACTGTTTATCGAGGGACAAATGAATATATTCTTTTTCCACAAGGCTCAGTGATAATACTAGTCCATGGTGTACTTTTCAAATACCTATGTACTTACAGTTCATATACATATATTCCTGGTTTCATCCTTTTAGTACTTGTACCAAAAGGATCCTTTTTTGGGAGGGGCTGATTCATTCCTTATACAATGACGGTACTCGTACATTCACTTTCAAGTGCAAATGAGCCCTCAGCTTTGTGGGTGGATTTGATCGTAGTAATTGTTCCTTTTTATTTTTAGTATTGAACTAATTTAGTGGTCTTTTTCTATAGTACTCAACAGTTCCTTTCCCCATACGTAGTACAGCCCAGATTTCCCCACGAAGTAAACACGTGTATTTTTGCTAATCCTGTATGTGATGTTTCAACGGTTTAGTCGTAAGAATTCTACGTGCGCTCCCTCCTAGGTATGGTTTCAACAGCTGCGGTGTTGTAGAAGCGCAGCAGAGGTTGAAAGTCCGAGAGGCAGCTCAGCGGGAGCAAACGAGAGGTTTGTTTTCCCTCGTTATATATGGATGCATTCAATTAAAGATTTGACCCTGTCTGCTTAACTTCGGCTTTTCCCTCCTTTGGCCTCATTAGTCTGTGCCCCGGCGGAGTCACGTGCGCGCTGATGCAGGTTGTTGTGGTTTTTCTTTCCAGCCGGCCTTCCCCTGGGCATCAACCTGGGGAAGAACAAGCAGTCCCAGGATGCGGGGGCAGATTACTTGGAGGGGATGAGAGTGCTGGGCCCGCTGGCCGACTACCTTGTGGTAAATGTCAGCAGTCCCAATACGCCAGGTCTCCGTGACCTACAAGGCAAAGCTGAGCTCGGCCGGCTCCTGCATTCGGTATGTTGAAACATCAGCTAATATTTGACTTTACGTGACTTTGCGCGGGGCATCCGCGCGACGCTAAGCTAGCCTCACCTCCCGAGAGTCTTCTTTTATAATATCAATCTCAGGTGTACTGTTATCCACATGATCGTTTCATATTAGAACAAAGAAGGTGAACGGGTTCTTATGCGATCTCGAAGCAGCCCGGCATTTCTTATTTTCTTCAAATCAAGAAATGTTTCCAGTTCTCTTTCGTCTGCTCTTGCTTTTGTTCGCCTTCACTTTGGACTCATCCAAAAACGGTGTTTCTCAAATAATGACAGGTGTTGAAGGAGCGGGATGGGATGCAGGGAAGTCACAAGCCTCCGATCCTGGTCAAGATCGCGCCTGACCTCAGCGCGCAGGACAAACGGGACATTGCCGACGTCGTTACTGAGGTTGGAAGTTTTTGATTTCAATCTAATCTTGATTAGACACCGCTCTGAGGTCTTTGCATTTATTTCCAGACATTTGCTGGTTTGTTTTAGTGGTTTGATTGTTCGAAATTAAGGTTCCCGCGGATCCTTAATAAGTCTCCAAAAAAAAAGTGTTTGTTGATTCTTTTTTTTTACTTATGTGAAGCACATTGATCTATTTTCTGTACGAAATGCTCCAAATCAGTAAAGCTGACTTGCCATTAAATCCGTGAATCTAAAAAAAAAAAAAAAAAAGTCCTCACTTGGCATAAAATGTCTGAAATGCATCCTGCTTTAAATTTTGAAGAGTCGACTCTACGTCGGCGTCACCCTTTCCACTGTGACCTCAGCACTACGTCTGGAGGTCATTTTTAGAAAGCACGCAGTAGTGTTTTTGTGTTCAGCGGCGCGAGTAGAAGACAAACCTTAAATGGAAAAGGCCATTAAGAAAGGGCACATATTTTTACAACAATCTTTTTCGGGAGGGGAGTCGCGGACGATATACGCGGGGGGGGGTGTGGGGGTGACACACGTTTGGCCTCCCACGCACACACAGTCGCATTTGTCTTTTGCTTTTTGCAGCTCGGAGTAGATGGCTTAATGGTGTCCAACACCACTGTGTCCCGGCCAGAGGTGCTACAAGATCCTCAAAGGTGTGAGACTGGTGGGCTGAGTGGACAGCCTCTCAAAGACATGTCCACAAACGCCGTCAGAGAAATGTACAGACTCACGAAAGGTACAGTACATCTCTTGATTTTTTTTTTTATTTTAATTTTTTCCCTCTTTCTATGCAAGTGACAGTCCGTCTAAGTGTGATGACGTTCTCCTAGGGAAAGTGACAATCATTGGAATTGGCGGCGTGGCCAGCGGACAGGACGCGATGGATAAAATCCGCGCTGGCGCATCATTGGTTCAGATTTACACAGCTTTGGCCTACCAGGGTCCACCTGTAGTGACCAAGATAAAGCGGGAATTGGAACAGCTTCTGAAGTGAGTGTTATTCCGCGTTCAAACCTTCAGCTAGTCACCGGAGTTCATCGGTTGCTGACATTGACGGAAATTGACTCGTTTGCCATGTAAATCCATGTACAGTGTCCTGTATTGCCCAGTAGTGGGAAGAACTGCACTGCTTCATTCTGAAAAGCAGTTCTAATAATAGAGTATGATTCGTGTGTTACTTCATTATTTTTCTGACAACTTTAAACATTTCTTTTGTTAAATCTGATCTTTGTCTGCACATTACGGAAACAAATGCGATTTCTAATGTGAATGAAACACGTCCGTGATGTAGGGCTGTGCAATTAATCGAAATTCAATTACCATTACGATTATGCCAATTTTTTAATCGTGGAGTGTAATAATCGTTTGTCGATTATTATTAAAACGATTATTAATATGCATTTATATCCAACCTATTACGTTGTACACAAGGAAATCACACTTAAATTGATAGATTTGTACCTTTTTTTTAAAAAAATGTTATAATAACTAATTTTACAAATTTTGTTTGGTCCGAACTAAATAGTGTTTGAAAGAAATGTATGTCTTTATATTTTTTACATTTAAACATTTTCTTGTTTTGTACTAAAAAAAGAAATGATCGTTTGAATAATCGCGATTTTAATTATTACCACTATAATTGTGATGAATATTTTTATCATAATCGAGCAGCCCTAACGTGATGTGACACACACGTGCACAAAAGACGACGTCACGCATCAATCTTTACGAAAGTAAATATGGTCCAGCGTGTATGGGCTCATCTTTTTATCATCATATATCGTCAGAGGAGGATGTAGAAATATTTTAGGGGAAACGAGACGACGCTTTTTCATGTCTTCATATCACGGTGACGTCGACTGAACATGACATCATGCCACCGAGACGTCTGCTAAAGATCAATCACTCGACCTCCTTACTTTCCACTGTTCTTATCGAGAAATGCTTGGCGCACGCTGTTTTGCGCCGCCCCAGCCACAAGCAACCTACGGCTAGCTAACATGGCTAATAAACGCGAGGCCTGTCGCGGAGGCAAAAGTTGACTTCGCCCCCGTGGCAGCGGATAAGCTACACTTCTATCATTGTCACGACGGGACAACAGGAAGCGATTAACCGGAGAAAGATGGAGAAGCCATGCTAATTGCTAAGCTATCGTGACACGTCGTTACGAAACACCCAAATGTGTTTGGGTGACACAGTCCATAGAGTTCTAGCTTGAACCACATTATAGTGGAGCGAAACCAACTTTGAAGAGCAGAATAGTAATCAAAATAATAAATGTGAAGGACAATATAATGATAATACATAGCAACATAAGATGCTATCTGAAACCGGAAATGAATTACAACGTCAGCGCATAATAGATATTTAGCATCCAAGATAACCTTTATTAGTCCCACAATAGGGAAATCCGCCTCTTTTTACCAGCAATGAAGAAAACAGGAAACACAAAAATAGTAATACGTTGCACAAAATAGAAACCTCAACTTTAGTCCGTGCTTGAACTATTGAATCCAGTCTATCAGCAATGTTATTTTGTTTGCTTGTGAACTAGAGTTTTGAGTTCTCATTTTGACTTTTGAGATTTGATTGATCTTATTTAGTGGACTTGCTTTGTTGTCTGTGATACCATTTGCTTCCCTTTGACTTTTTGCAGAGAACAAGGCTTTAGCAGTGTTTCTGAGGCCGTCGGGGCGGACCACAAGGGAGTAGATGGCTCCACCCACTAGCCAAGCAAGGATCGTTACCACAAGCTGATGTCCCCGCCGTCTCTGCAGCAGTTTTTCCGCCAGCTGGGCAGAAGTTCATCTTTTGTTACAGTGTAACAGCAAAATGCATTTTTACAAATGCATAATCTGACGTTTCAGCCTGCCTGGTATCTTGTAGGCATCCTTCCATTATTTTATTTTTATTTTATTTTTTTTTATCACCGGGAAGCTGAAGCTAATTGCAGGTGACTCCCCACACCGATCACCTGTCAATCACAGCGTTGACACGTCGAGACAAGACAGCCACTCACACTCTTGTTTTGTTGTCCAGGGAGAACTCAACATGTAAAGGCATCAAATGCACTTTAAAACCGAGAGCCTCCTTTTTGTCATGCTTGAATGCTAACTAAGGTTCTGGTGTGCTGCTCTTGGCCACAGCATTGATTAAACAAATACTGAACATAATTTATTTTATTTTTTATGAAAACTGTTTAATCACAGTAAAGAAAGTGTCTCACTTTGCATGTCAATGTGAGCTGCTGTTGTTTCCCGTCAAGTAAAAGCTTGGACAGAAAACGTAGCCTCGTTTAACCGTAATGCAAAAATGTGCACGAGAGATGCAAATGCCGTATAATATATTCAGCAATTCAGTCAACTGCAACTGGCTTTTTTTTTTTTTTTTTTTTCAAGCACTTGAATTCACTCCGTTACAAATTGTCATGAAAACCCCATCTTTGCTCGCACTCGTATTGTGGCATTCAAAATTACTGGCAGTGGGTAAAATTACTGCTACTGCCGAGTTAAAACGATTACTGGATAAGATTGAAAGTCGTTTCACAGAATTGAGAATAAATGACTTGATTTGTAGTAACTCCTAACGTGTATGTATTATTCATTTGATCAAACATGCAGACTTGTCATATAAGTTAATGAAGAGGTGGATATGCATACTTCATCATCCATCAAATTGTGCTCGTAGAAGCTGAGATTCAGGATGCATTTGGTGTGAGATGTAAACCTTGCAACAATATCGTTGTCATTGTCTAATCTGACAGTCACCGTCATATATGGATTTTTTCAAGGTGAGCAGTAGATGGACAAAGACCTTCAAAACATGCCTTTGGCTTCCTGGCTTGCATGAGACACTCTTCTTATGTTTAACTTTCAACATGGTGGCTTTGACGGTGACATTCTTGCTCTGACCAATCAGTGTGTAGAGGCAGAAATGTGATTGGACAAAAATAAATAAATCATGTAAAATGTACAGCACGAGAAGCTATGAAATAACAGGCTTGGCCTGTTGGGGATCAATTAAAACAATTTCAAGGAGCACGTATTACAATGTAATAATGCTGTCAAACTGCATTTAAGATGCCAACAGAAGTGAAGTCACAGTCCGTGTTCAAATCCTAGCCCTAGTTTGAAACCCGACATTGAAACCCTAACCCTATCTTGAAACCCTACTACTAAATGCTAACCCTAGTTTGAAGCTCTACTTCTAAACCCAAACCCTAGCTTGAAACCCTCCTTCGAAACCCTAACCCTAGTTTGGAACCCTCCTTCTTAACCCTAACCCTAACTTGAAACCCTACTTCTAAACCCTAACCCTAGTTTGAAACCCTACTTCTAAACCCTAACCCTAGTTTGAAACCCTACTTCTAAACCCTAACCCTAGCTTGAAACCCTCCTTCTAAACCCTAACCCTAACTTGAAACCCTACTTCTAAACCCGAACACTAGCTTGATACCCTACTTCTATGCCCTAACCCTAGTTTGAAACCCTCCTTCTAAACCCTAACCCTAACTTGAAACCCTCCTTCGAAACCCTAACCCTAGCTTGAAACCCTACTTCGAAACCCTAACCCTAGTTTGAAACCCTACTTCTAAACCCTAACGTTAGTTTGGAACCCTCATTCTAAACCCTAACGTGAAACCCGACTTCTAAACCCTAACCCTAGTTTGAAACCCTACTTCTAAACCCTAACCCTAGCTTGAAACCCTACTTCTAAACCCTGACCCTAGTTTGAAACCCTCCTTATAAACCCTAAACTTAGCTTGAGACCCTACTTTTAAACCCTAACCCTAGTTTGAAACCCTACTCCGAACCCCTAACGCTAGTTTGGAACCCTCCTTCTAAACCCTAACCCTAGCTTGAAACCCTACTTCTAAACCCTAACCCTAGTTTGAAACCCTCCTTCTAAACCCTAACCCTAGTTTGAAACCCTAGCTTGAAGCCCTAACTCTAGTTTGAAACCCTAACCCTAGTTTGAAACCCTAGCTAGAAGCCCTAACCCTTATTTGAAACCCTAACCCTAGTTTGAAACCCTAGCTAGAAACGCTAAACCTAGTTTGAAACCCTAACCCTAGTTTGAAACCCTAACCCTAGTTTGAAACCCTAGCTTGAAACCCTAACCCTAGTTTGAAACCCTAACCCTAGTTTGAAACCCTAACTTGAAACCCTAACCCTAGTTTGAAACCCTAACCCTAGTTTGAAACCCTAGCTTGAAACCCTAACCCTAGTTTGAAACCCTAACCCTAGTTTGAAACCCTAGCTGGAAACCCTAACCCTAGTTTGAAACCCTAACTGGAAACCGTAACCCTAGTTTGAAACCCTAGCCTTAACCCTGACCTTCATTTGAAATCCTAACCCTAGTTTGAAACCCTAGCTGGAAACCCTAACCCTAGTTTGAAACCCTAGCTAGAAACCCTAACCCTAGTTTGAAACCCTAGTTTGAAAACCTAACCCTTGTTTGAAACCCTAGCTAGAAACCCTAACCCTAGTTTGAAACCCTAACCCTAGTTTGAAACCCTAGCTGGAATCCCTAACCCTAGTTTGAAACCCTAGCTGGAAACCCTAACCCTAGTTTTATACCCTAACCCTTGTTTGAAACCCTACCTTGAAACCCTAACCCTAGTTTGAAACCCTAGTTGGAATCCCTAACCCTAGTTTGAAACCCTAGCTGGAAACCCTAACCCTAGTTTGAAACCCTAGCTTGAAACCCTAACCCTCATTTGAAACCCTAACCCTAGTTTGAAACCCTAACCCTAGTTTGAAACCCTAGCTAGAAGCCCTAACCCTAATTTGAAACCCTAACCCTAGTTGGAAACCCTAGCTTGAAACCCTAACCCTAGTTTGAAACCCTAGCTAGAAGCCCTAACCCTAAATTGAAACCCTAACCCTAGTTGGAAACCCTAGCTTGAAACCCTAACTCTAGTTTGAAACCCTAACTCTAATTTGAAACCCTAGGTGGAAACCCTAACCCTAGTTTGAAACCCTAACCCTAGTTTGAAACCCTAGCTGGAAACCCTAACCCTAGTTTGAAACCCTAGCTGGAATCCCTAACCCTAGTTTGAAACCCTAGCTGGAAACCCTAACCCTAGTTTGAAACCCTAGCTGGAAACCCTAACCCTAGTTTGAAACCCTAGCTTGAAACCCTAACCCTAGTTGGAAACCCTAGCTGGAAACCCTAACCCTAGTTTGAAACCCTAGCTAGAAGCCCTAACCCTAGTTGGAAACCCTAGCTTGAAACCCTAACCCTAGTTTGAAACCCTAACCCCGAGTTTGAAACCCTAGCTAGAAACCCTAACCCTAGTTTGAAACCCTAGCTAGAAGCCCTAACCCTAGTTGGAAACCCTAGCTGGAAACCCTAACCCTAGTTTGAAACCCTAACCCTAGTTTGAAACCCTAGCTAGAAGCCCTAACCCTAATTTGAAACCCTAACCCTAGTTGGAAACCCTAGCTGGAAACCCTAATCCTAGTTTGAAACCCTAGCTTGAAACCCTAACACTAGTTGGAAACCCTAGCTGGAAACCCTAACCCTAGTTTGAAACCCTAGCTGGAAACCCTAAACCTAGTTTGAAACCCTAGCTTGAAACTCTAACCCTCATTTGAAACCCTAACCCTAGTTCGAAACCCTAACCCTAGTTGGAAACCCTAGCTGGAAACCCTAACCCTAGTTTGAAACCCTAGCTTGAAACCCTAACACTAGTTGGAAACCCTAGCTGGAAACCCTAACACTAGTTGGAAACCCTAGCTGGAAACCCTAACCCTAGTTTGAAACCCTAGCTTGAAACCCTAACCCTAGTTTGAAACCCTAGCTGGAAACCCTAACCCTAGTTTTAAACCCTAGCTTGAAACTCTAACCCTCATTTGAAACCCTAACCCTAGTTCGAAACCCTAACCCTAGTTGGAAACCCTAGCTGGAAACCCTAACCCTAGTTTGAAACCCTAGCTTGAAACTCTAACCCTCATTTGAAACCCTAACCCTAGTTCGAAACCCTAACCCTAGTTCGAAACCCTAGCTGGAAACCCTAACCCTAAATTGAAACCCTAGCTTGAAACCCTAACCCTAGTTTGAAACCCTAACCCTAGTTCGAAACCCTAGCTTGAAACCCTAACCCTAGTTCGAAACCCTAGCTGGAAACCCTAACCCTAGTTTGAAACCCTAGCTTGAAACCCTAACCCTAGTTTGAAACCCTAACCCTAGTTTGAAACCCTAGCTGGAAACCCTAACCCTAGTTGGAAACCATAGCTGGAAACCCTAACCCTAGTTTGAAACCCTAGCTTGAAACCCTAACACTAGTTGGAAACCCTAGCTGGAAACCCTAACCCTAGTTTGAAACCCTAGCTTGAAACCCTAACACTAGTTGGAAACCCTAGCTGGAAACCCTAACACTAGTTGGAAACCCTAGCTGGAAACCCTAACCCTAGTTTGAAACCCTAGCTTGAAACCCTAACCCTAGTTTGAAACCCTAGCTGGAAACCCTAACCCTAGTTTTAAACCCTAGCTTGAAACTCTAACCCTCATTTGAAACCCTAACCCTAGTTCGAAACCCTAACCCTAGTTGGAAACCCTAGCTGGAAACCCTAACCCTAGTTTGAAACCCTAGCTTGAAACTCTAACCCTCATTTGAAACCCTAACCCTAGTTCGAAACCCTAACCCTAGTTCGAAACCCTAGCTGGAAACCCTAACCCTAGTTTGAAACCCTAGCTTGAAACCCTAACCCTAGTTTGAAACCCTAACCCTAGTTGGAAACCCTAGCTTGAAACCCTAACCCTAGTTCGAAACCCTAGCTGGAAACCCTAACCCTAGTTTGAAACCCTAGCTTGAAACCCTAACCCTAGTTTGAAACCCTGACCCTAGTTTGAAACCCTAGCTGGAAACCCTAACCCTAGTTGGAAACCATAGCTGGAAACCCTAACCCTAGTTTGAAACCCTAGCTTGAAACCCTAACCCTAGTTTGAAACCCTAGCTGGAAACCCTAACCCTAGTTTGAAACCCTAACCCTAGTTTGAAACCCTAGCTGGAAACCCTAACCCTAGTTTGAAACCCTAGCTGGAATCCCTAACCCTAGTTTGAAACCCTAGCTGGAAACCCTAACCCTAGTTTGAGACCCTAGCTTGAAACCCTAACCCTCATTTGAAACCCTAACCCTACTTCGAAACCCTAACCCTAGTTGGAAACCCTAGCTGGAAACCCTAACCCTAGTTGGAAACCCTAGCTTGAAACCCTAACCCTAGTTTGAAACCCTAACCCGAGTTTGAAACCCTAGCTAGAAGCCCTAACCCTAATTTGAAACCCTAACCCTAGTTGGAAACCCTAGCATGAAACCCTAACCCTAGTTTGAAACCCTAGCTTCAAACCCTAACACTAGTTGGAAACCCTAGCTGGAAACCCTAACCCTAGTTTGAAACCCTAGCTTGAAACCCTAACACTAGTTGGAAACCCTAGCTGGAAACCCTAACCCTAGTTTGAAACCCTAGCTTGAAACCCTAACCCTAGTTTGAAACCCTAGCTGGAAACCCTAACCCTAGTTTGAAACCCTAGCTTGAAACTCTAACCCTCATTTGAAACCCTAACCCTAGTTCGAAACCCTAACCCTAGTTGGAAACCCTAGCTGGAAACCCTAACCCTAGTTTGAAACCCTAGCTAGAAGCCCTAACCCTAGTTGGAAACCCTAGCTGGAAACCCTAACCCTAGTTTGAAACCCTAACCCTAGTTTGAAAACCTAGCTAGAAGCCCTAACCCTAATTTGAAACCCTAACCCTAGTTGGAAACCCTAGCTGGAAACCCTAATCCTAGTTTGAAACCCTAGCTTGAAACCCTAACACTAGTTGGAAACCCTAGCTGGAAACCCTAACCCTAGTTTGAAACCCTAGCTGGAAACCCTAACCCTAGTTTTAAACCCTAGCTTGAAACTCTAACCCTCATTTGAAACCCTAACCCTAGTTCGAAACCCTAACCCTAGTTGGAAACCCTAGCTGGAAACCCTAACCCTAGTTTGAAACCCTAGCTTGAAATCCTAACCCTAGTTTGAAACCCTAGCTTGAAACCCTAACCCTAGTTTGAAACTCTAACCCTAGTTTGAAACCCTAGCTAGAAGCCCTAACCCTGATTTGAAACCCTAACCCTAGTTGGAAACCCTAGCTTGAAACCCTAACCCTAGTTTGAAACCCTAACCCGAGTTTGAAACCCTAGCTAGAAGCCCTAACCCTAATTTGAAACCCTAACCCTAGTTGGAAACCCTAGCTGGAAACCCTAACCCTAGTTTGAAACCCTAACCCTAGTTGGAAACCCTAGCTGGAAACCCTAACCCTAGTTTTAAACCCTAGTTGGAATCCCTAACCCTAGTTTGAAACCCTAGCTAGAAGCCCTAATCCTAATTTGAAACCCTAACCCTAGTTGGAAACCCTAGCTTGAAACCCTAACCCTAGTTTGAAACCCTAACCCTAGTTTGAAACCCTAGCAAGAAGCTCTAACCCTAATTTGAAACCCTAACCCTAGTTGGAAACCCTAGCTGGAAACCCTAACCCTAGTTTGAAACCCTAGCTTGAAACCCTAACACTAGTTGGAAACCCTAGCTGGAAACCCTAACCCTAGTTTGAAACCCTAGCTAGAAACCCTAACCCTAGTTTGAAACCCTAGCTAGAAGCCCTAACCCTAGTTGGAAACCCTAGCTGGAAACCCTAACCCTAGTTTGAAACCCTAACCCTAGTTTGAAACCCTAGCTAGAAGCCCTAACCCTAATTTGAAACCCTAACCCTAGTTGGAAACCCTAGCTGGAAACCCTAATCCTAGTTTGAAACCCTAGCTTGAAACCCTAACACTAGTTGGAAACCCTAGCTGGAAACCCTAACCCTAGTTTGAAACCCTAGCTGGAAACCCTAAACCTAGTTTGAAACCCTAGCTTGAAACTCTAACCCTCATTTGAAACCCTAACCCTAGTTCGAAACCCTAACCCTAGTTGGAAACCCTAGCTGGAAACCCTAACCCTAGTTTGAAACCCTAGCTTGAAACCCTAACACTAGTTGGAAACCCTAGCTGGAAACCCTAACCCTAGTTTGAAACCCTAGCTAGAAACCCTAACCCTAGTTTGAAACCCTAGCTAGAAGCCCTAACCCTAGTTGGAAACCCTAGCTGGAAACCCTAACCCTAGTTTGAAACCCTAACCCTAGTTTGAAACCCTAGCTAGAAGCCCTAACCCTAATTTGAAACCCTAACCCTAGTTGGAAACCCTAGCTGGAAACCCTAATCCTAGTTTGAAACCCTAGCTTGAAACCCTAACACTAGTTGGAAACCCTAGCTGGAAACCCTAACCCTAGTTTGAAACCCTAGCTGGAAACCCTAAACCTAGTTTGAAACCCTAGCTTGAAACTCTAACCCTCATTTGAAACCCTAACCCTAGTTCGAAACCCTAACCCTAGTTGGAAACCCTAGCTGGAAACCCTAACCCTAGTTTGAAACCCTAGCTTGAAACCCTAACACTAGTTGGAAACCCTAGCTGGAAACCCTAACACTAGTTGGAAACCCTAGCTGGAAACCCTAACCCTAGTTTGAAACCCTAGCTTGAAACCCTAACCCTAGTTTGAAACCCTAGCTGGAAACCCTAACCCTAGTTTTAAACCCTAGCTTGAAACTCTAACCCTCATTTTAAACCCTAACCCTAGTTCGAAACCCTAACCCTAGTTGGAAACCCTAGCTGGAAACCCTAACCCTAGTTTGAAACCCTAGCTTGAAACTCTAACCCTCATTTGAAACCCTAACCCTAGTTCGAAACCCTAACCCTAGTTCGAAACCCTAGCTGGAAACCCTAACCCTAGTTTGAAACCCTAGCTTGAAACCCTAACCCTAGTTTGAAACCCTAACCCTAGTTGGAAACCCTAGCTTGAAACCCTAACCCTAGTTCGAAACCCTAGCTGGAAACCCTAACCCTAGTTTGAAACCCTAGCTTGAAACCCTAACCCTAGTTTGAAACCCTAACCCTAGTTTGAAACCCTAGCTGGAAACCCTAACCCTAGTTGGAAACCATAGCTGGAAACCCTAACCCTAGTTTGAAACCCTAGCTTGAAACCCTAACACTAGTTGGAAACCCTAGCTGGAAACCCTAACACTAGTTGGAAACCCTAGCTGGAAACCCTAACCCTAGTTTGAAACCCTAGCTTGAAACCCTAACCCTAGTTTGAAACCCTAGCTGGAAACCCTAACCCTAGTTTTAAACCCTAGCTTGAAACTCTAACCCTCATTTGAAACCCTAACCCTAGTTCGAAACCCTAACCCTAGTTGGAAACCCTAGCTGGAAACCCTAACCCTAGTTTGAAACCCTAGCTTGAAACTCTAACCCTCATTTGAAACCCTAACCCTAGTTCGAAACCCTAACCCTAGTTCGAAACCCTAGCTGGAAACCCTAACCCTAGTTTGAAACCCTAGCTTGAAACCCTAACCCTAGTTTGAAACCCTAACCCTAGTTCGAAACCCTAGCTTGAAACCCTAACCCTAGTTCGAAACCCTAGCTGGAAACCCTAACCCTAGTTGGAAACCATAGCTGGAAACCCTAACCCTAGTTTGAAACCCTAGCTTGAAACCCTAACCCTAGTTTGAAACCCTAGCTGGAAACCCTAACCCTAGTTTGAAACCCTAACCCTAGTTTGAAACCCTAGCTGGAAACCCTAACCCTAGTTTGAAACCCTAGCTGGAATCCCTAACCCTAGTTTGAAACCCTAGCTGGAAACCCTAACCCTAGTTTGAGACCCTAGCTTGAAACCCTAACCCTCATTTGAAACCCTAACCCTACTTCGAAACCCTAACCCTAGTTGGAAACCCTAGCTGGAAACCCTAACCCTAGTTGGAAACTCTAGCTGGAAACCCTAACCCTAGTTTGAAACCCTAGCTTGAAACCCTAACCCTAGTTTGAAACTCTAACCCTAGTTTGAAACCCTAGCTAGAAGCCCTAACCCTAGTTGGAAACCCTAGCTTGAAACCCTAACCCTAGTTTGAAACCCTAACCCGAGTTTGAAACCCTAGCTAGAAGCCCTAACCCTAATTTGAAACCCTAACCCTAGTTGGAAACCCTAGCATGAAACCCTAACCCTAGTTTGAAACCCTAGCTTCAAACCCTAACACTAGTTGGAAACCCTAGCTGGAAACCCTAACCCTAGTTTGAAACCCTAGCTTGAAACCCTAACACTAGTTGGAAACCCTAGCTGGAAACCCTAACCCTAGTTTGAAACCCTAGCTTGAAACCCTAACCCTAGTTTGAAACCCTAGCTGGAAACCCTAACCCTAGTTTGAAACCCTAGCTTGAAACTCTAACCCTCATTTGAAACCCTAACCCTAGTTCGAAACCCTAACCCTAGTTGGAAACCCTAGCTGGAAACCCTAACCCTAGTTTGAAACCCTAGCTTGAAATCCTAACCCTAGTTTGAAACCCTAGCTTGAAACCCTAACCCTAGTTTGAAACTCTAACCCTAGTTTGAAACCCTAGCTAGAAGCCCTAACCCTGATTTGAAACCCTAACCCTAGTTGGAAACCCTAGCTTGAAACCCTAACCCTAGTTTGAAACCCTAACCCGAGTTTGAAACCCTAGCTAGAAGCCCTAACCCTAATTTGAAACCCTAACCCTAGTTGGAAACCCTAGCTGGAAACCCTAACCCTAGTTTGAAACCCTAACCCTAGTTGGAAACCCTAGCTGGAAACCCTAACCCTAGTTTTAAGCCCTAGTTGGAATCACTAACCCTAGTTTGAAACCCTAGCTAGAAGCCCTAATCCTAATTTGAAACCCTAACCCTAGTTGGAAACCCTAGCTTGAAACCCTAACCCTAGTTTGAAACCCTAACCCTAGTTTGAAACCCTAGCAAGAAGCTCTAACCCTAATTTGAAACCCTAACCCTAGTTGGAAACCCTAGCTGGAAACCCTAACCCTAGTTTGAAACCCTAGCTTGAAACCCTAACACTAGTTGGAAACCCTAGCTGGAAACCCTAACCCTAGTTTGAAACCCTAGCTTGAAACCCTAACCCTAGTTTGAAACCCTAGCTGGAAACCCTAACCCTAGTTTGAAACCCTAGCTGGAATCCCTAACCCTAGTTTGAAACCCAAGCTGGAATCCCTAACCCTAGTTTGAAACCCTAGCTAGAAACCCTAACCCTAATTTGAAACCCTAACCCTGGTTGGAAACCCTAGCTTTAAACCCTAACCCTAGTTTGAAACCCTAGCTGGAAACCCTAACCCTAGTTTGAAACCCTAGCTGGAATCCCTAACCCTAGTTTGAAACCCTAGCTGGAAACCCTAACCCTAGTTTGAAACCCTAGCTAGAAGCCCTAACCCTAATTTGAAACCCTAACCCTAGTTGGAAACCCTAGCTGGAAACCCTAACCCTAGTTTGAAACCCTAGCTTGAAACCCTAACACTAGTTGGAAACCCTAGCTGGAAACCCTAACCCTAGTTTGAAACCCTAGCTTGAAACTCTAACCCTCATTTGAAACCCTAACCCTAGTTCGAAACCCTAACCCTAGTTGGAAACCCTAGCTGGAAACCCTAACCCTAGTTTGAAACCCTAACCCTAGTTCGAAACCCTAACCCTAGTTGGAAACCCTAGCTGGAAACCCTAACCCTAGTTTGAAACCCTAGCTTGAAATCTTAATCCTAGTTTGAAACCCAAGCTGGAAACCCTAACCCTAGTTTGAAACCCTAGCTTGAAACTCTAACCCTAGTTTGAAACCCTAACCCTAGTTGGAAACCCTAGCTTGAAACCCTAACCCTAGTTTGAAACCCTAACCCTAGTTTGAAACCCTAGCTAGAAGCCCTAACCCTAATTTGAAACCCTAACCCTAGTTGGAAACCCTATCTTGAAACCCTAACCCTAGTTTGAAACCCTAACTCTAATTTGAAACCCTAGGTGGAAACCCTAACCCTAGTTTGAATCCCTAACCCTAGTTTGAAACCCTAGCTGGAATCCCTAACCCTAGTTTGAAACCCTAGCTGGAAACCCTAACCCTAGTTTGAAACCCTAGCTGGAATCCCTAACCCTAGTTTGAAACCCTAGCTGGAAACCCTAACCCTAGTTTGAAACCCTAGCTTGAAACCCTAACCCTCATTTGAAACCCTAACCCTACTTCGGAACCCTAACCCTAGTTGGAAACCCTAGCTGGAAACCCTAACCCTAGTTGGAAACCCTAGCTTGAAACCCTAACCCTAGTTTGAAACCCTAACCCTAGTTTGAAACCCTAGCTAGAGGCCCTAGCCCTAGTTGGAAACCCTAGCTTGAAACCCTAACCCTAGTTTGAAACCCTAACCCGAGTTTGAAACCCTAGCTAGAAGCCCTAACCCTAATTTGAAACCCTAACCCTAGTTGGAAACCCTAGCTGGAAACCCTAACCCTAGTTTGAAACCCTAGCTTCAAACCCTAACACTAGTTGGAAACCCTAGCTGGAAACCCTAACCCTAGTTTGAAACCCTAGCTTGAAACCCTAACCCTAGTTTGAAACCCTAGCTGGAAACCCTAACCCTAGTTTGAAACCATAGCTTGAAACTCTAACCCTCATTTGAAACCCTAACCCTAGTTGGAAACTCTAGCTGGAAACCCTAACACTAGTTTGAAACACTAGCTTGAAATCCTAACCCTAGTTTGAAACCCTAGCTTGAAACCCTAACTCTAGTTTGAAACTCTAACCCTAGTTTGAAACCCTAGTTAGAAGCCCTAACCCTGATTTGAAACCCTAACCCTAGTTGGAAACCCTAGCTTGAAACCCTAACCCTAGTTTGAAACCCTAGTTTGAAAACCTAACCCTTGTTTGAAACCCTAGCTTGAAACTCTAACCCTCATTTGAAACCCTAACCCCAGTTCGAAACCCTAACCCTAGTTGGAAACCCTAGCTGGAAACCCTAACCCTAGTTTGAAACCCTAGCTAGAAGCCCTAACCCTAGTTGGAAACCCTAGCTTGAAACCCTAACCCTAGTTTGAAACCCTAACCCCGAGTTTGAAACCCTAGCTAGAAGCCCTAACCCTAATTTGAAACCCTAACCCTAGTTGGAAACCCTAGCTGGAAACCCTAACCCTAGTTTGAAACCCTAACCCTAGTTTGAAACCCTAGCTAGAAGCCCTAACCCTAATTTGAAACCCTAACCCTAGTTGGAAACCCTAGTTTGAAAACCTAACCCTTGTTTGAAACCCTAGCTTGAAACTCTAACCCTCATTTGAAACCCTAACCCCAGTTCGAAACCCTAACCCTAGTTGGAAACCCTAGCTGGAAACCCTAACCCTAGTTTGAAACCCTAGCTAGAAGCCCTAACCCTAGTTGGAAACCCTAGCTTGAAACCCTAACCCTAGTTTGAAACCCTAACCCCGAGTTTGAAACCCTTGCTAGAAGCCCTAACCCTAATTTGAAACCCTAACCCTAGTTGGAAACCCTAGCTGGAAACCCTAACCCTAGTTTGAAACCCTAACCCTAGTTTGAAACCCTAGCTAGAAGCCCTAACCCTAATTTGAAACCCTAACCCTAGTTGGAAACCCTAGCTGGAAACCCTAATCCTAGTTTGAAACCCTAGCATGAAACCCTAACACTAGTTGGAAACCCTAGCTGGAAACCCTAACCCTAGTTTAAAACCCTAGCTGGAAACCCTAACCCTAGTTTGAAACCCTAGCTTGAAACTCTAACCCTCATTTGAAACCCTAACCCTAGTTCGAAACCCTAACCCTAGTTGGAAACCCTAGCTGGAAACCCTAACCCTAGTTTGAAACCCTAGCTTGAAACCCTAACACTAGTTGGAAACCCTAGCTGGAAACCCTAACCCTAGTTGGAAACCCTAGCTTGAAACCCTAACCCTAGTTTGAAACCCTAACCCCGAGTTTGAAACCCTAGCTAGAAGCCCTAACCCTAATTTGAAACCCTAACCCTAGTTGGAAACCCTAGCTGGAAACCCTAACCCTAGTTTGAAACCCTAACCCTAGTTTGAAACCCTAGCTAGAAGCCCTAACCCTAATTTGAAACCCTAACCCTAGTTGGAAACCCTAGCTGGAAACCCTAATCCTAGTTTGAAACCCTAGCTTGAAACCCTAACACTAGTTGGAAACCCTAGCTGGAAACCCTAACCCTAGTTTGAAACCCTAGCTGGAAACCCTAACCCTAGTTTGAAACCCTAGCTTGAAACTCTAACCCTCATTTGAAACCCTAACCCTAGTTCGAAACCCTAACCCTAGTTGGAAACCCTAGCTGGAAACCCTAACCCTAGTTTGAAACCCTAGCTTGAAACCCTAACACTAGTTGGAAACCCTAGCTGGAAACCCTAACCCTAGTTTGAAACCCTAGCTTGAAACTCTAACCCTCATTTGAAACCCTAACCCTAGTTCGAAACCCTAACCCTAGTTGGAAACCCTAGCTGGAAACCCTAACCCTAGTTTGAAACCCTAGCTTGAAATCCTAACCCTAGTTTGAAACCCTAACCCTAGTTTGAAACCCTAGCTGGAAACCCTAACCCTAGTTTGAAACCCTAGCTTGAAACCCTAACCCTAGTTTGAAACCCTAACCCGAGTTTGAAACCCTAGCTAGAAGCCCTAACCCTAATTTGAAACCCTAACCCTAGTTGGAAACCCTAGCTGGAAACCCTAACCCTAGTTTGAAACCCTAACCCTAGTTTGAAACCTTGGCTGGAATCCCTAACCCTAGTTTGAAACCCTAGCTAGAAGCCCTAATCCTAATTTGAAACCCTAACCCTAGTTGGAAACCCTAGCTTGAAACCCTAACCCTAGTTTGAAACCCTAACCCTAGTTTGAAACCCTAGCAAGAAGCCCTAACCCTAATTTGAAACCCTAACCCTAGTTGGAAACCCTAGCTGGAAACCCTAACCCTAGTTTGAAACCCTAGCTTGAAACCCTAACCCTAGTTTGAAACCCTAGCTTGAAACCCTAACCCTAGTTTGAAACCCTAGCTGGAAACCCTAACCCTAGTTTGAAACCCTAACTGGAAATCGTAACCCTAGTTTGAAACCCTAGCCTTAACCCTGACCTTCATTTGAAATCCTAACCCTAGTTTGAAACCCTAGCTGGAAACCCTAACCCTAGTTTGAAACCCTAACCCTAGTTGGAAACCCTAGCTGGAAACCCTAACCCTAGTTTGAAACCCTAACCCTAGTTTGAAACCCTAGCTGGAAACCCTAACCCTAGTTTGAAACCTTGGCTGGAATCCCTAACCCTAGTTTGAAACCCTAGCTAGAAGCCCTAATCCTAATTTGAAACCCTAACCCTAGTTGGAAACCCTAGCTTGAAACCCTAACCCTAGTTTGAAACCCTAACCCTAGTTTGAAACCCTAGCTTGAAACCCTAACCCTAGTTTGAAACCCTAGCTGGAAACCCTAACCCTAGTTTGAAACCCTAACTGGAAATCGTAACCCTAGTTTGAAACCCTAGCCTTAACCCTGACCTTCATTTGAAATCCTAACCCTAGTTTGAAACCCTAGCTGGAAACCCTAACCCTAGTTTGAAACCCTAACTCTAATTTGAAACCCTAGGTGGAAACCCTAACCCTAGTTTGAAACCCTAACCCTAGTTTGAAACCCTAGCTAGAAGCCCTAACCCTAATTTGAAACCCTAACCCTAGTTGGAAACCCTAGCTGGAAACCCTAATCCTAGTTTGAAACCCTAGCATGAAACCCTAACACTAGTTGGAAACCCTAGCTGGAAACCCTAACCCTAGTTTAAAACCCTAGCTGGAAACCCTAACCCTAGTTTGAAACCCTAGCTTGAAACTCTAACCCTCATTTGAAACCCTAACCCTAGTTCGAAACCCTAACCCTAGTTGGAAACCCTAGCTGGAAACCCTAACCCTAGTTTGAAACCCTAGCTTGAAACCCTAACACTAGTTGGAAACCCTAGCTGGAAACCCTAACCCTAGTTGGAAACCCTAGCTTGAAACCCTAACCCTAGTTTGAAACCCTAACCCCGAGTTTGAAACCCTAGCTAGAAGCCCTAACCCTAATTTGAAACCCTAACCCTAGTTGGAAACCCTAGCTGGAAACCCTAACCCTAGTTTGAAACCCTAACCCTAGTTTGAAACCCTAGCTAGAAGCCCTAACCCTAATTTGAAACCCTAACCCTAGTTGGAAACCCTAGCTGGAAACCCTAATCCTAGTTTGAAACCCTAGCTTGAAACCCTAACACTAGTTGGAAACCCTAGCTGGAAACCCTAACCCTAGTTTGAAACCCTAGCTGGAAACCCTAACCCTAGTTTGAAACCCTAGCTTGAAACTCTAACCCTCATTTGAAACCCTAACCCTAGTTCGAAACCCTAACCCTAGTTGGAAACCCTAGCTGGAAACCCTAACCCTAGTTTGAAACCCTAGCTTGAAACCCTAACACTAGTTGGAAACCCTAGCTGGAAACCCTAACCCTAGTTTGAAACCCTAGCTTGAAACTCTAACCCTCATTTGAAACCCTAACCCTAGTTCGAAACCCTAACCCTAGTTGGAAACCCTAGCTGGAAACCCTAACCCTAGTTTGAAACCCTAGCTTGAAATCCTAACCCTAGTTTGAAACCCTAACCCTAGTTTGAAACCCTAGCTGGAAACCCTAACCCTAGTTTGAAACCCTAGCTTGAAACCCTAACCCTAGTTTGAAACCCTAACCCGAGTTTGAAACCCTAGCTAGAAGCCCTAACCCTAATTTGAAACCCTAACCCTAGTTGGAAACCCTAGCTGGAAACCCTAACCCTAGTTTGAAACCCTAACCCTAGTTTGAAACCTTGGCTGGAATCCCTAACCCTAGTTTGAAACCCTAGCTAGAAGCCCTAATCCTAATTTGAAACCCTAACCCTAGTTGGAAACCCTAGCTTGAAACCCTAACCCTAGTTTGAAACCCTAACCCTAGTTTGAAACCCTAGCAAGAAGCCCTAACCCTAATTTGAAACCCTAACCCTAGTTGGAAACCCTAGCTGGAAACCCTAACCCTAGTTTGAAACCCTAGCTTGAAACCCTAACCCTAGTTTGAAACCCTAGCTTGAAACCCTAACCCTAGTTTGAAACCCTAGCTGGAAACCCTAACCCTAGTTTGAAACCCTAACTGGAAATCGTAACCCTAGTTTGAAACCCTAGCCTTAACCCTGACCTTCATTTGAAATCCTAACCCTAGTTTGAAACCCTAGCTGGAAACCCTAACCCTAGTTTGAAACCCTAACCCTAGTTGGAAACCCTAGCTGGAAACCCTAACCCTAGTTTGAAACCCTAACCCTAGTTTGAAACCCTAGCTGGAAACCCTAACCCTAGTTTGAAACCTTGGCTGGAATCCCTAACCCTAGTTTGAAACCCTAGCTAGAAGCCCTAATCCTAATTTGAAACCCTAACCCTAGTTGGAAACCCTAGCTTGAAACCCTAACCCTAGTTTGAAACCCTAACCCTAGTTTGAAACCCTAGCTTGAAACCCTAACCCTAGTTTGAAACCCTAGCTTGAAACCCTAACCCTAGTTTGAAACCCTAGCTGGAAACCCTAACCCTAGTTTGAAACCCTAACTGGAAATCGTAACCCTAGTTTGAAACCCTAGCCTTAACCCTGACCTTCATTTGAAATCCTAACCCTAGTTTGAAACCCTAGCTGGAAACCCTAACCCTAGTTTGAAACCCTAACTCTAATTTGAAACCCTAGGTGGAAACCCTAACCCTAGTTTGAAACCCTAACCCTAGTTTGAAACCCTAGCTGGAAACCCTAACCCTAGTTTGAAACCCTAGCTGGAATCCCTAACCCTAGTTTGAAACCCTAGCTGGAAACCCTAACCCTAGTTTGAAACCCTAGCTGGAATCCCTAACCCTAGTTTGAAACCCTAGCTGGAAACCCTAACCCTAGTTTGAAACCCTAGCTTGAAACTCTAACCCTCATTTGAAACCCTAACCCTAGTTCGAAACCCTAACCCTAGTTGGAAACCCTAGCTGGAAACCCTAACCCTAGTTGGAAACCCTAGCTGGAAACCCTAACCCTAGTTTGAAACCCTAGCTTGAAATCCTAACCCTAGTTTGAAACCCTAACCCTAGTTTGAAACCCTAGTTAGAAGCTCTAACCCTGATTTGAAACCCTAACCCTAGTTGGAAACCCTAGCTTGAAACCCTAACCCTAGTTTGAAACCCTAGTTTGAAAACCTAACCCTTGTTTGAAACCCTAGCTTGAAACCCTAACCCTAGTTGGAAACCCTAGCTGGAAACCCTAACCCTAGTTTGAAACCCTAACCCTAGTTGGAAACCCTAGCTTGAAACCCTAACCCTAGTTTGAAACCCTAACCCTAGTTTGAAACCCTAGCTAGAAGCCCTAACCCTAATTTGAAACCCTAACCCTAGTTGGAAACCCTAGCTAGAAGCCCTAACCCTAAATTGAAACCCTAACCCTAGTTGGAAACCCTAGCTTGAAACCCTAACCCTAGTTTGAAACCCTAACCCGAGTTTGAAACCCTAGCTAGAAGCCCTAACCCTAATTTGAAACCCTAACCCTAGTTGGAAACCCTAGCTGGAAACCCTAACCCTAGTTTGAAACCCTAGCTTGAAACCCTAACACTAGTTGGAAACCCTAGCTGGAAACCCTAACCCTAGTTTGAAACCCTAGCTTGAAACCCTAACCCTAGTTGGAAACCCTAGCTGGAAACCCTAACCCTTGTTTGAAACCCTAGCTAGAAGCCCTAACCCTAGTTGGAAACCCTAGCTTGAAACCCTAACCCTAGTTTGAAACCCTAACCCCGAGTTTGAAACCCTAGCTAGAAACCCTAACCCTAGTTTGAAACCCTAGCTAGAAGCCCTAACCCTAGTTGGAAACCCTAGCTGGAAACCCTAACCCTAGTTTGAAACCCTAACCCTAGTTTGAAACGCTAGCTAGAAGCCCTAACCCTAATTTGAAACCCTAACCCTAGTTGGAAACCCTAGCTGGAAACCCTAATCCTAGTTTGAAACCCTAGCTTGAAACCCTAACACTAGTTGGAAACCCTAGCTGGAAACCCTAACCCTAGTTTGAAACCCTAGCTGGAAACCCTAACCCTAGTTTGAAACCCTAGCTTGAAACTCTAACCCTCATTTGAAACCCTAACCCTAGTTCGAAACCCTAACCCTAGTTGGAAACCCTAGCTGGAAACCCTAACCCTAGTTTGAAACCCTAGCTTGAAACCCTAACACTAGTTGGAAACCCTAGCTGGAAACCCTAACCCTAGTTTGAAACCCTAGCTTGAAACCCTAACACTAGTTGGAAACCCTAGCTGGAAACCCTAACCCTAGTTTGAAACCCTAGCTTGAAACCCTAACCCTAGTTGGAAACCCTAGCTGGAAACCCTAACCCTAGTTTGAAACCCTAGCTTGAAACTCTAACCCTCATTTGAAACCCTAACCCTAGTTCGAAACCCTAACCCTAGTTCGAAACCCTAGCTGGAAACCCTAACCCTAGTTTGAAACCCTAGCTTGAAACCCTAACCCTAGTTTGAAACCCTAACCCTAGTTGGAAACCCTAGCTTGAAACCCTAACCTTAGTTTGAAACCCTAGCTTGAAACCCTAACCCTAGTTTGAAACCCTAGCTGGAAACCCTAACCCTAGTTGGAAACCATAGCTGGAAACCCTAACCCTAGTTTGAAACCCTATCTTGAAACCCTAACCCTAGTTTGAAACCCTAGCTGGAAACCCTAACCCTAGTTTGAAACCCTAACCCTAGTTTGAAACCCTAGCTGGAAACCCTAATCCTAGTTTGAAACCCTAGCTTGAAACCCTAACACTAGTTGGAAACCCTAGCTGGAAACCCTAACCCTAGTTTGAAACCCTAGCTTGAAACCCTAACCCTAGTTTGAAACCCTAGCTGGAAACCCTAACCCTAGTTTGAAACCCTAACCCTAGTTTGAAACCCTAGCTGGAAACCCTAATCCTAGTTTGAAACCCTAGCTTGAAACCCTAACACTAGTTGGAAACCCTAGCTGGAAACCCTAACCCTAGTTTGAAACCCTAGCTTGAAACCCTAACCCTAGTTTGAAACCCTAGCTGGAAACCCTAACCCTAGTTTGAAACCCTAGCTTGAAACTCTAACCCTCATTTGAAACCCTAACCCTAGTTCGAAACCCTAACCCTAGTTGGAAACCCTAGCTGGAAACCCTAACCCTAGTTTGAAACCCTAGCTTGAAACTCTAACCCTCATTTGAAACCCTAACCCTAGTTCGAAACCCTAACCCTAGTTCGAAACCCTAGCTGGAAACCCTAACCCTAGTTTGAAACCCTGGCTTGAAACCCTAACCCTAGTTTGAAACCCTAACCCTAGTTGGAAACCCTAGCTTGAAACCCTAACCCTAGTTTGAAACCCTAGCTGGAAACCCTAACCCTAGTTTGAAACCCTAGCTTGAAACTCTAACCCTCATTTGAAACCCTAACCCTAGTTCGAAACCCTAACCCTAGTTGGAAACCCTAGCTGGAAACCCTAACCCTAGTTTGAAACCCTAGCTTGAAACTCTAACCCTCATTTGAAACCCTAACCCTAGTTCGAAACCCTAACCCTAGTTGGAAACCCTAGCTGGAAACCCTAACCCTAGTTTGAAACCCTAGCTGGAAACCCTAACCCTAGTTTGAAACCCTAACCCTAGTTTGAAACCCTAGCTAGAAGCCCTAACCCTAATTTGAAACCCTAACCCTAGTTGGAAACCCTAGCTGGAAACCCTAACCCTAGTTTGAAACCCTAGCTTGAAACCCTAACCCTAATTTGAAACCCTAACCCTAGTTGGAAACCCTAGCTGGAAACCCTAACCCTAGTTTGAAACCCTAGCTTGAAACCCTAACCCTCATTTGAAACCCTAACCCTAGTTTAAAACCCTAACCCTAGCTTGAAACCCTAACCCTAGTTTGAAACCCTAACTTTGAAACCCTAACCCTAGTTTGAAACCCTAGCTAGAAGCCCTAACCCTCATTTGAAACCCTAACCCTAGTTTGAAACCCTAACCCTCGTTTGACACCCTAGCTGGAAACCCTAACCCTAGTTTGAAACGCTAACCCTAGTTTAAAACCCTTGCTGGAAACCCTAACCCTACTTCTAAACTCTAACCCTAGTTTAAAACCCTACTTCCAAACCCTAACCCTAGTTTGGAACCCTACTACTAAACCCTAACCCTAGCTTTAAACCCTACTTCTGAACCCTAACCCGTTTGGAACCCTACTTCTAAACCCTAACCCTAGCTTGAAACCCTACCTTTGAACCCTAACCCTATCTTAAAACCTTACTTCTAAACCCTAACCCTAGTTTGAAACCCTCCTTCTGAACCCTAACCCTATCTTGAAACCCTACTTCTAAACCCTAACCCTTGCTTGAAACCCTCTTTCTAAACCCTAACCCTATCTTTTAACCCTACTTCTAAACACTAACCCTAATTTGGAACCTTCCTTCTAAACCCTAACCCTATCTTGAAACCCTACTCCTAAACCCTAACGCTAGTTTGGAACCCTCCTTCTAAACCCAATCTTTAACTTGAAACCCTACTTCTAAACCCTAACCTAAGCTCTTGTTTGCGAATTCCCATCATTAAATTCCACTGTCAGAATTTGTGACCTCAGGTTTTAAAGTACTTATGGTTTTAAACTAGGGTTAGGTTTTTAAGATTGGATATTAAAGGAAAGTTTCAATTTAGGGTTAGGGTTTCAAAATTGGGTTATAAACGAGGGTGAAAGTTTGATAGTAGGGTTTTAAAGTAAGTCGAAAATTTTGCGACATACTACACATATGGTGTTGTGAATATCCGCATTTGCACCGATTTTCTCCATATCACTATAGTAAATGGGCAGAAGTGTTGGCCAGAGTGTTGTCAGCAACCAAAAAATATTTAAGCATAGCAATGATAATAATAATAATAAATGCAGACACAATTGGGTCATTATTTTATTGCTGATACTGCCCATCATTTCTGCATCACTTGATTGCTCAACAATGACCTAAAAGGTTGCTGTGTGATAAATATTACAGTAACATCAAGCTGCAAAAGGCCACTCAGCTTAAGTGCAAGACTGCAAGTTTGAATTGAAGAGATATTCGGATGAACTGCGCAGACGGGATTTCCAAAAAACAACGTCAGCTGGGGCTCGGAACACAAGCGCACCTGCTTCAAGCGCATATTAGTCGATGCTGATGTTGGCTCTGCTGGACAGGTGGCATCGCTTGGGCCTGGCGCTGATTCCAGATGGATAATAAAGTTGACATGTCGGTGAGGTGTGCTTAACATAGGATAGACAAATGGAGGAGGATCACAAACGCCAGGGGAGCCCCTGTTGGGGAACTGCGCAGGCCTTTGGACACATGAAATATGATTCATTTATGGAATGCAACATCCTGTGTTGGAGATGATTCAATACCCTAAAAGTCATGGTGACATACATTAGTACATTTATTTTTCTGTTTTACTCTTGTATTAAATTTCAATAGATCAGTGCAAAGGATTTGTTTGCTCTGTCCCTCAACACATTTTCTCAGCATGTCACTCACATTAAATGGATGTTTCCTCTGACCACAACAGGGCGTTCCCATGTTGTTTAGTATTGCGTAACTAATTGTCTGGACACCTCCAACCAAATGTCATACCTTGCTGCCTCGCTCCCGAATCCTAGCAAGCCCTGAAGGGCAAAACAACAAGTAACAACACAACAGCAAATTAAAAGACACAAAAATAGAAATAGAAAACACAAAACAACGATGGATTCGAAACATAACAGCAAAAAGAAAAAACATTTAAAAAAAAATATGACAATGAAAAAACACAAAAAAGCTAAATAAAACAACAAAAAGCTAGACACAATAGCAAAAAAAAAAAAAACGTGAGCTAAGTAAAACAAAAAACTAAACACAATAACAAATGAAAAACACAAAAACAAAAGGTGAACGAAACAAAAAGCTAAACAAAACAGCACAAAAACAACTAGCTAACAACAAGCTAAACATCACAGCAAAGGAGGATGACAATTTTTATGAATAAGGACAGGCGGGGCGAGGCCGGAAGGTTACCCGGGTCGCGGACGGAGGACGGAAAAGGGTCAAGTGCCCAGCTCTGGTCCTTTTGTTGTTGTTGTTGTCGTTTGCACTTCAGGGCCACTGTACAAACCTCACCATTGCCCCGCCCTCTGCCCAGCATAACCACCCCTGCAGCCATCTCTGCCTTTCGCCCTCGCTTGATCCAAAAACAGAACCCAGCCACAGGTGGTCTGTGCACTTAAATTGGTTGTGACACACGTCTCTTGCCTTAAGTGCTTGGAGAGACAATTAAAAATGCATCAGCACCATGCAATGAGAGGGCTGAAAAGGGCACACAGCAGACAGCAATATGTAACCTTGCTCGGGCTCCGACCTCCCATTCCTTGTCCGCGAGGCTTTTTTGCTGTGGACGTACATACTCGCATACGCCTTTGCGACTTGTCATCACATTCATAGAAATGTAAATCAGATGATAAATGAGCGCAAATATGCTTGAAACATCTGATGATGCAACAGAACTCTTGCGCACCATTTTAACCGTCACTTTCATTTTGATTGCGCACGTGCTTTTTGGGACGACTGTTAGCACTTAGAGCCGACCTTAAAACTTGAGCACTCCAATTTTAGGGACAAAAGGAGCCATCTAGTTGAATATAAAAGCAGTCCAAGGGTTTCACAAGTTTTTTCGATGCACTTTTGCATCGCTTGTCCGCATTAGAGTCACAGGCAAAATACAAAAGCGGAGTACAACATTGACTAGTTGCCAGCATGGTAGGCAGTAGGCTGCGTGTAAACCATTCACAATTTCACACCTAAATCCATCCCAAAGGATAAGTAAGAGGCATCAATAACCGAGCATTTTTTTTTTTTTAATGTGGCAGGAGGCACAGCAGAGGTAGAACATGAAAATGATATGAATTATAATCGCTTTAAGTCTTAGCATGTCAAAAGATAGAATAGCCCAGTAGCACTTTCCTAAGTTGAAAGTGTTGTATTTGTGTTTGAGGGTTTTTCCTCCTACAAGAAAAAGGGAGTAAGATGGCAATGAATGGTCTTTATTGTGATGCCACACACAAAGACAAAAGAATTGAATGCATGTCCTGGTGCAACATGAAGTTCTTATCATTAAAACACTTTATAAGTTAACATATACAGTACAACCAAAAAAAAAAGCATGTATTCACTCTACTGTACAATTTTCTCTTGACTCAAGAACCGATTTTATAGGTTCTTGATCATCCGCCCATGCGCTCACTGACTTTCATTGATTTCTTACCTCATTTTTATTGAATTTATTTGGAACACAGTGAAACTCCATTTTTGGCAGGGGATAGAATATCCAACTAAAGGGTTTGTAATTGTGTATTGGTGCCCCAAGATGGTGGCAAAGTACTTAAAATGGAGAGGAAGTACGAACACCACGCTTCTAGAATGTACACCATCATGAACCCATGAAAGGACTATATTCACAAGTTCAATTATTCAAGACAAGCAGACAACTTTCACATGAGATTCATCTTTTTTTTTAGCTCGCATAGATACTAGTGATGGGAAAATAAGACTTCAATTTTTTTTTACTCCACTAGATGGCACTATCGGTTTAAAGAAAGGGGTTTAAGAACTGGTAAGTCGGTGTACTTTCAACCCAATGGTGAACAGAGAGCGCCATCTAGAGGAGTCAAAAAATACAACAACTGGTTCATGAAGCAAATTCAAAGCTTCATTTTCCCATCACTAGCCTTATTAACAAACTAGCATGAAATGGCATAACGTCATACATAGGCAAACAAATATGCACAAAAGAACTTCATACAAACAGTCTGATGTCATTCAATTGACTTTTGGGTATTTAAACACAATAAATGTCACGGACGGACCGCAAAGGAAAAACACTATTCATGAATTCAGCGTAACAACATGACCGAGATTTCACCAGATAGCAGCAAAGTCTGAATTTTATTGCTTTGGACTGAGAACAAAATCAGGCAGAAGCTGAGATTTTCAGCATATTACGGAGGATAGGTTCCCAAAAATTTTAGATGATGCGAATTTGCGAAAGCAGAGTTGCAAGCGTGGGGCTTCACTGTATATTCATTCGCAAGGCAGAAATACCAGAACGTATGAGCGCGCAAATTAAATGCATCTCTTATTAACATAAAATGACCCTTTTTCCACATTTGCTTTGAAACAATAATGATTATTAACGATGAATAAAATTCATCCTGCTATCAATATGCTATTTCTATTCACACGTAAAGCTCAGAATCAAGTTTATACTGTTTTTCAACATAATTCACACTCTCTGCCACACGTGTTCAATATGACATTTCTTCACAGCGGGTTTATGATCCAGTTTAACCGCTTTGTAAATGGTTAGAGTAGGCCGGGAACGCCGATTGTTATGACAAAGAATAAGGACGCAGAAGACGGGCAGCAATTGCACCCGCCTCTGTGTTTTTTTTGTTCCACTTCCAACAACAATGTTACGTCATCATCACAGATTACCCAGGGGGCAACGCGGCATTTTGCCAACAATCATAAGCAATCAATACACAACACCGATGAAGTGCAAATCCAGTTTCAAGAGCTCACGGGCATGTGCCAAGAACGTAATCCATTTAGCGTTGGGTGAATGAGCAGAGTCAACATATACAGTGAGCTTCTTCACGTTGCCGCCGTCCCTTTTTGCGCTCGTTTGATGGCGTTTGAGGAAGAAGAGCTCACGGCAGTTGATCTCATTTCATGGAGATCCTGTGATGCTCAAGTTCCAGATACACGATATCTTATTACATTATATACATGCGGCGTAATAGGAACAATCTTATCTTGTTGGCGAAAAGGAAAAAAAGTGAGAAACCCAAACACTAAAATTTTGCTTCAATTGCTTTTCATCAAGGTCGCAAATGAAATGTTCCAAAACGTATTTATTATTTCCATCGCAACATTGTACAGTATTAGCATGTATATTTAGAATGGATGTTAGGTATTTTAAAGTTTTCATTCATGGATTGTCCTCACAGATGTTGTTACATGCAATGGATCAATTGTTGAGTACGATACTTTTTCATGTTGATATTTGAAAGCGGAATAAGTCGTGGACTATCAATCCCGAGGTAATCACTCTAACTACAGCTCTTACGCTGAGAGCTGTTGGAGCCTTCCTCCTTCTCAAGGTGCACATTTCTTCGAGACTATAGCATGACCATTTTCTTGCTATGGGTATTTTTTTTATCAATAATGGCATTATTACTCTGAGTTACAAAAGTGCCCTTGTAAAAAAAAAAAATCTAGAACAAGGGCGTCAAACTCAGTTTTGTCATGAGCCATTTTGACTGTGAGCCCATATAAATGTATGACCGCCTTATATTATCACATATACATTAGAAATTGATGGATTTTCTATTTTGAAATTAGAAGCCAGTCAATTATTGTTGGTTCAAATAGTTTTCAATTAAATTTGAAATTGGTATGGGTTAAAAAAAAAAATGCTTGTGATATCCCACATTGCAGTGGTGTTAAAAGTGAAGACAATTTGCGAGAATCATGGCGTCAACGCACATGATTTGCATTCGCGGGCCACATAAAATGATGTTGCCGGCCGGATCCGGCCCCCGGGCCTTGAGTTTGACACCTGCGGTCTAGAAGACGAAAATAAATGGTCATGTATCACATTTCCGTTTCAAAATGGCATGGAAAAAAAAAGAATTTATTAAAACATGCCGTCTGAGCAGGTATGCTGGTCTGATGCAATGACAAAATAATGCTCAGTTTTACAGTATGAGAGAACATTGGACCTATTGGTTAAGCTACAAATGTTATTTCTGATACTTTGGTCTGGATTTATTGTACAATAGACTCTAGAAGAATGGAAACATCTCCAGTCTTCAAATGCCGTGCTGCAAACGGCTCTTCAATTGAGACAAATTACAATTGAGCATTTTTGCGTCAAAATAAAGTGTTATCTCATTTTTCTAATGCAACGAACAACATATCCATCCATCGTATCGTCTTAAGACTCCGTATTTGTATAGTGTGCTTCATAACCGGCTTTTGCTCATTGGTGCTGGAAAGCAGCCCAGTTGTGAATGTAGTCAAAATTCTGTTGACATGGTCAAACCCTATTCCAAGGGAGTCCACAAAAAAAACAAAAAACATTCTAAACCTGAAGCTAGTCGGATTAGCTCCATAATGCTGTTTATAAATTCACATGATCTCAACAAACGCTCACACTTTTTCTTTATATACAATATATAAGACGGGAAAAAAAATCATGCTGTGGCCTTCCAGATATCGCTGTAGAGTTGTGTTCCTGAGATATCACAAAAGAAGCCAAGACCAACAGCTCAGAGGAGAGACTCAATTGCGGCAGTGTGTGTAGCTTGCTAAATACACAGGCAACGGTTCTTCGTATTGCAATCTACAGTATGTGTGTCTGTCCTTGACAAAAACTAAGCCAACTGATGGTTGTCCAGAGTCAGAGGCTGGAATGGCTTAGTCTAAAGACTGCAAACATAGAGGGACATCAAGCCTAAGACTGGATAACAACATTTCAAGCTTCCCCATGAAGACTTCGCAACAAACGCAGTAAAGACGACAACTGTGCTTGTTGCCGCGACACATTACTTCAATCCCATCGAATATTTAACAAGAAGCTCCAGCCCTGGACATATCCCTCAAGTTTTCTCCTCCTGTGGGGGACATTGTTCACGCTGAAAGAGTAAGGTCACGCCCTTCCGAAAACGGTGGTCCCTTACGCTGTAAATGATCACATTACAGCAGCTGTTTGCTGTTAGAATCCAGAAGGCGACAAAGGAGAAGTTGCACCAGGTGTATCCCACCACGTTCCCGAGCACAAATACTGCGATGGGAGAGAAGGATGCGGTGAAAGCAAACGTCAGTATGCTTATCGTCTTAGCGGCTTTAATATCTGAAAAGGAGGGTCTGTGGGGGCACGACCCTCCCCCTCCATCAGTCAAACTCCCCTCTGAGAGGAGTTTGCGTCTCCTGGAGTACTGCCTGATGCTTGTAAAAGACATAATGTTAACAGCCAATGTTCCACCAAGGAGCGTAAAGTCAAATACTGGGAATAACAGCAGGATGTTGGCGTCATCTGGCAGCCGGTTGCCGAGCAACACCGGGGAGTAGTTGCACATACGGCTACACTCGTTGTACTCAAGGGTGAAGTTGCTGCTGAATAAGAGAGGCGCAAGTGCCAGGAAAAAGCTGGAAGCCCAGGAGAGCAGGATGAGGATGAGAGTTCTCTTCCGTGTCACCAAGGTGTCCTTGTGCAGTGGCCACAAGATGGCCACACTTCGCTCCACTGTCATGAGGAAGATGGTGCTGATGGAGACAAACGTACACCCAGCGAACACGGGTCCAATCAGCATGCAGGGCTGCCAGGGGTTCCTCTGTCCACTTAGAGGGGAGGGCAGAGATGCGAAACCACCCTGGTACCAAACGGGAGGCGTGTGGGTTACCATCATTGACACTTCAGTGTAGACGGAGAAAGGCGCCACTACCACGCCCACCATCATGTCAGCTATTGCCAGAGACACTGTCAACAAGAGATACACACTCATTAGCAACATTTACAACGGACAAAAAAAAACACTAGGTCAATGTAGTAGACTAGTTCTAGTAGTTAGTCTAGCTATAGTGGTTGTTGACTGGCGTACCTGTCAACCGCCGGATGTACTGAGTCTCACGAAAGTACGAAATGGCTGCTGTCACGTGAACGGATATCGGTACGCCGTAGATGATTGAAAAGGTGTGTCCACCCGTACAAATTACGCCCAAAATGTACAACTTGACAGGTGTGCAGCATTTCATATGGTGGAACACAGTATTCTGCGGGCTAATTTGCAGCACCGGGTGGCCATCAGTGGTAGTGTTCTAAGTGGTTTGAATACAATTTGACAGAAAGAACATTTTGTGTTAGCCTTGGTTGAGTCCTGCTGTGAGCCGTTCTGCCCCACTGTCATACGGTGTTCCACAGGGTTCAATTTTGGGGCCCCTGCTGTTTTCATTTTATTTGCTGAGGTGACTCTACAGACGACAGAGATACTCAACTCGCCCCTGCAAGCGCTATTCGGGTTCTTGATATCGGTAAAAAAAAACAAAAATTTTGAAATTGGACACTGAACGCAGTTACCTTTCAGGTAGCCTTGCGGTGTCCTGGACTGTCTCGTCTGCACAAATACAGTCAGAGTGATAACATTCCCGACCACGATTGCGAAAGTCAGGCTGACCATGAACGCAACTGCAAAGGCACGATTGAGAAAGCCGCAGCAGCAGACGGTACAGAGAGGAGCCACCGGCTGGTCCGGTCCGAGTTCCGCCAGAGAAGCTGGAGTCAGGTTAAAGGGAGAATCTGTGGTCGCCAGCAGAACGGCTGGATTCCCAACCACATCGGTTTCGTTCAGCAAAGCAGTCATGGCCCAGGATGGTCTGGTCGTAACTTATGTTGTTTGTCTGGTGGGGACAATCAGGAGACCATGTCCTGACTTCAGAGAATAACCTGTTGGGGAGACGTGTATCCATCATTGTTATGAAAACCAACTTTGAAACTCACACCCACTGAGGGACCATAAAGACAAATTTCCACTCACACTTGTAGCCAATTTAGAGTCTTCAATGGACCTAACATGCATGTTTTGGGGATGTGGGAGGAAGCCAGAATACCAGGAGAAAACCCACACAAGCATGCATACAAAGTCCACATGAGGGGCCAATTTCGAACACTGAATCAGTGTTAAAACAGTTTGGGATTTTTCATGATAGTTCGTTTTTATTTCGTTTTGACCTTTGTGGGTTTTTTTTTAATATAGTTTATTAGTTTGTATTTTTTCGGAACTGCTTCGTTTTAGTTTAGTTTTTATTAGTTTTGGAATTTCAATTTTTGACACTTCAAACATGAAGTGTTTGTTGAGTGCACTTTTTTTTTTCTTTTTTTTTTAAAAAGGTCACAACATAGAATATAGTAAATTCTCAAACAATTCTCAAACAATTCTAAAATAAATACATTCAAAATGAACCCTGAAAGCTCATGTATGATATTAATTGACAAAGACGAAAACAACGGACAGTTTTGCTTCAATCATTGTTAGTTGCAATCAGTTTTATCGGAAATGGGCTTTCACTTGTAGAGCGCTTTGCAACCTTAGGTAATCAAAGCGCTTAACACAGTTTCCTCATCTACTTACTGATGACGCAGCATCGGGAGCAACAGGGGGTTCAGTATCTTGCTCAAGGACACTTCGACATGGTCGCAATGGCCGGGGGTTTGAACCTCTAACCTCTGGATTGAGAGACGACCACTCTACCGCTGAACCGTGCCGCCCCCATGTAAAAATTTTAAACAATTTCGATTTTGAAAAGCATTTTCGTTTTTATTTATCAAAAATGTATTTTCAAATTTAGTTTTAGTTTGTAGGTTTTCAGTGACTATAATAACCTTCCCCTAAACCTCAGAACTGTGAGACAGACATACCACCAACCCATTCTTATGTTCTACAACGTTGCATATTTTTCAAATATTTTTTTCTTGTTAATTTTCAAAGATATCTTTTTTTTTTTTTTTTTTTCCGGAGAGACTGATTTGCGACCTATATGAAAATTTCGGTCATCTGACTTTTGACTTCTAAAAATAGTAGTCACTAATGACTGCCATAGTTACAATCATTGAAATACATATTTACAATTGTGGTAGCAGTTTGCAGCGGTTGCTGCATTTTTCAGAGTGGTTAATTTTACCTTACTGAGCCAGAACAAAATGACACCTCTCACTATAATGCAGGATAATGAAAATGTTATGTGTTGTGCTGTTTGTGTGTATATATAAGCCACATCCATTAGAATATTTTCAGCCAGAGTACAGACTGACAAAAGATTTGTATTGTTTGCGTGTGTACTGTGCTTGTGCGCGGCATACGCGCACGAGCACCTCAGCATGCTGTCAGTAATCATTCGGAACATCTTAAATTCTGATCTCGGGGATGACAACAATGTGCACAGGTCCTTCAATCATTTATGACACTCGGTGCGCCGGAGAGCAAGAGCGGGCACGCGTACGAGGCAAACGGTAACAGGAAGGGACGCAGACAATGAAAAGCACAGATTTGGTTTGAGGAAAGTCACAAATCTGATCACGTTCTACAGCCGATTTGCCTTTGAGTGAAGAAACGGGGGTGCTTATATCTGCGCATGTGTAAATTAATCGAGTTACTTCACGCCCCAGTGCGCTGCAGCGATGATGTAATTTAAATCAGCTGGATTGATTGCATGAAAAGTGCCGAGAGTTCACTTTTCAAACACGTTGTAATCGCATGCATAACACTTCCCATCTATGGATAGAAGGGACAGTTAGTCAGTGTTCAATGCTGTCAGCTTTTAAATGACTCCAATTGAATTGTGTTGAATAACGAAGCCAATCATTCACTTTGAAGACACCCACTTCGGCGTACAAGTCATACAACAAAGCCATGTGTTTTATTTCAATTTGAAACGGTTGCCTTTGAAAACAATGTCTGCATTGCACCAGATTATGGATATGGTCAAATCAATTCATTTCACTGAAATGAGTATTAAAAAAAATATATGAAAGAAACCTCAACCTTAGAATAGCCGGGGGAGGGGGGGGGGGGGGTGGACAACTCATTAAGGGGCTGGTTACCTTTAGTGAAGATGACAGGCTAAAGTCCACCCTCTGGCAAGACTTCCAGTGCAGTGAGACCAGCAGCTGACAACACACACACACACAATTGTTAATAATGCTGTATGCACGCTGACATGGAGTATCGCCTTGTGTTTTGTATCAATTTAAAGTCCATTCACATATTTCAGCGTGTTCTATAAGAAGAATGTGTGTGTGTGTGGGGGTGGGGGGGGGGGGGTGGGGGGCGTGTGCGTGTGTGTGTGCGTGTGCGTGTATGTAGTGTGACTTGATGTCAGACCTTGGAAGGTCTTCTCACCCTGTCACAATTGATTCTCTTTTTAAATGAAAATTAACACAATGTGCAAAACGTTGTATTATACAGTATTTTTTTTAGCTGTCCACATACTATGCAAATTCCTTTCTATAAAGAAGTGTTGTGTTGAGGGTTTTCTTCGCCATTCCTATCAGAATACAACTGGGTGGTTTCTTTTTTCTCTACGGCAGTTATTTCACTATAGTTAAGTCAGCTGAGAACACTTTTTTATTGAAGTGTAAAAACACGAAAATGACTGGATTGTGCTAAGCCGAGTACAGTATAGGGGGGGTTATCATCTGGCAGCATCATTTAACCGTTTGATCTTGCTAACAGCCTTCAGATTCTTTAAATGTGAAGGAATGAAGCATTAATTTGACATCATTTGCTTGTATATGGACATTTTCTGGATATAAACCAACCAATGTACCAACGATATGTAAAAATTGTGTTTGTTATATTTGCTCTTTCTGCTTTCTAGTAATCTTTTGCTTGGTATACGCTTGCAGTCAATTTATGTAGCAACTGAGCATCAGCGTAAACGGGGGGTAAAAAAATATTGAGTAATGTCCCCTCAAAAAATGTTTAGAATCGCCTACTTTAGCAGTTACAAACCATAAACATGCAAAAAACTGTGATCCCCAAAAACTTAAGCATTTCAAACTCATCTTTCAATACCCTTGCAAATAAATGGCCTACAAATGTTTTGATTTTTTTTTTTTTAAATGCATGAAAGTGTGCATCTGTTTGAAAAGTAAAAAAAAGTCAAGAAAAAACACGACCTCCTTTGTTAGCGTGACATTGTAATAGCATGGCAAAGACTATATGTAACTTTCTCTAATAACCCAGGCTAAACTTAGCTCCTCCCCAACATACAAAGATCTCTCAGTAAAGATGTACAGTAGTACTTCCACTTATTTGCTTGACACCAATTACTACTTTCCTATTAAGAGGTTCCACACGGAAAAACTGAAATTGTGAAATTGTGAACCTTGAAATTCAGGAGATGACTTTACCTCTTATGTGGAAAACAAAGCTGCTACTTCACAAACTAGGCTGCAAAACTACATATGAGCTACACACCGACACGAGAAGCAAAGCGGCTCACATGGTCAACATTTAGCGGTTCATCGCAAAGATGCTGCGCTCAAGTTCTTCCACACTAAACTGAGTCAAGGGTGACACACACTCACGCGTCACTGAGCGGGAACCGATCCCGCGCTGCCCGCACACAACTGGGCCGTGTGCACCACCACACCATCAGCGACCTCAAGCAAAAATATTTTTCAAATATTTGAAAGGTGTCAAATCTGTTCAAAAGTAGTTTCCACATGCACCTTATTTTGCCATTAATTGAACATTAAGGACAAAAAAAAAAAAACATAAAAAGCTTTTGCTTACCTGCATTTGATTGATTTGAGCCATGAAGCAATTGAGCACAGGTTAAAAAGAAAAGAATCCAATAAAAGGAGCTTGACCTCGTGGACATGACTATCAAGGAAATCTGCTTCTGTGCGGCAGGAAGTGGAGACGGCGTTGGAAAAAACATTCAGCAATCCGTCACTCTCTCCATCCTCGCTCGCCCTGTGCTGCGATGGACGCACTCCACAGATGCCCCCTCCTCCTCCTCCTCCTCCTCCTCCTCCTCCTCCTCTCAGCCTCTGCATCGACACACTTACAAGAAGCAAGTTCACGGCAGCATCACAAGTGCCGCCGCCTCCTCAGATCTATCAGCACCTTTCGGGATTTGCCTTGTACAGTCAGGTTCACGCCAAGTGACACATTAGTAAACAACGCACACAATGAGGAGGGAAGACACTCAACACAATATTGTCTTTTTGCTTGCAAGGCGAACGCAGGGAAATGTATGATCACAGTTCCACAAAACCCTCTGCCCGGCACCTGCGCCTCCTCTCTTTTTTTTTTCTTAGGAGTCCCTGATTAAAAAGGTGTTCCAGCCTTAAGGGAAAGGGGAGCGAAAGCAGCTGGAACACTCTGAATTTCTTTGGTCTATGTGTGTGTGTGTGTGTGTGTGTGTGTGTGTGTGTCATTATCATACATGTGTGAAAGCAAAGCACACCAAGCAAGCTGGGCCTAGATTAGAACAAAGCTAAAGCTAAACCTACAAAGCTAACAAAGCTAACAAGTCTACTCATCAAACCTCTGTCCTTCATAATTAGCTAACAAGGCTAACAAGGCTAATCATCAACCTCTATCCTTCATAATACAAATGTGAGACAAAGGCACCATAACACATGAATGATTATATACATTATTATTCTTACATACAGCCTTTAGCTTAGCCTGCTATTGTACAATGCATGAAATGCATGTAAAATGTGTGCTGTATGTGTGCAAAAGTGGACAATGAGCTACAATGCCCCATCATAGTGTTAAAAATATATATACCTGTTAGACAAAATAATCCAAGAATACATGGTGGTGTTCTGAGAAAGGGACAGTCTAATTTTCTCCCTACATATAAGCATTAAGAATTTCTGATTTGTACCTCGGGTCAATGACGATACTGTGAAACTGTACTCCATCATACTTAATTTGAATACAGTCTTTCATGTTGAATTTTTCATTAAATGTTATACCATCACTGTTAAAACTTCCCCTGCAGGCATGCGATGCCTGTGTTAGATCCTCTTGAAAAATAGAATGGAAAATGTGACGACTATTCAATCAGGCTGATTTACTTCTTTTGGCGCCTGAGCGTTTTCTGCATCCAAATTCCTGTAGTGGCTGTTCAAATGTTCTTCTTGGATCATTGGTTTGTTTACCACGCAACGGTGTCATGACAGGCAGAGATGCCACAACAGGGCAGGCAACTCAGGCGATTGTTTGGGGCTCCTCAGCTCAAGGGGGCCAGGAAGCAGGAAATCAGATATGTGACATCCATTTATTGATAGGTGAATTTAGAGTCTTCAATGAATCCAACATGCATCATTTAGGAATGTATCCAGAGAAAAATACAGTTTGGCAGTTTGGTTGTTTTTTTTTTTTAACTATTGAAGCAAAGCAAGAAAGATTGTCCCATGCGCCATGGAAAACTGTCCAAATCATTTAGTTGCTGCAATTAGGTTAAAAAAAAAAAAAAAAAAAAAAAAAAATAAAAAAATCATTATGCACAAACTTATAATGCCAATTAAAGATTAACCAGAATATTTTGGACATTTTTTTTGGTCTATTTTTGTTATCTGTTGCTAGAACAAAAAAAAAGGAGCAGCTGGCTTTTAAAGAAATCCTCTTTTAGCAGCTGTGCAGCAGGGTGCAGGGGGTTCGCCTCCTTGGCCTCTAAAATATGAATATCCCTGTCAAAGCCATTACTTGCGAACAGTCTCAGAGTGGTCTTTCGTGGCTCCATCACTCCTGTAGAGCGCCAGATGCTGACAGTTTCGTTATGCTGCTGAAAGCAGAATTATGTCGCGGGATGTAAATAACTGAAAACTACATTTCGAGTATGGTTTCCATTCACAAAAGAAGGAGAAGGTCTTCACATTCACGTCCGTAAAACCCAACTACGCAAGTCTATTCGAAGCAGGGGCGGAGCCGGACTGACAGACTGCCCACCCAGTGAGATTCATGAAAAAATATATGCTTTTAAATTTTTGGTAAATTATTTTGGAATTTGTGTTTCGTTGTGTTTTTTATTTGATTGAATATTAAGAATGGCATGATTATGGTTGTCTAAGGAATCTCTGAACTTCATATTAATCAGTTTGTCATTACATTTGAATATAAACTCTAAAAAGAGTTGGGTTAAAAATAACACAACTTTGGGTCAAAAAAGGACCGATCCACTACTTGGGTCAATTTGACCCAACTTTGGGCTGTTTTGTACAAAACAATGCAAGAAAGTGGGTCGAATTGACTCAATTTGTGGATCAGTCCATTTTTGACCCCAAATGGTGTTATTTTTTAACCCAAATGTTTTTAGAGTGTACGATGTGTCAGGACAGGAGGATTGTGCTCAGTGAGAGAAACATTCAGGCCCTTTTTCCATTCTGGCTCCGCCCCTGATTCAAAGGATGAAACGTTTCCACGTCATCACTTCAAAATGAATGACAAAAGTCAGAAATGTAAATACAAATGGTGTGCTACATGAATACACATGAATCACAATTTGGTAAATTTATTAGTTTTCCATAAATCTATACATTTTTTTTTGAGAAATTATTGACCAATCAAAAGTGCTGAAAATGGCCTGCTCGCTACGACGATGTCATAGGTTGAACAAACGTGACTTTTGGGGGGCAGGGTCCGTAAAAGTGATGATTTCGCTGGTACGAGGATTCCACCCGATGCCAGCAATAAAGCATTTTAAGAAACTCAACTTTTTATTCGACAGCTGCCTCAGAGTTTTGATTTTAGATTCCGTGTTCAAATCCCAGCTCTGCACTTCCTCTTCCTGTGTGAAGCTTGCCATTCTCTCTAAAAACATCCCCAGGTTAAACAAAAAAGTGAATTCGTATTACGTAATAAAGCCAGTTGCATTATTATTATTTCATTCCACTTGAAAGAAATTAGCTCAAATATTAGGCGTGACAGATTACTTCCATTTTTTCTTCTTCTTTCCACGAATGGAAAAAAAAAAAACCCAGCCTTGTTACACAACCTCGATAAAAGCATGAGAAAAGAATGTCTTTTGATTATAATTACAGGTTTACAAATATCCGCAGCTCTCCAGCACCCTAGCGTGATGCTACAAGTGATCACTTGAGTTGAGGTCAAGACTCAAGAAAGTCTTGCGGTGTTTGACAATGACAGGCGAGAAAGACGTGTGAATGTTGCTAATCCACATTGACTTCCCTTAAATATATATATTATTCTCACGGCGAGAATACAACAGCTGCCATATGACGTGTTTGTGACAGCAAGCGATGCACCCTAAGCCAACAATGGAAATAAGGGGTGCTATGTGTTATTGAGGATGAATGATTCTGAGCTGACGTTGTGGCATTGAATTTCAAGGCGTGTCATGGCACAAGCTCTTTGCGTCTCCATGCTGTTTGATTTCAAGCTGCCTTTATTCCCAAATAAAGTCCAAAGAGCAAGCCTGCAGCTTTTCTGCCAGGACACTCTCAAAGTGTTCATTCTGCTCCTCTGTGAACACATTTCTCCAGTCACCGACTTGACCTACAACAGAGAGCCGATTGCTAGCCGGGCATTCATAACGCATTGTTTTCCATGTATTTCTATATATTGTGATATTCCAGTATGCGATGCCACTTTTTCCTATGTTTTGTGACATTGGCACATATTTAACATCAGCAAAATCTCATGGCACGCTACCAAACAAAAATGTCACAAATACAAGTAAAGTGAAACCTGCCTTTTTTTTTTTTTTTTTTTTTTAAACCTATTCTCCATTTATTTTATTGTTTTGTTACTGTGGTGCCATATTTCTGCATCTTGGCGCCAAGGAGCTATGTTGAGATTAGTTGAGGTATTTCATGAAAACACAAGTAGTGCTTTGCCGCTATCTTGCGGCATCCATAGGCAATTACACACATTTCCGGGGGGCGGTGTCACCGTGCACAGGCTAATCTCGTATTAGCATATATAGATGAGCACAGACGCGTTATTTGTGGCGAGTGGATCATTTTCGAAACGAAAGTGGATCATTTGCCGCGATCCCTGACGGCACATGCCGCCGCTCACCTCTCCTCATGAAGCGGCCCTTGCTGTGGTCCATGATCTCGTGAGGAATGAGGCTGCCGTTGATCATTTTGTTGTCTTTCATGCTGCTGAAGCTGCAGTGTGTCACGCAGCTGTTCACCTCCTCCTCCACCAGGGGATAATGGAGGAAAGAGCTCACCTTCACAATTGTGCCTTCCAAGTCCTACAGGAAAGGAGAAGAAGATGAGACTAGCGTTCCCTAATAAGGGGTAAAACAAACGCACGCTCCCGGGAACGTTCGTATTGACTTTATATTGGGATGACTTCCTTTTGCGATTACCATTGACAGCTCTTCATAGGTCACATGAAGCAGATTAGCCATCGCTCCTAACTGGCTTGTCCATCCTTTGATGTGGTCAAACCAGGAGCCAAAATGCACTGAAGAAGATCAGAATATGTGACTTTATTATTTCTCACACCATTTAAAGATAAAATAAAATACAAATAATTCCAAAATAAGCAAAAACGTGTATTGGTAACGTACCTGTGCCCTCCAGAAATGTGCTCAAAAACTCCTGAAAGGAACCAGCATCGGGCAAAAAATTGGCTAGTTTGTGGAAGTGGTAAAAAGATACCACGACATCTTTTGGGTTTCTGCTCACATAAATGACCTGAGAGGAGCAACAAAATCACACCGTGCAGATTGCGTTTCGTCTGTTGTGCCAACCGGTCGGTCGGACCTTAGCTTTGGAGCCTCGGAGCGCCCTGGCCAGCATGCGATGAGGCAGGTGAGTGGTAATAATTCGAGGTTGGCTTAAGGTTTCCAGAAGCGTTGTGCTGTAATGGTGCTCCAGCCAGGGAGCACGAGCCCAGTTTGGAACGGTTTGGGACACGTGCGGGTCCCCTTTGTTGGTGATCAGAGTTATCATTTGCTGCATCCATGTGGTGCCTGGGGGAAAAAAAAAAAAAAAAAAAAGTTACATTTGAAATATCACAAGATAATTTAGGACAGTTTTTTGCCTCCGACTTTGTGGGAACAGTTTTGGAGAACGTCGCGATTACGAGCACTTGCGACCTACATCTACATTCATTTACTTGTCAAAAGCGATACGGCGAAGCGCTGAACAAGTACTCGGGTTTCCTTACCTGACTTTGGATAGGAGACAATGAGGATGTCGGTGTCTTGAAAAGGGAATGTGAGAGCAAGCTGCAAAGACTCCTGCGTGTGCAGGTGTCCAGGAAAAGTGATTCCGCCAAACGCTTCTCTCACTTCCAACCTGGACATATCTGACGCTGGAATATTTCAGCGATGTTTGATCAGCTCACTCGTTATTGCCTTCCCGATGTTGTTTTGTCTGCGGTCAACTCTCTCAGTCTGCATGAGTGAGAAAGGCTACCGATTCAGATTCACTCTAGGGAGGAATTAAAAATATACGCACGCAGAACTGGAACCAAGCATGTAAATTTGGAAGCGTTTATACAATCATTGTAACATGTCACAATATGACCTTAATTAAATGAAAGAGAATCCACTCTTGTGTTTTATTCAGACAAATCAGCTAAAGGTAAGTTTGGCTCAAATCTTTACCGTCTTGTATGGATTTAATAAAATAGATAAAAGTTCAACCAAAACCTTTCCTGGAATCACTAATGTACAAGAATAGAAAATAGATACAAATACTGTACAACAAGTTACATCATCACTCATATACAGCGGGGCAGGGACGATACACTTTTGTCCCAATCCGATACGGATCCCGATACTTGGGGATGCAATCCGATACGTATTGCGATACTTAAATATTATAAAAATATATATTTAAAAAAACCGAGGCATATGTTTCCAAAATTTTAATCAGTGCCATTTGACATTCATACAAGTGTCACGATTGAAAAGTGCATAAACTATTCCCGATACACAGAAGTGCAATAAATAAAACTTCATTCACAAAGCTCAACTTTAAGGATTTATAGAATGAGCAAAAATAACATTAGGTATCGAAAGCATCGATACTTCATCAATGTATCAATACTTGGTATCGGCATAAAAAGTATCACGATACATTGCGATACAATCTTTTTTTTTTTTTTACAGTGATATTGACTTTGCTTTTATTATGTTTTTTGTTATGTCAAGTCCATTTGGCACATTCCAATTACAGCTAGAGTGGAAATCACACATACGTGTTGAATACTGATTATCGATTCGAATTATCATTTATTCCAAAGTTATAAACTTTCTAAACTTGGCGTAACAGAACTCCTGAAAGTGGTTGAAGCGTGAAATTAAATTCAAGAAAACATACCTGAATGTCAGCCTCTCGAGTCCCTGAAAGTGGTTGAAGTGTGACATGAAATTCAAGAAAACATACCTGAATGTCAACCTCTCGAGTTCAGCCAAGCAAAAAATAAAAAATTAAATGAAAATACAGCAATGTACCAAAGAAGCAGTAATTGGAATGAATGAGAAACAGCTAAGCTACAACCACTGATACTGTTTTAAAATATGAACCAAAGGACGTGAGATATGAGGATCAAAATGTTGACGTCAAAAAACAGAGAGAGGATCAAAGTTGTGATCACACTGGGCTACTAGTAATCCATCCGTCTTTTGTACCAGGTATGCTGGGGCCAGTCCCATTAGACGTTGAGCAAACAGCGTGAACAGGTCATCAGCCAATCAACCGAGAGGACACATAGACCAACAAGCAAATACGCTTAGAAAAAAAGGATTTGATCACTATACCAAGAGATACAGTAGCATCCCACACCATCGTTCAGAATCAACTCGAACATTTTTTTTTTTCAAGAATATGTTCTATGCAGACCCACTAGTTGAAACAAGGCACTATGATTGATAAGAAATATGAGTTAATCAGCAAAATCCACCCGTTTTTGCCATCTCAGGGGGGCGGCCATTTTTTTCACTTCTGTTAACTGAAAATGACATCACAACTGCTCAGGGCTCAGATAACGACCAATCACGGCTCACCTGTTTTCTGAAGCTGTGCTATGATTGGTTGTTCCACATGCGTATGCGTACTCATATTCCACAAGCACAATATTAATCAGAATCAGAATCAGAATGTTGAGTTTCAACTAGTGGGCCTGCATAGAACAAATTCTTAAAAAAAATGTTTTGGTTGACTTCCGCTTTAAGACAACACTGTAACTCAACTGTATTCCAAATGGTTATGGTATGATTTAAGTTATACATTAGTTCAAAAAAGTGGACATTTCAAGAAATTGTGTGTGACAAATGGGCAAATGAAGGGGTTTATTGTAATACAAGCTTAAGGTCAATTTCTGTCAGGCTATAGAAGCAGCTAAAAATTAGCAAGTGAGGCTGGGCAAAAGCTCCACTAAGTCAGATAAATCAACCGCAGAAATGCAAAATCATCCGATTATGCACTGGAGTAATTGATCGGATAATCAATGCTAAAAATATTCGAGAGTGGCTGCCCTATTAGTAGGCAGAAATTTGCAGTCTTACAGGAAAGATTCACGGCAACGTGGCCCCAGGGATCAGTACGCGGCCCTCTGTTTTTCAGGATCAATAAGGCACAAGGTATCTTAGGCAAATATGAGTTATTAGCGTTATATGTTTATGCCGACGATACTCAACTATAACTTCCTTTGGAAGTAATTAATCCATGGAATGCAAAGTTTTCCTTGCCTGGATGCAGGGTCTTGACCAGGGGATGTTGTAGATTAAAAAAAAAAAAACCTCTGGACCTCTCTGATGCATTTTGAGACTCTCTTGTGATTCAGTAAATAAACATGAATTCACTTCACGGAGGTGGCAGAGTGATGATGTGGGCTGGAATAATTGTGAGTTAGATGATAGTGCCTGAAGGTGCCTAAATGACCTCTGCCACCATCATCCTCAGACCTTTACCGTATTGAAAATCCATTGAGCGTACAGTGAGAACGGACGGCAGTATACCACCAAATAGCAACTCTGGGAGGCAATTCTTGACAGAAATCATCCATGGATTTATAATTTCAATGGATGACAGTTGTTGCTTGTAGTTGTTAAACATTGCTATTAATTAAGTGGAATATAACAGTTTTTGTTGTGCACAATAATTTGGTCCGCTGAATCTTGACTAATTTTGAAAAAGAAAAAAAAACTATTGTTATTATTATGGTTTTGCTGAATAAAATCCGCATGATCTCATTCCCCGCGAATCACATCGAGAATTTAGCAAAATTATTTTGATTAAAAACATCATAGCTTAAACACTTTGAAGGCACTACAATGTGAACTTTTATTGTCAAGGCTATTTTACAACACTCAATAAAATAGCCTTCGGGTCAGCTGTCTGCTGGTACAAGCATATTCAAAGTTATGAATCATTGTCATTATGATGTCGCAAAAACAAATCATTTATCCATTCAGGTGTCACGTGAGTTATGAAAGGGTCCCATAATGTGCGTGAAGGGGCCGATCTCAATAAAGTACTGCCGTCTGTTCGTCTTCGAATGAGTGTCATTAGTCGGCAAAAACCCAACATGAAGACTATGAGCACTTTCATCTGATTGAAGGCTTTCCTGTAAAAGATTCTTTATGACGACAATTCCTTGATAACATTAACCAACATCTATTGTTTTACGGCTATAGAGGGTTAAGCTGCTATGCGGCTTTTATGAACTAAAAAAAATGTGAGGAGAAACAAGGCAGAGGAGGAGCTTTGCACTCATCTTACACTTGAAGGATATAACACAGACAGTGACTGATATGTTGCAGAGGAACACAGTCTTTTTACGAGTAATATTTCATTTACTTTACCAAGCAGGGAACTGAAATTGTACAAGTGTCGTGAAATGTCATTAGCCGTGTTTTTGCTTTTATGCGCCATGTGCTGGTCCGTCTCTTCGGGCAAGGACTCGTATATGGACAGAGCTCTGAAACTGATGTCTGAGACGCCGCTCATCGACGGGTGAATGCAAACTTCTTTTATGTACAACGGTGGATTGTATCCTGTTAACTTATCTAAAGCTTCTTGACTTAGATGTTCTTCGAGAAAGAATTATTGCAGTAATGAGACATATGCAGATAGGTTATAAGTGAGTTGCACCCCCCATCCATCGTATCTTCCAGCCACAATGACCTGCCTTGGCAACTGCGTGAACAATTCAACAACCAGCTCAACAAAGTGGACCTAAACACTCTGGAAACAACTCACACCAACATACCAAAGATAAAGACGGGTCGGCTGGGAGCACAGGTACGATATATGCATAGAATTTTACGTTTCTTTTCATTGTTTACATCTGCATGACTGGATGAGATCTACCTGTACTACAAAAGCTGCTATGCAAAGACAGTACTGGTCAACACACATTTTGGCGTCAAGTTTCAACGGTTTTAGCGTATTTTGATGACATTTTTTTTGTTCTGAGTCCTGCTCGGGCCCACTGTCATATAGTGTTCCACAGGGTTCAATTTCGGGGCCACTGCTGTTTTCATTGCGTTTGCTGCCCCCTGGGTTTCATCTTAAAAAAGCATGGTATTTGCGTTCACTCACTGCTATGCAGATGACAGTCTGATCTATGTCCCGCAAAGCAAAAAGGACGCTTTCTCATTAAAAGTAATTTTTTCCTGTCTGGAGGGAAATCGAGGCCTGGATGGCACAGAATGTTTTTTATTTTAATAAAAAGAAAACTGAAGTTTGGTCCCAGTGGTCCTTGCACATACCACCTGGTGTCATTTTGAAAACCAACAGTCTGGAACTATGGATTTAAAATTGCACACAAATTTTAATCAAATTGGTGATGTTCTTGAACTCTGCTTTCTTTTTTTTTTAAATCTCGGCAGCTGACCAAAGTGAAGCCTCTCCTTTTACAACTGCATTAGAAACAGTCTTTGTTCCATCTTGGCAATTGCAATGGATTTTATTTTGCAGTGAGCCAGTGCTCCCTCGAGCCTCTCCAGTTGGTCCAAAAAGCTGCTGCTCGCCTCCAAACTGTAGCTCAATGGAGGGAGCACATAACTCCAATTCTGGCCTTCCTTCACAGGCTCCCTGTAGATTTTAGAGTTCATTTTAAGATTATTTTATTTGTCTTTGACCCTTTAAAAGCTCTCGCCCGACCTTACCTCTCTGAGCTCCACACCCTTACGCACCTGCCCGGTCAGCGGGCCGGATCCTACTGGAGGTACCGAGGACTAAGCAAAGGCTGAGGGGATTGAGCCTTTTCCGTTAAGCAAACACCCTTTCTGTTCATTTTAGAAACCCATTTTATTATTTGGCTTTTGAGTCAGCAAGGGACTTGGCATTGTTTTAGTGTTTTATCCCGTTTACTGTTTTTATGTTAATAATTTATCGTTTTAACTATCTTTGTTTTTTGGGCCTAATTTTTACTCCATGTACAGCACTTTGTATGCAGCAATGGATTTTAAAGTGCTCTATAAATAATATTGTGTTGAGTTGAGCTGTTTGTTCCGAATTGGTTCTAGTTAAAAAAAGAAATTGTCGATAATATGCAAGTAATGGCGTTGGTATTCTCTTTATGCTACAACTTTGATGAGGCCTGTTTCTGTCTTTTCAAGGACGTCATACAGTATTCTTTCATTTTCGATGCGATATTGTGAAAGGTGGCAATCGTTATCGCGGAGAGCCTTTTTTTATGCAAGTCATGTTTCATGTGAAAATCTAGCAAAAAAACCCCAAAACAAAACGCAATATTAACAGTAAACAAATGCAAAAATACAAACACTACTTTTAATAATGATCAAAGTACATTTCGTCATCTGTCAGTCAAATCACGGTAAATGTAAAAAAAAAAAAAATCTCAAAAAGTAGAGCCAATGCAACGGAATGGATGTCATTTTCAGACTCAGCATGCCAAAATTACTCAGAAACCATTCAAATTATTTTCATGTTCTCTGTTTTATTGGTAGTGACTCAGCTGTGGCTTTATCTGTTCAGCAACATCCATAACCGTACTAATCATTCACTATATTCCATTCACTGTATATATATATTTTTTTTTTCTCTTTCAGTTCTGGTCGGCCTACGTGCCGTGCGAGTCTCAGTACAAAGATGCTGTCCGACAAACACTGGAGCAGATTGATGTGATTCACAGGATGTGTCAGAAATACCCAAACACGTTCACGTTTGCCACCGGCAGCCAAGGTCGGGTTGACAATTTGGAATTTTTTTTTCGGGTAGTGTGGGAGTGCTGTTCAGAATTAAAATTCAAAGCAGTCTTTTTATGTTTTGTGCAGACATCATAGAGGCATTCAAACGCAATAAGACGGCCAGTCTGATCGGGGTGGAAGGGGGTCACTCCATTGACAGCAGTCTGGGCATTCTGCGCACTTTCTACCAATTGGGGGTCCGCTACCTTACACTCACACATTCCTGCAACATACCCTGGTAGGACACACATATAGTGAATGCTGATATTTGGAGTGCGTGAAATGAAAAAGAAGTATTCGGGTACAGTGAGTTCACAGTTGGCAGGTGTTGTGTTGAGGAGAGTAAGGGAGATTCCTGCAAGCTGCAGCTGAGGTCTCACAGGTATCACATTTCCTGGAAGAGCCTCTTAGTGCTCGACACTCTGTTAACACGTGCGCGCGAGCTTTGTTGAGACGTGAGCATCAGCCAAAGCAAACACAATAACGCGTCCATCACATCAATCCAATCCATCGACACTTTTTTTGTGGTCAGGGCCGATAACTGGCTTGTGGACACTGGATCGGAACCATCTCAACATAACGGCCTCTCTCCTTTTGGCAAGGTCAGTCTACATCGATGTTCCCTCTAATTTTCCATGTGTCTGACCATTCACACAAATTCCCGGAGCATTCCTTGGACCACGGTGAGTAACACCAGCACACGGCGGCCAAACCAGTATCATGCCTCTCGTAAACCTGATGTAGGTACCGGTACATTTAAAAAAATTCAAATCACCTATATATATTAAAATACAACATATGATTGAATAAACTTTATATCAAAATAGAATATTTCATTGAATAGATATTTGAGACACAAATAAAATCAGACGCCCCCCGAAACATGGATTGCAATGCAGTTTGCATTCAAGCTTAATTCATTCACTGCCAGACATTTTCAGACCCTCTTTTATCCTAAAAAAATGGAAAAAAAAATGGAAAAAAAAATGTTCCTGGGATTGAATGGCTGGACTGTGAAAAGACAAGTAAATTTGTCAGTGGCAGTGAATGAGTTAAAGAGAAAGTCCCAACAGATTGTGTGACTGCAGAAGTCCCCAAATTGAATTGTTATATTCATTATCTACCGTAATGAATGGCACTATTAAAGTAACGTGTAATCTAACATAGTTAATTTTAAAATTAAGTAATCAGTCAAGTGACCAAGTTATCTTTTAACTCATACAATCCCCAAGACGTATTTATTTGTCCTTTCACAGTCCAGCCATTCAATCCCAGGAACCTTTTTATATTTAATTTCAATTTTTTTTCAAGCGTTACGGTAAAAGAGGGTCTGAAAATGTCTGGTACTGAATAAGTTAAGCAAGTAAAGTAACTCATTTACTTTTTAAGGTAACTGTGGCAACATTGAACCTCAGTGAAGACAAGGGCTATAGAAGACAGATGGATGGACTGTGTTGGACATTAAAAATAAAATCATCACACTTCCCCTCCAGCAAGTGATTGCAGAAATGAACCGTCTGGGGATGCTGATCGACTTGTCCCATGTGCCCGTACAAGTGATGCAGCAGGCGCTGGACATGTCCAAGGCGCCCGTCATCTTCAGCCACTCCTCCGCCTTTGCTGTCTGTCCAAATAAGAGAAATGTTCCTGATGAGGTTCTCAAGAGAGTGGTGAGTGCGGGAGGTAGTATCATACGCATTGGGGATTGTGAGATGTGGGTAATAGTCACCTCGCATGCTTTTCTAAACAGTAGAAATATTTGTTGTCTAACAAGCACAAATCATTTTACAGCTCATTGTATGCCCTTAGAAGACAAACACGCCCCTCGGTTAAAGAAAGCAGCACATATAGTACTGTAGCTCTATGTGTTATTCTATAGGGGAGAGTGGGGTAAGTCGTGCCAATTTTGACTTAAAGCGCCTCCAGCTAAAATATGTACATATAGTTGAGGATATTGTTTATACCTGGGAGCAATTACTTTGGATCTTAAAGCGTAAGACAACACAAACATATTTTTCAAGAATGTTCTACGCAGGCCCACTAGTTGAAACACGGCATTCTGATTAATATTGCGTTTGTGGAATATGAGTTAAGCAGCAAATTCCACCTGTTTTTGTCCATCTCATGGGGCGGCCATTTTGTCACTTCTGTTGATTGAAAATGACATCACAAATGCTCAGGGCTCAGGTAAGGGCTTGATAGGTAGGCACATGACCAACTTTTATGGTTTTCTAAATAACAGGGGTGGCACTACTTTCCCCTTGGCACAAATTATCCCGCTTTCCCCTTGGCTTTAAGTAATTAAATATTTGTTTTTCATGTGAAATCTTTTCTTTCTGACCAGAATAAAACTGGAGGAATTGTAATGGTCAACTTCTACAATGACTACGTGTCCTGCTCCCACACTGCGACCCTCGCCAATGTTGCAGGTAGCCTACTTTACTGGGCTAAAAAGGTTAAAAAAAAAAAAAAAGAAATCGGGGGTCCACTGTGTTGTAAAATAAAACAAAATAAATTAAGTTTCAAAAAATTAATCAAGGGGTGGAGGCCACTCAGAGTGTCCATGCGGCCCGTGGGCCACCAACTTCCCATCCCGGATATAGTATTCAATATCCTTGATATCCACTATCCATCTTAAGGTCAATGTCTGTACTATACATATTTACTTGCAGGACAACTAGATGTTAATAGTGAAGCAAAATACAGTACAGTAGCTGACATCTGTATGCTGCTAGTAATACTAGCCACATAATGTTTTACTAGTTAAGAACTTGCGCGTCACTAAAATTTGGCAAAATTTGGCAAAAATTGCACTGCGGAGTGGCGTAGTGTTGATGTTTGGAGTCGAGTGTTGTAATGGAAGATAAACAGGGCTTGACGTTGCTACGTTTACCGACAGTCACTGTGGCTACTGGTTTCCCAGAGTTAGTAGGCACGATTTTCGATAGTACGTATGTTTTTCCCGGCCAAATGACATGCCTCAATGGTGCTGAGCTAACGTTTTCTCCATCAAGTACTTTTATCACTGGGGGTTGGGGGGTTGAGGCAGGGGGTTGCTAAGTGAAGGCAGAAATATGAAATGCACCACATGCCACTGCTTACTAGTAAGGAAATAGATTGTGCTAGTATTTGGCCTTAGAATGTCAAGGATGTTGAATAAATGTTCAGCCATCTGTCCATGTGATGAGTGGTTATTATTATTCTTATCAATGCAACACGTAATCAGATCAAATGTACTGTTTCACTTTAGACCATTTTGACCACATAAGGAAAGTGGCAGGAGCTGGCATTATTGGTTTCGGTGGCGACTATGATGGTGTTGAAAGGTAATTGCGCAACACAAAGCAACGTGATGACCAAGGTACTTACTATAATCTGTTGTCATGTTTCCAACCCTTACTCGTGCCAGACTTCCTGAGGGTCTGGAGGACGTGTCCAAGGTCCCAAGTCTGGTCGCTGAGCTGTTAAAAAGAGGGTGGTCTGATCAGGAGGTCAAGGCCGCTCTGGGAAACAATTTGCTTCGTGTACTCAAACAAGCGGAGGAGGTGAGCCACAGACGCACACAAACACATGCATATGTTTTGAAATCGTTGGAAGTGTGGTGCAAAACATCCAATTTGTATAGCACTTGTCCTCATTAGGGTCACGGGTGTGCTGGAGCCTATGCCGGGTGACTCCGGGTAATAGGCAAAGTACATCCTGGATGGGTGTTCAGTCCAGGTTGTCATGTGGAGAGCATGCAAAATTCACACAGCGGCACCCGAGCCAAGATTCAAACATGTGACTGACTGCTAATGCCTACTCCACTGTGCTGCCTCGTGCAAAACATCCAACATAAAAATGCAGTGCCATGCACTTCATCAGTGGATGGTGGCATCATAAAAGTCTTATCAAGTCACGGGAAGCATCAGTTGGCCTGTAAAATGCATGCGTAACAGTAGTGGATCCAAGAGCAATATCCGAGAGGCAGAAAGTGCCAATTTTATATTATAATCATAAAAAAAACAAACATAAAACACATGATTAAGTAATACACATTTGCCGATGCCGCCAAACATATTTGCATGAATGGCGGGAGTGGGTTAAGGTTCAAGTAACACAATGTTCTCGTTTGCTTGTAGCTCCCTATAAAAGTACTGTTTGCCCATCTCATTTTCTCATGGCTAAAATTTACAACCCAAATGCTTATATAAAATGGGAAAAGAGTACCATTGAAGCAACATGTGAGCCAATATTTTACATGGTGGAGCTGGGTTTTCTGTGCGTAGTCGGGCTTCTATCCACATTAAAAAAAAACATGCTTATGTCATTGAAAAGTATACAGTAATTTGTCTATAGATGTCAATGGTTGTTTACATCAAGCAGTTACTTAATGTCGTGTGCTTCCTCGATGTTAGACAATTCTGTTGCAATTGTTTGTCAGGTCCGTGACAGCCTGAGCAAGCTGTACCCAGATGATGTTCCTATCCCATTGGATGAGGTGAAGAACCCGTGTCGGACGAATGATGGTTACGCCAACGGTGGAGCTTTCCCCTCACTCAGCGTAATGACTCTTCTGTTAACGCTGGCTTTTCAGGCCCTCGTCTAACTAAGCGCCTCATATGAGCTCTCTCTCTCTCGCACTCACTAACATGCTTAGTAGCTTCTAACTGGTAGAAGGGTGTTTATGGTGCTGATTGGGCTAAATGTAATGTTATTGTGGGGCTGGGCTAAATGGTTGAAAAGTGTATCATGATATCAGTATTTCATATACTACTACTAATAATGCATACTATTTTTACTCTACAAAATAAGGACCCGAAAAAAACGCTTAGTTTTGGTAATTTAACACGTCAGATGTAAAGATTAAATGTCTCCTTAAACAATGTCCTGAGTACGGCTGCGCGATTCACGATGGACGTACTTCATGAGCCTAACGATATACATTTTACCTACGTATTAAAATAATAATTGATTAAAGAAAATACTAAAATCAATTACATTTATTCAAGATAAAAAATAAAATAAAACAACAATCAAACGAAGACTCACGGGTGTTTTTCCAGATTTTTCAAAAGAATATGATGTCGTGTAATTTCTATTAAAATAGATTAGGTGCGTCTATCGCTATATGTGTTATTTAATTATTGCCCAGACCTCTTTCAGCACATCGGACTTATTCTTTTCCCATTAAATAGTCTCGAGTACAGTAATCCAATGGACACACAAACAAAACTTCTGTAAACATAAGGTGACATGTCTCATAAGGTGAGAGGTGTACTATTTTCAAGACAAGAGAACCACCTAGTGGAGAGAACTGCACAACTCACAAATATCCGTTGGAAAAGTTCACTATTACCAAAAATGAAAAAAACAAAAACAAAAACAAAAAACATTCTTTTGATACATTCTTACATGGCCAGTCAAAACGTTTTTGTGGCAGCTGTTAAATAAGTACATTGGCTTATAGAAAATGTAGCATGAAAAGACTGGTATTTTCCAACAAAACAATGAGACAAAATGACGTCGCATTAAGACAATCTGAGTTTTGAAGCATGCATTATCCAGACTGGTCCAATTCTAAGCCTGAAAAGGCCTATTAAGTATTATGAAAAGGTAGTGTCTTCCAGAATGCCAGAACAAGTGGTCCCGATTCTAAATACAAACGTGTTTAATTTTAACACCATTAAATCAAATGGCAGTTAACACCTGTGATGTGTGCAGTTTACATACGTGTTAAACATGCTTTTTGATGAGCAATAAAGAAATCATAATGCAGAATGCCTGACTTTCTTCAACGGTGTGCATTATTTGGCGCCATCTAGTGTGTTCCACAAACATTACACAAAACCCAAGACAACCACTTGAATTGGGCCCAGCTCCCAAAACGATTTGAGCCACATTAGAAGTCTCATCGGCTCCACTTAAGGGGCTTTTGGGACACAGCGAGGCTGCAGCGCAGACACTGGTGAGTCACACTGTCATACTTAATGAAAAGAGCATGAGTTTCTCAAATGGACAAAGTGCTGCAGCTCACATGATCAACAGCACTTACACAGTTAGGTGTGCTTCCCAGCTACGAGCGTACACAAATGAACCATTGCTGACACAAACCTTACCCTGAGTATGGCCTTGTCTCACAAAGCAACCATGGCAATACAATAAATTGAATGGATCTTTTTTTTTCTAGAAAACGAATGTAATTTCTATCGAAATGACTTGCTCCCATACCATGAGCAGGCACACAGATGGCTTCAAGTGTCATATAGAACTCATGAGGTATATCACTGATGAAGACCATTCAGTCTTATGACGCCTCCCTGAGCGGTTCACTCTCCTGTCCCTGTGCTTCACTATCGGACAGCAGGTGATGAGTCGGCACTGCGATCCTGTAAGGGAAACTTTCTTTGTTCAGCATCTTCCTGGTGGCGCTGACCAGGCGCGAGTAGCTGTCAGGGTCGTATTCCGACAGGTGGGGCCGGTGGCACAATAACGGCAGGTTGACCCTGTCCACCTGAGACGGGAAGAGCGGCGGCCGGCGCTGGCTCTCGCCTTCCTTCAGCGAGTCGGGCAGGGGCTTGCGCTTGCTCTCAGGCAGGAGCATGATGCAGAGCACGGAGAGGACGGCGAAAGAGGCGAAGATCACATGGTGGAGGAAGTAGCCCCCGTTGTTCTGGAGCTCCATCAGGGAAGCGGCGGCCATGCCCACGCAGCCTGATGCCAGCACCAGGCCAAGGCACCCGCCTCTGATATGGACGCAGGAGAAAAGTTGCAATGACAAAATGAAAAGGAGGCAACTCATGTTCCATTAAAATATATGAACAATAATAGCCATAACATCAGCTTCAAATATGTAATGGACCATGCTGAAGTCGTAGGCCACCGTAATATTAGTCGTTAAGCAATGCTATAAAACAGGCGTGTGAAACTTGTTTTCATGGCGTACCATATTGGGGGCCGGCTAATAGCAGTGAAAATGCATTAATGCATTATCTTTTCTTTTGATTGAAGATAATTCTATGTTTTGCTTTGAATGTTTTAAAGCACTTTGAGTTGCATTTTTATGTATGAAAAGTGCTATATAAATAAAATGTGATTGATTGATTGATTGATTAACGTATAATCGCTAGCGGTGTATTCATCTGAGGGAAAAAAATAATTTAAAAAAAAATCATGGTTCACATTGGATAGTGTAAATTAATGCAGAACAAACCGCTTATCTGATTAAACAGATTAAATGACATTTAAAGTGAAACATCAGAATCTTACATTTTTTTTCTTGGATGCAAACAAGTAACAGATCAAATAGGTGAAATATTAACAGATTAAATAGGTGAAATATTATGTGGCGGTGGAATGAAGCGCCCAATGAGTGTACTAAGTGTGCGTATTGCGCAAGGACAGACTGCATGTCACACTTTTAATAAGCCTCTGTGAAGTTGTGCGTCCAAAGCGGAAATGACCTCATTGTTTGAGACGCCAGAGTAAATGAATCAATTTTACTCATCAATAACTATAGACTTTTTTTTTTATCATGCTCATCTACTAACAGATAGACATTTTGAATTATATTTTATTATAATATTTCATTTTCATTCATTTCTGTCCCTTTCAAATGTGACTCAGGTGTGCGGAAGGGTGGCATGTGAGTGCTCTCTGTTGACAAGCCGCGACTCACTGCTTAGTTTTTCTAATTCCAGGATGATGGGAGGGGACTAAACAAACGCTGAAACAAACAATGGGAGGCTTCAGACAATGTTACAGGCTCTATTTCGGCTGCCTTTTCATTTCATCCAGTTTGGGGGAGACTTACCTCACGACGGTAGGCATCACCTCACTAGCAAAGAAGATGCTTAGCATGGCAAGCGCTTGAGAAAAAAGCAGGCCCACAATAGAAAGCACCAGAACCAGACCTCCTTGCAAGTCTGATAACACAACAAGAAAATACTTATTAGTATTAGGCAGCACATAAATCATCTTCATCTGTTATGTAAATATCATATCATCATCACAATACTGTATTTTAATGAGGGTGGCTCCAAACAAAGGGATAAAAAGCATATCAAGTCCTCAAAGGGCAATTTTAAAATGAAAGAAAATGATCATAAACATTAACCGCTTACATGCGGGATATCAAAGTAGTCAACTTTAACATGCAATAAAAAAATTTTTTAAAAAAGATAACATTGATAACTAAACAGGATTGAAAGGACAAATCTGTTCGGGAATCGTTGTGTGCATCATATTTTTTTTGGGGTGGCACACTTGAATTTAATACACTGATCTTGTTGGACAAGACCAGCTTGTGTGTCATTATGTGTGAAGGGTTGCCTTAACGAAATTTCTGTTCCAAAATTTAAAGAACAACTATTTTTGTGTGACCCTGGTGGCAGCCAGACCAACAGATAAACTCGAGCGAGTAAAAGCGTCAGATCATGGCGTAGGTAATAAAGATGGCCGTACACTGAGTGAGTGCCAGCAGAAGCAGCGAAGACAGTCCAGTGATGATGGCGGAGAGCAGAAGCATACTACGTCGCCCGAAATGGTTGACAGTGGAGCAGATGAATATGCAAGCCAGCGTTCCTGTGGCGATTCTGACAAAGTAGCTGAAGTAGAAGTTGGTGGAAGACATGTGCATGTTTCTGGTGAAGCAGTACTGGATGCCTGTTCCAATCAAGCTACAGAGAAGGGAACCAACAACAGTCAACTGAGATACCCAAGAAGTAAGCACGAGAAGCTAAAACATTAGCCAAAAAAACCCCACAACTGGTCGAAATACAACGTGACTTGTTCCTTTCATCAATCAGTCCAAACTTACAGAGTGAAGCTGAGGATGAGGCAGTTCTTCCAGATAACCCGAGTCTGTCGCAGCTCCAAAATGGAATAATATCTTGGCTGGCAATCTTCATCGAATACCGAATCAATCTCTATTTGCAGAAAAAAAGACAATAAAAACAACTACATTCACCGGGCCAGCGGAACACTGTCATGAGATCCAATACAAGAGCTGTACCCAAAATCCTGTCCTCGCAACATTAACGTTCATTTTTAGTTTGTACCCAGTCAGGGACGGAATAATTTCATACTTTTAACTCATTCACTGCCATTGATGAATTCACACGTCGTTTCACAATCCAGCCAATTTTTTTTTCAAACGTTGGGGTAAAAGAGTGTCTGAAAATATCTGGCAGTGAATGAGTTAATAATAATAATAGAGGGTCACCATTTGAGTGTTGCTATGGGCGAAAGAAATTGTAAGTAGTTGTTGAGAAGATTCTAGTCAGCATCTTGAAAAAAGAGGAGCACTAGTGTATGATGAAATTATTAACCATTATATAAGATATATTCTGCCGAATGTACAGGTACAGCCATCATAGTCATTTCCTTCCCTTACTGTGGATGTGACATTCAAGTAAGAATGATATAAACTGTTATCAAGGAGGCGGAGCCGAGAGACTCGCTTGTTGCGGTTCCGGTTGCGCTGACATAGCTGCGAGCGCGCACACAAGCTCGTGGGAGTTCTCACCTGACAGCAAGATTTCACCAGGGAAGAGCTCGTCCGGTAAACACGCGCCATTCCTGGTGGAGAATTCCTGGAGGCTCCTCTTCACCTCAGTGATCTGAGCGGTGGCCAACAGCCAACGAGGTGACTCGGGAAACAATGACGCACAGCTGAACAAGACCATTGTGTTGGATAATACAAAGAGAAATGCCACTTGGGTCAGTGTGACAAATAATATTACATCATGTACTTTGCCATTAACAACTTCTGCACGTTTTTTTCTACATGTTGGTGAGAGCAGAAACTCTTCATAAACATGTTCCAATACGGCTTCCTACATAGTGTGTCCGTTCCCTCCTAAACACGGCCGTCCATGTATGACTCACCACCAATAGGAAACAAGCAGGAGCAGAGGCAAGGTGGTAACAGCCTGCAAAACGGGCCAATCGCGACACACAACAGCGACGCCTGGCAACAGCAGCTCTGCAAAGATGCCGAAGAAGCCGCCGACCATGGCAACCATGAGACGACGCGGGGGGTCACACAGCTCCAACCCTGGGAGAACAGATTGAGGAAAAAAAAATTGGAATTGCGTCTATCATTAAAGGACGGCAAGTCTAACCTTGAACTACCTGTGGTCGACACAGAAGGAAGCATTGGCAGCATTTGCACGGAAAGTCAACAACAAAATGTACACGTGACTGCGTAATTTCCGCCTATTTCAGCTTTTATGTTTGCAAGTCCTGCTTTAGCCTTCACCTTCATCGCAAAATTGATTTTAAAATACAAACGGGTAAAATACAAACGGGGTGGCAGTAGCAGAGCCGTATGGACTTGGTCGCGGTTCAAGTCCTGCTGCGGACAGAAAAAAAAAAAAGAAAAAAAAAAAAGGCAACCAGATGCTGTAGAGGTGCCCCACCCACAAACTCACACGCCGCATCACTGTTTGTGACTTTCACTCTTGACGTCTTTCCTTGCATCCTGCCTGCGTGTGATTCGGTTCGCAATGTGGTGTGTGATACACACTAAGGCAGAAGAAAGTTCAGCGTCCCCTTGGGAATCTTTGAATTCCAACTTATTCAATAACAATATACGTTCCCCCCCTAACAAACAAAATGCTCAATAAGCTCAATAAAGCAACTCGAAGGTAAAGCTTTTTTCCATCAATGTGAACTGTCAAACTATTCAACGTGTCACCTTTAACCTCTTTTTCCCAGTGATTGGATTCTTGTTCCACTTCCCTCCTCCCAGGGTGGGTGAGGGGACAAAGAGAACGAGAAGCTCCCTTCCTGCTGACTTTCTGGCGTTAGTGGTGGCCCTGCCATTGTTTTCACATCTCTGTGGAGAATCGACATCCGCAGGACATCACCCCGATATTTCCCTCAGACCTCTGCCTAAGCCGACATGAGACTAACTTCAAAAGTCTGGGACTCAATCTAGCCCTGACCTTGTAGGAATGGGGAGTGTTGCGTGTAGTATGTCAAAAACAGAGATTGGTGCGGATATTAGAAAACGACCGTGTTAAACCTCTGCCCCGCCTCTCCCATGACATGGACTAATAGCGTATTTCCATGCAGGGCAGGTTTACAGACTCAAAGATTTGGCACGCTGTGTACAAACATAATATGCCGGAAAGCAATCATGTAAATCCATGTTTTTCATATGGAGAAAGCAGATGAAACATTCTGACACAAATATAATTTAACACTGTTTACATTTAAATAAATCAATACTATTAATGCACCATTAATGTTCTACTGAAAAAAAAAACCCGAAGAATTTTGAGTACTACAATAGGTTTGCTGCTAATAGTGATATACTGTATGTAATGTAGATGCACTCAATGGTTGAGTGCATCCACATGGGTGAGTCTCAACTGATGTAATCAAAGAAGCCTCAACATAATCATCCTGTGATGGAACAGTCCTGTTTGTGATAAGGTCACGCATGAGATATCGAGAATGTAACAAACTAATGTGATTCATTATGCACCTGCTGCTACATTACATATTTATACCTTTGTATGGGGTTTAATCAAATACATGTGTTAAAACATAATGCAAGGTATTTTATGAAGGTCAGTGGAAAACAGCTACACAAGTAATTACATACCTGTGTGTATGTTCTGAATTTAAAGTAAAAAAGCAAACTAAAATTGTATAGAGAAAAGTGTGCCGGTCATTAATAATCTGTATTTATAGAAAAGTGCAAAATCCAATTAAAAAGGTGTACAAATTAACTTAACCCAAATGCTAACTTTAATTTGCATTACTGAATATTGTTTTAGTGATAAAAAAAATCTAACCTTTCAGTGAGCAATACATTAATAATTGCCAAGAATGCAATACAGTTAAAGCAATACTTTTGGCAATATCAAAACTGCATAGTTAGTACAAAGATTCTATTGGATTGCATTGTGCCGGTAATTTTTCTGCTATGATGAGCAACATCCGGTATAACGAAACCACGCGAGCGCATGGAACTTACTTGCTATGTATGAGGATAAAAAGACCCCAGCGAGCATGGTGCCCTGAGAGAGACGAAGCAGCAGAAACACCACAGCACTGTTGGACAAACACACAGCCATGCCCAACACACTGGACAGACTGACGGACAGGAGAAAACCTCGTCGGCGACCTAGCCTGAGAAATACACAAAATCACACCGATAACTGACTTCAGTCAAATTTACACGAAACAAGCACCAGCATAATATCGGGATTTTTTACCAGTCGCACAACGAGCCGATGAAGATGTATCCCACAATCCATCCTGTCATGAAGCAGATGTGTTGAAGTGGAATTTTCCAGTAGTCACTGCACACCAGGTTCCACTGCAACACAAAATAAAGCATACAATAGCTAACATAGCGAACTGGGAGAGAATAATGTTGCTATTGATGACGAAAGTGGGAGCTGCAATAAGACATAATTTGGCTTTTGACAATCTGTCAAAAACAACACAATTAAACGAAAAAACTATTAGAGAATTTAAGTAACATGATCTGCCAACGGCTTGCAGCCTTATACTTAAGATCCATCACAAGCTATAGCAGGCTCCCTGTAAAGTCACAATCACTGATCTCGGTGTGCGGACAGCCGGGAATGTAGATCATGTCGACCGTAATTGAATCAAGATGACTGCTGACGCATTATTACATTAGAACAAAGTGATGTTCAAGATAGAGCCTGCCAAGACATTCTTTTCCGCTCATCCGTTACCCTCCAATCTGATGTTTTCTAATGTTGTACTAATTCGTAGACACACAACAGTCCACGCTACACAAGCGGTCAGGGTAGCGCTTTGGCTAACTTACTGGTAGTCTTCTGGGTTTACCACACTCATAAATAGACTTCTGAAATGATCTTAATTCAAAAATGTAATACTTGTAAATACTCCAAGTTGATACCCAAGCCCAGAGGCAGCTTGCTTGTTTGTCAGCAAACTAGCAGTAAGATGCCACTAGCCCCTGTGGAAAACACTGTTGTATGTCCTATTGAGCTAAGCCATGGAAGGGGAGCAGTTAGCACTGTTCAAATATGCTTATACAGGATACAGAAACCAGCATTAGGTACTGTAAACCTGTACAATCTCACGAGATCCAACTTTACAAGGGTAATCCTTTTTCACTTTCGCTGTTTAGAGTTTCAAAAGTAAAGTATCAAAAGCAATCTGGGACTAGTCTTCATCAATCTGGAGCAGGTTTGTTGACCCATAACCCAAGTTAAAAGGAGATAAAGGAAAAATGAAAATGAAGCGGTTGAAAATGCTTCTTGTGACCACCACTGCCTGTACTGGACTCATTGCTAATGCATTTCCATGTTTGCAGCATGTCATCATGAGACTTTCTTCTTCTCACATTAGTCATTTCACTCTTCAAATTGCCAGAAAACTCAAGCCAGAGAACCCAAACCTGAACACAATTACAGATATCCTTTTTTTGGGGCGGCAGGACACCGGCCCTTGAGGACCGAATTTGGACACCCCTGGTTCAGAGCATGCAGAAGGGGTAAAAATATGTATGAAAAACATTTTCTGTATGGTCTTTCTATATTGCAGGCTTTCACCAATTGGTGTCTGGATTGGTGAACTCTCATTTTTCTAAGGCTGGTAATGCTAAAACTTTGACCCAATGTCAATCTAAATGTATTTACTAATGACAGGCGACTTTTTCCAACAAAGTGTTCCAACGCTTCGAGGAAGAAAAATGGATGGCTCTATTTCCTGGATGCACTTTGTCATGAGGAATAACAGAAATGGTTGTACTAGTCACACAACTCGTCCAATGCCAGCCATCTGCCCTAACACAACAAATCACAACTTGTTGATTTTAGAGCATTTTGACAGATTTTAAAACCCACAGATCATTGCATTCATGATTATTTACACATCGGAGCTATCAAATGAAAGATTACATGCTCTCCTTTGACCAGATAAATTTTTTTTTATTCTACAGTGTTTTAAGGAATTCTGCTGAAAATCCGGAGAAAATTGGCTTTTTTTTTTTTTTTTTTAAACAAAAATATCAAGAACAATGAAGTAATAGTTTTGCCTTTGTGACATCACTAACATATGAACAATGGTTTCTTTCTATAAAGCATCTAAAACAACATTAAGGAATGGCCTTTGATTGCAAAATTGTAATCTATATAGTGATACACAAGTGCTGTGAGGTGATGCCAACTCCAGGTTGACCTCATCCTATTCCCAAGATCGTCATGTTTTTTCATTCATTACACACACATCATAACACGCACTCTGTGAACTCTGTACATATATGTTGCCTGTTTGAGTTTACGCCTCAGATTGTCCAACCAAAATTCTGATGACTGCCGCCACAGCCGCCGTAACAGTTAAGTCTTCTTCCCCCTACTGTAAACAGTTGGCAAACGGGGGATTTTAAATCTAAAATAGTGCACCGCTACTTTCTGCTGGCGGTTTGGCTCATTATCACTACTCAAGTGCTTGCAAATTGGAAAGTATCAGACACTATCAAACCCCCCCAATGTGTGTAAAAAAAAGGTTCAAACGACATAACTCGTCTGTGATTCTAAGGAACGATTTCAGTCATTCTTGACATTTAATTAGTACATAGAACATTTACAACAACGGATCCTGCCGTGCGTCTTCGCTCTCCATCAGGTCTGAGATGTCTTAATCAATATTTGCGGACTGGGATGGCTCTTTATTTGCATGTTACACAAGCAGACGCCATCATACACTCAGCGAGCTTCTTACAAGACAAGCAGATCCACACAAACGTTGTTTCTCTCTTTGCATCTGTAATTGTATCCACTCTTCTGGGAAATTTGTGTACCAGATTTTGGGCGTGAGTCTGTAAAAATGTTTGTCTAATGGAAGTGTTGTGAGTTCAAAATCTTCTGTTTTAGTTCATCCCAATTGTGCTTGATGGCTCACAGAGTTTTCCCGCAAACGTCATCCAAGCATGTCTTTCTGGTTCTTTGTGCACTGGAACACGGGACACAAAGGTGCCTTCCACACTGTTTTGTCCTGTCCAGAATGTCTTGATAAAATAAAGATACAGGTGATGATTGTCTAGTCGAGGGGGTCGCCAACCTTCAACAGTCAAAAGAGCCATTTCGACCCGGTTTCCACACAAAATAAAAACACTGGGAGCTGCAAACAATTTTGAAATGTTCATTTACTGTAGAAAACTACATGGAGCTATTGTTTAAGTTTTCCTTTATCCTTTTTAAGACATGCTCACAATCAAGGGGGCTCCCTGAACTTTTTGTTAGAATTTTATAACAGAGATGTATACTGTCAAAGATTTCTTGTAATAATGATTTATTTAAAAAAAAAAAAAAACATTATGCAAACCTGAAACATTGTTCAATAAACGTACTTAAAGACGTTACAACAAAGAGTAAATTTTTCCACTGATTTTGATGGCAATATTTTTCTTTTCACTGAAAATGAATATCGGCTCTCGGCCTCCTTGACTACTAATAATCGGTATCGGCCCTGAAAAAAGCATATCGGTCTATCTCTACTATAAAGTGCAGAATAAAATGAAACTGACTTATCTCACGACACACGGGAGACGGTTGAGGGGGGTCTTTTTGCAACGAAGAATCTCATCAATCCATATTAAACAAACAAGCCAACGCAATCCAGAGAACCTTACTATTTTGACTTGTTTTGGTCTAAAAAAATAAATAAAGAAAAACAAACACGACTCGATGGTAAATAGGGGCGACCATTACATCACAGGGCTTCCGCATTCCACAGACAGAGGACACATCATTCTACTGTGTCGCACACACCTCCGGAACACACACATAAGTTGCGATCAAGAGCGTGCTTTATTTGAGTATTTGCTATTTTCACCGCTTTATTGCATAAAAATTACAGACAAAGGTGACGAGGCGGCAACACTTGAGAACAATAACATCCACCCCTTCATTTCCCGACTCGTTTACGTTCAAGAGTGTTGCAGGTGTGTTAGCTTAACATGCATGTTTGAGCAAGTAAATGAACCAACACCGGCAAAAAGTTGGAGCAAATATTGACAGAATTCACAAGCTCATCCTCCAACCTACAAACTGAATGTTGAAAGACCATGGACAGCTATACTTTATGATATATGTACTCGTACGCTCTTTGTTTTCACCTTTTCACATAGTAAAGTATTTCAGTGTTCTAGTAGAACGACTAGGGCACACTACTGTAGTTGAACAACTACTGCAGAACAACAGCTCGCGAACGTCACATGACAAAACCCAGAAAAAGGTGAGCTGTGACACTCGTTACCTAAGCATTTAGGCTCTGTAATGTCATTTTCAGTGAACAGCAAGTGTAGAAGAATAATGGTTGTTACGATTTTTATGATAGATATTGTTACATTGAGTCTCTTAAGTTTGTAGATAACAAGAAAGGAGACAAAGAAACAAAAAAAAAATCTTGAAATATATTCTAAGTTGTTTAGATGAAGTCTGGTGAGATTTTGTTTATGGTTGAATTGTACTGGGATGTCTGATTGATTGTACACATTTTTCTGAAAAAAAAAAAGAACAGTGGTTGTGCATGAAACATTGTAAAGAAAATCTTAGACTTGACTTCTCCTTTAACTAGTACAATTTTCGACTGTCACGAATAGTACTATACAGCTGTCAACTAGTGCACAATTTTGCCTCACAAGTAAAGGCCTTGATGACAGGTGCCAAACTCAAGGCCCGAGGGCCAGATTCGGCCCGTGACATCATTTTATGAGGCCCGTGAAGACAAATCATGTGTTGACTTGACATGTTTTTTTTTTTTTTTTTTTTTTTTTCAATTGTCTTCACTGTTAACACAACATATTCGATATTTCGAGCATTTGTTACCAATCCTTCCATAAGGAAATACATTGAAAAATGGTTGAACCAACTATTTACTGGATTCTGATTTCAAAAGTAGTTATCCATCAATTAGTTGTGTATAAGGCGATCATACATTTACACGGGTTAACAGTCGTAACGGCCCTCCGAGTGAAATCAGAACTACGATGTGGCCCGCGACAAAGATGAGTTTCACACCCCCGGCCTAGATAGACCAATCCGACGTTGGCCAACTGTCACGGACGCTTACCCCCCTGTGGCGTCAGGCCGACTGTCGGCACATCACGCTGGAAAAATACACCACAACCACAGACGATGACGCTGACCATTAAAGTACTTTCTGCACATGCATGATATGTAATACCCCTCCATACCATCGGCGGCGGTAGTCACAATTCCTCATGGTTAGAAAAAGCCAACCGTAAAGCTATTTGCTGGGGGCGGATTATAAAAACGTAAACAATGCATTCAGCTCTATTTTTCGCACACGATGAACTCCCACGCGAAGCAAACCCTCTGGTTCCTGACACCGTAACGCGAAATACTTACATTGTCAACCCTCACTCTTGTACTTGTAAGAAGATTAAGGCAGCAAAGGCAAATATGAGTTAAGCAGCAAAATCCACCCGTTTTCAGCCATCTCAGGGGGTGGCCATTTTGTCATTTCTGTCGACTGAAAATGACATCACAGTTTCTCAGGGCCCAGATAACGACCAATCATGGCTCAGCTTCAGAAAACAGGTGAGCTGTGATTGGTTGTTTCCTGAGCAAGTGTGATGTTATTTTCATTTTCAGACATTGACAAAATGGCCACCCCATGAGATGGCTCCCCTTAGGCGAGGGAAAAAAAAGCTTAACATCACATAATGCGGAAAATTACGACCAAGCATCACCCAAATGTATGCGCACATCTCTACTACTGCACACTTCAACCTCTGAAAATATTACAAAGATTCCCCTGACATTTTGAATTATATGGGTGTTAAATGTTTTACTCTTCATAAAAAAAAAGCTTTACGTCACTTGATGTCAGAAAACTGCAATCAATCGTCACCAACATGTATGTGAACATTTGTACTTGTGTCAGCTTCAACCGCTGCAAATACTGGAACAATTACGCCAATATTTTGAATCTTATGGACATTAACGTCTTCCTCCACATATATTTTGTTGGCGATTCACCGCAGTTTTCTGACCTTAAACTTTTCTCTATAATGAGTGTCTATGGAGAGTAAGATCGTCTTTCTAATTAAATTGGACCCAGTGTGCCGAATTGTCTCACTAGTGCGGACGTACATAAATGATGGATCTCAAAGATATCCTATAAACGTCTTTACATCGACAAAAAAAGGCTTACCATTGACTGGCGTGTTACTGAAGGCCTTACTGTATGACCGAGTTGTCCACGCGAAGTTCTTACCTCAGTCACGAAGTTGCTCTGGAGCCCCGACAGGCGAGCGTACTCCCAGCCGTCGGTGCAGCTCACCCTCTCCCGGGGAACACTTTGGGACAAATCCGACGAGTTCGGCGGGTACTTGTAGAGCTCGCAGTGGCTCAGGCCGGTGCCGTTGACCCAAGGGACGGTCAGCTTCAGGTAAGTGGACTTTGATAAGTTAGTAAGGAGGAAGGCGGAGGGAAGGAGCCGCGGGTCCGGTTTGCAGTGGTACGCGTCCGGGATAGCGGTGTAGAAGACATCGCTGAACAGGTTGAACATGACAGCGAAGCTGGGGAACCAGCTGAACGTCACCACCAATCGGTTGTAGCGTCCGTAGCCGCCGCTGTGAGGGAAAACCTTGGCCTCGTAATCCATTTCGAGTAGCTTTGTAGTCCGCTCACACACGCTGCTGAGCGGAGAAGCACGTCCGGAGTCGAGCACACGGCCGCCAGCACTGGAAAGTCAAGCACGCCAGAGGAAGACGAGGGCGCTGACGTCACAGTCGCTTGCCTGCCTTTGACGTTCCTCCTGCGCTGAACACACAACCTGATTCATATTTATTTGTGAGACATCTTTCTATTTATTTGGGAATCAATCACGATGACTTTGTGGCTTCTAAGTGCAGGTTCCTAATATGAGGTGGCAAAATTAGTCACACAAAGTAGCAGTTGTACAGATACCGTGGAGCTGGCACAAGACAGCACTGATTCAATTCCTTCACGTAGTCCTTTCACACAATGTCAATCTTCCACGTATTCAAAATAGTTTCTGCATCAATTTAGATCCTGGCCAAAACTGTCCTATAGCCCATTTGTATATATGAACTAGGTTTCAACTGTATTAAAGCATATCTTACATTAGAAAATGGATGATTGACTTTTATCAACAGTTTTTGGTATCTACACAGTATATGATCCTTATTATGCTGTTTTACCCTTTTACTGTATGGAGATTGCCCCATGACCAGCCTTCAAAAATGTTTCTGCAGGAGCCTGTGTGGGTATGTGGATATTGGGAACCTGGGTTCCTCAGCAGCATATCGATCCAAAACTTCTAAATGACAAAACAAACAAACACAATGAAAGTTTTGGAGTGGCCTAGTCAAAGTCCAGCCTTGAATCTGATTAAAATGGTGTGGCGTGACCTTAAAAAGGTCGTTCAAGCTCGATAACCCTCCAGTGTTGCAGGATTAAAGCAAATCTGCAAGGAAGAGTGGGCCAAAAATAGTCCCGCAGAGATGTAAACAACTCATTGCCAGTTATAGAATTATGTTACATTTTTGCAGTTGCTGCTGAGGGTGGCCCAACCTATTATTGGGTTTGGGCGGCAAGTACTTTTTCCACACAGTGAAAGGCAGCTTTAAATAAGTTTGTTTTCCTCCTTAATACATGCTAATGTTTACTCAAGTATCTTTGTCTAGTATATATATTTGCTTGATGATCTTATACAAAGTGGGTAACTACGTAAAAACTAAGACTAAGGACAGGCGGTGTGGAAAATGGTCAAATTAATATTGTGATGTTGTACAGATGCTGATCAAAATAGGTCACGTAAAACACTATGGGCCCATAAAATCTGCATCAGTTTTCTCCCCCTTAGGTGAAACACTGGATGTTAAGTGGGCGTTGCCGCTTGTTGTTCAGTACTGATAGACATTTGTCACGACAAGTTGGCGTTCGTATTCCAGATGTACAGCCTTCAAGTCATCACTCACCGCAAGATGAATAGGAATTTTGCAGTCTCTCCAGTGACAAGGCTAATGTGCACTAGCTCCAAAAAGACTAAGACACTTGAAAATGAATCAGTCATCAGTTCTCCATTTACTGATGATTTTAGAATGGTCCGTGAGGGCGAAATACCAAATAAGCCAGTGACTTGGCTGGTGGATCTCTCTGAGGCTATTAGATTACCACAAAACTAAAGTTGGCAGTTATGTCAGAACAGCTATTTTAAAAGTATGGGCTGGTATACATGACTCACACAGACTTTTAAAAACTAGTCGCTTCTCTACATGATCAGAAAGTTTTTACTTCTATATGGACTTACTGTGTATCATGAGTTTAAAAGGCATCTTTTCAGATGGAAAATTTTGCTCCTGGCAAACACAAAACAAAGGGCCATAGTTTTAATATTTCAAAATTTTATTAACGAACATAATCTCTGAGGAACAACAGCAGTTCTCGCGCTCTCTGTACATGCAACTGTAGAAAATAACAATTTTGAATTTTTACTTTTCAGTTTTAGTCTTATACCCACTCATTTCAGGTTCTCACATTATTTTTTGTTTTCTATTTTTTTTTTCTTTTTTCTGGAAGTCAAAAACAGCTAAAAGGTGAAAGTACTGGATTTCTATTACAGCACTGACGATAGCATCGACAAGCCCTCAAATTTGCCCACCCCCCCTTAGCTGCTCCAACAATATGTACACGAACTACATTGTACAAATAAAAAAATGTTACATTGTTACATCAGATCCACCTGCGGCGAGCGTACTCTGCTCGTTTTCGTTAGAAGCCCACATCCTACACAACTTTTCAGACTAGTACAAAGAAGAGGGTGCAAAACGTCCTGGGAGGTTTTATTTACACAACTATTTACAGTATGTCTCTTTCACGCATTACAAGGAGGGAAATTTACACAGCGGAGACCAACTTTAACCAAAACATACCACAGGTGCCAGAAAAAAAATAGATAATAAATAGGTTATTTCTCACCATTTTAAGAGTAGTTCTCCATGCTTTGTATAAGTCATTGTCCATTCTAAAAAAAAAGAACAAGGAAACAGCTACAGTCTGGGTTTGAATTTAAAAAAAAAAAATGTGACAAAAGAAAACTAGAGGAAAAAAGGCTTGAAATCGTGATACTATCAAATGAAAAAATAGCAATTATGTATATCTAAATCCAGTAAGAAAACCAAAACAAATCTAAATTATGAGTGAATGTGAGGATTGTAGAGGTAATATGTTGCTGACTGAGGTGGTGTCAGGCTAGCATCTGTATCACCACGGCCAAGTGTTCGACTGTGCATCTGACCACTGATGTGTGAGCGCTCGTTGGATGTGGGAATCACTCTGCGTGGCTGATTAATCACACTGGAAAATCAACCTGATTTAGTCTATTGCTCTGTGTAACGACATGCGCGGGTGGGCGGGGGGCCTTGCAAAAACGTTTCCAATGAATCGCAGTGTGCGACTGTGGCAACCATCACCATTTCAAGCCTTTGTCGTTCAAATCAGTGATTGATTGCACGAGTACAAACAAAGGCTGACGGACGAAAAGCAAAACACAGAGGATGTCTTGTAAACAATAGTGAGGGTTTCGACGGACAAACATAGTAACGGGTTTACATTCTGCTTGATAAGCATTGTGATTGACATGCCACTGGTGTTAGAAACAAAAAACACCTATGAGATACAGAACGGTATAAAGAGTTAAAAACACACAATAATTCTGTGACCAAAACACAACCTAACTTTGGAAGTAACCAACACAAACCAAGAACAACTAAGTGGGGAGAGGGGGGTAAAAGTACAAAAATGAATGTCGACGTGACCAACCTGGAGGGTGTAACTATACTTCTAGCCACTTGTCTGCACAGTGTAATAGTACTCAATTACACATCCTAAACACAGCAATGACTTGATTGACTGACAGTATGTAGAAGGCCTTCTAACTCATTCACTGCCAGCCCAGTTAAAACGAATCTTTGACGTCTATAGTCGTTAATGGCATTGAATGAGCTTTTACAGAGAGTATCTGGAGCAGAAAAGAATCACATTTTGAACAATAAAATCCAATACATTTGGCAAAGACTACATTGATTTATGTACGTTTCTGTGTGATTCCATTTGGGTGCTTTCTGGATGAAAAAGTAACCAAATTGTGTAAATGATAAAAACCTTTTGTGACTGGAGAGAAGTGCATCACTTCTATCAAGAACAAATGTTAATTGTTTTGAATTCAGAAAAGGGCTCCGATCACCTAATGAGTTGGAGCGGTAAATATTAAACAGACGTACAAGCATCCAATTTGAAGGCCCCATCCTGTACATAGTCAAAAGTACTTAGTGTTCTACCTCACTGGCGCCATCCAGCGGGTCAGCATTGCAATGTGTAAGGCTAAGCAGTAACGTGGAACATTAGTGAGACAAAAAGTTCAAAAGGTCAGCATGGAATAAAACCTTTTAACTCTCCGGACTCACTCTTAATTTAGACATGTGAACAGAATATGATGACCCTGATGGTTTTAGACAATGATATTGGGTAAGAAAATATTTCAAGCCAATTTTTGAAAGGTCAAAATGCAAATAAAATTGAAAACATTAAACATAGCCACAATGGTTCTGTTCATGAACGACATCACTTATGCTTTCATTCAAACAATAAATATCTATGTGACTTTGCCCAACAATGAGTACATTAGTTTTCACCGGAAAAGGCATTTTCTTGGTTTGAGATTTCTCCGATATAATTGTGTAGTAAAGCAGTGAGTAATATTCCTCTATTTGTTAAATAAGTCCTCGTCTATTCTGCTACATGTGTGGAAATACGTCGGTTGGCCTTTGGGGGCACCCAGAAGTGGTGTCTGTCAGCCATTTGTAAGTTAAGGTGATGTCGTTCCAGGTGATCGTGACAGGTAGGACTATACAACTTTGCCTTTCCAATACTGACAGAATTGAGTACATATTTGGCCCACAGATATGAGGGAGGGAAAGTGCTGCCCAAAAGTGAACTGTACATAAAAAGATACTTTTTATTTCTTTTGTTTTTCTTTACACTTACTTGAGTGATATTACAGTACATAGGTTATTTACAACTGTGCAGTAATGTGTGGCAAAATAAATTATCTAGAAGGCAGCAAGAATACATTGGTTAACGAATATAAAAACTGTACATAATTTACGGAATACAACTTTTTTTTTTTCAGTTTTCTTTTGTTTGTTTTTTTCCATTAAACTAATATTGGCTCTGTAGTGTTTCAAGTCACTTCCTCAGAAACAATGAAATGCCCAAGTAAAGAAATAGACAAACAAAACAATATTTCTCCCCGCCTGACAAACGAAAATTTCTCGATAGTCTCTTTGAATGTCAACATTCGTTGTGTTTGTTTCTTCGTGTTGTCCCTGTGGTGCTTTTGCAGTCCAAGGCGCTCGGATGCATTTGTGGAACAAGTGAGCTGGTTGAGAACACTCCGTGCGGTCTGACCTCAGGGACCCGCCGCGCTACTCGTCGTCTGTCCTGCATGGCTGAGAGGATGCACCAACAGTTTCTTCCTCTCAGACTTGCGCGTGCACACACACCCACGCGCGCTCGCACACACACCCACACTTGTATCCATTTGCCGTCTCAGATTTGACAGTGTGTGCAGCCCAAATCCACCAAGCACCTGCATCTTGATTCCTGGTCTGTCACTTGTAGTCATCTCATAGTGGATTCTCACAAAATCCACTCGATGCACCAGGGTTTTGTTGACATCCTCTGGGGAAGCACTGGCTTGTGCTCCTGGCCCCAACAGGGGAGGATCCTTTTCAGCTGCTCCCATGGTACGCAGGCACCATGTTGTTGGGAGAGCTCCTCTTTGACACATCTCCCCAGTGGTGGGTCTTGTGAAGCAAAGCCCCCAAAAAAATGAATGCAGAAAATATATCTCTGTCCCCCGTCTAGCCACCGCTGAGCACAAGGGAGTTGAGGGCCAGTGCTGGAAAGCAAAAACGGTTTCTGCTTTTCATGCTCTGATCACAAAAGGAGTAAAAACTTTTGAGAATGAAAGTGCAAGTTGAGTATTTTTCTTTCCCCCAGTAAAAACAAGTTTCCTTCTTCTAGGAAGGGAACCAAGAGCATGTTTTTTAATCTGCACTCTTCCACTGTACTTTTGCTGTTTTCCTGTCTGAAGGCCCTTCTCAAATTTGCTAGCCCTTTCCATTTGTTCTGTTCAACAAATTCTCTCTAAAGAAGGGATTTGGATAAAGTTAACTCTTTATCACTGCGCCAAGTTGTGTCACGCCGGCAGAAGGACAAAGTCGTCGTTGACATCAACCATTGGAACGTAGAAGGACGGCACTTCGTTGACACAGAGGGACTTATGTCCTGCAGGATCCAATTCCTGGACTTTCAACTGCCATTCCATCCTTTGTACGGCGTTGAGGGCTGCCGCCTCGTGCTGTTGCCGCATCAACAGACATGTCTAGAACAGAGAAAAAGTGTGCATAAACGACACCAGCAAGAACGGAGAAAAAAAAAATAAAATAAAATAAAAGTATTTGGTACCATGACCTACAAGCTTAATTTGTGTCATGACCAGTGTCTTAACTCAAATCACTCATTTCAACGTTCCCCACTAAATAAATCGAATGCCATTAGTCAATTTGAGCCCGCCCACCCAAAAAATGTAACATTTCTTTTAATTTAAAAAAGAATTCTACAGTATTGGGAGTTTATAAAAATATTACGTAATAATTTGCAGCATGGCTTTATGTTTCAATTCAATGGACAATGTGCTGCTCCTTCGAATATGCGTGCTTTCTGGTGTGTGCACCTTGGCCACCGGGGGGCAGCTAGCAGACCTTCCTAAGATGAAGTCCTGTGGTTGGATAAATAAAATGTAATTCTTTAGGTACTGTATATCTGAATGTTTAGTTTTACATCAAACTTCAAATTGGAGTGGCAATAAACAACAGTTATCTGTACTTTCACATTTCGTGGTGGAGTGCTTGGAGCTCACTTGTGTCAAATGTTTGCTAGCAAGGCAATGAAAAAAAAAAAAAAAAAAATAGAATGCCATGCAAAGGCTCTTAACTCGAAACACTAATAAAATGGGGCGCCCCTAAATTAAGGTAGCACTGTACAAGTAAGATCACTAGATTTATACCTTCATACGGTCATATTTATCATCCACATCCTGAATCCAGGAGATGAACTGTCGTGCGTTGAAGCGATCTCTCACTGATTTGTTCTCATCACCCTAAGCAAACACACCAAGTTATGAACAAGGAGAAGTAAAACAAAATCATTCATCATCACCTTTCAAGTCACGTGTGTGTTTAAATACAAATCATACCTGGCTCTCTGATGGCATATTGTACACTTCAGAGTCCAAAAGCATGGTGCAGGCACTAAACGGCACAGCCTGATTGGCTATGGTCCTCGCAGCTCTGCAGTGGACTCTCAACACTTCCTGCTCGCATGAGACAATCAGCTTCTCCTTTTAACATAAAACAAGATCGAGAAAACAATCAAGGAAATGAATTCCTTTGCATTTCTGTCAAGTATATGCTTTGATCTTCCACCTCAACCTCCCTCGTGTGAGTATTTGGCTCCCTGAGTGCAGAGCATGCCAAGAACACAGCCACCCAACACAAAAAGCAATGCAGGTAATCATGACTTATATGTGGAGAGTAGGGCTGTTCGATTAAGCGATTTTGAACCGAAACCGAATTTTCGGGATCAAACGATGTTAAAAAAATTCAAATGGGCACGTTAGATTTTAAAAAAATTTTGGTCTATCTAAGCCACCGTAGTTTCCTCTGCATTTCCGCTTCCTCCCACGAGCGCGCATACCGGAAAAACTACAACACCATCCATGGCTACCGGCAATTCTGCTATTTGCTCAGGCAAGTGAGCGTTAAGTTAATACAGTAAATCGGGCAAATATAGATCTGTAGTGTAGTGTGTGCCCCGCATGTACATTACAACCCGCGAGCAAGTAACTCAACGTCTGAAAGGCGTCAATTTTTTTCTCCTCTACAACGGACCTCTGGCCAGCCGGTGCATACGTACTTTTAAGATTGACAGTGCATTGTATTATTGAGTGACAGTTTTGCACTAATCATTGATTTATGTTTAAGTAACATCAGGGAGAAATGTGAAAGGCTACTCACTAGCTGGTTGGCAAAATGACTTTCTGACAGACTGTTTGGTTTACAGACTTGACTGTCTACCTTCTCTCATGTTGATGATTTTGTTTCAGATGGTATATGCACTTTCTTATTTCATTATTGCTTTATATTAAGAACAGATCTGAAATCTATTGTGTAAGTAAAATGCTGTTAATCCCAATGGATTGTTCTGTGTGTATTAAGTTAAATTAACTGGGATTTTGAGTTCAAAGAAAGAAAAATTAAGTTTAAATAAAAGACATTCAAAATACTTCATTTTTCATTATTTTTTAGTTAAAGAAATCGTAATCGTAAAATCGGGTTTGCGAGAAAATAATCGGGATTTTCTTGTTAGGCAAAATCGAACAGCCCTAGTGGAGAGTATGTTTTCCTTACCCGTTCTATGCTGTGCTGCAACCGGAGCTTTCCTCTGACTGCCTCCTGTTGTCTGAAGAGCTCTTTCAAAGGCTCTGACAATGATGGTGGTGGGGCAATCTGTTAAATGACAAAAATCATTTCACTGCTCTGCACACATTATTTTACAGATCTACCCATTGAAAACTTTCGGAAAATGTTGCCAAAGGAGACTGAAACTATGGCATTCTGCCATTATTAAGACAAATCTATCTCAACTTACCACTGGGATATGAAGCTTGCTGAGAGGCTTCCCATCCAACAGATATGAGCCAGTGTAGGTCACATACTCAGCATAGCACTGCGGGGCCTGTGGGGTGATGTAGCACAGTATTTTCCTCTTTTCCTCAATCTTCTTCCTGATCTGCAGATACTCAAAATATGGGTTGGAACGATCACTGTGGTAAGGCTCAATGTCATCCAACTTTATGGCATTGACGACGACAGCCAACGTCTGCTGAATCATTTCCCGAGTCTGTTGCATGGCCGTGTTCACGAGCTGTACTTGCACCTGCGGCCCAGTCGAACGGGGAAACTTCCTCTTTCGCGGGTGCTGGGTCTGGGAATCATCTTCCTCTACAGGTAGTGGACGGCCTTTACTTGTTTTGCTCAGAACCACTGTAGGCGAGGTGGTTAAAGAACTTGGTACAGACAGAGTCAGAGTAGAATTGGATGAAGTAGATGAGATGCTCAGCAATGAGTCTTTGTCTTTCTTTAGAGCTGAAAAGGCCAACACTGAATTTGGAGTTGGTGTTCTTGCAGGAATAGCATTAATGGTCACTACTGGACTAATGGTCACAGACAGGGAAGTTGTTGACGAAGTTATACTTGGAGAGGAAACTACAGCAGAAAGATGGTTCTTGGCCCGGTTGCGTGTTATCCTCTGAGGGATTTCTTCCACCTTTTTGGGAATATCTGCGGGCACTGTGCTCGGGGGTCCCTGGACTGGCTTTTGTGCTGTCTCTTGAGTGTCTGAAGGCTCCAGTGAACTTGGAGGGGTAACAGCCACTGGGAGGTGAGGAACAGGATCGAGAGATAAAGATTCTGTTATGGGCTCTGATATGTCCTCCTGTCTCACCTCTGACTTGTCAACTGACACAGTGTCCTGTGGTAACGGCAAAGACTCAGGCATGGGGTGAATCTGGATGTGATGTAGCTGGCTGGTCTCGGATTTCACTGATGAAAACAACATATCAGGTTCAGACTCATCAGAGCCTCCATATGGCATTTTACTTTCCAACATGATGTTCTGTTGAGTAAAAGCTAGAGGGCTATTGACTGGAACACTTTGAGGCTCTGGGTCTAACTCTTGCTGAAAGGTGTCATGAGATAATGGTACAACTAAGTCTTGGCCAGTGGGTTCCCCCAGCCTTTGGTCTTTAGCAGAGCATGTACTCTCCACAAGACCTGAATGGTCTACCTGCATTAAGTCTGGTTCATCAACATCCATAATTGTATGTCTGATGTGAGATTGCACAGTCTTGTTAAGGTCAACAAAATCAGAGTCTCGATGCTCAGCTTCTTCTGACTTTTCTGGGAGCGGGAGGTCAGGCAAGGAGAATGGTCCAAGGTCATCCAGCTCATCTGCATCAGCAGAGAACGGATCTGCCCAGGGAACAACTGGCTCAGGAGCAACAGCCGGAGTAAGGTGTCCGTCAGTGGTTGGGCAGAAGGTATGTGTGCTCTGCCTAATGCCTGGCTCGTCACAAGCGGTCTCTGTGTCCATCTGGTGAGTAACCTCAATATTAGCTTTGTTGCAGTCCTGGAAAAAAGACTCCAGTCTTGTGGAGGATGAGGATGTATTTAAATAACTGGGTTCCTCATCCAGGGCAGTATCAGGTCTCTCAAGAGAAGGGATGTCAGCCACAGCCTCCTTCTGCTCATCAAAATCCTCAGGGTCTTCTTCCTTGTGCCACCTATTCCAGGTGGCATATGGAGGAGTTACAGATGGGTGTCCAGACAAGTGCTGCAGATCACTGTCTGAATGAGAATAAGGACTGGTTATTTTGGAGACAGCAGCTTCTATCTCCCCGTATGTTCGATGGGGAGATTTAAGGTCCACATCATGGTTCCAACTCATGCTGTGATCATAACAGTTTTCTCCATGGTTGGGTTCGGGATGCGGCGGAGTGAAATGGTGGACCTCTGGGTCTTGTCGATCTGGCGACTCAACATGCCAGCTCTTTCTCAAAGAGTCCTCAACTTGAACGGGGAAGGAAGGTATTTGCTGTGTGTCATGTACAGCACAATGATCATCATCTGTTCTTTCATCTAAATCAAGGTCTTCACCATCATCTTCCTCTTCTTCCTCTTCTTCATCCCTTTCCTCTATGACAGAGGGGAGGTCTGAGAGGACCAGGTTAGGCTCACTGTGGTGAGGTTCCGATATGTCATCAATGTCAAGTGGAGGCAATGCTGCAGGAGCTGGCGTTGGTGGTGCAGCAATGTCAAAGCAGGGCTCCTGTGGATCTGGCCTGTGAACTGGTGTAGATGGCTTCGGCAAGTAACTATTGTAAACACTGTCAGAAAGATGCTCATTAGTCTCTGTGCAAGTGAGCATCGGTGTTGCCAGATCTGGTGCTGGGTGACTTGGCTCCTGCCGAGGAGACAACAATCTAATTGGAGAGAAATAGGGCGAGGGCAAGCTCTCTAGTCTATCCACAGAGGCCGATTTCTCTTCTAGAATCTGTGAACCAGTAGTAGGATCAAATTCAGCCGATGGATCACTCTGCTGTCGAAGGAACTTGTCAGCCTCAATTTTGAACTCTTCTTCTAGAGGCCTGCGTACATCAGAGGAGGCCGAACGGCTGATGAGCGGCAGCTGGAGGTTCTTTGCCGGGGTAGGGCATGTGCCTTCCTGAAAACCTTGTGAGTACCTGCTGGTGGACAACAGAAAGACAGAACGTCAGAAAACAGTAATGCCTAAGAACAGATAAAAAAAATTAACAAACACACAAAATACCTCTCAAAGAAGGACGGGGAACACGCATTCATAGACATAGTCATTGCGGAGGAGTTCTGGCAATCCAGTCCATCAAGCATAATGTCAGGGTAATCTTCTGCACTACAAGATGGAGTCCGTGGAGTCTGCATGACTTCCTCATAACTCGGGCAAGAGATGACGGATGTTGGTGTGGGGACTCCAGTTGGCCTGTTATGCTCTGACCTGGGAGAAGCTGGGAGGTTCTCTTTCATTTGATGGCCAGGCAGCCAGTCTTTTGAGTTGTGACTGTCTGTAGGCGGTTGGAACTTCCGACTCGGGGACATCATTTGAACTGGTAGGCCAACATCCTTCAGCTTCTTCTCTTTAAGACCAGACTCCAGGCTGCTTGATTTCTTAGAGGAGAGCTCACCACGGTTCTTCCTCACTTCGTCAGTAGACTTGGCTTTGTCCTTAAGTTTCGGGTCTCCTGACTTGGGTCTCAGCTTCTCCATTTGTTTCATCCTCTCTTTATGCCTTTTATGACGCTCTTCAATTTCTTGATCTTTCAGACTCAACATCTGACCAAAACTAGTAATTTGATAATCACCATCCACCAGTAATTTTTCACGTGGACGGTTATCTTTCCGTCCTGTGTCTTTGGATTGATTGAGCTTTTCATTTTCGTCTTTAGTTTTTGACTTGGTGTGATCTAATCTGTTGTCCTTCTCCAATATATCCCGATTTCTGTCTTTTTTCACATCAAATTTAGGGCTTTCTTCTTTTGATTTGTCTTTCAAAATTGTGACCTGAGGGCTATCTTTTAATCCTGACTTCACATCTTCTTTGGAGTGCTTTGATGAACCAAATCCATCAATGTGCTTGTTCCTTTCCTCCTTTATTTTATCTTTGTGTTTTTCCTTTTTCTTTTTGTCCTTAGTTCTGTCACTGATGACAGCAGTTGCTTTATCTTTTTTGGACATCTCTTTTTCAAATTCTAGCGTCTTATCAAAATCATCTTCACCATCTCCTTTGCTGCTATACGGGAAGGTGTACGGATCTGCCTCAAGAGGCATGGGCTCCTTCTCGAAAGGTAAGCTTTCCCTGCGACTGTACATGTCTCTGATTTCTTCAGTTTTGTCACGTTTGTCTCCTTTGTCCTTCTTGGCCTTTTCTTTATCTTTGTCGTGGCTTTTCTTAGACGATGAGGAGGAGGAATGTCGATGTCTTTCTTTCTCTCTGAACTTATCCTGGGGTGTGGCTATAGACAGAGAGTCCCTCCTGTCATCAGACATATCTGTAAGGCTGATAGAGTCATAGTAACTTGTGAGGATAGGTTCATGACCTCTGTCAGTGAAGCTGTCCGAAGAAATATCACTGTTCTTGTCATTAGAGTCATCCTTATAATCATTCATAGCTTCTTCTTCCAATTTTTCTAGGAGGGACTTTTCATTCTCACCATTTCCTTTTGATGGCTTTCTATCCTTGGGATTGTCCATCTTGTCTTTATATTTGCTTTTTGTTTTATCCTCACTGTTATCCCTTTTGTCTAAGAGCTTCTGTTTATTTTTCTTCTCTTGGTTTGAGTCCACTGACATTCTGTCTTTTCTTTCCTTATGTTTGATATCGACAGATTCTTTCTTGTCTTTGTTGTGTTTCTCGAGGGAGCCCTTCCGCTCTTTACCTGTGTCAAATGTCGCCTTTTCTTTCTTCTTCTCCTTATGGTCTTTGTCTTTAGCCTTTTCGGCACTGTGTTTAGTCTCTGATGACATTTTCCTTACTTTGTCTGATGGAAAGTGATCCAGATCATCTTGATCAGGGGTTGAGTCTTTTCTCATAGAGTCAGAAACATGAGCACCATTGTAACTGTCCTCGTCGTCACTTTCATCAGTGAAAATGTCAGCTATTTTGTACCATGTTTTCTCTCGGATTTTCTCGGGCTTTCTTTCCTCTTTCTTCACCTCCAAGAAATCCTTCTCTCGGTCAGTGTGTTTGTCCTGCGAGGTCTTTTCTTTCTTGTCCTTGTTCTGCTCTAATGACATCTTTCGATCTTTGTCTTTGCCATGAGACTCCTTGTGTTTGTCTTTTACGCCCTCCTTCTTATCTTTGGTCGTCCGATCAATTTCCTTGGCAGTTTTTTCTGCTGAGATTTTGTCACTCTTGTCCTTCTCCTGATCTGCACCTCTATCCTTTATTTTCTCTTTGTGCTTCTCAGCTTTGATTTTCTCTCGTTTTTCCATTCCTTCAAACTTCTTTTCTTTCTCCTTACCGGAATGGTTTCTTTCACGAATGTCGCACGATTTACTGACTGTATCCATTTCTTTGAAGAATGAGTCATTGCCATATTCATCCCTAATTGACTCCTGCTTGATTTTTGAGTCTTTCCTCTCCTTCATGAAGTCATATGAGTCTTTGCGGTCTCGGCTGTTGTCCAGAGAATCTTTGTCTTTTTTGTCTTTACCCATTTCAGTGGATTCTTTCCGCTTCTTATCTTTTTCAACAGAGTGACTTGAGTTCATTTTTTGTTTCTCCGACCAGTCTTTTTTCTTTTCAGTAGTCTTTTCTGAACAGTCTTTGTCTTTCTTTTTCGATGTGACATCCTTCTCTGGTCTTTTCTCGCTATGATCTGATTTCTTGTCTTTCACTTTCTCTTTTCTCCTTGTCTCTTCCTTTACTGTTTCAACAATAAGTTTAACAGAATTATTGGCTTTGTATTCTTTATACTCTTTGACAGGGGCATCCCAGCTGTCATCTCCATAGAGTGAAGAGTCAGAGGACATCTCTGAGCCCCATCTGTCATGATGGTCATCCGAGGCACTGAGCTTTGTGTCATCCAGGTTGAGGAAACGGTTGTTGACATCATAGTTTTCATACTCAGACTCCTCCTTCAGAACTCTGTCTTTTTTACATTTCTCCTCCTTGGTGGTTTTCTCCTTATCAACCTTTAGATGCTTTTCCTCTTTCTGCTCATTTTTCCGATCTGCTTTTGATTTCTCCTTAGACTTTTTCTTCTTCTCCTCTTTATGGTTTTTTTGTTTGTCCTCCTTGGGTTTTTCCTTGATATTTCTATCCTTGTCAGATTTTACCGGCTTCTCTCGCTCTTCCTTATTTGCTTTGTCCTTGGCAGAGTCCTTAGTTTTCTTATTTTTCTCCTTTTCTGTTGTTCTATGCAAATCTTTGCCCGATGACCAATCCTTTTCTTCAGACTTGCTTTTCGAGAGCCTTTCTTCCTTTTTTGAATGTTCTTTTTCATGTTTTGATAACTTGATCTTGCTTTCAGCTGGTGATTCCGACTCCACAGTTACAGACTTTTGCCTTGAATCATCAAAATCAAACGAGTAGCTTTTTACAAATTTTTCGTTCATGTCTTGATTGAGCACAAGACCAGGTGCCTTATCCTTTTCTTTGCTTTTGTGCTTGTGCTTCACCTTATGCTTCTTGAGCACTTTACCATCCACATCAGTTTTGGAGGCTGTACTATCTGCATTGGCATTTTTGTAGATGTCAGCATTTTTCTTGTCCATTGTGTTATTGTGTACATTGTTATTCTTCTTTTTGTTGTCTTGCCCTTTCTTCTTAACTTGTTTCATTGATTCAATACTGGACTCTGCAGAGGAGTAGTCTGACTCACTTGACAGTCTTGTTCTCACAGAATCAGACAGAGAACTTACATCTGACCATGTTGGAGATGACACAGTCTTCCAGCCATCAGTCCTCCACTGCTTTGGGTGTTGCTCTGCTAATGATGGTGCTTGTTTCTGAGAGTTCAAGTTTACATGTGAGGAGGAGGACGTATTGAAGCCAGAGGATTCTTTCACGATCATAGAAGAATCCTTTATGCTGTTTAATTTATCATCTTCACTCTCCATATCGCCACAATCAGAATCAGATGTACAGAATTTGTCATTGACTTTACCAAACCTGACTTCTTTGCCAACATTGTTTTTACTCTCTTTCTTCCTCTTCTTTTTGACTTTATTCTTATCTTTTTGCTGTTTGGAACTCAGATTTCCAGAGTCTCTTGTCTTGGCATTTGTTTGAAGGGCTTGTTGTCGTGGCGTAGGTGCTGGTGTAAAACACAGCGTCCTGTCATCCTCATCTGAACTGTTACTGTCCGAGATGATCCGCCTGACAGCTTTCTTTGGTGTGAGCGAGTTGCTTTTGGAATAGGTTTTGACCTCCATCTTGGGTATGGAGATGAAACTGTTGGCCTTGCTGACTGTGTCCTTACGGAAGTCTTTTTTCAAGAGGTGCTTATCATCCACAGGGGGGACTCGCTCCTCCTCGTCATCTTCATCAAACTCATACTCATCTTTGACGGGTGTGACAGCAGATTTAGGAGGGTCTAATATTTTCCCTTTTAACTTCAAGCCCTTCTCAAACTCTGAGTCTGTGTTATTGCCATCAACCGAGCTAGATGGGGCGCATGAGGGAACGTCCTCCTCCTCTGAAGATTCTACATGGCGAAAAAGAACAAAGGCAAAGTTAAGATGCAAATAAGAATCCCAAAGCACTTCATCAAAGTCCATATTAAACTACACACCTGACGAACTTTCTTCACTTGACGTGTATGTGCCTTTCCCCAGCAACAAATTCAGCATAGTTGGAGAGTTGGCAACATTCAAAGGCGTTTCACCTCTTCGGTTACTTTGACGTGGGTCCCCCCCATACCGTAAAAGTAGCTTAACCACCTGAATTAAATGACAGAAATAGGTGAAAATTTCTGGGGGCAAATTTTCCAAATTGAGCTTTACCCAAGTATTCAACTGATTGTAGTAAAGAAAAGTAACCTTAAAATGTCCATTATTGGATGCATCATGGAGAGGGGTGTCATCATCCAGACCCTTGGTGTTGACCTCTGCTCCGGCTGCCAGCAGCTGCTTGGCCACATCGTAATATCCCCTGTTGCATGCCTCGTGCAATGCAGTCCAACCTAAGTACAATGGGGAAAAAATATTTGTAACGAGATGAGTCGTAAGTCACTTTCGTTGCACCAGTAGATTGCAATATTTAGTAATCAAGACAAACAAAAATTGACTATAAAAAATTCTGTCACCTGCAAAGTCTTTTACATTCACATCAGCTCCCTCGCTGATGAGTTCCTTAATGCGGCGTACCTCACCACGAATTGCTGCCCTGTGCAGCCGAGTCTCTCCTCTCTCATTTCTTTTATTTACTTTATCTTTGGTTTTAGATGCAGAGTTTGGCGTTCCCTTCTGACCTAGACTGGACTGTGACTGGTGCTTTGGTGTTGTGTCTGTTGATAGGAAAAGAACAAAATTATTACATTCTATACCTTCATCAGATGGATTATGTGTATTGATTACGTCTGAACGATTGATTGCATTTGCAATCGCGATTTGAGAAAGAGCAATTTTGTAATTGCAGAGGCGGGTCATTACTTGATTGACAGTGGAGGGGAGACGCTTGGCTAAATCTGCCGCGCAAGCTTTAAGCTGCGCTATCTTTTAGCTTTCTAACATGCTTGATCTTTTTCACCTCGCATGGTTAAAACTACCCATGTGGGGAAAAAAATAAAAACCCTCACCACCGTGTATGTGTGTTGTGTATTTTGTTCTGTCTTTCATATTAATTAATACTTCATTTGACTTCACCTCAGTATTCAATAGTTAAAAATAGGTCTGATATTGTTGTAATAAAGATTAATTGTTGAAAATTAGATTAGAGAAGGACCTTGAAGGAAAAAAAATCAAATCGCAATTAAATCCCAATCATGGTTTTTAGGGGGGGAAAAAAAAAATCAGAATCAGATTATTTTCAGAATCATTCAGCCCTGGTATTGATAAAGTTTTTGGGAAAAATAAAATAAAAAAATTCAGTGCAGTACTGTTGTTCATCTTTTGGCCAGACGATGGCATCATCACATCATCACACTAAGAATTAGCAGTAGCATGGATCCACTTGATCTTATTTCACAACATTTAAACGATTGGGCCAGTGCACATTTTTTTTATTGAGTTTGCACAGCTATTTCATCCAAATGATATTTGAAACAGTCATGTAAAATGCCTCGGGACATAAATCAAATGAATTTACAGAAATATGTTCATCATGTACTTCCTTTTAAGATAAGATAAGATAAGAATGCCTTTATTGATCCCACAGTGGGGAAATTTTCGTTGTTACAGTAGCAAAGATATAGGTCACACAGGGGCGGCGGCATAATGTGGCCATTAATGTATAACATTGACGGCAAACATTTAGGATCAAACCTATGTAGATATACGCAGTAACATGTGTATATACACTGTTATCAAACTGTATTTGAAGGACGAGCATTTAATTTACAAACAAGTGAGACTAAGTATAGCAATCAGACAGTGTTGATTCTGTTGTTCATCCCACTCAGTGTAACTTGCCCGTCTGGAGTGAATATTGCATTAATAAGGCAGACATTAAAAACTCTTATTGGCCTCCCTAACAACAATGTTGTAATGAAATACAATGTCATTGCTATTCCGTATAACTAAATTCGCCACACCTCCTTATCCCTCTTCCCTAGTGTGCAACAGAAGACGTGGTCTCCATGATAAGCACGCACCTGGACTGTTTACGGATTCCTCAGCAGTCATTTGCATGAGCAGGGCCACCTGCTGCCGCTCAGAGAGGGGGTACCCTGCCCGGATGCCCGGCATCCCCATTCCAAACGGCAAGCCTGCCTTCCGGGTGTTTGTGGGCTCCTTTTTAATGCGCTTCCTCTCTGGACCTGGTTTCTCTGTGGTGGAAAAAAAAGAGAAGTACATTAAATTTAGTGGCTAACAAGGACCCACAGGAACAAAAAAAGTGGAGGCAGACGTGAGTAGAGATGAAATGGTTGACTGATAAGCTGTGAAAAAATTTGAGACAGGATTAGCAATGCAAATCTGTCCGTGTGCATGTAGTAGTTCAGCTCTGCAAAAGATGAAAAAACAAGGAGGGGGGGTTCAGGGGGTTGGGGGCAAATGTCCTGTGAATTGTTTGTAAAACTAACAATCAACATTTTTATGATGCATGCATAAAAAATATTTTTGGATTTACCGTATTTTTCATACCAAAAGGCACACTTAAAATCTTTTGATTTTTTCAAAAATTGTCAGTGTGCCTTGTAATCTGGAGCGCGTGATGTATGGATAGATGTCAGCTTTTCAGTTTGTTGTCTCTAATTTAAATCAATTTGTTATGTTCGCATTCTCATTTGCATCTAATTGGTAGCAGGCGTCTGTTTTCGTCATGCAGGATCTAGAACTACTCCCTGCTTTCGTGTCTGAGAATCATGGGAAATGTAGTTCTACAAGCCTAATGCGAGCTACTTCTGGCGGTGCGTTTCCAAAATTACGATGTGGGACAATATCATTGCGGTCTGTGGGACCAAAATGTAAACAGAGGTTGATGGCTTCTTATTTACTTTTAACATTCATGTTCGCCTTCTCACTCTTATCCGTATCTGATTGCTAGCAGGCGTGTTTTGTCATGCTACAAATAGACTATTTCTTGCTTCTGTTCTTAAGAATAAGGGAAATGTAGTCCTACTAGGCCAATGCTGTAGTCGCTGGTTAGACCCAACACAAACTGAGATTTTCTGGTGGCATATTTCCAAAGTTACAATGTGGGACCATACCGGCGAGTGGTAAACGACACAGCCATCTTCCAATAGCTGCAGGAATCGTGCAAAAAAAAAGTTGGATAATGGTGAGTGCGTTGACTTTTTTATATATGTTGAACTGTCAACAAAGATAGCATTTAGCATTAGCCATATGAATAACACAACCACTGGTCACCAAATTGACTAGCAATGTTCAAACTTTTTTTTTCCAACTGTCAGAGGACCCCCTCTTCGCTCTATTTCAAAATAGACCAGTTCATATTGCACCTAATAACATAGTACGCCCAATCTGTAAAATATAGTATTACAATTTCAAAAAGGGAACTGGGTTGCAGATTCCATTTTTTGTAATTAATTGTCTGTGATTTGCTTTTTGCTGGATTTCTTTTGTAACCATTTTGGTCACTAAAATCGAGATTTTTAATTTGTATACCATTTAATCACTAGAAGTGAGCAAATATGAATACTGAGAATTTACAATAGACCCTAAAAGCGCAACATAAAATTATAATTAAAAAAAATCTTTTTGTTTTTAAATCACAAACAGTAGTTGCAGTAGGGTTTTTACATCCCATTTGCCTCTTAGAAAGTGAGGCCTCAACAGGCCCATCAGGCTGCATGTTTATGTTTCCAAGCCAATCGGTTGAAGTCAGGAAGAGGGTGTGACTTGGCAGAACCACAGTTATTACGAAATATAGTTGGTGTACAGTACACTCAATTCGACACAGTCTTGCCAAGGTCACCACATGCCTGCCTGCCAGTCTGAATGGAGACTCTGCTATGGGACAAAAGCAGCTGCTCTACACAAAGGCACACCCTGCAATTATTTTCAGCAGCAACATACCATCTGATGACGCTTGGATAGGACTCCAGCTACTCATGACGACTGTAACATCTGATCTTTGAGCAAACAAAACATTACAAATGAGTATGATCCAACTACAAAGTCAGAAACATTTTCAGACTCAAACACGCATCTGCAGAAACACCATGGACTTGTCTGAGCCTGATTTTCTTGTGACTTTTCTTGTTACAACACAGCAATGCTGCCTGTGGCCACAAGCACTGAAGTGATTAGGCTAGAGTCAGCAATTACACCTCAGAAAAGTAAGTTTTGTTTTTATTTTTAGGAAATGGGACACATTCAAGTCACAGGTTAAAATCTGATTAACTTTTAGCAACATCTGTGAACACTTTCAACTCATGAGTTCCCACCCCCTTTTGATAAACCCTCAGATGCTCTCTAAAGCAGTCGCCATTTAGACACATTCCTTCTGCCAATACTTGAACAGGGGGAACCACAGAAGCAGTCAAAACATGTTTTGGGAGCAGCAGAACAGAAAAAGTGCTACGCTAGCGCTTTCTGATGTTACAAGACTGCCAGCCCCAAAGCCGCTGAAATTACTTGATGCACAAAAACAGAGGAAATCAAATCTAACACTTTGAGACACTGGGATGAAAGCAAAGCAGCTACCAGTCTGTAAATCTGATGATTTGAATCACTGTCGTACAAATCCAAGTGCAGCTGGGATAGAATACCACACCAAATGGTCAATTAATGAGAATTACATAAGCAGTATTTTTAAACAGTAATAACCCTAAGCCATTTAAAAGGGAAGTCAACTCCAACAAAATTATTTTGCAATAATATGTTCTATGCGCATTCACTAGTCAAAAACATGGCATTCTGATGAATATTGCATTTGTGGAATATGAGTTAAGCAGTTAAATCCACCCGCTTTTATCCATTTCAGGTTTTGTCAACTGAAAATGATATCACAGTTGCTCAGGCCAATCACGGCTCACCTGTTTTCTGTTTTGACTAGAGAGCCTGCATAGAACATATTCTTGGAAAGAAAATTTTGGGGTTGACCTTCTCTTTAAAGAGTTCGTCATTTTCTAAATGCTGATGAATAAAAATCCCTTATATAATCTTATATATTGAAGATGGCCAATTTAGACAGTGATGAATAACATGTTAAACTGAATGGCATTCAAATAAGTATACGGCAGACAAATACAACATTCTGCAAATGACTTTAAGGGGACGAATTATGGAAAATTGACTTTTTAATGGCTTCAATACGAATAGTTGGGTCTCTGGGCTGCCTGCCTATCCATCATTAATAAAACAAATTTAGTATCTGACTACACCATTTGTAAAAATGTGTCTGTGTAAACCGCTCTGCACTTAATAGTTTACATAACCATCCCCACACTAAGTTTCTCAGCCAATAAAATGTATGTAACTATGCATCCATCCATCCATCGAATATGCACGCGCAAACGCTGTAGTACTAATAACATATAAAGATAGGTAAAATAGCAATACTCAAAGGCATATATACTTTCTATTGAGTCACAAGTCAGAACGCAACAATGCAAACAAATCAGTGGCTTTATGTAAACTGCTCTTTTTAAGCACCGAACTGATCTAGACACTATAAATAACTAAATAAAATGTACTGAGCATATATATATATATATATATATATATATATATATATATATATATATATATATATATAAACAATATAGTCTACTGACCAATCAGAATTAAGCAATTCCCCACCCCCTCCAACCCCCAAATTGCAGACTTTGTGGGTTGAAAATTGCATTGTACTACATTGCCATGTCTATTTGAACTTGATTACTTGTTCAACGCTTGTGATAACACATGTGAGCTTTCAATAGCAAAACTCAAGTGTAGGCCAGCACAAACACAGGCTTAGCTAGGTAACACTTTCTGCCGTGAAGAACCGCCTTAACCAGCTTGACCACTTATGCCCGACCGCGCCACTTCATAGTTAGACAACGATTTGCTTGGGGAACTCAATCTGTGAAAACAGGAAGTCAAGGCAGAAGAGACAGGAAATGGCTAGCAGGATGTTTTTTTTTTTTTCAATGCTTTGCACTGAATTAGAGACTCATGCTGCACATATGTATACATCGAGCCATGTGATGAGAAATACTACAGGTTGTATCAGAGCAAGGGACAGAAACAAAAGGACAAATGTTTGAATGTCAAAGGCACCTAAGTGGAACAATGTGTGGGCAACAGATCAGCGTAAATCACCTTCTCAAAAAACTCACTCACTGTCTCAGCTCACACCTTACTTCAGCACATATACTTGAACATAATAGTTGTACCATGACTAAATATCATAGCCAAATAAAAACCTAGCAAGTTAGATGGAATGCAGATTTGCAGCCATTGGAAGGGGCTGATGACCTTAGTAACAGGATGCTATCACTAATGGAGAAGTTTAAGGAAGGTTCACAGGAGAGGGTGACACGGGAGTGGGTTTTTAATAAAGGCAGTGATTCCCAAACTTTTTAGTGCCACTAGAGACCGACACAGAAAGAAATAAGAAGAAAAAGACCATTCAGCATTATACCCTTCAATGAGCTGGCGTATTCCGACAACTATCTCCGTAACCACTTCTCCAGACATCTGTCTGAATTGCTAGCCAAGACATCCGAGCTAATTCAAATGCAGGTAGACATTGCATTTGACTGCAAGATACCTTCAAGCTCTGCACGGGCTCAGAAAATTATGCCATTGCGAAGTTTATTTGCCAAGATTTAAGGCCAAATTGTGTGTGGAGTTTTTATCATTTCCTTGAAATTTAAGCAAAATTGATGTTCCACAAATATGTATATGAATCAATATCGGCTTGAATTGAACAGAATCGGGGGGAAAAAAATCAAAATCGAATTGAATTGAACTCTAGTCAATCGAAATAAAGTCGATTCAGAAATTTTAATCCATACCCAGCCCTATTCTATGGCCCAATATCCCCACTTGCACCCTTTTGCCCACAATTGCGCATTCTCCTCAAGGGTACGAGTGTGTAGGGTGTCCTAATTCTCTCCCAAGTGCTCTGTCGCCCCTAGTTTGTGTCCTAGTTCAACACTTCAGCCGAGTCCGTATCTGTAACCCCTCAGCTGATGCATATTACCCAAAAGTCATTGAGAATTTGACTAAACTAGCAGAAAACTGGCAACGTTCAGTGGAATTCCTGTGCCTAAAAAAGTCTTTTCAAGACAAATATCGACTCATAAAACATTTTATAGATGTCTATATGTGAATATTCAATCGATGTTTTAACGTCACCTACCAACTTTTGTCCTAATTTGCCGTACTTAGGACCCCTCTGTAGTTCCAGATCACCCATTGTGTGTGTTATGGCTCAGGTTTTGGAGAGGCAGTGGAATAGGTTATGTACTTTTGTCATCAATTGTTTTTTATTTTGAGTTTGGAGGATTTTAGAGGCATATTAAGTGCCAATTCCACGTTTTTTTTGTTTTTTTTTTAAAAGAAAATTAAAGAGATTTTGACTGAAAAGATGGCCCTTTTGCTATTCTTTCCTCACATTGCTAATTTAATATTTATAGATTATGTAAATTTACAGAAAATTTTGATCAGTGGCTGAATGATAATGGAGCTCAATCTGCAGGACATTAACATCCTAAATGCAGTCAAGATATTGTTCTTCAGATTAATGTTCACACCCCCCTCGTGGATTTATGGCCTTTCTTTTAAGCATCAACAAAGGGCAGCAAATCGGAAAATACCTGTGTAGTGACAATGACCTGAACATGTGGACATGCTCAAATTCCACATTATAAGAGAAAATCTGAGGCTGCAAATGTGATACAAACACACAACACTGTGGGCAGCAGAATGCTAATCAAATTAGCACTCATGAGTTACAACTTTAAAGCATGAGCAAATTGATACAGATCTTGACCGAAAACATTAAGAGCGCACAAAGACATGCATATACGTGCATACACACAAATAAGCATACAATTTTCCATTCTTGACTGGAATGGAAAGCTTTTCAAAAGTGTAATTACAGAATTACAGATAAAGCAGAGTAGCTACTCAGCTAAAGCAGATGATGAAGGCAGTTAGCAAAGCCTCTGAGCTGGAACATTATTAACAAACTAAATCCTGAACCCCTCAAATCCCAAAGTCAAACAAGCACAAGCAGTAGTCCTTTCCTTTCCTAATTAAAGAAAACACAAAGCCGAGCCTTACCAAAGCCAGGCCTGGTCAGGTTAGTATGTTACACAAATCAGCCCTTGTGCTATCAAAAGTGCGATGATATGAAAACACACCCCCAGTTTAGCACAGATTTACAGCTAACTGGTCAATATAGCTACTAGCCTTTTAGTCCGTGAGGCCCAAACCATTACCACAGTGTATGGAGGACTACTACCAGAGTAAAAGCTATGATCCTGTCAAAACATGTCAAAAATCAATGCATGAATGAGTATTGCATACTCAAAATAAACACAGAATAAAACTTTTCTTGATCAGGTCTTCATATTACCAAACTGACTGTACCAAATTTTGTTTTGGCATTGGCAAGAACCTTGTCATAGCTATTCAATTAAGTGGGGAGAAAAAAAAATAAAAATACATTTTGTCAGCAATATGATGTTTCTTGCATTGTCAGAAATATTCCATATGACTTCAAGTAGATGTAATATAATATAATCTCTTACCTGAGTCAGAATCTTTCTGGTCTCCATTTGCTCCGGTTGTGAATGGCAGTTTTCTTTTCGATGCCTTTTCTTTCATCTCTTTAACCCCATCGCTGCGATCCAATTTGGGAGTCTTATTTGACAACACTTTTTCCTGTCAATGACATCAATCGGATTGTTAATGACCACAGAATATAAGAAAAATATTGGAAAGTGTACATTTTAATGCCATTTGAGTGGTTTCGATTTTTAAAAGTAGAGAGTAAAATATTTTGGATGAGAAAGAAATAGATGCAGCCACCCCGAACTTCGTCACATTCCCTGCCTGGATTATTTTGAGTTCAGGTGTCATTTTGTGTGAGAGTTTTGGAGGGGGTAAAGAAGAAAAAAAAATAAATCCCACACACGGCTCAGTTCGAGAGGCTATGATGCAATGAGTTTATTTGTCAAAGTCGACAATCATTTTACATTAGCAATTGTCAGACAAAGAAGTGTATTTGTAACTTTTTTCACGTTTACTATTCACAGGTAACAACATGTCAAATATCTGCAAAACCCAAAGTACTCAACTTATTTCAGTTCAATGAAGCAACAAACATGATCAACATCAAGCCGATATGAATTGGTTTTTGACCGGTTCAAGCTATATTGAGACCGAGTCATTAGTTTGTGTACGGATGCACTCACATATTTTAAATCAAAGCTGATTTCTGATTCGAGTCGGTTTTCGTTATAATCCTACTACAATGGTATATAAGTCAGCCCAGGTGACGACAATATTTTTTTTCACCTGCAAAGGTGACAAGTGTGGGAAGAAACGTGGGCACAATTATTACTATTCCTTTTACTACGGCAGGCAATTATTGTGACAATCTTTTTTGTATCCTTTTAGTTACAGATTGTGGTAAAAAAAATTCCCAATACAGATGTTCATGATAACATGACATGTCTTTCAGGCTTTTGACTGATGATATACGACTAATAAATATGAAACGTAAACTAATACATAAGCAATACTTCCAGTTGGTTAAGTGGAAATCAACCCAAACATTTTTTTCAAGAATATGTTCCCAGCAGGCCCACAATTTGAAACACCACATTCTGATTGATTTGATGTTTGTGGAGTATGAGTTAAGCAGCAAAATCCACCCCCTTTTAAAGTCATCTCAGGGGGCGGCCATTTTGTCACTTCTGTCTGACTGAAAATGACATCACAACTGCTCAGGTAACGACCAATCACGGCTCAGCTTCAGAACACAGGTCAGCCGTGATTGGTCGTTACCTGACCCCGGAGCAGTTGTGATGTCATTTTCTAAAAATGGGTGGATTAACTATTATTCCACAACCACAATATTTATCAGAATAACTTGTATCAACTAGTGGCCTTGCATAGGAACATATTCTTGAAAAAAATATGTTTGGGTTGACTTCCGCTTTAAGACCCTCAACAGTAACATAATTGTTTAGAATTTCAAATATAAGAGGCAGTGGGAAAAAAATGATTTTGTATATTTTAGGATGCATCAGAGTTCAGTCTAAGGCAACTGGACTCATACATTGGGAACCGGATGGTTAGTTATTCTGCACATGTACATCACCTCTTCACACAAATTATGCTTTTGTCTCTATCCAAAGGGCATGTTTTCAATTATGCAGTGGCTCCCTAAACTCCTCCCCCTTGCCCTGCCCCAGTCATAAGACTATGATGTCATGGTACAGTAGACACCAACACCGTTCAGCTACAGTGGGCAAGCTCTCAGTCTACACTAGGCAATACAAAGCCTTAACGATGATATATGTAGAACCAGGACATTAAGTTGTATTATAAGCAGAAACTATTGCTCGTAGAAGCAAAGAGTGAGTATAAAACGTAACAAGTAAAAGAGGTGCATTTTAAAGATATTTGTGTATCTATTTTTGAAGATGTGACTGGATGTGTGCCTGAATATGACACCTTGCGGTCTTCAGCAATGCTGCTTTTTTCATTTCACTCTGCTTTCCACCCACCCTTGAGTGCTTCAGCCCCCCCTCCCCCCACACCTCCATGCCAGAGTCTGATGCAATCCTTTGCAGAGGGTTGTAAATCTATGCCTGCATAAACTGCACCTCCCTGTGCTTTGCCTCTTGTTGCTGCTGCTGCTTATATCATAACAGTGGGTATCCTCTGCTCTTATGAAAATACCAGGACTACACGTGTCAAATTAGGGAAATGCTTCCTGCAGTGAATATATACATGACAGGAGCCCGAAATTGACTTTCTCAAGCCAATGCCGATTCTAATATTTGGCAGAAAATTCCCATGACTGAACTAAAATAACATTTAAAAAAGAACCATCCAAAAGTAAAATATGAACGGACTTCGGCAATAATGAGTCGGCTAAAAAGATAAAGTTGTTCTAAAACGGATGGTCAATGCTCAAACATGCGCTGCAAGAGAGTATTAGTTCATTACACTAACACTATATGTATATTAAATGAAGGCTAATGTAAGCATATCAACAATATTGGTTAGAGGTAGCATCAAATGCAAATAAACGTTTACAATGCACTGGTGGAGGAGAAACTGTACATTACACTACATTAGAATGTACACAAAAACAGTTAATTGTTTTTTTTTAATTGTAAATAGTTACAAAAATCAATAATTAGCAACAGACATATGATATACTTCATACTTTACTATATTGCGAAACATTTTTCAGTCATATCGCCCAGCCCCACTAAGTACATTGTTTAAAAAGTTTATTTAATCTTTGTATTGCCCAGTTAATTTGAGTTTTTTATAGTTGCGTTGACTAAGTCTTAATATTAAGTATTAGATGTTAAAATAAAATTACTTAAATTGAACCTTTTTCCCCGGGTTCAATAATTACAAAAAAAAATCAATGTATAATCATATTGACCAATATTTAATACTTATATCGTGAGTTACTTTTCAGCCATATCGCCCAGCCCTCAAAAAATATTATCGATCAATTTGATAATCGATCAGGTGTCAACTAAGTGATAATTCATTGCACCTCTAGTTATAGCAATAAATATAGGAATTACACGCAAGACATTTGACAGAATTAGATTCCTTTAGTATTTGTTTAACTTTACAACAGCGAGGAAGGGGGGGTGAGTTCGTGTTTGCATGTCATTATCTTTGTCTTATGTTGTAATGTGTATTAAAAAAAGCCAATTTTTGCCGATTTTAAAATAGCTATTATCGTCTGATTAAGTCGATTGGGCCTTACTCGATTGGGCCTTACAGATAACAGCCAGTCTTTGGCCAAAATGCCTGTCAGCTTTCTTTTTTCAGAATTTAAATAACAAAAGCTTGGAAAACTTGAAGCTTTGAAATGTATATTTTGGAAAGTATAAATCATGCACGGGTTTGTGCCATTTTTTTTTTTAAATTTTTTTAACAGGAATCTTGTGTACCTGCGGTTTTATCATGCTTACCTTCTTCCCACCCTGCTTTTCCACCATGTCGGTGTTAAGTGGGAAGTGGTCCAGCTGGGGGGTTTTAGAACCCCCACCTTTGGGCATCGTTCAGCTCTACCCACGCCAAGCTTCATTCACGCTGCCATTGCATCGTCATCAACCGTCTGGAAGGGAAAAAAAGAGGTGGTTATCACCTGACCACTGGAGGTTTCACATTCAGATACACGCCAGACAAGGTACCAACTGGCAGTACATCAAGCACTGGCTACTGAAGCTATTCAAACATTTGATAAGCAAGCCTACATTTGTAAGTAATCAGACGTAATTACGTAATCAGCAGGGATGTGCGTCATAGTATAACATTGCAAACCAATGGATTTTTTTTCTCCCAAACTGCAGCAACGGAATACTGACATTAGAAATACACAAATGTTAGTTAGATAAACGTGGTATACATTTTAAATTAGACTTTGGAAAAACACAAATCTATCTTTTGAGAAGTTCTGGAGCTTTCTATCCAATCTTCGGTAGCCTGGACCAAAGATGAAACCCATATACAAAAATGCTGACGTCTTAGTAACGTGGGGCATTTTTATGATTATTATTTATTTATTTTTTGAAAAAAATGTTTTAAATTGTATTTCAAAAAAATTCACATAACGCATACATTGAGAGAGATAAGCGGCAGACAACATTTCTGAGACGCGCTGATCATTACAGTACATCACACTGTACAGCAAGTGTCATAGGGCTGCGCCATTCTTCTGCTTGCATTCGACAACAATCTACCTTCCTTCAAGAGGAGAGGTCTTCTGCTTCTCGGGGTCATGAATTAATCATGAATTTCATCCCTCAGTTCCCTCCTCCGTAACACGCTCTCTCCCTTTTGACTGCATTCAACTATAATCATCCTTGTGACTGAGTGAATGAACAGATGAGACCACGGCTGTATCGTTTTTTTTCCTCTGTTCAGAGACACTGGCACTCCTATCCTCGCTGGCGCCGCTTCCATCTCGCCTACCCCCACTCCTTCTCTTCTTTCTGCAGTTATCCTATTCAAAGACCGCTATTTATATCGCCCCCCCCCCCACCCCCCTCAAGTCAAAATAGAAAGCCAGCCAACCAAGAGACGCTAACGGCTACAGAGGTTGAACTGCTCCCCTTTTGCTGGTACATGGTAAGAGAGACCAACAAGACACACCAAATCATAGCACTTCCTGTCGACTTCCTCTTGACCTAAACTACGTTCCAGAGGCCCCGGCCAGAAAAACAAGCTATTGTAAAGCCTCCCCGAAGTAGATCTGGACGATTGTCATGTTCCAGACTTGCAACATTGAAGATGGCTGTCCCTTATAATCACCAGCATGTGTAAGGCACACTGAAATGGTAGTATAAAATTAAACAAGTTTTGAATACTAAAAAAAAAAGTTGTCAACCGGAATTGCAATTAACAGCTATAATCTGCTTCAATCATGCACCTTACCTTCCATGGTTAACTACCAACGATCTCAGCTATGCGACACCTGGTATACCAATTGTCAGTGCTCCTGGGTGAACACAATCACGATAACAACACTCTGCTAGTCTGTGAAAACATAGAAGACTTTCGTGTTTGTGACATTAGCATTACTTTGTAATATTTCAACAACACGATGGATGCCATTGCTTATTGATAATCAATAAGCGCTTCCTGGCTGGCAAACTCAACAATTCGTTGTACTACTTGTCTAAGCACTAAGTCAAGCCCTGCTGCATGAGTGAAATTCGAGAAGAGTTTGATACAATTGACTTGTGATTTGATAACCAGCAAATTGATTCAATGCTCATCAACCGGAAAAGTCAACAAATACAATATGCTGTATTTGACAAAACAGTTACAGCATGGACCTAGGACGACAGCAGCAGCATGGGGACATGTGAAGCACGCATTGAGAAAATAACTGGATTCTGTTTAACATAAAGCATAATGTGAAAAGGTCTGAGCAGTATTTGAACATTGTCGTGCATACATTTTTAATGCTTTGCGCCAGACATGAGCGGCGTTTGCTCCAGCCAGTGAAATGGTAACGGCAGAAAAGAGTGGCAAGAGACAAGCGAGAAAAGCTATCGACCTCTCGCCATAGTTTCTCTCGTCCGCACCCTCGCGCACACGCATACATACACACCTTTCTCCAGACGTTGCATTATCTCATCTTCCTAGAGCCACTCCCTCTGCGGTCAGACAGAGGCCAGCGCTTCAGCATATTGCAGCATGCACCTCTCACAGGTTTTAGTAGCAGGCTAGTTGCTCTGCTAAATAAACAATGGGATAGCTGACCTCCAAACTAAGCATTCAAGATGAGTTGCATTTAAAAAGAATGCTTGCTTTCCTTTTCAATATGATATTAATATGTCAGTTTTGAAGTTCCTAGTGAGCTAAATTCCAAATTATTTCAGCATATAAAATAGACACGCAGCAGCAAATGAAAACTCCTGCTAACTATACATATTTTTGCACAAATGTAGATATCAATCTAAATAAGAGGCATGGAAATAACGCTTCTGACAGAAATTGATTAAATAAATAAAAAAAAAATACACATATACATATATATATATATATATACACATACATACATACATATATATATATAAAACGATGAACTCTACCACAAAGTAATTTTTAGAACATTTATTGTGCAGTTCTCAAAAGTCAAAATGAAAACTCAGGACTGTAATGCTAAAACAAATCACTTCAGTACTTTCTGTATTCAATAAACTATCCATCCACCCGTTATGTGAACCCTTTATCCTCTATCAATCCATTTTCTGAATCGGTTATCCTCAATAATTATGTAACGGATACTGTACAATTTCCAGTTTAGCTGTGTATGTAGCATTATTTTGTATCACTGATTAAATTGCCTGCTATTTTTCTGTTCAAATATCGATATGCTCTGCTTTAACGCAGATCCAGCGAGATGTCTGAATATTGTACTCTGTCACCCAAGCACTTCATTCTAGTCTTTCACAATAACATTAGGTTAGCCTAGCAATTAGCATGGTTTCTTCGTCTTTCTGTCTGTTGATTACACCTCGTAATCCCTCTGTGAGAACGCTACTAAGAAGTGTACCTTATTCGCCGCAGTGGAGGCTGTGATTACACAACGTGTTGTTTAGCTGCAGGAGTAGTAGTAATAGTAGTAGTGAGCCAAGGTTCGTTGCTAGCTAGCTACTGTGGCGTAAATAATACCGATCTCGCCTCGACCTGCCGACTCCCCGCAGGCAGGTGCCGTAAGCAGCCCAGCGAAGCTTTATATTAATTATTTAATTATATTAATTGTTCAATCAATAAATATAGCCACACTCGGTTTCAAATTTAGGTTTTAACTGTGGAGGCTACATTTATAGTAGTTAGAGGTGTAACCAACATGAATACCACAGAGTTGCTTACATGCGAAAAAGAGAAAATTAGTGGCCGAATGCAACCGAAGTGGATCAAAAAGAAAAAAAAAATGCAGTTGGTGACTTTGTCGTACACCAAACAATTGAGCACTGCTGCATCTACCAGTGTGCTGCAATGGGAAAACTGTGACCCTATATCAGGTTTTGAGACTGCACATACTATATACTGTAACCTACAGTAAATTTGTTTTTATTAAATCACAGAAACAAAGTGTCATTGTGAAGAAAGAAGCAGATTGCCACAAAGAGAAGAAACTGGTGAAGCAAGAGAAGAGTGTGGATATTTTGAGAGGCGGTTGGCAATGATCGATTGCGCCATTTACCGGCTGCACCTGTGCATTACGGCAACGGAGACTCCTCGCACTGCGCTTTCTAGCCATTTTTTTCATTGCCTCTGTATATCGCTGACATTGGGCGACCCCCAAAACATTTTTTTTTTCAACCATTAACATTGCAACATCAAATAGAGCAAGCCATTTTCAACACTTTAGATTGGTCAATAATTTGCATAAATAACACCCAAACGTGGACTAACCAACAGAATAAAGTTGACAAAAAAATGAAACTTACCAAATTGTGACAAAGGAGGTTTTGGTCAATTAAAATTTTGAATCGCAGTTGACTGTGCGTCGTTTGGCTGCTTTGTGAATACAGTAACGTCGTTTTGTAAAATTTTAATGTAATATTTTACAAGCTGTTTGTAACCCACCCAAGATGGGTCCACAGCCCCACTAATTGCAAATTACTCTAGTAAGGCATGCATTTCACCTGCTAAAAAAGTAGGCTTAAGGGAGTAACGCCCCAAAACAAACAACTGAGAGATACTACGAAAAGTAAAAGCTGGAAGTAAAAGCTGAACAGCTGACCTCTTGTCTCATATTCATCTTTTGATGTCAGACCCAACTGATTTCAGTCTACAGCCAATATAAAAGAATTGGACTCATTATTCCACTACTTTTGGCAGGGAGTAAACATGATACTATATTTGCAACGAACCACCATTCAACCACAAAATCTAAAATCACATTGCTGAGAAGTGCTGTTGTTCGCTCCATACGTGTGCCACTCCTATCTCGTGATTGGCACTGTACACACGGCAACACACCTCCAATTTTCCACTCTGACAGCTGAGCAGCACAGCAGCTGCATACAGGGATGGGCTTGTTGATCTTCATGTGTATGTGCCATGGTTGCTGATACTGTGTGTAGCTGCATACTCCATTGCAATACACTTCAGACTTGCATTTTGGCAGAAAACATATATTCCAGTATAACATTGTGCCATGTTTAAGCCTTTTAAGTATTTCATACATAAGTCTTTTTTTAAATTATAATATAGAATTTTTACAGCAGACTGGTATGTGTGTACCGTGGACCTCTGCATACTTGCGGTTCTACCCATGCAGATTCACCCATTCGAGGATTTTTTTCCCAATATTTTTCCAAAGGTCTTTTTATTTCAGAAAGTGACAAAGAAAAATTGTAAAATCTTGGCCCGATACTTTTTATAGCTACCTAATTGATTCTCGCCCAAGGATCTTAACAACTACTACTCGTTACATCATTACCAAAGATATCAATAGGTAAATAGGACATGCTCCCATTGAACTGCATGCCTATGTTGACAATAAGCTAGGAGGGTCCAAGTCATCAGCGAGTTCCATGCGGGTGGACGGCAAAAAAAACAAAAAAAAAACACCAGGGACATTGTGCTACATATGTTTGCATACAATGCCGTACAATTACTATAAGGGAATTGTGAGTAACTTTTCAAAGGTTAAAAAAAATGTTTTATATTTTTCTTATAATTTTTGTTAAATACTGACAGCCCCAGGTTTGATGTTGACAACAAAATGAAAACCTCACGGAAATCGCTTGAGAAATGAGAAAGTTACGCAACTTATTTTCAATGTCCATGTACTGCCTTTGATGGGAAAGTGTGCTTCTGTGGCGGCCATGTTGCCCCTGACAGTGGAAGCACAGCGGTTAGCCGGGTTGTTGCAGTGCGGTGGCGTATGTCGGAATTATTATGCATTAAGCTACTCGAACGAACAGCAATATGCCAATCGGAGGGCAGTGTTTTGGGGTCATGAACTGTTGCGTAGCAAATGTTCATATGCTCATGTCATGGCTATTGTTCATAGAATACCCTGTACATTCCATAAATTTAATTCATAATGACATCGAATTGTTAACATGAGTATGAAATTAGCAATAGAAAATCGTCAGCTTTATATTGACGCCTTTATGTTTGAAATTTTCCGCGTGGAAATCTATGACAACGGCAAAGTAATGAAGTGATAGTTTTGCTGTATTGAGATAATTACTGACATCTTTGTGGCGTTTACATAATGTGCTTTTGAAACACTTCACAATGATTATTTCATGAAACTCAAATGTTTAATCGATGAAAGATTAATTTTGACCCATTATTACCTCGTATCTCAGAATCTCCATGTGAGAGTTCCGACTCATTTTGCTATGGCGGGCCTCATATTGTCATTCTCCCAAGCATACCTAATACTATTTTGCAGCTGTCTGATGTCCAAAATAATGCAGAGACAGCTCTCAAAGTTTTTTTTTTTTTTTTTAAATGTCCAAAATAATGCAGGGACAGCTCTAAATGTTTTTTTTAACTGTTTATACAATGAGTTAAACATTTAATAATGTGTGAAATTACGAATGAAAGATTCGATCAAATGCGCGGATAGTTCTGTATGTTTGTGCCTTGTAATACTTTTGGCGGCGTGGGGAAAATGAACTCGAGAGGGACAAGAGCAGCAGAGAGCTCGCCTGTTTGGTGTGCAAATAGAGGCAGCCAGGCTCAGCTGCTGTATCCTGGCAACGAGAGCACAGCTCAGTCCCTGACCTGGGCCCATTCATTTCACTGTGGACCTGTGCAGACAAATGAAACCAAGGCTGACACATGAACACATGACAAAACGTATACAAGCACTGTGCATAGAACACGGCGTTGTACAGTGTCATATAGCCATGTTTGGTCTGCCCTAGGGGGAAGAGACTATCCAGAAATCTGCAGACTGAAGTGTCTTCAGTACATGAGATGCTGGTGCATAACAACATGGACTCTGACTGGTCGTTACAGCTCAGTCTTAAGGGGGGGGGGAATATGAAATGCAGGAGTGGGGAGTTAATTATTAATATAACCCTCCTTATACTTATTTTTGCTGAACTCAATACTGTACTCTATTCACCCAGGGATTGCTGCATGCAGTCAATAATCTTGAATGGCCGCCCATGGCAAATATAACCCTAGACAACATTTAGAGTACATATACGTCTTGAGCGCTGAATTGTATGTCGCAGTCGCATTGGATGGGGCAAAGTGAAGCCACCTGTAAGCAAGCATCTTGATGGGAAGGCATTGCCCTCCATGGCCTGCTCAGTGTGTCGGGGTGTGCATAAACTTGAAATGTAAGCGCCCTGTTTGGCTATGATGTCTATATGGAAGTCGAGAGAATCCACTCCCTTGATCGCATTTCCTATTCGGAACACGTCCGTCCGTCTCTATGTTCCATCCAATAAGTGCTCAGTGCTTGCAGCCTGCTTGCCGGTCTGGTAAATCATGCTGTCTTTGCCAGTGACCTCACGAAGATAATGGCCGGCGTCCGCATATGTACAGTACGTATAAGCAGTAAGACTGCGGGAAAGGCACGAGTCAATTTTGTGTTTTTGGCTTTCTCCTCTCCATCAGTGCTCTGACTCATCCTCCCCCCATTTCTTTAACCTCTCCTCTTTGCGTACTTTTCTCTCATCTGCTTTTTCCTCTATTCTCAACATCTCTCTCCACTCTTGCCACAGAAACGTGTGAGAGCATACACGCATGGAAAGCCTGTTGCCTAGCAACTCAGGGATGAGACAGATGCAGACATATCAGATAAGCTAGTAAAATAGCCGAGGACGAGGTGGGGAAAATTCTCAGAAGTGCGCCTTGGCAGAACAAATTCACAACAATTCCGTCCGTTTCTGACCTTTCCGCCACTCACCAAATAATTATTTTTGTAACCTCCTATGTTGTGACAATAACAATTCTTCCAATGAAACGTCAACAAAAACTAAAGATAGTAATAACGCCATATGATCTGCTTCCACTTTCTCATTTGAGCTGAATTTTCCAATTCTCTAGCCAAAGTGGCTGTCTGATGCAAACATGAACAAAGGCCAGTACTGGGGCTGCGTGAGCTGCGTGAATAGTTGAGTTAATCGATTGACTTAACCGGTTATTGTTCAGTACAATTTCTGATGCAAGTTCTGTAGTTCAACGTACAGCCCTGTTTTTGTGCACTACTTTCATCAACAACATGGCTGTAAAAACAGTGCAGCTTGCAGTCAGTTTTGCAAAATTAGTGACTTTGTTTTGGTTGCCAACTCGCAAACAAAGTTCCTCTGTCGTCAATAAAGTCACCATCACCCACTCATGAGTGGTCTCCTTTTTTAACAAACCGGTGCTGTACACTTGGTCTTAAAAAGATGTATCTTAAATATATGACCAGCATTTTTGAGAAATCCCAGTAATCATGCAGATATTATTTTTTTTCTGCCTCTCGTCTTTTTCACGTCACCACATTAGAGTCGTCGATTAATCAACAACTATTTTGATAATCGTAATCGTCACCCCCAAAAAATTATTTCCAAATAATATGTTCTTTGCGCCTTCACTAGTCTACTAAACATGGCATTCTGGTTAATATTGCGTTTGTGGAATATGGGTAACACTAACCCTAACCGTTTTTAGCTCTCTCAGGGGCGGCCATTTTGTCACTTTCAGTCAACTGAAAATGATATCACAGTTGCTCAGGGCTCAGGTAACAACCAATCACGGCTCACCTGTTTTCTGAAGCTGAGCCATGATTCGTTGTTAACAGAGCCCTGAGCAACTGTGATGCCATTTTCAGTTGACAGCAAAATGGCCACCCCCTGAGATGTACAAAAACAGGTGGATTTCACTGCTTACCCCAAATTCCCTAAACACAATATTAACTGGAATGCACATATGAACATATTCTTTAAAAGAAACATTTTAGGTTGACTTCCCCTCTAACTTAAAATTGTCCAAATCCTCTGATTTCAACCTCTCAGTAATCATACACCTACTACTGCATATAAACCCGAATATATGCATTGTGTTAAATTCTACTAAGCCAATGCTGCTCAATTTCGAAATATATTTGTACTTTGTATTGTTCATCAAGAAAAGGGTGGGCAGAGGAGCTGAGTTGGGACATAGGAAAACGGAATAACCAGCAGCAGACATCCAGACTGGCAATTTGATTACAACGGAGAAAGAATCAACAAATACAAGTAGGAAAACAAACATTTCAAACAGATCCTTACTGGCTAAGTGGCCTACACACAAGTGAGTGCAGCATAGCTGGGGACCAAACAGAATGTTAATGCTGTCCTGGTGCAGAGGGGTGGAGAGAGTCAGGCTCCCAGATGAATTATAAATCACTGGGCAGGGCAGGATGGAGAGGATGGAAAGATGAAGGAATGAAAGCCCGGTCGCTGTAGAGCATGCATAGCAGAGAGTTTGGGGTGGTGCCTCCTTAAAGACGGCTCAGAGAATACAGTGATGCCAGACTGGAGAAGGTCCTAGTAGTAATGGCATGTGTGTGATTATAATGCATGTGCATATTTTTGATTTTGACCCGCCAGCCACAACATTATGTCTACTTGCACAATGTAGTGGGATCAAATACAAGAGCTGTATCTATTAATAGAAGTTGATTTTGCCTTTGCAAAGGACATCATGCTGGGTTCAGGTTGACATGATTAGATAAGTGTGAATTCAATGGCAATAGCAATAGCGCCGTTTTCATGGCGGGAAGAGTTTGCAGTGGTGTCGAAATCATTCTACTGCATCATAGTGAGAACAGTGCCTAATATTTTGGATACCTCAAATAACGACTCTCAGTATGAATCAACATATAGTGACTCTACACCAGTACTGAAAGGACCGGCGACAAAATAAGGTATAAATTCATCACTGTAGTAAACATTACATTTCCTCAGGTTTTATACCAAACTTATACTGGGGAAGGGGTTTCTGCTGTTTACAATGTGTAAAAAGTGCTTGGGCTTGCTGATTTTCTATTGTTTTTCAAATTAAACTTATTTCCATGTTTTGGTACATGCAACGCAGATTTATTTTCACCTTACTGTGGTAATGCTGATCACCTAGATAATCTAGAATGGTGATATAAAATGTTCAGAACATTTTACCAGGTTAGTCCATGACTGACAACTGAAAGAACCAACAGTGTCACGGATACAGTAAAAAACAAAACAAAAACAAAAAAAAAAACAAATACAATCATAATATACCAATTCTAGCAAGTGCTAAACTTGACCTAATTGAAGTCACAAGAGCTAGGGGACAAATCCCTCGAGAGGGTAGTGGCCAGCCACATGCATACATAAGGGAGCAATCAATAAACAAGATAATTGAAGAGAAAGACTTTAATTTGTGGTTTGGGCAAGTGTTGTAAAGGACCCAACTTGTAATTTATGAGACCACACCACACAATGACTTGCACCATCAGTTTTCCTACACACACGACCCAAAGTCAAAATGTGGGCCACTTTCAAGTCAAAAATTGCAATATGTCCAATATTTTTTGACAACCCATTGGTAGTTGACAGTATGTCCGTAAGGTGGGCGATCTGGCAAAAATATCATATCACGATTTTTTAAAAATAAAATCACGATTACGATTTTATCATGATTCTTTTTTTTACATCGTTTTTTAAGCCTAATTTGCACATTTCTGACCATTTTCCTCATGTTAAACATATAAAACATATTTAAAATTTGTATAAAACTCTAAAAGAAAAAAAAAGACATTTTAAGTCAGCTAAGCTTTCTGAACTGGTTTTAATTTGAATAGTGACAATTTTTATCAAAATGTGCAGTGAATGTAAACATAAAAGGTAACAATGTAAACAGCTCGTAACGCAGGTCTAGTACTTTGAAGAGTCTTTTAAACCCCTCGTTTTCCACTGTTTTAATGGGAATCATGTCTTCAGCAAGGTAATAAGTCACTGCCTCAGTTACTTCTTTACACTGCTTGCGTGTTTTTCATATGGAGTGCTCTTGTTAAATGACAGTGTTACCGTGGGTTGTGTTAGCTTGGAGCTAGCGGCTGCCTCTGGCTACCATGTGTCCGTTTGCTTTGGCTGTCGACGCTGACGTTTGAACCGAGTCGCTGCAAACCTTGCAAATAACTGGTTTGCGCTTTCTCCTCCGAGGAAAAGCCAAAACAAATCGACACTGTGAATGTGGAGTTTCTTTCGGGACCAACTCTGCTTCATGGTGACTTTCCGCTATAGCTCCCCGCTATACAAACAAACAGGGAGGCGGGGAGTGTCACGTACGGTGCACTGTGCGTGCTGTGATTGGTTGTTCAGGTATACGCGTCAACGGCTTTGCGCCGCCATAGAGCTAAACCGTTTGGAATGTGCCATGTAGACGATCAAACGATCTTTCGGCTTTATGAGATCGTGAACAGGTTATACCGCTTAACGATCTAATATCGTCATATCGCCCACCTCTAGTCCGTCTCATGTGTCTGCATTTAATGGAAAGATCTTTAGAATGCAAACCAACAGAGATGTGAGTTCCTTGCAACCATAACAACTGTTTGGGGTGAGGAGAAGGGGTGGTCATCTTACGGATACTCTGAAGGGACAAACTTAATTCGCACAACAATGGGGGTTGCTGAAACAAATGCACTCAAATACAAAAATACAAGAAATACAGTATTAAAACCAGAGCTGGCCGTTCTGCTTATGTGACGGACCGGTAGGTCTATCCGTCACTGACGGACGCCTGTTTTGCTGACGGTTGACGAATGACGGGTAACATTTTAAAATAGACGGAAAGGAAAGGACTCACAGATGGATGGCCGTTTAATATTAGAGGCGTACCGGCCTATACGGATGTCAAGCAAAGCTGCTAGACTGCCATTTTGAAGCAGCATTTCATTTGTGTCCTGTGAAAAACACTTAAGTCCGTGTTTTTTTCATTTGTCTTGTTTTTACATGAGTGGTGTTTCCACATTACAGACATCGCATTAACATAGAACTTTAAAAAAAAAAAATCCAAAATTGGACATACGTGTATTTCATAGGACAGCGATGATTTGTTTATCTCTTAAGATAAATGGTGAGTGTGTGTGCATATTTGTTTCTCCATTTCCACAATGGAAACTGCAATAATTGAACATGCTTCTTCCCAGAGGGAATTAGTCTTCCGGTGTTCAAGGTATCATTTTAGCATCTGAGACACATACAAGTGAAAGCATATGCATGCAATTATACCAATTAGGGCCAAAACAGAGTGCAGCTTTAACACAGGCGTGACACAAACATTTTTATGTAAGAGAAGAGATGGGGTAAGTGAATACATATTTCTTCCTAACAAGACTCTGGGGCTACATCTGTGTGATGGCATGAACAGTGGAGGAGTCATGTCAAAGCTAAAAGATCAATTCCACTTTGCCTCGTGCAAACGTGCAGCCAGAATTTTACGAATCTGTGTGTATCTCAATAACTTGGTTTGTCAACTGGCCACATGATTTCATTTAGGCCAGGGATCTTCAATTAAACTCAGAAGGGTCCGGTTGCAAGGGATTTCTCAGGGCAAAGGTCATCCAGACCTCAAAATATTTTGATTGGGTGGCAATCCAACCATGTTCTGCACTGCCGCTCACAAGGGTCGCGGGTGTGTTGGAGCCTCTCCCAGCGGACTTTGGACGACAGCGGGGTGTGCCCTGGACTGGTCGCAAACTACAAAAAAAACCCATTCACATTTACACCTATGGAAAATTTTGTTTTTGGAGTTTTCAATTGACGTAACGTGTATTTTCATAATGTGGGAGGAAGCCGGGTGTGTCAGAAACACAATACAACTTAATTTAATGGTCTTCACTCACAATTATCTGTCATTGTGTTAATTGCCATTTTATATATCTCATAAATACTGATGGTATCTGTACTTGGTATTGATATCGATGAGTACTCAAGAGTGAATAGTTGTACTGGTATCTGTCTGAAAAAAAAGTGGTATTCAACATTGCTAAAAAGTACAGTACTTTACAAAGGTAAAAAAAAAGAAGTGTTTTTGGGGGGTATACCTTCAGGTAACGTATCGGCGGCAGCTAAAATGACTGACAGTTTTTTACAACCAAAAGGTTCCGTTGCGCCAAAATCCATGCTATACAGGCCAAACATTCATTTGCTCTTTGTTGGCTTATCATATATATATGGGGAGAAAAGGTTTGAGCCGGAATAACAGAAAAGTAGTTGTCTGTCCGTTCATTTTCAAGAAATCGTTTATATGAGTCAACTATTGAACTTTGAAACAGGTGCTGTTGTGTCTTTCCTGTATCTTACCTTTCCTCTTCCTGTAAACAAATGTTTTGACTGGCTCATTTTTGTCACATGACCACAACAGCTCGTGCACAGTCTGTGACAAACAGACAGAGAGAGAGAGAGAGGGGGAGAACAAGAGAGAAACACTGCATACGAGCGCACATACTGTACACTACTTTATCTTTATTTAATGGCAATTGACCGTGGGTCCGCATGAGACCCGCAAGAGGATTTGATAAGTATCTTGATGCATGAGGTACGATATGATTCAAGAGCAGTACATTTCCAAGAAGAACGATTTGATTCGGTTCAATTCAGTGGGATTAAGATTCAATATGGCATGGCTGTAGCTTGTAGCTATTGTAATGTTTATTCATATGTAATAGGGCTGCACAATATATCGAAAAAATATCGATATTGCAATATTGGCCCATGCAATATGCATATCGCAAAGACATTCAATACGTTTCTTATGGAATTGAATGCTCTTATCTGAAGCCTTAGCCTTCATTTAATGTTCATACAATGCAAGTGAACTAATATAATACTCTCTTGCAGTGGATACATTATCGTTGACCAACTGTCTTAGAATTACTTTATCTTAGTGGACTCATTATTGCCATAGTCCATTCATATTTTAGTTGCTTCATTTTAATTGAGTGCGATGCCAAGGGTCGAATATGGCTTTGATTTGAACGATTTGAACAAAGTTACGCCGCTCGCTCGTTTGACGTGAGTATGGCAAACGGCTGCCAGGCCCGCAAGCATGCTCCGTTGGCTTAGCCGCTTCTTCTTCGTTGGTTTAAATGCTTCCTCTTTGTTGGGGTTCGTGTCTTCTCCTTTGTTGGTTTAACTTCTTTTTTTTGTGTTTAGAGGTGGATGCGCGCTGACTACGCACCATGCCGCGATCGGGTTTGGTTCTATCTTCTTTTCTATCGAACGTTTTATCGAAGGCATTTTCCATCACGTGTCAATCGCAATAAATGGTGGTATTGAATTGTGGGTCCAGCCCTAAATGGTACAATACATGTTTCCAAGTTAGGTTGCCAACTTGATGAACCTGAGAATGATGTGAATTGTATTGTACCGTTTTGCTGAAGTACAAAGTAAGATGGGGTCTGATCTGTGCAGCGCTTTGCTCTGTTTGATATCTTGTATATGAATACATAATGCAGCTCTTGAGGCCTGGGGCTTAATAGTTGATAAGCACAGACAAGCGAGTCATTTCAACAGAGAAAAAGAAGCGTTGCAATATGTCCGCTCAGTGTTTTACCCTACTACTACTAGCAGCCTTATGAGTCACGCTAATACCTTACTTCAGCCAGGGATGTATCGCAGAACAAGTCACAACACGTATTGTTGCATCTGTTTGGCAGCAACAACTAGACTTTACACGATCAGGATGTAAAAAACAAAATCATCACCGATCCGATCACAAGATGGAACAATATGGCTATTTAAAAAAACTTAATTATTTACTGCATATACTTGAGTACCATTTATGAGTTTCAACCAAAGTATTTCCAAAACCAATAATAATCTTTGCTATGCCCCAAGGCAGGGAAGGGGGAAAAAAATAGTGTGATCTGAATATGAAATGTTAATTTGTTAACAAATGAGCAGAACTAGGTCTTTAAGTAACAATGAAGCTGCTTTCAAAACGTGCTATACATAATTACAACTACTGTATACTTCAGTTGGAACATTTTTACATTATTTCAATGAAGAACCTGTGGATTTATGAGCCCCAGCTGCAGTGAAATGGGACGCTGACGTTGTATAGTACTCATATTAATGGTCGACGTGGGACTTAACAAGGGCATATTTTTATTTCCGAATCAGAATCATCTTTATTGGCTTAAGTATGTAAAAACATGCACAAGGAATTTGTCTCCTGTAGTATGAGCTACACTAGTATTGCAGTAACAAGCAACTATGACAAAAAAAAAAAATGAGACACATAGGTACAGAGCAAAGCGTCTTTACATAATGTAAGGGTACCATCAGTATGCTGAAGAGCTGTGCAAATGATGCGGGAAGTCATCAAGAAAAAAATATAGCAACAACAAAGATAATTTACACAACTTTAAAACTGGATAATTGTGGACAATGCAATGAAGTTAGTGGAGTTTGGCGCTCTAAAATGAGTGGAAAGCAAAAAAATAATCATTTGATGCTAATATTAGCAGCCCGCAATGTAAACAAACAAGGGGACTTCAGATTAAAATTTCTTATTTAAGAAAGCATAAATTTACAGAAACACAGACTGTGGACTATCGCTCTACATCAGAAATGGAATCAATCACAATGTGTTTCCTTCAAAGGTTTTGCAATGCAATCTTCCTAAAGCCCGTATCTTACTGAGTGGCAAATGCTTGTGTTTTCGTCAGGGTTCCTAAAAGGTTGCAAGATGTTTATTTGCAACAAGAAAAACAGTTTGGTTTACAACAATTAGAAATCATTTGCAAACATCTTTGCAACCTTTAAGGCCCGTATCTGACTGAGCGGCACGTGCACACGTAGCAAATGTTTTTTTCGAACGGTCGCAAAGAAGTCCGTCAACAGTTTTGACGGTCATAAACAGTCTTTCTTGTCGCAATGATATTTTTAACCTTTTCAAAATTTACTGACAATAAGAAAAGCAGTTTGTGACCGTTAAAACTGTTGCCGCACATCTGGCGAACGGCTTCACGACAATTTGCGACCTTGAACGAACCCTGACCAAAAAAAAAAACAAAATTCGGGCCGTGCGCAAACACTTGCAAACACTTGCCTACCTTCGGCGCTCAGTGAGATACAGGGTTTAGGATCCCTAAGGAAAACATAAGACTCCCTATGTTTACAAGCATTTGCAAGCATTCACAGCTGTGTGAGATACGGGCTTCAGTATTTTGCGTCAATACTTAAAGAATTTCTAGCACCATTGCTGGCGGACCATGACAGTTTTTCTGGATACGTCGGGGCCAACCCTAATTGTCGACACTGCAGGTCTGTGCATCAAGAGGATAAAGCGGAAGGTTCAGAAACAGAAGAGAAAAACAAAGCAAAAATAGACGTCTGTTATTTAATTGTCAATGATTTTGACTGACAACGAGGCGACCAATATTGGCAGCCCCAGTTCATATACCCGCTCTCTAAAACAAAATATACTCGGACAATAAGTAAACGATACAAAAGATCAAAATCTATCGAAACAATGAATGGAATCACATAGCCCTGTTGTACATATTACCAAGCAAAGTACTAAAAACATCAAATTATTAATCAATCAGCAAACAAGGTAAGCAATGGACTGCACTACACAAAGTATTCACACCTAGTAATGTCTGTTTTTGCATGAATGGTTGCAAAATATGTTGCACGCAAAGTTGGGTACCGATTTCTTTTCTAACAAGCAGATATGTAGCAGCAGTAATTCAGAGGACAAGGGCTGCATTGAGGCTAGGGAAAAACGATAAATGATATAGCGACATGAATGCGCAGTCTCCTAAAACTTGGCCTACTCAGGTTTCCTCTACAAAGCTTCCATTTTTACCATGGCACACCCAGGTCCACATCTCTTCTAGTGCGTATTCCTCCTATTGTACTACTTACAATTGCTTGCAGTCTTCTTATGTTATAGCATAATGGTTCATGTTATGGTTGACCAATAGCCGAACAAGACTATCAATTGCAAATAACCTGTGCATATGATGTAATAACAGTGCCGTTTCAAGAAGAACTGGGGGAGGGTTACAAAGGATTGTATTATTATTTTCTTCACCCCTCCTTTTATGTCCGGTTGAGTGACTCATCAAAAAAAGTCCCTGGGTACTCTTTTTCTCCACACCCAAGGTCTGGCCAAAATGAAAGCAGCACACAGATAGACGAGGACAAAAGGACACATGTGGCGCACTATAGCTTTTTAGGATGTTGGTCAGGATTGTGAGCAAGTTGTCAAAGCCATCTTTTTACTATATCGACCAACTGCAGCTAGTACAAAACAACCCAGTACAAGACACTGTTTTACATTGCTCTCTCTCATGAGCACATAATGTAAACAATCATTTTCATTTCATTTTAATTAGATTTCAGATTCTAATTATAAAAAAATACTCAATTCACAGATTATTTCTCCTTTGACAAACACACACATCAAGAGGCCTAAATTGCTCAGCATTTGTTTTGGTGTCAGAAGTGAGGACCAGAAGGCAGCGTTCATATACAGATCCTTTTCCATGAGAAGAGGGAGCACACGGCAGAGATTCCTCGCATACTGAACACAAGCAAAATGTCTGTCAGGTCAACAGGAGTAGCGCCTGAGCTTTGTAAAGGCAAGCATTAGAAATCTCTACTGTAGCCTGTGTGAAGCTTTTAGCCTTACTAGATTCTCATCACAAATGTATTGTACTAATATATCTCAAAGATAATTCCTAAACAGCCCAATAATGGGGAATAATGTGAGGAAAATCAACTTCCCATCTGATTAAAAGCCCTGCGAACAAATCTGAAGGAATGCAAAGACAACAAGGCAGGGTTGCAGCAATTTAAATGTCCGTATGCAATATATTGAACAATTAGACATTAAGCAGGTGAAATGTATGTTTTACAGCAAAAAACCTGCACTCGACTCTGCACAGCCAATGCACATTTCTCTTAGACCACATCAAATGTGAAAGGGCTCTAGATAGAGAAACTGAGCAGGCTTTTGAAGCAGAAAGGAGTGAGTCATGTTGACCTACATACGCAGTGTGGAGCGTGTGAGAGAGAGGGGGTGGGGTTACAAGAGAGTTCTTCCGCATATCAGTGTTTACTTGGCTTTACAAGTACCTTCACTCTGGAAAGGCTGTGAGAGAGAAAGGAATGATGTATGGATGCAATAGAGGGACAACAAAATACTCCAATGCCGTTGCTCTAGAGCGCTTGACAACAAAATGACACTCGTCAACCAAACGTTCGGGAGAATATACGCTACTATACAAGCCCGGATTTCACCCTAAGTATATTTGTGACTTTTTGTGATATTTTTGTTGGGTGATTAAGCTTTACATTTCTCTAATGTAAAATGCATATGCGCCTTGGCTTCAAAATAGATGGAAAACAATGATCTAATAATTTGTTTCTTGAATAAAAGCTCAAATTATTAAATACTAAATAAAAAATCAAATGATTAAATAAGTCTACGACACACAGACTGAGACATTCATTACATCATAATTACATTTCATATACTAAAGGGATAGAGGAGTGAATGTTGTATTGTTATTATTTACCTGATGACAATCATACATGAATGAGCTCGGCTCATGCTTAATGGTTTTCAGCTCTTAATATATGGGACATGATTCTTATCTTTTTGGCTCTAAACACCACCCCAATGGATTTGAAATGAAACAAAGATGTGCTTCAAAATGGGAGTCAACCCAACAGTTTTCTTGACAATAATATGTTATGCACCCCCACAAGTCTAAACACGGCTTTCTGATTAATATTGCGCTTGTGAAATATGAGTTAAGCAGCAAAATCCACCTATTTTTATCCATCTTAGGGGGGCGGCTTTTTGCTACCTGCTGTCATCTGAAAATGACATCACAGTTGCTCAGGGCTCATGTAACGACCAGTCGCAGCTCACCTTCAGAAAACAGGTGAACAACTTTGATGTCAACAAGTGGCAAAATGGCCGCCCCCTGAGATGGATATAAACGGGGATTTTGCTGTTCAACTCATATTCCACAAATGTAATAATAATCAGAAGGCCATGTTTAGACTAGTGGGGTCGCATACAACATTATTGTAAACAAAATGTTTGGGTTGACACACCCGTTAAATTGCCCCTAGGTGTGATTGTGAGTGCGGATGTTTGTTTGTGTGCCCTGCGATTGGCTGGCAACCAATTCAGGGTGTCGCCCGTCTACTGCCTGAAGACAGCTGGGATAGGCTCTAGCACGCCCGCGACCCTTATGAGGATAAGCGGTAGAGATATTGGATTGATGGACCCTTTAAATGCAGACTTTAAGCTTTAATTTGAGGGTACTGCATTTACATCCAAAACAGGTCAACTGTGAAGGACTTAAGACAATTCGTGTATATGCCTCCCACTTTTTATGGGAACTTGCTAGCTGCATGCTAACATCGCATATCCTTGGGTTAAGCCAAGTTTCTGTGATGATCACCACACCTCAGTCACAAACAAAGTGATTTCCAGCGAGTTGTAATTTCAAGTTGTCCGATTTATGGGCCAGAGGTCTTGCAATGGAGATAACAATATCTTGGTAGTGATGGCTTACGATGATGACTCTAGCGTCATTATGAATCCGACTGAAGTACTAGGCAGGATGCGCCCCACTGCAATATGAGTGGCTGCTGCATTGCTGGAAGGGTAGGACCATTTAGTGTCTTGCCGAGTGTGAATCATGATTTCAAAAATCATTCCACCCCAACCTCTGACAATGGAACATTTCTATACCGAGGACAGTGAGTGAGTTTAAGAATGAATACAATCTACTGGAAAGCAAAGGAGAAGTTAAGGTGAAGTGGTAGCACCGAAGAGACAGTCTTCTGTAATTGGGGCAAATGGTGTCATGTCATTTAAAGTTGACACTGTTTTCAGTTCCGGTAACAGCGGTATATACTCTTGCACTTAACTTTGGGATCAGTGTCAAGGGCATATATGGCTCCATTTCCTCTTTTTTTGTTTTGTGCATCATCACCATTTAATGCAGCCATGGTGGCTCTGCCAAAAAGCTATAAGAGTGTAACAAAAACAGCCAAGTGAGCATTTTTTTAATGAACTTCTATTCACTTGCAAGAGCAAAAGAGGAAACACCCACACACGCGGTAGTAGAAATCATGTGAGGGTGTGCAGATTATTTAATGGTGGGGGTTGTACAGGGTAACATGAGACTAATAGGTAATGAAGGGCGTGGTGTATCGGAGATAGGTAAAGGGGGAGATGAGGTGATGAGAAGAAGAGGAGGAACAGATGAGACAGCTGGGGGAGGGGATGTTTGTGAGGAGAGATGCACAGAAAGGACTGGTGAATTATTGATGAGAGCCAGAAGGTTGGCCCTCCCTGCTAATGCACACGCATACGCAGTTAACTTGCGCATATGTGCACACAAGCATTCACGGAGAGCATGGGTAATGTTTCACATTACATCGGCCATACCCACCCTCTTTTCTTCTTTTTTTTCAGCCACCAACTACTACAGTCTCAAATTAGACCATCTGCCTTCACCTCTCTGTTGTCCTGTGCCACACTGTACTGTATCTCCGCCACAACATTAAACACCCACGTGCGCAAACATTGCTGGCAAAGACTAGACTCTCAGTCATGTTTCAGGCAAAAGGCATCAAACTGTAAAAATAGGTCAGCGGTACTCAGGTTTGACCAAGCTAAACGCGGAGTTCACATAGAGGCTAGAAGCAAAGTGTAACCCCCACCGCCTCTCCCTCCGGTGGACACATTCAATTCATGAAAACACAAAACAAAGGGTGGGATGGGGACTGGACCAAATGGAATGCCACCTCATATCTAAGTGCTGCCACGTGTCAGGAGAGGGGTCGTTGGGTTTGGACATATGGTCAAGAATAATATGTATGATGTATGATAAAATGGAGGCAGAAACGATAAAGTAAAAATACACCACAAGAGCCTGAACGGGCAGCATGCTCCCAACAAATGTACGGCGAAGCACAGTTATCCATGTTTATGAATACCATGTTTTCCCCCCAACAAGAACTATGCATTGGAGGAACAATGAGAAAACTGAAAGTGCAAATACTGACAGTTACACTCAGTGATGACGCTAACACGGCATACTTTTTGACTAACAGTTTAGAAAACGCTGAGAATGAGTGTCTCTCGACTGCGCGTGTATGTAATCCAACAGGACTGCCGTACAAGCAAGCTGAACCCGTGTGCTGCAAGCGGAGCAAAGCTGAGCTGCATACAGAGTTGCCTAGCTCTGCCACAACACTGTTGTTGCTTGTAGAGCTCCAGTCTGCCCCTCCCCCATTCCTCTAGCTCTCCCCTCCCCCAGACTGCGGCAGGGAGGCGAGCAGGGCAGATGGTATCCTTGCAAGCAGAATGACCCTGGTGTTCCTGCCCCTTGTTTTGATCCCGCGGTCCCGATTGTCCAAGCCTAATCCTACACTAGTCAGAGCTGCTGGACTGCTGCCAGCACTCTTATTACGAACACAAAGGCTTTTCATTCCAGCTAGGGTGCGAGCTTACTCATCAGCAAACACACCACTTCTGTACTATCACATGGCAGACTTCCTCCAGCCGTAGTTTACACTCTTACCTCTTTCATTACTCACCAACTTATTCTAGCCTTGATATTCTCCTCTTTTGTCTTGTTAATGTTTCCTGATTTGTCTTGAACACATTTACTGTTTCAATGACTTACTAGAACCTCTGTGTCCAAATGTCAACACGTTATTTCAAGTGATTTTCAATGAAGAACAGGTTAAGACTTTCATATGTTTATCTTCATATCGGCGGTGCAAGGTAACACTACAAAATTACTCTCGTCAGATTGTTGGTCAGTGACTGAAGTTGTCAGCACTTGGTTTATGAAAACAAATACATGTCATGAAATGTGTCTGCTGAAAAGCGTGATCTGGGATAGTGCAGTCTGTAGTTGAAATGCATTAAAAACATAATCCAATATTGAAGTAGAGTTTGCAAATTCAGTGGTACCTTGACTTTAGCACAAAGCTTAAGTTTCTCAAATATCAAATACATTTTCCTCGTTGCAATGAACTGAAATGCCATTAATCTGTACTAGCTCCCACCAAAACCAAAACAAGTGCTTGTTCTGTGTTTAATAAAGAAAAACATAGCCTAAAGCCGTAATACAAGAGAATGTAAATAAAAAAAAAAGTGTAATGTAGTAGTGGTGTGTTGCAAGGCCTTGTGAGTCAGGAGTTGGAGTCACTTCGGTTGGCCGATTATGTGAGCGTTTGCTCCTTGTGGGTATTCTTATTTTGTATTAGTATGTTTGACTGTCTTGTTGAATACAATAAACTGGAAATGCATCAGCAACTTTGGTTCTGCTTGCCGAACTATGCGGGCATTGTGTACCTCAATTGCTTCATTTCCTTATTTCTTTTTTCTACTTCACTCAGAAGCTCGCTCTGACCCAAATGTTGGCCGACAACACAAAGCATAGAGTGCACTCACAGTGCATATATGACAAGCAGATATCCGTTTCTGTGATTGGTTTGGAGATGCATGAATTACATGCATGTAGCGTGGCAGTGTGCGGCAGGCTTAGAGCACAGCATGGATGTACTTTGTATCTTGTCTGCTCTTAACCCCTTCACTCCACTCACAATGACCAAACAAATGGTAGCCTTTACAATCACAAAATCACATTTTGTCATATCAAACTTATATTGCAAATGCAATTAAATGTTCAGCCCTACTGTACACAACAAAATATATATGGTAAACTGATTAATCCGAATACCATCTGTATCCTATCGGCAATAAATTAACCAGCTAATCTTCAAGCTAATAATGTAATGTGGAAACCCCTTTAACAAAAAAATAAAAATAAATACATAAAAACGATAAGTGATTTTCACAGGACAGCAACGGTACTGTATATAACAGGTGTCAAACTTTTTGGGCGTGGGTCACATCGTAGTTACGGTGCCCCTCGGAGGGCCGTTACGAATGTGAACTCATATACTGGAAATGTATGATTCTCCCTTACAATATTACATATACCGTCTTTTCCCGACTATACGTCACTCCTGACTACAAGTCGCACCAGCCATAAAATGCACAATAAAGAAGAAAAACACATATATAAGTCGCACTGGAGTATAAGTCGGATTTTGGGAGGAAATGTATTTGATAAAATCCAACACCAAGAACAGACATGTCATTTACAATTTTGAGAGATTTTCCACAATGCTTCACTTTTTAGCCAACAGGACATACAAATTTACAAATGTATTATTTTTAGAAATATTTAAAAACACACACAACATACTGTTATAATGGTACAACCTGGCATCGATGGGATGGATGTTGCTTGGTACAGGTATACTTAATGTTGTGAAAGATCATGTGTAACCTGGCATTTTGGTTGGATTAAGCATAATTTCACCAAACACCATTAAACATATACATGCAACATTTTAAGTTACTGACAATCTTGTTAGAGCCGGCCAGCAATTAAGGAAAATTACTTGCAAAACCACAGACAATGAACGACGCCACTGAATAGTTGTGTTCGGTTGCATCTCTTGATGTGCGGTAGGCGTAAGGCCTAGATACACCAATCCGACGTGGGAGGTCAAGCGCCGGGGCGTCGGACTGCGCCGTCTGATTGGTGTAGTGACCACTATCGTAGCGTTGGAGCCCGTCAGGAAGCATCTGGTGGGCGTTTCAGCATATTGAATCGGCGTCGTGGGTCGTCACATTTGGTCACTCTGATTGGCTGTTAGCTAGCCAATCTGCGCACGCAGCATGAACGGGAAGTGACAAATGCGGATAAAGCACGCCTTGGCTGCCGCAATCTTATAAGTACGAGAGCAAGGGTTGACAATGTAAGTATTTCACGATACTGTGTCAAGACCGTGAGGGTTTGCTTCGCATGGGAGTACATCGTGAGCGAAAAATATAGCTGAATGCGTTGTTTACATTTTTAAAATCCGCCCCCGGGCAATAACTTTCTAGTTGGCTTTTCCTAACTATGTGGAATAGTGATTAGCGCTGCCGGTCACAGTTGGCCAACATCGGATTCGTCTACCTAGGCCTTTAAGGTGGGCATTTACGTAAAGGGTACAAAGAATTGTCGAATTTAAGTGATTTCAGTAAAAATTGTAGTATTGTATGAATCCTCAATCATAGGGATGAGTTAATGGAATGATGCACGACAACTCATATGAGTCTAGCTAGGATTTGGCATCTAAGAATCCAGCATGCTTAACGATCAATAGGACAAGACTTTTTTTAGAGGCTTTGCGCTACGGCTGCATCATAGCAATAAAAGTCTTGTGGCCCAGCAAAAATGAACACATAAAAATAGCCGTGCTGGATCTCTACTCTGAAAATTGTACCACAACTGCATATGCAAAAGAATACAACCATTAGTTAAGTACTACCCAATGCAGTCTGCAAGTTGCTCAGAGAAGTCATAATCAATCCTCTGTGCGCTAGAGCTGCAGTACTGGCACAGGAAAAGAACAAGAGCCGAGTGAATGTATGCGTGTGCATGCATGTAAATCTTAATGCAGCACACTAAGGTGTAGTTCACATTTCCTCATATTGCAACCATTAAAGAGGTTTTTAGACATTCATATGAATGTATTATAAGAGGAGAAAACTGGCAGAAAAAAAGTAGCATTCCTTACATTAGTGTCATGGTAGGAATCATGCCAGGGTCATTTTATAAATACAAAACAATCTGCTTCCACTATACTAATTGGGAATGAATGCATAGAGCACAGTTTAAAATAAGCATCTAAAGATATAACGTATGGCAGGAACAGTGTCTGCATTTTGGATAAGCCGCTCCACTCTGTCTTTTTGGAAATCCCAAAGCCAGACAAGGATATACCACAGATATTACTTCGTTGGCTCGCGTGTACCAGAGCTTTAAGCTCATGCCAAGACCTCAGTGGAAAGTGGGCAAGTCCGTAAGGGCTGACATTTACATTTTGTTTAAACGTCACGTCACTTAAGACAATACATGCTCTACTTATTTTTCCTTTAGAAGAAAAAATAAATAAAAAAAATAAAAATCGCCATACTTTTCAAAAATTGCTTATCACATTGTTCCCTCACTAAAATTTCAAAAGAAAATTTAGTCCAAATGTCAGTTCATTACTACTGCAAAAGAAGAATCTGAGAATCGGAGCCTACTTAACAAATTACCTGTAAAAGTAGCCTCTACCCCACTGCCTTTCCTCTCTTCTCCGGCCTGTGACATCACAACCACTCCACTGCACGCTCTATATTTAGCTGCTCACTCCCCTGCTGGGTCTCACTACTCCGTCAATGCCTCGGCTGAGCTCCTACTCCCTTGCTGCCTGCCTCACAGGGCTCATCTAGCTCTACCAGCAGAGGAGTTTGGACCCCTTAAAAATCTGAAAAAGGGCTTGAAGGAAAGGACTAAAGGAGCCAAGAGGAAGATGATTGAGGAAGACAGGTAAAAATTGGAAAAACGGTTAGGACGGTGTGAGAAAACTGAATAAGCCAGCCTTGTTTTGCCCCAATGTCATAATGTGTGCTATATGCACACTTCAATAACCCAAGGCTGCAGAGCTCTGCCTTACTAAGATGCGCTCTTCCAATGCTGCTCACCAGCAGATTATAAAAGACTGCGTGTGTGGGAGAGGAGCTGGTGAAGGGTGTTGTGTGTTGGTGACTGGCATTTCAAACATCCTTCCTGCACAAAATAACATCCTGGGAAGATAATCCACGAGCGTGTGACCATTTATTCAGGCTCACATTTCCACAGATTATGAAAGGCATTGAGCTTTAGCTGTGAAGCACTGGCGGCCAATGTGAGGGGGATAGTACTTACTGCTTTTAGACCCACCTACGACAACAACACACTGTTTGTAGGAGCAAGAGCGGACATTACACCTTTTGAGTCAGGCCACCATAGGTGAAGTTGTCATGGGACTGTCAGAAACAGTCATGTCATTACAGAAACAAATGATCAAAAATATCCCTCACTAATTGCTACATTAGCGTCAACGAGCCCAGTTGTGTGCCGTGTTACGGTAGTACCGATACGGTGCTGTCTTACGTCTATGATGAATAAAGTTCTTGTAAGCACACAGTTGTTGTCCGTGCATTACTGATCTTAATGATCTGGCGATAAAGCTTCGCTTTGAATCGGCGCCCTTGCTCCTCACCACCATTCCGTGGTGCCGAAGCCATTGGTTGTAATGACTCTGTTGTAATCAGCCAGCCTTTCCAGTTACCATGGATATTTAACATCCATAGCCGTCAATGGCAGTGAATGAGTTAAGGCGAGCAAACATCGGATTCGCCAAAGTTAGCAACACGAAGCTAGGATCGATTCGTGTGTGCGCCAGTCGTGTTTGTTTCTTGCGCCATCACAACATTCTGTTTCAGCCTTGTTGTTTTGGTTCTAAGTCTTTCGGGACATGGTCAGTGACGATTCAACACATCTCTATGAGCAACATTTGAGCTCCTCTTGTTTTATTTATTTATTTTTTTTTTTACTGCTATTATACCAATGTCAGGTGTAACCAACCTTTTGCCTGCGTCAACGCAACATGGTCTACTCAAATGTGTAGTCACAGTTGGACACAGCAAATAGAGCAGGAATATGCACCAGCCAGCCACAACATTAGGACCACTTGCACATGAATGAATGAAACACAGTAACGTACTAGATAACATATTGTTTATTTTGTGATCTCTGTACAGTTGTGTGTGCGCGCGTGTGTATATAACAGATGCCAGTGTACATTAGTCTGCAACATATAGTACTACAGCGTATGAGAATATTGTAACAGTTGTTTGAGACGGTTGGTGCTTGGGTTTCAAATCTCTGACAGGAGTCGCGTTCATCTCCAACACTATGAAGAACCACATTTATTTCCAGCTCGCTCCAGCTGGCTGTCTGGCTACGGCAGTGGCAAGCTGCCAATGGTGAAAAAAATGTCAAATCAGCAAGGTCACAATGATCATCTCTCTTCAGAAAAAATGGCCAACTCTGTGGTGAAACTGGAGCTTAGCAGACACTGACTAGTACCTTTGATTAGTTAATGAGAATAGGCCAGAGACTAGACAACACAGACCAAAATCCACCCGTTTATCCATTTACTTCCTATTATACAGGGGCGGGTTGCGGGGGAAGCACCTTTAACAGAGAAGCCCAGATGACAACTGAAAACCAAAGCTTCAAGTCCACCTGCAGAGATCTGAATGTTTCTATGCCCAATTGCAAAATCATTACAAAGAAGCGATGGTTTCATGATGAGATCCTCTAAAATGGTTCTGAAAATCCAACCGCTGGCTACAGTTTAGTTTTAGTACACACTGTGTGTTGGTTTCCCCAACAACAACTCTAAATATAACCCACCACAACTGGAGCAAATGTTGAATAATGAAGCTTACAGGGCTCTATAACTTGGGAGACAAATTTAGCCAGCAAGATTCAAAGACGCAAAGCATGAAAGGTTCATAAAGTTGGATCAATTACTATATATATATATATATATATATATATATATATATATATATATATATATATATATATATATATATATTTTTTTTTTTCCTTTTCTTTTCTTATTCTCGCCCTTATATAAGGCGCACCCATTATTATTATTTTTTAAGTAATAAAAAAACAACAACACAAACTGACGCACCTATCTATGCTGCGGTTAACCTGAAGTACAGTTGCATAGCATTGTGCGGAATCTGAACGTGTAGCCTAGTTTCCATCATTAACAAATGCAGCAGTTTTGAACTGAGCGATTTCCTGCTAGTTATTGCTCCAGATCAGCCGCTCTGCGTGTTACAGATCTGGCGTCGGAGGTACAGAGGCCTATAATCGGTCTATCCCTAGTACTGGGTGAGTGGTCAAATCGTATTTTTTGCGATGGTCCGGTCCTAGTTGGGTTCAGAAGCATTGTATGGGTGGAAGGCGGGCAGACGGATGGACGGACAGACAGACAGACAGACACAAACATACATTCCTTTTGGTGTCCAATTTACCTTTCTTATTTTTTTGCAGTATTATAATCGAAGCAAGCATGTGCAATCACTAATGTCCTTTCAAATTCCAATGTTTAGAAAGAAAGAAAACCAAAATAATCTCTGAATGTGGGATGGGAGACACATAATTGTAACGTATGTAAAGTTTACTAGGTCAGCGTCATCTCCAGGGCGACACCCATACTACTGACTTTTTCTACCATCAGTGGTCTTCCTCTTCGTTCTTATTTGACAAAATGTAATAGATTCTATTCTTTTTAACACTGATTTTCTTCCTCTCGTATGGCAATCTACATGCCTGAGAAGAATAAGGCGAAGGCCAGAGTGAGGAGAGGGCCACAGATGTCACTCCTGGCACCCTCCCCCATGACACATTCAGCTAACACTTAGGCTGGTGGAAGGCAAGTGGAGGACGGAGCAGTGTTGTTAAATGGAAGAAGTGGAAAGAGACATTTAAGTCACTGTCTTCTAGGGCTGCCACAAGCTATTATTTTGCTAGTCGACTACTCACCAACAGTAGTCGCGATTAGTCGACTAATCGGATAATATATAAATCGCGGCAAATCGCAGCAGCAAGCTGCTGCTCTTATAATAGGCATCATTAACTTACAGCTTAAATTCTTTATGTACAAACTAATCATGAAGACAAGTTGATAGTACATTCAACTTGTATTAAACTTTGCAACTTAAGCCATCATTCCTGACATGTTTATAAATATGGGAGTGGCTTAAATTGATGGCGATACTCTGGACTTAAAATTGTTAGCAGTAATTCTTTAGTGCGTGTTAAAATTGAACCAAAACTATACACTATGCAGAGTTGCACTAATACAGTGAAATAATCTTTGAGTACAAAAAGAAGTACTAAGAAGTGCTAAAGAAAATTAAAATAAACACTTGTATTGGTTTTTAATTTTTTGTTTATTTAAACTTTATCAAAAAGGTTTTGTTATTCTTCACCACCACTGCGCATGTGCGTTGCAGTTAGGAAAACAGTCAGCGGGAAAAGAGCGGGCAGTCTCGAGAGAAAAATAATGTGCCAAACAAATATATAATTAAACGACGCGTCGACGATTAACATTAATTAAATCGTCGACGTCGTCGTGATTAGTCAACTAATCATAGCAGCCCTACTGTCTTCTATTATTAAATTGTAACATTTCCCGTCCATAATTACATACCACAATACATATTTAGACCAAAAAAAACAATTGGTCCTGTCCCACACTAATAATGCAGTCAGACTGAACGCCGACCTAACAAAATTCTCACGGCGCAATTGCAAATAAAGTCAATGCAGTTCGCGTAGACAGGGCGAGTGGTGCGACTGAGGCGATGGAGTGCGGGCGAGCTCAATCCGCTCAAATTGGTCAATTCTAAAAGAAAGACAGTGACACATTGTGTCGCGATAGCCAATTCGTGTAGAGAATGTACTTAAAGCGTTACATACACGATGTGGAGAAAAAAATGTAAGAAACAAATAATCACTGGATTCTATGTGCTCCATGCCCTGTACAACAAAGCCAACTTCCAACACGAGCCAAAAAGGCGCAGGCTTGAAGAATGGTGAGTAAGTTGCCTTCTTTAGAATGGACATTCCTCAAAGCAGGTTTCAGTGATGTCTTACCAAATCGGCAGTGAAAAGACACTTCCTCTAAAAATTGCTTGCGTTCAATTATGCCTCTGTATGTTTAGCTTGAGGAACGTAGCCAACTCTGAATGGAGTCTTAGATCTGAAGATGAGTTTCTCTGTCTCCCGAGTGTCTATTTGAAGCTCTGTACCATGCTCAATTGTAGATGATGTTGGTGAAAACGGCGCATTTCCTGTTTTTGACTTTCCAACAGATGTAGGTGGTCCACAACAATTAACCACTGATTTTCTGTCAAACCGTTTCTGTCCTTCCCTCTCCAATAACTCAAGCAGAAAGTGTGATTGCACACTACTCTACCCCTAAAGTTGTCCAATGACCTGCACACAAAAGAAAAATACTGCTGCTACAGTTATTGGGAGCTCAAGAACTGCCATTGACAAATGTATTCGTCTTTTCACAGTCCAGCCATTCAATCCCAAGAATTTAGTGATATTTTGATTTTCAGGGTAAAAGAGGGTCTGAAAATGCCTGGCAGAGAATGAGTTAAGGAAAGCAAGTGATTATACTGTATTGGTATAGTCTCGGAGGATGTGAAGGATGTGACATTTCTTATACATAACATGCAATTGCGTCACAATGCTTTCTGTACATTGGTCCCTGTATACTAATTATAGCAAGTCAAATGCCCAGTATTGTTAGGTCAGTCACTCCGTCATTTAGGTCCGTCAGTTAGTCTGTCAGAAGTCCGTTGGTCCGTCAGATGGTCCCACAAAAACCATCAGATGAACGGGTGTCCGCCTGTGACAGACTGACGGACCATCACTGACAGGCGCGGTTAGGGACGATTACACTGCCGGATGAAAACCGGCATTCGCCAGTCTGTCATTTTTAAAAGGTGTCCCGTCATTCGTCAGCAAAACAGGCGTCCGTCAGTGACGGACTGGCGGTCCGTTCTGTCAGTCTGACGGAATGCTCACCTCTGTGTATGAATAGTTCAGCATTTGCAAGTGATGGTTGTTGGTATACCTATATATGAAGCTGTGTGGCAGCATCCCTGTTCTTTGCCTGCACATCTCTTTCTGCTTGATACTTTAAGCATTTCTACCATCCCCCAATCACTCCCTACACAGCCTTCCTTCCATTCTACAAAGTGGCCTGCAGGTTGGAGGAGGAGGGCCTAGAGGATAAAGTGGCGTGGGAAGGGTTAAGCCCAGACTGCTCCATCTGCTTCCTGTTCTGTTTCCCTGGTTGACTGCTGGCCCCTGCCCAGCTCTTAAGCAGGCTACAGCCTGATGCAACACATTGGAACACATTTCAACAACAAGACTACACACAAGAAAATAATGCCAACAACTATGAAAATGTAACTGTTTTTAATAAAGACGGCTTTGCTTATACTTATGTGTGACTCTGGAAACTTATTTAGGGCAGTTTGGGCATACTGTGGTCTCCCACATTGCACAAACATGGGTCGATCTTTTCTAGTTTTGACACAATTGTTATTCTACATCCATAGAACTTTCCCAAACTAACCATCACAGATGAACATCGTCTTCATAAGCCTTCCTCCAAAGGTCTGATTAGTAACTTGGTAATAAAATCAGGGCTGGAACAGGTTTTCGAGTAATTTGAGAACCTCAGTTCAAAAAATGCTCAAGGCATTTTTTCTGACTCAAGTACCCGCTTGCTTGTGTGTACATTGTCAGAAAGAAGTCATCGAGCTAACCGCAGCAACAATTGTTCATACTATACATGACAGTAACACACCGTCAACGTGGTAAGAAGGCCAACTTCAAAATAAACCTGACAAAAAAATATTTGGACATCAATGCCTTGGTACGCTTTTATTTTGAAGTTGTTCCCAGCAGTGTCTCGCGGCCTAACTGCTGACTTGACTCCTCTCACAGGCTATTTTTGGAGTGTTTATTGCCGACACAAACTGTTGCTACCAATGGCAACAACGCAATGTTGTCCTGAAATAATGTTCAACCGCTAATTAAGGGCGCTAGCTGCCAGCATTAAGCTTCGTCGTTTCACAGACTAGGGCTGCACGATATTGGGAAAAACATGCAATATGAATGTTGACTAAAGCCATAGATATTGCGATATTTATCATGTAACTGAAGAAATTACATTTTTTATTATGTAATGAAATAATTGCATTTTTGTCATGCAGCTAAATAAGCAAGCTCACTGTGTTCTTAGCTAATTAACTGTAATTCCCCTAGATAATGTCCAGCTATTGGGTGGCAATGTGCATTTAAGTTTGCATCTGACTGGTCAATTTCAGATAAAAACATACAATTCCATAAGAAAATTATTGCATGTCTTTGCATTATGAATATGGTGTATGCCATTATCGCGATATCGATATTTTCTGATATACCAATGAAAGTAAAAAGTAATCAAAAGTTAAATGAGATAGGACTAAAGAAACAAGCTTTGTGGACATAGGAAAAAGTCAGCACTGAATGAATAATATGTTCAAGCTCAGAATCTGCACAGCTGAATGGATTGAAAAAAAGGAGACCCAAGTAAATAAGTAATGTGTTGACATTCAGATTGAAGCTGGCCTCCTAAAGAAACACCTGCTTCAGGATAGGTCCCAAGTTGTGGAACTAAGGATTTGCTTAAACAATTTTCAACAACTTTCCGGACTCCAGGCCGCTACTTTCTTCCCACACTTTGAACCCTTCGGCTTTTAATGAGACACGGTTTATTTATGATTTTTACTGACTAAGTTTCACACGGCCAATGGATTCACCAATAGTCTTGTCATATCTGACCAATGAAAAGACCAAACACGTCACAGTGGACCAATGCCACTGTCTGAGTCAGCCCTCATACGGAAGTTATTTGCATAGTTCAGTGAGAGGCTTGGATGATGTAATCTTTTACCAAAAGTGGGCGCATGCGAAAATAGAGTGAAGCGTAAGAGTAACATTAACAAGACGTTTGCCAGTGGATCCTGACAGAGCAGTGTCAACAAAGCCACTGTTAGTAACGTATTTCGAAAGGCTACTGTGTAAACTAGTCGTGTTTGGAACTGTTTGGGGAAAAAACCTTGAGCGAACATTTTTTTATTATTTTTTTTAAATTTAAATCCACCAGGGTGACCTTTCTTTTCAAATATATTATGTTATAATGTGGAGACCCGCGGCTAATAACACAAAGTGGACAATATATGTACAGTTTTGCATTCATGGCTTAGCTGTTGTGGCTTTTATCGGGAGCATTTTGCAGTCCGGAAATTACGATAAATATGTTTTAATGATTTGCTTTTCAGAAATGTTACTATGCATAGTAAATATTGCCCAAAAGCTTGACTTGAAGGAAAAAAAAGGGAATCAAATCAAAAATTGCAATATCTGTCAGAAAAATCGCAATTCAATCTTTTCCTGAAATCGTTCAGCCATGGCTCCCACTTAACCAATTACTTTTATACACTATAAAACAGGTGCAGCAAAGTGAACGCTTGAAGACTGAAAACTTGTTGAATCTGCTAATATTAAGGTGTGAGAGAGATTTGCAGATTTACAATGTGACGGGCAACAAGGTCAGTTTCTCCCGGGAGAGGTGTTAGCTTTCTGACGGCGCATAGCCACTTGAAACCAAGGTCACAACTGTGTGGTTCTAAAGGGGGCATGAGAAGGACCAGACAGGTCCAAAGTATAACATGAATGACCTGTAATGATATCATATACCTAATTTGTGAAGGCAAGTAAATGACAATAGAAAACGTCGATTCTACTGTACACCGATTTGTGGTGGAACTCCTTAAAACCCCATTGCTTTCGGGTATAAGCAAATCAGAAAAGAAGCCATTATGACAAGAAACTTGTAAAAAGCTAGCTAAATCCATCTTGTGTTTCTGTAGCAGAAAATAATCATTCATGTGAAAATTAGAACAATAAATTGAACCAAAATAATAATTGCTGCAAACAAACTCAAAGTCTTTCTTAGGTGTTAGCTGCCCAACAAAGTGCCTGACAAAACACACAAAGCACAAACAAAGCCATATTTTTTACTGGCTGGGATGTTTCTATCTGATAGCTTCATCACAAACAGACAGGTTTCAATGTAAAAAGGAAACGTTACCTGTCGCCAAGTCCACACTTTGGCTCCATTTCCCAACAAGGTGACAAACACAATACACAAAATTCAGCACTGAATACCGCAGGCAGACAACACAGCAATGATGGGGAAATTACTCTTTGGAAGAAAACACCCACCAACCCCAACCATCTGTCCTTCAAAAATAATAAAAATGTTGTAGAACCACTAACAAAAGGGCATAACATTGCATTGGACAGGGGTCATGTTGAAGGGGACACCAAAAGTTACACATTATAGCTTAACTTAATATTTTTTCTGGGTAATCTTTTTGTTAGGCACGTACCGAAATTCAATATACTACTGTAGCTCTCAAAGAGACTTGTGCACCAGTGGGGACATTATTTTGGCTCCCTCCTTGTGAACAAACTGATCCAGCTGTCTCGGGTTTGAAGGCTGCCTCCAGGCTTTTCCAGACTGCATGTTTCAGCTCCTTACACTGATGTTCAACTAGATTTAGATGAGGCCTCACAGAAAGCAACTCCAAAATGGCCCCATGATTTGTTCTTAGCCATAGTTGGATGTATACAGCTGTGTGTTTTGGTATTAGCCCATGGTGGCTACGTCTAAGCTACGACTAACTTTTCACAACACCATATTATTTATTTATGCTGAGATCACACCCGAGCCCACACTCAATACATCCTGTGATGGATAAAGCAAAGCAGCCCTAATACATCACTGAGCATCTTCCATTTTGTTTTCTTCAAACAAAAACATACAAATACTTCATTTGTACTTCTGTAAACTGAGCTGAAGTGACTTATCCAAAAGATCCAGTTTAGTCTCAACTGCTCAAAGGACTTTTTCCCTGATGTTTTGTGGCTTGTCAATTTATACAACTTTCTTTACATATAGCGCATTTCATAACAGCTACTGCGCTCACTAGGAGTATCTCTGACAGCACATGAAAACATTAAATCAAAGAGCACAGAAAGCGCATTCTCCAACACTTTTGAGACCATTATACCAGAAGTAAGGACAAGTTCCAAAGTGTGTCCTTGCCTGTGAGTAGATCCAGACGCACTGCACCAAATTGAAAGAGTCAATGAAAATTTGCATTTTGGCAAATCCCAGTCTCATCAGTCTCAGGTTATTTCAGTGACCATTGTTGCTTTTTTTCTTTCTTCAATCCATTGAGGCCTGCTGAAACATCTCTCAAAAACCTAGGGCAACTTTACAATAACACTCAAAACCTGAAGTTTTCCTGGAAATTCAACACCTACTAAATAATTGATATCGCAGCCCTTGTAGCGGATTATTTAAGTTTATTGTTAGTTACTGTTTCAATCGAAAATGTAAAAATAAAGTATCAGGGCAAAAGAAGCACTATTTTTAATTACTTAAAATAAAGAGTGGTAATTACCACTATTCTATTACAAAGCTGTGGATATCTCTACAAACATATATCTTTAGAAAAGGAAAAAAGAAAATGACGTATACGCTCTCCCAGCGGTAAGGTAGAAAGACACAACAGCGCTCCCGGCTCTAGTGGTAGACACATGGTTATGCGCTCCCGGCCTAAATAGGTTAACAGAAGGGTACCAACAATTTTGTCAAATGTATTTTGGGATATACTATACCACAACATGCTGTATATCAATTTGTGGACAGTTACAGAATACAGAAACAAGAGGGAGGGATACTTCTATGTTATATTATCCATTCCACCTTGGAGAAGGGCCTAGCAGCTCTAAAATTAGTCATCAGAACAAACAGTGTTTGGTGTTGTGGCCACAGTTGATGGGAACTTTGGCTCATACACAATGCCCTGAAAGCAGACACTATTCCATCTATCAAGTATCATGGCCTTCTGCCATGTGTGATGATGTGTGACAGCAATCCTAACATGTGCAAGTGCAAAACATATAAACTATATTTTTTGAACAGTATTTACATATTGCAAAAATCAGCTTGCAATGCAAAAGTATATCTAATATAGAACATTGCTGAGCTCCGACCTTACTGGTGATGGCAGTGCCTGCGCGGAAATAGTGTGTCTGGAGGCAAACCACACAAAAGTGGGACAGAAATGACAATATTTGGAATTACGAACAAAACGTTTAGCAAAAAACTCAACACGAGGGTCCATGGCCCCTGAAAAGAACGCGACACTTGTGTCACCACAGGGTATGCTAAAGCGGAAATGCAGGATTGGCAGGGACACTAACTTCCAACCTTTGAAACTGCGTGACCTCGAGCAGATCTTAAATTCCTCAGCCTAAGACGTAAAGCGCCCTGTAATGCTAGCTGCTATTAGCACTCTTCCACTCAGGGCCACAGTGGCTTGTCTGTTTCCTGAAAACAGACTCCTTCTATACAGTATAACTGTGCAGTCTGCCTGAAGGGGAGGACAAGAAGCCGAAGAGAGGAGGAAGCAGGCAAGGTAGGGAAAACAAAGCCTCTATAGTCGTCTCTCTAGCCGGGCAAGGCTGAGTCGCTCTTCCCGGGGCGAGTTATGTAACGTGACAGGCAGGGCCCACTTCTGTGTTCAGAGCTGCTGCACACACTAATCCCCAGTGAGGAACAAGCCCCATTTGGGGCTAGGAGGAGATCGAAGGGGGAGAACAAAGAGGAAACGGGTGAAGAAGATGTGATTACAAGAATTTCAGTCTTTCATCTACACCAAATCGAACACAGACCCCTTGTTTTTGAGCTTGGCTGCAGAAAGGTAACATAACTTACATAGAACTGCACATGGCTATAGAAAGCAGCAGATGCTGAATGCTTGTACATTACAGACAATTTACATATTTAGGCTCCACGCAGTCTATACAACTAGAAGATTAGCAAGTAAAATCAACATACTGGATTTAAAAAGTCCTTCATCTGACTTCCTATTGTTCCATTATAAAATATTGAAAATGCTTAAATATACAAACCCAATTACAGTTAAGTGTGGACGTTGTGTAAAACATAGATAGAAACAAAAATAGAATTTGCAAATCATTTTCAACAGATATTAAATTATTCACTACAAAGACAAGTTATTTAATGTATAATCTGATGAATGTTTTTTTTTTTTTGCAAATGTGATGTCTGCAGCACATTAAAAAAAAACTGTTACAAAACAAGTTCAGAAATGCTCAAAAAACACCAGTTTGGAACATTCCTCAGGTGAAAAGATTAATTGGAAACAGGCGAATGTTGTGATTACATAAAAAGGCACTTCCCCAAAAGACTTGGTCACTCACAAGCGCGGATGGTGCGAGGTTCACCACTTTCTAAACAGCTCTGTGATCAAATTGCCCAACAGTTTAATAGCATTTCACAATTTACAACTACAAGGAATTGAGGAATTTCATCATTATCACAATATCATAAAAAGAGAGAATCTGGAGAAATCTCTGCATGTAAGCGGCAAGGCTGAAACCCAACATTGAATGCGCGTGACCTTCGAACCTTCAGGCGGCACTACATTAAAAAAGCGGCATTGTTGTGTGAACGATATTGCCACTCAGGAACATTTCAAAAAACATTGTCAATTAACAAAGTTCTCAGTTGCATCTACAAACGCAAGTTAAAACTCTACCATACAAAGCGAAAGCCACATATCAACAACAACACAGAAATTCCACCAGATTCTCCGGGCCCGAGCTCATCATAGATGGACTGACAAAGTGGAAAACTGTATTGTGGTCATCAAGTCTTTTTAGCCAAAGAGAAAAAGGACCATTATCAATACAAAGCCCATAAACCACCATCTTTGTCTTTGTTGTTATGCGGATGTGATAGTGTGGGTAACTTGCTTATCTGTGAAGGCACCATAAATGCTGAAGGTTTCATAGAGGTTTTGGAGCAACATACAAGTGACGTCTTTTTCAGGGGCATCCCTGCTTACTTCACTAAGACAATGCCAAGCCACATTCTCCACCTGTTACAACAGCGTGACTCAGTAGTAAAAGAGTGCGATGTATTAGGCTGGAATGCTCTGACTCCCGTCGAAAGTGTGTGACGAAATACAGAGGTGGGTAATCCAGGTCCAGAAAGTAATAACCTTGCCACAGTTTGGCTTTAGCCACAGGTGCTTCTAATCAACTGAGCTCGTTTACCTGCCGGTTGAGTGGAAGCACCTGTGGCTACAGCCAAACTGTGGCACCTCTGACGAAATTTCGAGTGAAAAATTCAACAACGAAGACCCACAAATGTTGATCAACTCAAGATGTATGTTAGGCAAAAATCGGAAAGAATTCCACCGAAAAAGTTTCAACAATTAGTGTCCTTAGTTTCCTCCTTTTACAAATGGGTGTTGTGGAAGGGGAAGTCAAGTCTAAAATTGTCTTCACAATAGTTCTATGTGCCCTCACTATTCTAAACACTGTATTCTGATTAATATGGCGTTTGTGGAATCTGAATGAAGCAGCAAAATCCACCCGTTTCTATCCAGCTCAGGGGGCGGCCATTTTGCCAGTGACAGTTGTTACTTTGAAATTGAAAAGGAATTTGAAAACTGCCAAACTTGTGTTCCTAAGACATAACTTCGAAAACAGTTCACTTATAAGCACGCTTACTAAGTATAGACCGATATCGGCCGGGCTGATTATCAGCGCAAATATTTGGCGTTTTGATGAATATCGTTAATCGGCCTTTTTAAAAATCTGATGGAAAATAATGAATCAATTTAAAACTGTGTTGAAATCAAAACAAAAATATGTGAAAGTTTAACATTTCTGTCATTTAGAAATTTTGGAGGACTTTATATATGGTAGAAACCTATACGGAGCACTTGTGTAATCATGCAAACATAAAAAGTAATGTTGAAATTGTGCTAGTTGAAGTTATACTTAAAATTGTTATAGAAGTTAACTGTTGATGATGAAACATACTGTAAGCCTTTGATAAATTTGCTGAAAAATCACATTGAGTATTCAGGAAATGTACAGAAACATTAAATGCCTAATAATCTGGGTCATGGTGTAAATAATACTCCACATCAGTTCAACTACATTTTTGTGACATTCATTGTGGCCTAAGGCAGATTGCATTTAGTTGGACATTTGCGAAGTTAAAAAGCCAAATCCATCCTCCCCAACCTATGTGGGTGTGTAAAATCAAGAAGCACAAACAAACATTGATCTAGTATTTGTTTTATGACGTTATTCTCAAGACAGTAAAAATTCTAATAAAATCAACAGACGCCAACAACACTCGCACTAACTGTGCAGCCCGGGTGGAGGATTTAAAGCAGTTAACAATGAAAGACCAATTCAGATTTACTGAGCTGCTTGCCTGGGAACCATGTGACTGGCATCACATGAGGAGATGCAGGAGGGCGGTGCATGGGTGTGCGTGAGTGTGCTTGCGTGCCCACAGGCACAGTGTGTATTCCACTCCTGGCACCCATAATAAGCTTTGTGATCAGTTTCCTTGGTTTCCACTGACAGTAAGCAGATATAGGCAGCTCAGGGAGGTAAACAGAAGCAGCTCTGGCTGGGGCAATGTCACAGGCAGAGAGACAAGAAAGGCTGGCTGTGAGTAGAGAACAAGCGGAGATGATGTATGCAAAGCAAGAGCAATCAGACTGCTGGTGTCACTGACTGTCCAGCGCATTTTTTTCCACCAGCAAAATATACTAATGTACACATAAAGTAATACAATGTGGGATTTTAACCGCAACCTTGAAACCTAATTTCACTAGAAAGATGAGAGAGACTCACGTCCACAATCAATGATAGGGTGATTAGTGTGTGAAATACATTTGGTAGTCCGTTATATAAAGTATGTCTGAGTGAAACACTTGCTAATGTAGGGATTTTGCGGGAACATGAGCTAGTTCTGCAGTACAGAAACAGTGACCTATTTTTCTTTCGCGCCAACACAACCTCTGACAATGGACAGCAAGGCACAAGTTCAGCATGCACTAAGCTCTGCTCTTAATGCATGCACTCCAGCAAATAGAGCGCAATTCTAATGTGCATTCAGACAGCCTACTGGTACAAGAAGCTTCTGCACACAATGACAGACCGAATGCCTGATGCTTGCAGCATGTACATACATAGATAAATTAGGGCTGCTCGATTATGAAAAAAACATCAATCACCATTATTTGAGTCATAATTGAAATCACGCTTATTCAAACGATCATTGTTGTATGGTACAAAACAAAATGTTTAAATGTAAAAAATATAAAGACAATCTGGTATGAGAACCAGCAGTCACTGATCAGCACGCTACATTTCCGCAGCCGTAGAAAGGGAACTCCAATCCGCCTGAAGCAAAGAGTTTATAGCTCTTCAAAAGACAAGATTCAATAAGAACAACACATGGCGGCATGTGACCAGCCCCACCAGCAAGAGCTTACGGTACGCCGCCAGGGCCGCAAAACTTTCCAGGGTCTCTATTTAGCACAATCACTTCTACTTTTCCCTTTCTTGAGTCATACTGGAGATAATTTATAGCAAAAACAAAAACGATTCACATTCTGTATGGCAAACAACATTCACACGGAGTATTCCAGTTTAATGCTGTCATCGTTTGCAAAACCAAAGCAAGTTCGTGACCCCTATCAATATGCGTCGGAAAATGTTGTTTGTGAACACTTCCATTTGTGAACTGATGTTCCACATTAGGACAATTTTAAACGTACATTGATGGTAGGGATATTTTTTCTCAAAAATGAAATACAACAAAATGATTTTTTGGAGGCAAAAGCAACCACAAAACATTGGAAAAAGAGGTTGTTCATCAACATACCGATTCCATGGTTGTGGGAAAATGCCGGTGCGCTAAAATCCAAAAAGAGAAGCACCAGAGAATCTTCGGGTGTCCACAGATCCTGAAACAAGCCAAAAAAACAAACAAACACGCATGATTAATGAGGAAAAGGCAAACAAAGCCTTGGGCTAAACGGGATTTCTCCACACTCAACAGTTCAATTTCAATAAAATGTTGAATTTATATAGCGCCAAATCACAACTGAAGTTGTCTCGGGGCACTTGAGACTCGGTGTGAGGCGATTGTCTACCTTGACCGATTGGGTTCGAGAGTAGAAAAGGAGAGAGAGGGACTGAAAAAAGTGAGAGTATGCGAGACAGAGTAAGAGAGACATAACTATCTATCAATTCGTCCAAACAGTCCACAGCTTCCGATACTCGGATAGGGATACGGTATTCCATTTAATGTAAGCTTTCGCATCAATTGACTAGACGGGCAAACCAAAACACAATGTTTCCAAAATCAGAGTCATTACATATTGGTTATAAAAATAACATGTAAGATGTAACAAACTTTTACTGAAATTGCAGACTTGGCATTCCCTATTTCAAAAATTTGAGCATTAGAGTGAAATAAAAAGTCAATTTGTGGGTCGTGTTTGGTTTGTCCAATAATTACAGAGTGATGCAGTGCAAATAGATTGCTTTACCTCAAAAATATGTAAATAACAGCACCGATGAAACAACAAAAACTAGAGCGGTGAGCAGCTATAAAACGGTCCTCACTGCACTGGGCACTTTGGGGTACTGACATACACGGTTACTGGCACATTGGGGTACTGGTACGTTAGGAGGTCAATGAAAACAAAATGAAAAGTTGCATTAAACCCATTAAGGTCTAAAGCGCCTGGCGAAACATCTGTCTAAAACCTGAGGGCGACTTTAGAATCACCCTCTAAAACCTGAAGTTTTCCCGGAGAATAATTGATATCTCAGCCTCTGCAGCAGATAGTAGAAATATGAGGCAAAGAATTTGAGAGCTTACAAGAGAGTACAAACGCACTTTGTTAAAAATCATTTTTACCAGTAATATACTCTACAATACATAGAGGCAAACGTATGTGGTACATCCATCCATTATCTACACCGTTTATCCTCACAAGGGTCGCGGAGAGAGTGTCTTCGGGCAGTAGGTGGGGTACACCCCGAATTGGTTGCCAACCAATCGCAGGGCACACAGAGACAAACATCCGCGCTCACAATCACACCTAGGGGCAATTTAGAGTGTTCAATTAACCTTCCATGCATGTTTTTGGAATGTGGGAGGAAACCGGAGTACCCGGAGAAAACCCACGCAGGCACGGTGAGAACATGCAAACTCCACACAGGGAGGCCGGAGCCGGGATCGAACCCACGACCTCAGGACTGTGAGGCGGACGTGCTAACCAGCCAACCACCGTATGTGGTACAACAAAAATAAAAAAGCGGAACAGTTCTAAAACAAACTGTACTCAAAAATGACAAGGTAATCCGAATATTTCCAGTCCCTACATGCAGTACACGCAGCAGTGTTGACCCAGAGACCTATCTCCAGTCACGCTTGTGGTCTGGCTCTATCATAGAACAGATCAGAGATAGCTAAAAAAAAAAAATAAAAAAAAAGTGACTTGGGAGCAATTATTTTTAATTTCAAGTTGCATCATAGGACAACATTATGTAGCAAAAGCAATCCTGAAGAATAAACCTTTCAAAGATACAGTTTGGAAGCTGCAAAAGCCCTAAATGCACCGTTTTTCATAATCAGGCTGTGAATTTGATTGACCTACATAGAAATATTGAGCCTTTCTGGCCCAGGGGTGCGCAACCTTTTGCCCCAAAATCTACTTTTCAAGGCGCTATGCTCCAGAGATCGACCAATTCAGTGTCAACATTGCAACCCCACACACACCTTTTCCAACCTGCAGTAACTCACCTCACAACACTATTTCTTGTTGTCATTCAATCACGAGACATCACATCACTCTCTCTGCTCCTCTCTTATTAGTGCACACACACATGCACACGCACACTTAAACATCTGCATGATGTGCAGGTAGCCATGATCGACGCAAACATGAACAGAAAAATAAACCGGGGTAGATCTCTGAGTTTGAAAAAATTAAATCACAGCCCACCTAAGTGGGAGACCTGTCATTGGGAGGCGGAGGCACGGACGCACTTTTGTAAGGTACAAAGCCATTTTAGCAGGAGCGATAAGCTGCCGTGTATCGTTTCAAAATGCAGCTGCATATTCCCTTTCTTTACCAACGCCACTGTTGCATTGCAGATCAAACGAAAAAAGGTTTGAATGAGGATAAACAAACACGATAATAGACAAAAAATATATATTTTACAGGCTCTGATTGTTCGCTGGAAGCTACTGCTGATCGCTGTCAAAATGTGATGTACTTTTTCTTTCTTTTAAAAAAAGGTTTTTGTGGACGTACGCCTGATATGCAAGCTGTAGTGTACATTATCAGAATACAAAACAAAAATAACACCCTAGGGCTGGGCAATTAATTAAATTTTAATTGTGATTTCGATTTGGGCTTCTCCCGATCTTAAATAAAATATAGGTTAAGTTATACATAAGTATAATGCCCCCCCACCCCCCAAAAAAAAGTGAAAACACACTATTATCAGGAAAGATAACACTTTAAAGAACGGGGAAAGGACTACCGTTACTGAAAATCAGTCTTATTCCATAATAACATGGGGGAATGCTGATTCAATTTTTTTTCTTTTCTAAATCACTGGTTGATTTTGGCATCCCGATCCGGGAAAAGTAGTCTTTTTCTGACCCAAAAATTAAATGAAGTGGGACGTCACATTGACATTTAAAAGATTGATTCGCTACATTTTCCTTTTGGTCATTTTCAGAATTCCTTGATTGCATCGCTCACGCTATCACCAGCGAGCGCTTTCCATTTACAAAAGCTATTGTTTCTTTGAAATCGTTCATCCACAGAGATGTACGTAACTCAAGGTTCGACTGCACATACTCATGTGAGCGAGAAGGTCAGAATTGCCAAGGAAATAACACCAACACATTTGAAAGCAGGTCCAAAAATCTTTGGTTCCATTCTGCGAATGCAAGGAAATGTGTTTAAACTGTTAAGTGTAACCCAAATCTGTGTGGCACAACAACGTGGTCATACGGGACAGCGGAGTGGAGGGGAAAAAACATTAAGACAAACCAAACCTAACAGGCCATCACCCCGCGGCTCTGCTCGTGTTTCAAATCTTCCTGGATAGCCACCCTTTTCCCTGTTCCCTTCCAACTATGAGGACAAGGGTTTATCAGGATTTAGGAGGCGGGACATGAGAGCATATTTAACAGAGGCCCAGTGTTGGGCTAAACTGGTAACATTCCAGCCAGTGTTCCAGCTACTCTTTTATCCATTTGAGCCCACAATTGCTCCCTCAATCTTGTTCAAAGTGCACCTCAGTCGCATAAATGAATTGGGGTGAACATTTACATTTACAGGTTGCTGATACCACAAATTGATATTCCCTTCATGATCAATGAAAAAGTACAAGGATAAACAGTTAAAATAGTTTTATTTATTCATTTATTTATTTTATTTTTTTATATAAATGTGGCCTACCACGGGATAATGTCATCAAATGGGCATTGGAGTAGAGAGGGTAGAAGTAGATAGAGGCAGAGTAGCAGGTGGGTGTGTAGAACAGGATTAAGGCCAGACCTCACTGGGATGGCCTACATGGCAAGGAGGATGATAGATGGGTATTTGTGTTTTTACTGGAGTGGAACCTGTTGTGGGTTCCCAGCGGGAAACTGAGGATTGACGGATTGTAATAATCCATCCAGGAAGCAGAGCCCCCCAACACTAACATTACAAAAGGAGATGTCAGACAACTGAGAAGCAAACAGCTGAAGTAAACAAAAAAATTAAGTAACTTTGCATTGAAGCTAGCACAATACATAAATATTGAAGTCTGTCAACCACATCATGTGATGCAAAACCCAAGTCAACAAATAGTGTTGCATTCTTATTCTGACTTCGATACTAAACCTGCATTATACAATACAATAGAATACAATACAACTTTATTTATACAGCGCATTTCACAACAGCTACAGCTGTAACAGAGCACGTTATACACAACAACAAAATCGCAATAATATAACAAGTGAAAGCTATGAATTAACACAAAATACTATATACAATAGACACCGGAAAACAGAAGAAAACTGAGGCTCACGTCAAATCAAAAGCCAAAGAATAGAAATGTGTCTTCAAACGGGTTTTAAAAAATGGACAGAGAGGAGGCTTGCCTAACGTTTAATGGAAGGCCATTCCAAAGAAAAAGACCAGCAACAGAAAAGGCCAGATTTCCTCTGAGGCACCGCTTAGTCCTCGGCACCTTGAGCAGTCAGGCTAACCTACACTTGAAAAGTTAGAGTCAAGCCAGCTGTCATGATTGCAGTCTAGTATTGCAGTCTAGAGGTTTACAGGCACCGAGGGGTTGTTGAACCCGATGGATGTACTTTCATTCCAATATGATACTTAATGTCTAATGTTACAAATTGGGCTGTAAAAAGAGTTGACCAAGTCCAATAAGTCAATCACGAAAATAATTTGAACACAACATTTTGGGAATTTAGTTGGAATTTAAAACAATTCTAAAATTGCACAGTATAAGCAGAGTTGAGCAGCTAAGAGGGCCGACGCCTCTAAGTGTTGTTCTGACTAACACCAACTCGACTTAAGGCACAGTTGCAGTGATGCAATGTCATATCACTGCGTGATGATTTGCGCAAATGCGCATGACTGCAGCGCAGTGTGAGCAAGGACCAGCAAGAGAGAGAGGCGCAATGCGCTTCTGCACTTTAAGGAATAATTGGCCACTTTAGGTGGCCTAAATTGACCAATTTGATGAATATTAAAGTTATCAACCATATTTTGCTGTAATTTTGATCATTTCTGTCCTCTTAACTGTAAGTTCAACTAAAAGCTAACCCCCCCAAAAATAAATCGATCGCACATTTACAGTTTTATGATTCACCACAACCACAAGGAGTATATAAAGGAAAAATATCCCTCAAACGTGGCTATGCTGAAGGTTTGCAGTCAACAGAAAGTTCAGAAATGGTTATTGCATTGACGTTGTTATGAACCCAAACAACAAATAGGATGTAGGGCTGCCATCATTAGTCGACTAATCACGGCGACGTCGATGATCAAAATCGTCGACAATTTTCATTGTCGACACGTCGTTTATTTATATATTTATTTATTTGGCACATTATTTTTCTCTTGGGACTGCCACGTCTTGCTCTTCTCCCGCTGGCTGTTTTCCTATCTGCAACGCACATGCGTAGTGGTGGTAATCCGGGTGATGTAAATAGAAGCATTGTGGTTAAAGTAGTGTAAGCCTTACACTGTAAGGGCTAATTCGTGTTGGCAACAGAGTCCCGAAAGTTACGGCGCATTTCACCAAATATACTCAACGCAATGCAAACCTGCCTTTCATGGCAGCACGATGGGGATGCCGGATTTTTTAAAAAAGGAAGCAAGTTATGGCTTATGCCTGATTTCATATCTGACATAGGCACAGTTGTGTCTAGAAGCTAGCTGCAGTTAGCATACACACATTAAAGTGTGTGTTTGATGTAACAATGTAACACAATGTTCTATTTGGTACGCTAACACGTCGTAGCATCTTCTATGGATTAAGCGGCCATTATTCAGTAAACTCGCGTTGATTAACAACCAAAACTCCGTGTGTTTATGCCCGTGGCGGACATCGCAGCAGGAAGCAAACGGAGTGAAGCGTTCATGAACTAACTGGGGAATATCAACACTCAACACAAAAACGACATATGTGCCACTCATCGGCATCACATAACAATAAAACCCATAATTAAGTTTGTTGTAATATACTACATTATAGTGCAAAAAGAAGGTCTTTGTTTTTTTGTTACAGGTGCATACCACATTTTGATTGTGTAGATCAATTTACTCCTTTTAAATTATGCATATTAGCGAAGAAAAACAAAACCTTTTAGATTAACACAAAATGAAAAACCAATACAAGTGTTTATTTTAGTTTTCTTTAGCACAGATCATTTTCTCAATTTACTCCTCTGATTTCACGACCTTCCGTTAAAAAAAAAAAGTACCCAAGAAGAGTGAAATATGTATACAAGTACTTTTTGTATTCAGAGAGAATTTCACTGTATTAGTGCAACTCTGCATAGTGTATAGTTTTGGTTCAATTTTAAAACGCACTCAAGAATTACAGCTAACAATTTTAAGGCCAGAGTATCGCCCATAATTTAAGTCGCTCCCATATTTATAAACATGTCAGGAATGATGGCTTGAGTTGCTAAATTTAATACAAGTTGAAGGTAGTATCGTGTTGTCTTTAGTTTGTACAGAAAGAATTTAAGCTGCAAGCGAATGAGGCCTATTATAAGAGCAGCAGCTTGCTGCTGCGATTTGTCGCAATTTATACATTATCCGATTAGTCGACTAATCGCGACTACCGTTAGTGATTAGTCGACTAGCAAAATAATCGTTTGTGGCAGCCCTATTTGGAAGCACTAGTGGCTTCACATAACAGCCCAGGTTTGGCCTGCAGTACTGTATGTCCGAGCATCAGGTATCAGAGCTTATTGTAATATCTCCACTAATTAGATTTAGTCATCTGCTCTTCTATGCGCAAACAATGGAGAGGAAAACTGACACCGGAGGGTGTGGGGCAGACCGCTGAAGGTGGGGGGGGGGGGGGGGGGGGGGGAGATGGGCAGGGGCAGGGAAAGATTACAGAAAAAAGACATGCACACCACACATCTCTTCTACAAAAACATCTACATTATTGATGAGATCTAACTCCAGCAGACAGGGACCAGTGAACAACGATCCCTCTAATGCTCTCAAACAAATGCAACCACCTCCCCATAAAAAAAAAATGCAAAATTAGGAATAGAAGATGTGAATGGCATTCAACAAAAAACAATGAATTATTTGGATCCGGTAATTGCCGATTTGTTCTGCATCTTGAAGGGAGATGGGGACCAAACGTAAAATAATTTTGGGGAAATGCGAGGGTCATCCTGATTGGGCTACATGTGGTTGTGTTGTATTTTATTGTCATAACCAGGCAGAGGAAGCAGTCAAAAATAACAATAATGATGATGAAAATGGGCATCTGTCAATTGGACAATAAACCAGAAAACTAAAATGACAATATTTAATGAAGGCAGAGATGTCAATCAAGGCGTAAGAGAAGGAAGGTATGTGCCTGCAATGAGAAAATGGCAGCAATGCTCGTGACACAGTTAAGTGATTTTTTTTTTTTTTTTTGTTCAGCACTGCCTTGCCACAGTTACTTCAATGCAAACGCGTGCGTTCACATGCACACACCCGCGCGTGCACCCGCCCCCCCCACACACACACGCACCCAAAATGAACACACAGCCCTTGATAAAAAATGTTCTGCTGTTGTCAAGGTAACAGGCTCATAGGACTGATGGGGAGAAAAATATCTCATTCAAAAAAAATAGAAAGATATCTTCAAACTGGAGCTATCAACCTTTAAAATGTATGCCGTGCGTCATCTTCAGTCTACAAAAGCACGGTATATTTTGTGTTGCTCGACACAAATAAGTTATTTGGGGGCTTTGTATGTTCGACAATGGCCCGCTCCTCAAAATTGGTTGCAAAATAAACCAATGAATTAAATCCTCAACGGCGCTCATCACCAATTGGCGGCCTGCGGCCCCTTACGGTCCGCACAAATATGAATTATGTACCATGCAAAGCCAGTGAAATAATTACCTTTATGCACTCCAAAATAACTGTAAAACTTCAGAAAATCTGCCTGTTTATGACCTTTTCTCACAGTGCACACTTGTATTTTGTCATGTGAAGATGATGTCATTACATCCTTCAGATAATCCACAGGCGTCCGAATATGTTGGTTTGAGGTCACTTCATCACAGAAATGCCACAGACATGAATTCGGAAAGAAGCACAAGGTGGACCTGGACAATTGGCAACTCAAATCTAACTGGAAACATCAGTTTTTCTTTATTTTAGCTAATTGCAACAATGCTAAACCAACATGCCTGGCATGCAAGCGGTTGATGGCTGTAGGCAAAGTAGAAAATATACAGCGACACTTTTAACACTACACACCAGCAGCTTTAATGCTTACAGTCAGGTCTATAAATATCAGGACATCTCATCCTTTTGGCTCTGAACACTACAATACTTCATTTGAAATGAAACAAGAAGTTACATACCAAACATACCTCAAGGCACCACTGTATACATATATATTCATAATATAAAGGCAAGTGTGTTAATAAATGGATGAGTTAATGCAGCTTTGTAGCTGGGGGGCTCTGTTTGTGTAACAGTAGCATTTGTTTGAACCTTTATAATTACTGTAACATCAATGCTCAATTCCTTTAGCCCGTCTAAGCCCTTTCACTTTATTTGCTAGCATTAAGCTAGCAAACGTTGGTTTGATGAAATTATGTAGTTTGGTTGAAACTTAAGCGCTTAAATATCATGTACAATGTTTAGTTGTTCTTTTATAAGTGTCAGATTCATACGGTAACCCCAAACTGTGACTTGTAGCGTATTGTGGATTAGACTTTTGTCTTCACCAGCTGCTTCAGGTGATATCCATGCACTCTTGCGGCAGGTCTACTGTGCGGCGCCCCGGAGGCTGAATAAAGTACTACCATCCTCTATTCTGTTACAAAGACGTCAATATCGTAATTGTCTTCAAACCATATCATATCACGTTCGACTGGTTCCACTGGTCGCGCACGTCGTCTATATATCACTGCCGTTGCTTACTTTAATCAGCGATCCCGGAGATCGACGGCGTCCGCCATTAGCCTACCTACAGCTCGAAAAAATTCCACTACATCCTCCGAGTCTCGCGACGTCACGTGTATATTCTGATGCATTAAATTGGCTAAGAGACGAAGAATTGGATTAAAAAAGGACAAGTGACGTATCCGCTCTCCCGGTTTGAAAGGTAGAAAGACGCAACAGCGCTCCCGGCTCTAGATGTAGAAACGCGGTTATGCGCTCCCGGGCTTAATGGGTTAATACTGCCTCGAAAAGCATAACGAGTCAGCCTCAGCCGACGGCCGCAAAGTATGACGAAATGCTGAAAATCAGTGTGCATTGACGGCAGAGAATCGCCGAATCAGCGGGCAGGACCCGGTCACGTGACTCTGTCCGCACTGCGTTCAAGCGGTTTCAAATATGAAGGAGTGTCTAGCCGGGATTCATAGCGAGGCGCGGGTCCACGTTGTCCATAATCTGTAAATGGTTTGGGGTTGACTAGACTGACGTCGGTGGGAATAACATTGTTAGATGTGTCAAAACGGTCACCGTGAAGAGCAATTCTGTTCCACCACGAGCCATATGGATTACGGGGAAAATTTGGCGACTGCGCAAGCACGCTAAGCAGAAACTTAAACACACACACTCAGAAAACAAGAAAATATATAAAATGCTACAACTACACAAAAGTACTCACTTTTTATACTTTCATAAAGGCTTAATTAATACAAGATATAGAAGTCATTGCATAATATCCATGTTTTATAATTGAGTTCAGAAATTTTTCATCAAACATACCAGATCAGTCATTTAGTTTGTTGTCCGGCTGGCACCACAACCCTGCATACTACTGCAAAGGTGTCATGACACTTTAGTCCTTCAGTTTCCCAGATATGTCAGGTAGAAAAACTAAAATAATCCCAGACTGATTTATAGAGCAACAAGCAGCACAAGACTTTCTCAGACCAGCTGTCGCTCCCTCCCTCTCTCTCTTTCACTCTCACACACTAACAAAGATCATTTCTGAACCACATCCAAAAATCGACCACGGCACAGAGCTCAAATAGAGTGAAGGAATACAATTATGTCAGATGGTCCTCTATGAAAAAGAACAGCATGTTATCAGATGATGAACTGATAAATACCTTGCAGCAGTGCGCACCAGATGTGATATCAGCCACCAGCTGTTTTGAATAAAGTACAGTATATACATTATACATTAGGCCTGCACGATGTGTCTTTTGAACATTGCGATTGCGATGTGCGCATGCGCGATAGTAACATCGTAGGACGTGCGATGTTTTAACTTTTTTTCTTTCTTAGAACACGCAAACTTGTTTTGCTTCAAAAAAGCAGCAAGCTACTTTGTGCACTTACACGGCCTGTCTCGCTCACCCCCTCCTTCCTGACAATCAGTCACCGGCCCCTCCCCCTCCACTCTGCTGTCTGCTCTTATCAGGCGACATGGAGGAGGCGGCAGAAGCGGCAGTGGATTTAGTCCCCAAAAGAAAGTCAACATCCAAAATATGAAAGTATTTTGGCTATAAAAAGGAAGATTCAGAACAACAAAACATCCTTTGCCAACAGTGCCTCACTGTTGTTGCTGCAATCGCCGTCACAAGCCCCTGTATAAGCAGTTCAAACTAAGAAGTGGGGCCCGAGGTGAAACTTCATCTACTCGAAAAACAATTACAGATGCCTTCGCCAGCATAACTCCTTATGAAAATAAGTCCAAACAGCACCGACAAATCACGGATGCAATTTATTTTACAGACCGTTTTAGTTATTGTTATATTTTTCTGAACACCTCAGGGGACTAATGCACCTGCACTTTAAGTTTTAATATTTTTGTTCTAATTTGTTTACAACTTTGCTGCAGTTTCAAAAAATGTTTATTGTCTTAATGTTATATTTTTGTAAACAACTCAGGCACTAGTACACCTGCTTTTTAATTTTTTAATATTTTATAGTTTAGTTTAAAAGTGTTTATAACTCTGCTGCTGCTTTAGAGATTTATCATTTTCTTCTATTTTTTTTAATGACTCAAGGGTCTAGTGCACCTGCTCCTTTTATTTTTTTGTTTAAAATATGTTTAATATTTTGCTGCTGTTTACATTGAAATGTGAAATACAATGTTAAATAATCTATTATGTTACAGAGACATGACCGCTGTGATCCCTTTTATATATACAGCAATCATCATTCACAGATGAACCCCTTTAGGCTGGATTAAACGATATTATATGAATACAATGATGTCATGGTGAGTTAACCAAATTATTCCCAAACAAATCTAATCAAGTCATCTGGTGAAAATTCTATTTTTAACATCGCAATATATTTTGCAAACCCCCCAAAAATCGCAGTCTTTTTTTTTTTTAAAAAGGTGCAGCCCTAATATACATTAAACTATATGTAACACATCTACCTCCATGTCATGCAGTTGCGTGTGCTAAATGTGAGAAATTTTTCAAGATTTTGTTCTATGCAGGCCCACTAGTTGAAACAAGGCATTCTGATAAATATTGTGTTTGCTGAAAAAGAGTGAATCCACCCCTGGGGGTGGGCATTTTGTCACTTCTGTCAACTGAAAATGACATCACAGTGTCTCAGGGCTAAGGTAACGACCAATCACAGCTCACCTGCTTTCTGAAGCTGCGCCATGATATGATATATCTATATACTGATATATATATATGTATGTATGACAGCATTGTATGTTATGTTCAAAACAGAGAAGCTGCCACAGTGCTGAAATCATTTAAGATTTGTGTTTACACTGAAGAGGAAACAAGGCAGTTGGGTACAACGCCCTTAGCTTCCTGCAAGCAGACCTTCCTGAAGACCCACGACCACTGGATGGACATGGAAAACTATGGAGAATCTCGACAAGTTCATATTTTACTTGCTTGATTTTAACTTGAATTCGATGCCGAGGGTCGGATATGGCTAACTGGCGCTAGCATGTCAAAGGCAGGGAACTCCTTTACTTGTACACCACATCTTCCCCCGGATGGGTTTAATTGGGTTACCATGCATAATATAATTTCATTATGCGAGTTGTACTGAGCCGAGTGGTCATTTATTTGAACAAAGTCACGCCGCTCGAGGCGAGTATGGCGTAGTCGGGCGAGCTGCTTCTTCGTTGCTTTAAATGTTTCTTCTGCATTGGTTTAAGTGGCTTCATCTTTGTTGGTTAAACTTCTTCGTGTTTGGAGGCGGCTGCGCGCTGCCTACATCACGCACAATGCCGCATTTGGGTTTCTTTTTTTTTCTTTTTTCTATCAAACGTTTTATCGAAGACATCTCCTATTGATATCAATCACGTGTCGATCAGGATAAATATTAATATTGATTTATCGTCCAGCCCTAGCATGACTTATGGAAATGTTTGCGTGCATGCATGTGTGTGTGCACTTAACAGTAGTGTGAACCATGTGTGTAACCGGCCATTACCACACCTGCACTAACCAAAATAGTCAGGCACAGAAAGGCTGCAAAGGTTGGCAGAACAAAGGATACAGCATTCATTCCATTCTTTGCTCTACACAAGGGCAGGCAACATTTTCTTGGACCCAGGCGGACATTACCGACATGCTCCGAGGAGTATCTGCCAATTTAAAAAACGGATAAACGGCAGCAGGCATTACAAGCGGCGGCGCCCGAAAAGTGCATTTCCCCACTCATTCATCACTGTGATATGTAGACTTGCGACTTTATTCATGTTTGGGTGTATCCTGGCGTCACACTAATAAGCCGTCGTAGTTTGTGCAACATGCCTCGGGAATACAGGCTAGTTTTGAATGATGCGGACTACAAGCGTGTAAACTGAAAGTTAACCGATCATCCAGGATGTCACGTTTGACTTGCTCGCTAAAGTACTCAGAGCGTGTGTGCGTGAGTGCATTTATATTTGTTGGTTCAACTCGGCAACTTTTTTTCTGAGTGTGTGTGTTTAAGCTTTTGTTTAGCGAGCTTGCGGGGTCGCCACGTTTTCCTCGTAATCCATATGGCTGGTGGTGCAACAGAATTGATCTTCACGGTGACCGTTTTGGCACATCTAACAATGTTATTCCCACCGACGTCAGTCTTGTCAACTCATTTACAGACTGCGGGCGACGTGGACTCGCGCCTTGCTATGAATCCCCGCTCGACACTCCATATTTTACACAGCTCGGCTGCAATGCGGACAGAGTCACGTGACCGGGTCCTGCCCGCTGATTCTGCGAATGATTATCACTTCCCCCTCCTCTGCCGTCAATGCACCCTGATTTTCAGCATTTCCTCATACTTTGCGGCCGTCGCCTGACTCGCTTTTCGAGGCAGTATTAATACTCGATAATGTAAAATCGTGAAAGCAAGATTGACGATGATATCGATGACGATATATATCGCCCACCCCTAGGTCTAGACCTCTAGAAAGTGCATTTATCCTCGAAAGAAAAATGACACACTAGCCTTATTTGTAAAGAATGCACCTCAAGTCTTTCCAATAACAGATCCATTACAACAAATCAGGATCAAAAGCTGGAGAATCCAGTCAACAGCCGCTTCATAAACTGAATTGGTTGGTCATCAGAAACTCCATGAGGAATGAAAACCACAGAAAGCAGCATGAGTAAGTGCTGTTAAAACGGGACAGTGTCATGAACCACAGGGTCTTTATAGCCACCAGCCAGGCTGTAAAGACTGAAAAGAGCTGACGTCTGCAAATGCACGCAGTGGTCAAAAAGGGTGCTTAGATCCTTTGTTATGGTTAGGTATACTGTCCCACAACAGGCTAGGGAAAAACAAAAGATAGGTGGCTAGACATGTTAGGAACTCTAAGCACCAACTGACGGACCTCCTCCCTTTAGTATGTCTTTGCATTTCATTCGCATCCAACAAGCGCAGACGCACACCTCCTCAAATCCTCTCCTTCCCCCTTCCTGTTGTTGCATTTCAATGTAAATGGCGAGATGAATGGCTGCAGCTGGCCCATCAAAAGGCCAGCCCCAATAAAGGGCCTTGATGATTGAGATTCACCCAGGCCATAACAACTCTACCCTCCCCCACCCGGCACTGCAACATCCTCACATCATAGCTTACTGCCGGGGCTGTTTTCCCAGGACTTTTTTTTTTAAATGACTAAATTGGGGAAAACATATTTGGGCTGCTCAATAATGAAACAATGTTGAGGATGGCATATGTTATGTTTTGAAAACACTTCATGAATTTGAAAAACGACATTAGAGTTATCAGACTCCAGTGAAAAACAAATCTTCAAAAGCAGAGGATGTGCATTCAGTGGCACAGGTCTGTGTTTGTGTGTGCTGCTCAAGATAATAAGCTTGATAACATAGCAATGTGTATATCTACTGCGACTAGCATAGACACTCCCACCATACAGTCTTGACCTAAATATGGAGTATTCAGTACGCTTTCTGATAAGACAGAAAGGACAAGAAGTTAGTGTGTATGTACATGGTATTGAATTCTTGCCAATCATGCATACTGTAGTGTTTAAAAAATATCTCTTTCTGTTGCTGATGTTAGGGATTCTTAGGATAACATACTGTGTTTTATATTGCAGAGAGAAAAGCAAAAAATTGAAAGTTAGATATGATCTTGGTGAACAATTAAACTGAGTCACACTGCATCAAAAAAATATCTGAAGAAATCTTTGCTAGATTGATTAGTCATGTGGAGAAGTGTGGGATAAAACTACTGCTAAAATTACCACTCACACTTGTGTGCATACAGTACATTTTACAATACAGTGAGAAGAGGGAATTTTCCACAGAATCAATACGTCTGTCTATAATATGGTGTTTCAGTTAAATTCACATATGAGGGCTTGGTAGGTGTTTGTTTCGTTTTTGAATAGGAAAAAAGTTGGAAACAAGGCAAGGAACAGATTGAGAGAAATGTTGCTCTGTAAGCGACTTGGAAGAAAATGGAAGCATGAAAATTCCCACTAAAAATAGACAGCAGCATACACATTTTCACATTGTTTTGCAAATTACCAATGGAAGAAATCATGTCATACAACCGACTACAGCCAAAGCAAAGCTTTTCACAGAAAGTAAACAACATACATTTCACTTCACGTTGAATAAAATACAAATAGTAAACTGATGCCATTGCATATTGTAGCGCTTTGACTATAATACTGACCTGTAAAAGTACTGCTTGCGGGCAAAGTACAGGCAGGTTCCAACATTAAGCCTTTTTGGGCGGTGGCCTGACCAGTCATCATGAGCCAAGTTGTGGTGGCCCTGCCAGAACCGGCACTGGCCCTTATTTAAAACAATACTTAACAAAATTCAAAATTATATAGGTCAGCCTACCACTGGATGAAGTAGAGGCACAGGTAGCCTTGAAAAAAATATAAATAAATTCCTGGGATTGAAGGGCTGTACTGTGAAAACACAAATAAATTCGTCAATGGCAGTGAATGAGTTAAAAAAGTATAGCTGCTTAATTTTAATCACTGCTTAAAATTTTTAAAAAGTTATTTCCTAATTATAAAACCTACCAGCACTATGAATGAAGACCGCAATTGACTCTAATGTGTTTTTTTTCAACATAGTACAACGCTCCTCAGGCTTTTAGGTGCCACAGACCGGTTTTATGTTTTGATGGACAGGCATTGAAACACAAAAGAATAAATTATCAAAAGTTCAACTCACCATTACACTAATTGTAGTTGTTTTAACTGGTGGGAGTCCTGTGCACGTTTCTTTTCGACAAACCGTCCGGGCCCATCTTTTGTTTCATGGCATAGCATGTTGTGAGATGTGACGCGGTAGGAAGGCTCCCAAAAATTAAGCATTCCTCTATTTCACTTGTGCTTTTATTGATTTTGAGCATAGATTTGCGACAGGTCTTATTTTTGGTCAAATATTTCAACACGTATGTAGCATCCATAAAGCTGTATACACTGACGTCAGTGTCGTAAAGCGACACAAGTGTCGTTTTCAGTGTCGTAAAGCAACACGAGTGTCGTGATGTTAGTGTGTGTTGTATCAAACAACTTCTATGATGAATTAAGATCTTGTTAACACACAGTTGTGCATTACTACATGTTATATTTCAGCAAAAAACAAAAAAAAGATGGGAGATTCACTTTCACCACTAATTCCCTCGTTCCTCACCGGCAGTCCAAGAAGTATCGCTGATATGACGATGAATCTATTAAGACTGGTGGTGATGGCCGAAGAGAGAGAGGCTAACCGCTAATTCTCATCCACCACCGTTTTATTTTTGTACGGTCCGACCCTTGCAAATGTATGAATCTTGTGTCACTTTGTCGGCCGGACATTTAATTAATCGACAGAGCATTATATTCTGCCGATGGCAGCAGACGGGCGAGTTCAAAGTCTGAAGATTGGCTCATTGGATGACAAGATGCCATAAACACGTGATTGGAGATTAGCTTCAAGCCTTAGACGTCAATACGGCATAGTAAAACAACGAGCCCGTTCTACCCCCAATTTACAGAAGTAGTATCTCATTAAAACAATACATTTAATGCTTTGTATAAATACAGTAATATGGAACATTATTGAGGTTGGCATTTTGGCGTGGCCATCGAAAACCATTCCAGCTTGTCTCATAGCCCCTTTGAAAAACGTATTTCCGACACCTACTGTAGAGCAGGGGTCATCAACATGGTCCCCACTGACACTAGTTAGCCCCAAGGAACACATGAGTAGGCCGCAGGCCTGTTCTACAAACTGCTCACCAGTGATGGAACATTGTGATTGTCCAGGACTTTTGGTTAAAAAATAATCACCAAACAACAACCTCTGGTTCTCATTTGTGAACCACACCCAAATTGTTATGTGTACACCTGTACATACATACATTCATGCATGCATGAATGCATACTGACAAACAGGGCTCTAGAGTGCAACCAATTTGGTCACATGTGTGTCTCCTAATTTCTCAATGGTGTGAGCAAAAAAACCTTGAAATTTTGTCGTGAAATGAAATGATAGATCCTCAACACGTCTACTACAGGTGATGTCGTTTCATAAACCCCTATCACAAATGAGCCGTTTGCATGGTTGAATTATCGCTACAAATGTTCACTTCATGCTTTATGTTTCAAGTGGGATCAAATTAAGTGCAAATGATTATACTATTCTCAAGTGGCCTTCTATGAGCCCTGATTGAAATCCTATTAAACATGTGTAGAAGCAGCTGAAACATGTCTGAAGAAAGCACCATTTAAACCTGAGACAACTGGAGCAGTTGGCGCATGATGAGTGGGCTAAAATACCTGCTGAAAAGTGCCAAAGTCTCACTAAGACTTTGCATATCGTTTGATCGCGTGAGCCAAAACTAAGTCGCCAGGTTTGAGAGAATTCTCTAAATCAGGCCCCAGCGCTCTGAAATGCCCTACCAATGGAAATCAGAGCCGCGACCTCAGACGATATGTTTAAATCTCGACTTAAGCCTTTTTTTCCTTTAATATATATATACTTTTTACTTAAAGTATATGTAGGCCTGTTTTACTCCTGGTTCTTCTCTCTGCTGCCCCCTCCTCCGCAGCTTGGGAGAGGGGGCAAGGTGGCGATTACTAAATCTGATGGCGCTGCTATATGTTGCTATACATTCGGCACCGACCAACTGGGACAAGATCTAAGGTGGGACACTTTCTCGGAGGCTTTGCAAAAGCAGCTACCTGGAAAAAAGGTGGAAAATCTTGACTCTGTAAAAAGGACTTCTAACATGACTAAATAGCTCTGCTAGCATCCCAACAATCAGCAACACGAAAATGCTATATTGGTGCTGTAAAGCAGAGTGGCAATGCAATATAATGGAAGAGTTCAAATATGTTAAGTAGAAACACTTCCTCCCTGGGTCAGATATTTGGTTCAGGTTTGGAAGAGAGCTGCCAAGATGAGTTGACTAGTTATGATTACATCTACGACCAAATCCGTCAACGGCTAATTTTATAGTCAAGTAAAAGCATTATTATTTTTGCAGTTTTGTTTCTCACAAAACTGTCTCATCTCCCGCTGCTCTTGCTTGGCTGTCTGTGATGCACTTGTGCAGTAATGGTAATCAGGGTCATCAGTGATGTTAAACAGCACTGTGGCAGCATCATGGCTAACCGATGTTAGCGACAGAGTCCAACGGTTAGGGCACATCTCACCAAAGATATGTAATGCGAACCTGCCTTTCATGGCTGCATGGCAGCGAAAGAAAAGAAAACCAAGGTGTGTCTGCTGCCTGCTTCCATTTCTGCCATGGGGAGAGTCACGTGTGGAAGCTTGCCTTAGTTATAGCACACAAAGGTTTCCATGTCTCATGTAACGTTATAATGCGATGACATGTTTGGTACACTAACACACTGTAGCGTCTGATTTGGATTACGGAGGCATTTGTCAGCAAACACCTACTTATTAACAATGAAAACACAGCTACTTTATAGCCGTAGTGACGTCGAAACATGAACAGCACACACGCTCGCTTGCTCTCTGATTCCGACACTCGCGAACAGAATGATGCGTTCAGGATTTAGAAAACAGGAGCAGTCAAAGTAACAAAATTCGATATGTTTGCCTCAACCCTCAACGGCAATACACAAAACATAAAACACATGCAGTACTAACAGTTTTACAATATACTATGTTACAGTGCAAAACAAAAGTTCCTCTTATCAACGCTGCTACCTTTAGTGAAGATTGCATCATCAAAACCTCTTTTTGGGGAAAAAAAAGCTATCCCCATCTACATACTGAAACATGACTGTGAGTGGAATAGATAACATTCAATGAGTTCACCCAGAATATGTTATTTCAATACAAACACCTTTGCAAACACGAAGCAACAAGCTAACCTGGGCAGTTGATACTATCTATCACAAATTGACTACAAAATAAGATGAGGACAACTAACCTTATAACATGAAAGAAAGATCCCTTTCCAAGTTGAGACAGATGAGAATCACAAAAATGCCCTGCCAAGTCTGCAAAGCATTCTGGAGAAGCAGCAACATGCCAGAGACACAAACCTTTCCCTTTGATGTGAAATCATCTTGGCTGTGAGAAAATATGTACCGTTGCAGTGAAGGAACAACACACAAACACAACCCAAGAAGGGTTCAGAACATTGTCCGCCATCGGTACATCCTAAAGCCCAATATGAGACTCTGCGGTCCCCAGAGAAGCCACAGGATTGTGGCCCGCCATTTTGCTCCAATTCCCTTCAAGTATACAGGACAGGGAAGCCGAATAGGCTGAATTCCAAATGGCTTCAAGATGCCTTTTGAGGGTCCGCTGAAATTGAGTTAATAATAATAAGGTTTGAAGAAAACGCTGAAAAGTAACAGGGAGAAGCATGGTGCTAGAGCTGCTAGTTCGCAGACAGAGCTACAGTATGAAAGAGGAGTAGCTATACTTGTTTACCAAAAAGGACCACACGCTCAGCACAAGGGGGGAGGGGAAAGCCTGCAGCAGGAAAGCAGCCAGAGTTGTTGCACAAGTTGTAGCTACATGCCTCAGCTCTTAAACTAACACAACTGTCAAAAATGCTTTCCTTGGCAAGATGTAAAAAGGAAGTGCATCATTGTATAGAATATGTGATGAGAATGTCCCAACACCAAGTTTTCCACAGTGCGGAAATGAACAAGAAGGCATTTGGCGGGGTTCTTTTCAGGTTATTAAACATTAGAAACATCACTCTTTGGGCCAGAGTGCTAACAAATATTGAAATATTCATCCATAAAGACATGAATCATGAGGAACAATATTCCAAGCCCACAATACACTGTGAATGTTTGCATTTCAGTTGTTAGGCAAGTCCCCGATCCTACGTTTGATGTTTCTCACAGTGTTATCCCCCCCTTTTTTGTTTTTTACTAAGAGAATGTAATGGACTCATTAGTTTTCATTAGTGGTAACCACAACTAAGAGATGAAGCCTGATTTGAAGACACTAAAAATTTATCTCACAAAAAAGAATTTTGCATACAACAACTACAAAGCAGTGATTACAATGTTCTTTAGATCCTGTTCAAACACATTTTTGCTATTTTGTGCCGAAGTATCTTTATACATTTGAACTTGTGAAATGTGAAGGAACTTTTACTGCCTTTTATTTGGGGGAATTTCTAAAGCTAGGAGCTAACGGTGGCAGACATTCGCCTATCTTGATTTGGTCATATTTTCGTTTGTGCCAAGACACTAGTTATCGTCAACAACAGCGGAACAAGCGATACAAGATTTGTCAGCTTTCTTTCATACTACGTTTCACATTGTGAGGAGACGTACAATATCAAAAAGATTATTGACTGAATTGTCCGCAGGGTAGAAAGAGCACAAAATAATTTCCACGTTATCTGGTTAAGTCACAGGCCTACCTTAAGACATTTATTTGTCACATGCACAGTAAAAGAACAATAGTAGTATTCAGCAATGAAATTATTACATTGCTATTAGTAATGTGGCGATATTGTGATATCGGGATATTAAAATTGCCACAATAATGTTGTCATTATGTCACGATATTAATTCAATCCAAAAGACATATTTATAAATCTGTCACAGTCCAGCATTCAATCCCAGGAACTTATTTATATTTTTTTTCTATTTTTTCAAACATTAGGGTAAAAGAGAGTCTGAAAATGTCTGGTACTGAATGAGTTAAAAGCAGCATCTCTCTGTCTAAAAAAACATTAGTCTTCTTCCACGATGTCCCACCCGTGTGAACGTTCCTACGGGAGGCTGATTTGACAGCCTGTTCTGCCAAAACATCCTACCCATGCGAAACTTCCTAGTGGAGGCTAATTTGTTAGCCGAAATAATGCAGTGCGCTTTCAGCTTGTTTTGTTTAGATGAATACAGGTAGAACTTTAAAAATCCCATAAGAAAATACTTATATAGAGGCGCAAGCAGGTAGGACGTCCTGAAAATTGAATTGAGTGTGGTATACATACACTGCGTGATGAATATGGTCAACAGATCAACATTATGCTCAAAAGCTAATACAAGAAAAAAACACAATGCTTAAAAGCCATGACGGAAAACACACGCCAAAAGTATTTTTGAGGCAATGAAAAAGTCAAATAAGACTCAATAAAAAGGAAAACGGTAAGGACTCACTGCTTTTAACAGAACGTACGACAAGTAGGACAAAAAGTTCCAAAATCCCACGAAAACACACTCGCCGCACTCGGCATTGGTAGGACGTCTCGACGGGTAGGAAGGAATTTCAGAACATCGGTTCAGCCGAACACAGCATTGAAAACTACAAAGAACATGACACTTTGTGCCGCTGAGCCAATAGGAACACATGACGATGAAAGGACTGGCCAAGACTATTTCTTTGTCACTGCTGGTATTATGTACAAAAACACAATTTTGTGCTTAAGCCCCCCCAATATTATGATCTTTTTGCCCCAATATCTTAAGTTTATATCCAGTATTGTGAAATATTTTATTCTTGCCAACCTCCCACAATATCGGGATAATTATCGTATCGTAAGGCTAATATCGTGATCATACCGTGTCGTAATGTTTGGATATTGTTACATCTCTAATTGCTGGTCTCCCTCCACATGCACTGTACTTAATAGACAAAAATAAAGAGCTACGTTAAAAGTTAATCACTGATACAAAACGGGGGTTGGGCAATATACAGAAGTACAATTGAAAAACAAATGACCATTTGGGAAAAAAAAAAAGTGTATTCTAATTTGGCAAGAGTAATAGTCTAGTTAGTGCAAAAAGAAAATATGTATCGGTGCAAAGATGTTGGAATTCAACCATTTAAGTGTTGCGGGTTGCAGGAGATATTATTGCACAGTGTAAACTTTGAATTGAGCAGGATAACAAAAGAAAATATTGCGCAGTGTGGTTGACAGTTTGTGATGTCATTTGTTCAGGAGTGTGATGGCGTGTGGGTAGAAGCTGTTTTTAGTTGTGTTTGTCTCGCTGTGATGCTCCTGTAGCATATGCCAGATGAGAGAAGTGTGTGCGGTGTTGTGGATGTGTGTCGTCTCGGATAATATCTTGTGCCCTCTTTGTGGCACGGCTGTCATGTGTAGTGTGAAGGCTACTCTACAGATGTAATGTGCACTTTTAATGACACACTGGAGAGCCTTCCTGTCCTGTCCTGTCCTGTCCTGTCCTGTCCTCTCCTACAGTTCCGTATATCCGGGCATTGCTGGTAATACCCATGATGCAACGCGCCTTAGTCGGTGAAAACAACCCACCGTACTGTATTCCTTTTGCCTGTGACTAGCATATAAAGCTCGCAGAAAATCATGCCTAGAAGTTGTCGTCCAACCATAACATGATCGAAACTAAATTATCATTCCATATTACTGTCGTAGTACTGGGCGTAGGGTTTCAAGCGACACGTTTTAGAGCAACTCGAACATCTTTACTTGCTTCTTTTCATTTCTCACAAGTTACCACAAAGCAACATAGACACTTCCTGTTAGGCCTTTTCACAATAAAACTGGTTGTACTTAAAACAGGACACACCACAATTACTGTGTGGACCGTGAATGCCGGAGAAAGTGGGTAAAAGGAGTGAAGAGAGGGACTGGACGGTTCGGAATGGAAGCCAACCAATACCGCAGTGCTCTTTGGTGAGCAATTAAGACTTAAGTGGTAAGACTCGTTCTCAAGTGTGATAAAAATGGCACTTTTGCCTCTGCGGGCAGATTGTTATAGTAATCCAACGGCATTTCATCACATTTTGAAATCAAAACAAATCAAATGACAATTACCCAATGACCAATGCTTTTCAATGAGCGAAGAGTTTGTTTTTTCATTGACTTGATCACCATCTTGATTTGTGACATCATTTTGACGTAAACTTGGAATTGTCCATACCAGACTCTGGTGGAATTGTTAAGGATGCTCTCCACTGTGCTTCTGGAGAAGTTTCTGAGCAAATGTTTGTTCTGCAATTTCCGTCGTCCTTAAGATTTGTCACAACTGGCAAAGAGGTATGATTGTCGTATTTATGAGTTTGTTGCGTGATGGCCGGTGACGACTCACTGGTCTTTGTTTATTCCTCGTATATTTAGACAAGAACAATCACTGATGGTGTATTGGTACATTTGCCTCAAAAAATGACAGGTTAAACTCTTGAACTTTTCCTAATTGTAACCACAAGCTCATTTTTAAGATTAAGTTTATTCGTCTTTATTATTAAGCCCCTACTTATCCTTACCCTGACCTTTTATTTTAGTGGGGCGCAAAAATATTTTTGTGTTTAACTAGCTACGTGGGCTGCCACAAACGCTTATTTTGCTAGTCGACTAATCACTAACAGCAGTCGCGATTAGTCGACTAATCGGGTAGTATATAAATCGCGGCAAACCGCAGCAGCAAGCTGCTGCTCTTATAATAATCCTCATTCGCTTACATCTTAAATTCTTTATGTACAAACTAATCATGAAGACGATAGTACATTCAACTTGTATTAAACTTTGCAACTTAAGCCATCGTTCCTGACATGTTTATAAATAAGGGAGCGACTTAAGTTGATGGCGATACTCTGGCCTTGAAATTTTTAGCTGTAATTCTTTAGGGCATTTTAAAATTGAACCAAAACTATACACTATGCAGAGTTGCACTAATGCAGTGAAATGATCTATGAATACAAAAAGAAGTACTTGTATACATATTTCACTCGTGATTAGTCGACTAATCATGGCAGCCCTACTAGCTACATCGAAATTGTTCAAGTCCATAACTGTTCAATTCTTCAATCAACACATGCCACAAAACGGCTTGTTTATAACTCCTGACTGGCTGCAAGAATCTTTACACATAGTAACAAAAAAAAATACAAATAAATATAACAAAATGGTACAAAGCTATATTTGAGCCCATGACGCGATGGAATAAAGCATCACCATCGGAATGACCACTCTCTCCACTATGCCACAAGCTGGCACAATTACACCGGCGCAGAATCTGTACCTGAGGTTCTATAACGTGAGGTTGGCGAGCTCCCGGTCGCGGCAAAATAACCACTGCGTACATTTTACGATAGAAATTGGCCGATCAAGATTGGTGGCCGATCAATCGGAGGACCACTAGAAATAACTCAATTATCAAATTAAAAATCTGCACACAAACAAACAAGTTAATGTTTACGTTAATATTTCAAACGTTGAAAAAAAATAAATTCAGAAATTTGAAGATGTACGAGATGTTTAAATAAGTCAACACAAACTGCAAATGTAGCAAGTATGTGAAGATATGCTAGAAGAAGAATTCAGGAACACACCCAAAGAGAATCCATCTGGTTCTTAAGTTATAACATGGCTATAGAAGCTCAGATACACAAACTTCAGCAGAAAGCGGGGATTATTCAGCTGAGGGGACTGCGATATGAGTCAGCATAGTCAACATGAACCCAATAAGCTCCACAGACCACTGGGTATCTTGGTGGAAAATACCAGCAGCAGCACTGCAGTGTTTTCCTCGCCATTGGTCCTGCACCAAAGACGAGAGCTTGCTTGACTGCTCAGCCACAAGCCCACCATGTTGTGCCTCTCCTTCTTCACATGATAATCAACACGCAAAACACAGCCCCTCCACTTCAATCACTTTTGCAAATACAACTGAAATCTACCCAGAGCACACCACATGTCGTATTATTATTTACACTATCAAATTCATTATGTATTCGAGGAGAACTGACACGTTCCATTAATGGCTAGCTCTACGTGTTTAGTTACTAGATTGAGCAATGTCGAATAGAACAGCTAAAAGTGTGTGTGTCTGTGCCACCTTCACTATAAAATGAAAACAGCAAAGAGATAGTGAAGGGGTCCTAGTTAGGCCTAATAACAAATGACACCCACAACACGCTCCACGTTTATGTGCAATTATTGTGCTACCTTGAAAGAATACTGCAGATGACTGCTGCATGGGATGTTTCCATTTGAGTCAATTTTGTGAGCATGCAACAAAAAACGTAAGCACAAAGGAGGTAATCACATCGGGACAACCATTTATGCAAAAAAATGAAGAAAAGCCTCTTCTACTTAACAGCTAGAATACGGTAAATTCAACAATTCAAACCTATCACCACCAGAAACTGAAATTATCAGATTCTATCGATTGCTTACAATTGGATACATTATTACTATTTGTGCTCGACACATGACTAAACGGCGATACTAGATGCAAGTCACATCAGAGCCGATTACCACACAATACAGCAAAAGCCAGTTTGTTGTTGATACCGCGCTGACCGTGTGAACCAAGGAAGAAGGGAAAAAAAGTCCCACTTACCTAGTTTGCGATTTCCTTAAAGTGTGAACGGAACCTTTATGTAATGCCACGGTGTGTTCAGCCAATGCTAGATGTTCCCATTTGTTGCGTTCGTTTTAGCGCAAACTGTCCGGGAGACATCCGCATAGACTTGCAAGTATCATGGCAGCAGCTAAAAGCAGCCCACCAGAAACGAGGCTAGCGCTAGCTTGTTCAAACCATACACACCAACAAGAAGACGACAGGGGAAAAGACGACTCCAATATCCACAAAAAACACCGCAGCAACGCAGCAAATTCTTCTTTGCCTTCGAGTGCAAATCTTTATCGGTCCACTTGTGTAACGGCAGATTTGATTGGGTGAGGGAAACCCATCAAAATAGTACGGAATGTTTCGTTAAAGTCATCAGCGAAAACATTCGAGCGTTTTTCAAGCAGCCTTCGACTTCGAGGTGCAGGACGGAAACGCTTGGGGGAATGAAAGCCGCCTGGTGATTGGTCGAAAACGTCACCGCGCACAATGAAACTGCCTCCATTTTGGATCTGGAACGGATCCTTTCCCTCTTCCGAATGTACAATAGATGCCCCAACATGGCCGACCGAGCTTGGAGTTTCAGACCCAGAGCCCGGTTACTGTTACAACCCAAGGACCAATCAAAACAAATAGAGTACAGACATTGGGTGCGTTCGATGTCGACTATCTTGAAATCGTGTTTACTTCTTAAATGGTTCATTCATGCATTATGCTACCAGTGGCGTTATTTAAAGGAAAGGTGAAATCCTACTGTTTTTAAATCAACGTAAAAAATAAAATAAATAAGACACACATAAATGTAGGCGAATTGTCATTCATACCATGTATTTTTAGCTAGGACGTGCATTGTTTTATACACAATTGTTTTTCTAGTATCCATGATTTTTAAATATGAGGACATAATGAAATATAATTAGGAATACCACATTAATGTGTTAACGAACCCTCCTGGTGCAAAGAGGGCTGACCTTCAGTTAAATTTCTCCCATATCGAATGTAATGTGCACGGATGAAAGTTTTGCCCAGCGGGTTTTCATAAACATGTCTTCGTGCGCATCAGCTAGGTTGGCCACAAATACTGAGAAAAAAAAAGATATCTAACCATGTCTATTGTTGTTGCATTAGCAAATTTTCAAATATGTTAGGCGTTTCATCAAGAGAAGACAGAGTCGTTAAAAACATCGGGAAGGACTTTTAATTAAACCGGACGCACCCACCAGTCGACAATAAATACAACAAGGTTTCCAATTGGTCGTAAAAGTGCTGTGATCTCATTGGTCATTATGCATGTCAATCCCAACTATATCAATGACCTCATTGCGTATGGTTATTTTTGAGACTCTGAATACAAATAAATCATTTCAACATTTCAGGTGTTTATTTTTTATTCTTTTAATATATATATATATATATATATATATATATATGTGTGTATGTTTAAAAAAAAGTGCACTGTCAAGTTCGGAGTGTACGTGTCGTTCCGCAAGACAAACGTCAGACAATTGTAACTTGACGAGTAGCGCACCCTGCTGGAGTTGCTCAAATGAAGTATCACTTAAAATAGTTTCAACACTCAAAACACACGTACTCTCACTGGCCACAACTCCTTTTGATTAAATTGCTGCTTTCTGTCTGTGTCGTGGAAAACTGAGAATTATTGTATTTTAACTAATATAATTCATTTTTCAACATTATATGCAGGTGTATACGTTGTGACCAATGAGAGGATTGGTGATAGAGCACTAATTGCTTCCTTTTTGTTTGTTTGTTTGTTGTTTATGTATTTATTTTTAAACACGAGTAGCCACAACTGTTAACAGGAATAAATGGTTAATCATATAATTGCCTAAGTACATATAGGGAAAAAATAACTACATTGAGTAGCTATTTTTTATTCAGGCTGCGTAAATGTGTGCGCAGCTCAACATTCTTGAACTCAACAACTTTAAACTAACATCGAATTCAACACGAGTGCAAATGTAATTCCAAATGCACAGGTTAAGAAGAACCTCATCAACACACATTACTTGTAAATCAATATTAAATTCTGTGCTTTTGCGCGTGTGCGCGTGTTATTTCCGGGAAGTGCGTCACGCGGTTGAGTAACATCGCAAGCTAACTCAGAGTGATGTTAGTAAATAAACGCGTGAATCTGAAATAACAACAATGTATGTTCAGTAGTTTAAACAATTTTGAGCTCATCGATGTTATGGCGGCGTCCTTGTTGCAGCATCGCGTTCGTCTTTGTACGAAATATTCAAGAGGCTTAGCATGGGTTTGGTCAAGGCAAAACTGTCACATATTAGCCAACAGGGCGACGACCAGCTGCACTGTGAACAATGTGCTCTTAAGAAAGATACTTTTTGCAATGTCCGAGAGGAATCTTACTGGGCAGCCTCGAAAACTAATCCAGGTAAGAAACGGTCGGTAGAGTATCTTTGTATTTAGTCACATAGGAAATGTGTGACTTCTACAACGTCTTGATTCACCTTGCTTGCAGGGATGTGCAACAAACCGCAGAAGCGCCGTGCAAGTATTTTATAACCTAGTAAACATAAACGTGCTAACAAATCTACAAAATATATGTGACAGTACAATCAAAGTAGCTGCAGACGATACCGTGTATTTTTGGTGCTTGGCAGCAATGGCCACTGACTTTTGTGCCAATATCTCCCAGTGGACTCACAAACTGTACTGACCTCATCTCGAAATTGGGACATCGATGCCATCTACTGGTGGTTGTGCATCAGTAAAATTGTTTACAAGTTTGAAATTTACAGTGCAGTAGTATCAGACGCTCCCTCACCCATCCCCGTTGAAAAAACGAACCGGTAATAGAAAAGCCTTTTAGTTGTTAGGCCTTTTTAAGAACAGCGATTATGTGGTGATTACGACGTATTATTTAAAATAAAGGACAGAAAAATAACCAATAACTATAGACTAGCTGTCTACTTCTGACTATGACAATGATTACTACTGCGGCAATTGCGCTGTAGATCACATGTAACCCATTATTCATGACTAAAAAAAAAGACTTTATTTTGTTCATTCCATATCATATGTTTTCACATCATTTGAATGTTTCTGTTCCAGAGTATCCTCAACAGACCATTGAGTCCCACACTGGCAGGAATCAGCAGAGATTTAGTCAGGAACAACCTGCTTCAAAATCCAGTGGGTTTATTACATTTATTAGGTAATCTTAACGTTCTTTTACAGCTACAATAGCGTGTGTTATTTCCCAATCCAGCAGCATTTCATAGAAAACAATACTATTGTATTCCAGGAGGAAGAAACTTCTTCAGTACATCCCAGTCTAAACAAGCAAAAGATAAAAACAATGAACCAAATGGAAAAAAACCAGAGGAAGATGAAGGTAAGACTGTACTGGAATACACACATGCAATAACCTTTTGGTCTTCATGCACATAACAGTCCACTGTCTCCACAATTGTCCTTCTCAGAGGAAAAGAAACGGCGCGAGCAGGAGGACCAGATGTACCGTGAGCGCCTGCGGACTCTCTTCATAATAGCGCTCATCATGAGCCTGCTCAACTCTATAAACACCAGCGGCGGCAACATCTCTTGGAATGACTTTGTCAATGAGATGTTGGCCAAGGGAGAGGTGTCACGTGTCCAGGTGGTTCCTGAAAGTGACATTGTGGAAATCTACCTTCACCCCGGGGCAGTCATCTTTGGCAGGCCTGTATGCTGGCCACTCTTTCAAATAAACAAATATCAACTCAAATACCTTGTGAATTTTTAATCGTTAATTTTTCCAATTTGCATCTGTTTTTGGTAGAGGCTTGCACTCATGTATCGAATGCAGGTCGCCAATATAGACAAATTTGAGGAGAAGCTGAGGGCGGCTGAGGAGGAGCTGAATATTGACACAAAGGACCGGATACCCGTCTCCTACAAACGCACCGGATTCTTTGGAAAGTAAGAGCCTCGCCTTTTTTAAAGAAAAACACTTTGTGAAGTTTGATGGTATGATCGTTTCCAAATCATAGTATCCCTGTAATTTCAACTGAATTTTCCAGTGTGGCTCTTCACCTTTCTTTGCAGCGCAGTGTATGCTCTTGGGATGGCGGCAATCGGCGTGGCCATTCTCTGGTATATCTTTCGCCTGGCAGGCATGGGTGGCAGAGAGGGTGGCTTTGGTGCATTTGTAAGTGATTAAAAAGTCAAACGGATAGTTGCTCGGCTAGTTGTTACTCTTTGTTCGAATCATGTCTTCATTCTAAGACTCATGCACACAATTTACTTGACAGAATCAGCTGAAGATGGCTAAATTCACCATTGTGGATGGCAAGTCGGGGAAAGGCGTGAGCTTTAAAGACGTTGCAGGCATGCATGAGGCAAAGGTGGAAGTCAAAGAATTTGTTGACTACCTCAAGGTGAGAAACATCATTCTTGGTGATTTTCGAACATTGCAGATGGAACTGAAATTCGCAATGTTGTCTTCACATTCAGAATCCCGAGCGATATCTCCTTCTGGGAGCCAAGGTACCAAAGGGGGCTTTGCTGCTTGGACCCCCAGGCTGTGGAAAAACACTGCTGGCAAAGGCTGTTGCCACGGAGGCGCAGGTCCCGTTCCTGGCAATGGCTGGCTCTGAATTTGTGGAGGTCATTGGAGGTACGTGTATGCTTCAGTTGATTAAATATTTTTATCGGTATTGTTGGCATAACAATGTGTTAACTAGTCAACTTGTATAAATAGTGAGAATCCGCATATACTTGAAAGCCATTTTGAAAATAAAAAGAAGAAATTGTCATACATGTATAATAGTTTTAAAATATATATATATATCTTTTAATCCTTTGCTCTTGCCTAGTCTGTTTTAACCAATGCAGTCAGAGCACTCTCTGCTGGCGAGATGATGCGATTGCACTATTTTAATTCTTCCTTTTACTCATTTAGGACATTGGTCCCCAAACTTTTTTTTCTGCCATGTAGCATTTCATACAAGTACATGCTTTTCGCAGACCAGCTACCAACGGCGGATGTGTAATTTTGTGTGTGTGTTAGGGGGGTTGCAACCGCATGTTCCTCCCAAGGGGGTAGGGTATGGTATAGGGGTTTGCAAATTCCCAAGAGGGGGCTCATATATGTGCTCTGCTTTAAAGGGAAAAAAAAAAAAAAATCTGTCTTTTTCTATGTCCCAGTGCCAAAGACCAAGTAGAAGCAATGATTTTAAAAATAGCATGTGCACAGCTACTGTGTATAAAAAAAAAACCTATAATGTTGGCATTGAAATATAAAATCCAGTATAGATGTTAGCTGTTTAAAGTAAATAAATGAAGTGTGAATGTTTTAGGTCTGGGTGCCGCCAGGGTGAGGAGCCTGTTCAAGGAGGCTCGTGGCCGGGCGCCTTGCATTGTCTACATTGATGAGATTGATGCGGTAGGAAAGAAACGCTCAACCAACATGTCTGGCTTCTCCAACACAGAGGAGGAGCAGACCCTCAACCAGCTGCTGGTCGAGATGGACGGTGGGTTCCGATTAGGGTGCCGGAGCAGTTTTTTGCCATCAAAAGCTTTTTTTTTTTTTTTTTTTTCTTGCCAGAGGAATTACTAAGAACTTTGTTTTTCTTCTTTAGGAATGGGAACAACTGACCACGTGATTGTCCTGGCCTCCACCAACCGAGCAGACATCTTGGACAACGCTCTGATGAGACCTGGCAGATTGGACCGGCACATCTTTATAGATCTCCCAACCTTGCAGGTGACCCGCAGCTCACTTGTCGAACCTAACTGGAAGTTAGCACAAAAATAAGATGGTTGCTGCCTAAATCTAAAAAAAAAAAAAAACATGTTCCCTTAGGAGCGGATGGAAATCTTTGAGCAGCATCTGAAGATCTTGAAGCTTACTCAACCGGCCAACTTCTACTCCTTGCGCCTGGCTGAGCTCACCCCTGGCTTTAGTGGTATAATAATGCATACAAAACATTATGTATTTGCTTTTTTTTTTTTTTCCCCCGTCGCTGAATCCTATCATCTGATTGTGTCTACAGGTGCTGATATTGCTAACATATGTAACGAAGCTGCCCTGCATGCTGCCAGAGAGGGACACAAGTCAATCGACACTTTCAACTTTGAGTATGCAGTGGAGAGAGTAATAGCAGGTACAGTAGAATCGACTTGCCTTTGTCCATCCGTCCGTCGTCTATTCGGCATATCCTCGCTAGGGTCGCTTGTGAGCTGGGGCCTATAACTTGCTCCTTTGACATCTGAAAATTGGATCATATATGATGATTAGTGCAAATGTGCATTTTTAGGAAGTGTGAAGAAGAGTAAGATCCTCTCCAAAGAGGAGCAGAGGGTGGTTGCCTTCCATGAATCTGGCCACGCGTTAACCGGATGGCTGCTTGAGCACACAGAGGCAGTCATGAAGGTAGCAAACCAGATGATCATTTGTGTTGAATAGAACACTTGTTCCTCAAGTGTTTAACCGGCCCAATCTAACTAACCCAGACATTCCAAGTTCCTATCGCTAAATAAGAGGCTAACAAGTGTCTTGATTTTTGGTTGTTTCAGGTGTCCATTGCACCTCGGACAAATGCGGCTCTGGGATTTGCCCAGATCTTGCCTCGTGACCAGTACCTGTTCACCAAGGAGCAGCTGTTTGAGCGCATGTGCATGGCTCTGGGAGGGAGGGCTGCAGAAGCGATTACCTTTAACAAGGTTACAACAGGTACGGACCGCCTACAGTCTTCTACCATTCCCTCTGTCTAGATAGATAACTCTTGACTCGCACCCAAAATCCCCGTTCCCTAATCACGGGTGCGTTCGGGAGTATGCTCCGGGCGCCCACTGCTTCACACCGACCGTTTGGAGACTCAAGAGGGTTGTTCAAATGTTCCGTTCGGTTTTTCTGAGCGCCTTAAAAAAGGAGTTAAAGAGCCCAATGTGTCAGGTAGTACGGATGGAAACAGTTCAAGCCCGAGCTACTGATTGGTTTATAACATGGCTTGGGTTCGCAAATTAATGGGACAGGAGAGCGCTATGCCTCTCCGAACAAAAACAGGGCGGTGTCAGGGCATCGGAATGAATTTCTGAACGCACCCCGTGTTGACGGCAGTAAACGAGTTGCTGTTGGATTGAATTTACGCTTTTCTTTGTGTTTACAATGGCTTACCTTAACCACGTCGGATTGTGGTCAAAAGTAAAATCCTAAAATCCTTGTCGTGGTGGAAGGAAATCGCATGCTAAACTTCGTTGCCATGACTACGCTGGAACGCTGGTTCCATTTCTTCTACATTTTTTTGGCAGTTGGCATATACTTTTAGTGCATTAACCCAACCTTCTTGAGCATGCTATAAAGATGGTGGCCACAGGTAATGCATGGCTACTTTGTCTTCTTCTACTGTCTTGGTGGTTGGCAAATACTTTTGGTGCATTACCACTAGTGAAAAGAAGGTGGCGGTATTGCGCAAAGGCGCAAAGTCATCATGATTAGGCAACGGGGATTTTGGATATCCGTACAGCACAAATATATATATACATACATACATACACGCTTGCACAAGTTGCACAACAGCATAACTCACACACCCAGCCAAACTATGAAAAAAAGTGTGACCTAGATCCTGAAAAATACATTTAAACCTGGCTACACAAACGTGATTGTTGATACAGGAAAACTACATGGAAGAACTTATTCAACTAAAGCAAAATGCCTCTAAATATACTTATCCTTATTAAGGATAGTACAATCAAAGAAATTCATGGAACGACTGTAGTGACAGATTGTTTTTGTATTTAAACCTGGACTTGATTGAAAATGAGTGTGCGTGTGTGTCCCCAGGAGCTCAGGATGACCTGCGTAAAGTGACACGCGTGGCCTACTCAATGGTGAAGCAGTACGGCATGTGTAACAGTGTCGGCCAGGTGTCGTTCCCTGAAACAGAAGAACAGGGTGCGATTGGGCGCCGACCTTTCAGCCAAGGACTCCAGCAGCAGATGGACCTCGTGAGTTCAGAATTTTTCATTTGTTCTCTCGTCCCCCATTTTAGCAGGCCGTTGACTTGAATTAGAGCTCTTGAAAATAGGATCTTTTAATCCAGATATTTTGTCGTTTATGCACTTTCTAAACATTACTATGACACATTTGTGCTTTTAGGAGGCTAAGATGTTGATCGCCCGCGCCTACCGGCATACAGAGAAGCTGCTAATAGACAACAGGGACAAGTTGACGTTGGTGTGCTCTCCCTTCTTACTTTATACTGAATAGTCTCTACATTTCTATACTTTGAGGTGGTTGCCAGTGCCACCGTTTGAATTTTTGCTGCAATTCATTCTTTGCAGTTGGCCAATGCTCTGTTAGAGCGGGAGGTGGTGAACTACGATGACATTGAGGCTTTGCTGGGTCCTCCGCCCCATGGGCCAAAGAAGATGATTGTCCCACAGAGCTGGGTGGAAGCCCAGAAGGACAAGCAAGACACGGGCGAAGACGAACCACAGCCGCCGTCGCGCAGACGCAGCGAAGGCGACATGAATCCAGAGATGGTCTGAACTTAGTACGCGTGGGACTTCTGTCGCCGCTGCCACGTTTCGAATTTAATGGTTGAGCGAAAACAGTTTTAGCAAACGTGCAAGTGATTCTCGCGTAATGTCATCAAACAAAGTAATGTTTGGTGTGCTCATAACAACTGCACTCGAGCTCAGGGGGCTGAGACGGACTGAAACAAGCAAACATTCTGCACGTTGAGTTTGGATGGAATCCGTAGACTAATCTTACCTTTGCAGCAAGCACGTTTCCTATGAAGCGGATATGTTGATTACATATCAGTTGCGACTGAATGTCAGAGAAGATCTTCTAAGTTTTGTGTAACTATCTATTAAATGTGTCAGAAAGGCAGGAGAGAAAAAAAACCAAAAACGTTTTGACTATGAAAACTTTAAAACAAATTGTCTGTGTGATGCTTTAAGAAGTTTGTAACTCATTTTCAGCTATATGCTTTCTGTGGGAATTGTTCTTTTTGGAGGAGGCCTTGCAGTTCTACTAAAGTCTTTATGCATTTTATGATTTGAAAATAAAAAGTTGCAGTGAATGGCAGAATTGCAGCAATTGACGGTCACTTAAAGGGGAAGTCAACCAAAACATTTTTTTTTCAAGGATATGTTCTATGCAAGCCCACTAGTTGAAACAAGGCACTCTGATAAGCAATCTCCGGGGGCGGCCATTTTGTCACTTCTGTCGACTGAAAATGACATCACAACTACTCAGGGGCTTAGGTAACGACCAATTGCGCCCCTGAGAGGGCTAAAAAGGGGTGGATTTTGCTGCTTAACTTATATTCCACAAACGTAATATCAATCAGAATGCTGTGTTTCAACTAATGGGCCTGCCGGGAACATATTCTTGAAAAAAATGTGTTTGGGTTGATTTTTTTCTCTGCTACAAGAGCACTTAGTAAAACAATGCAATTTATTTATATAGAGCATTTCATAACAAAGCTTGGGACTTCTCCACAACTTTATTCCTCGATCTGAGCGGTAAGTTCCTCGGCCTTCATGATGCTGTTGTTCACTAGTGTTCTCTAACCACTGAGGCCTTCACAGAGCAGGTGTATTTATACTGAGAGTAAATTACAAATAAAGTGAAACTTTCGTGATCACGGAAATGTTTATATTTAGTTGATGGTGTAACTACATTCTAAATGCAAGTCAAACTGCCATGACTTGAACGAGAGAAACAACAGAGGACGTCTTTTTTTTTTTTTTGTACGCGTGTAACAAAGCCCATGTGTCATATTTGAATAAGGTTTTATTCTAGCTGTAGCCTTGGAAATATGAATATGAAATAAGTTCTGTATTCATTATATGAATGACATAATTAGAGTAAACCTGATTTTCCTTTAATCGATGTTTTCATTCTGTACAGACACTATATAAAAAAAATTGGCCTAACAAGCTCACCAGGAATATTATGCAACTGTATTTATGATGATCAAACAAATAAACATGACAAACACATCAAATACATCTTATAAAATAATATAAAAAAAGAAGTACATTCCAGGCAATCCAGTCTGGGGATAAATCAAATCCATCATGGACTATCATTCCAACATGTTCAGCTCCTACTTGTTTGTTTGTTTTTTTTCCTGAGCACCCTTGTCAAGATTTGAATAAGTCCAAAGGGTTTTTACTCTGTAGTTGCATCCAAATATCCACCAAAAAAACCCTATTATCTCAAACACTCTTTTAAGACCAGTGGTCCGATATGGCGCCTTTTGGCACACAGTGATGGACAATATCTCGTCCGTGTCCGGTGAAACGCCTAAAAGCATGGAGTGTTTTGCTCTCTGGCGTTGAATCGGATCGTACGACACTTCCCTTTAAAAGGTCACCTTCCCGCCTAACGTGGCTCATACATGTTGGCCAGTTTCTGAAAGCGTGGTCCCCAGTCGTTGAGGTAGTCATAGTCCTGGTCCTCGTCCGAGCTGCTGGATGCGATGGAGCTGAGGCTGCCTGCCAGTGAGCCCTCTCCCTCATAGTCATAGATCAGGGCTGTGTCGTACGGCGGCACGTTAGGATCCTTATCTGCGGCCTCCAGACCCTGCGGGCAAGAAATAAGACAAGGCGTTCATGCCAAGGTCTCAGCGCCTTCTCAGAGAAACAGAAACGCTTCATAGAAACTTGTGTGTAAATTGCCAACATGCCAAAATGTGGCATAGTTCACTCATCTGTTTTCTTTAATGCTTGTGCTCATCAGGGTGGATGAGTTGGAGCTTATCCTGGCCGACTTTTTTTTTTACACCCTGGGTTGGTTTTCAGCCAATCGCAATAATGACGTAGTTGTGTAATTGACCTTAAAGTTATGTTTAAAGAGGTAATCACCTCAAACACATTTTTTTTTTCAAAAAATATGTTCCCATCGGGCCCGCTAGTTGAAACACAGCATTCTGATTAATGTTGCGTTTGTGGATTATGAGTTTAGCAGCAAAATCCACCCCTTCGGGGGCGGCCATTTTGTCACTTCTGTCGACTGAAAATGACATCACACACCCCGAGGGCTCGGATAATGACCAATCACGGCTCAGCTTCAGAAAACAGGGTCAGCCGTGATTGGTCGTTACCTGAGCCATGAGTCACTGTGATGTCATTTTTAGTCGACGGACGTGACAAAATGGCCGCCCCTCAGAGATGGCTAAAAACGGGTGGATTGACTCTTATTCCACGAACACAATATCTATCAGAATGCCTTGTTTCAACTCGTGGGCCAGCATAAAACATATTCTTGAAAAAAAAAATGTTTGGGTTGACTTCCCCTTCTACACAGGACGTATTTATTTCCAATTCCTGCTGTTGTTAGAAAACAGGGATCTGCAAAACTTTAGGTGTTGTGTTTGTAAACAACACACACGTTGTAATCTATTATTATTTTGTTCAAAATGAAGTTTAAATGAATCAAGAGGACATCCTGGATGCAGATTGGCTATTGTGGCAACTGAAGAACCTGTTTCACCCCAAAAGTGTGTACATATATACACGTCAAAAGCGACCACTTGTGGGATTTTGGTCAGGTATGCGCAAGCATCTCACGTCGCTGATGTAGTCCTCGATATCAGCGGGATCTGCTGGGGGCCTCCGTGGGTAGGCAGGAGACGGTAAGTTATGTGGCGCGTCCTTTCTCACGGGCTGCTTGCCTCGAGCGCCAGCGACTGGGTAGTGCGGCATGGGCGATAAGGGTGCATCAAGAGGATTCCACAACAGGTCGATGTTAAAGGCGTTCTGCAAGGATGGTGATTGGTCAGTGTTTTTGTCATAGCGCCCTCGCTCGGACAAGTCAAAGTTCCTTTTCTCAAGTCTGTACTGCTCCTTGTCATCGTCCCCTCTCACCTTTGGAAATGCAGCGTCGACATTACAAAAAAACGCGGTTGTTTCTGTGCAACTTTAAAGTAACTGTTTTTTTGATGATTGAATTATTAAAATCCATATGATATCCTCTGTAAAGGACTTGTGAATAATGAGCAACTTTGAGGCTTAGGTGACTTAAGTTTGAACTCATATAAACGCGGTATGCTTCCAAGGGTGCTTGATTGAATTATGTTGAGACAAACATCTACATCTTGCTGCTAATAAAATTAAATCATCAATCAGGAAGCCTTACCTCATCTTCCTCACCCCCTCCTTGTTCGTTGTAGTTGAGAACATTGTCTCTTATGTCGTCCTCCGAATCCCCCACAAGCAGACTGGTTCCTTTCCTGATATGATGGCGTCTGCCACAAGAACTTACTGCCACAGCTAAGAGGAGCAGCACTGTGAAACAACACCTTTGTGACTGATTATGATACGATGCACAGATATTTACCAGATTAGTTTTAACATGTATTCACTTGATTAATATGAATTTCAATCTCAACCCCAAATTATTGTTTCAAAACCAAAAGCGCAACCTTAAGAAGGAAGTCAACTCCAAAATATTTTTTTCCCGGAATGTGTTCTATGCATGCCCACTAGCTGAAATACGGCATTTTTGATTAATATTACGTTTGTGGAATATAAATTAAGCAGCAAAATGCACCCACTTTTATAGAAGTGACAAAATGGCCGCCCACTGAGCTAGCTAAAAAAAACGGTGAATTTCCCATATTCCACAAACGGAATATTAATCAGACTGCCATGTTTAGACTAGTAAGCCTGCATAGAACATATTCTGGAAAAAATGTTTGGACTGACTTCCACTTTAAGTAACTTTTTTCTTCTACTTTTAGCATTGCAGGTTTGACACATGGACGCTATCACGTAGTTTGAAATCATCCTTCTTTTAAAAGTATTGCCAGACGGTAGCAATAAATGACAGGTGGAAAGTGTGACTCACATAAAAGGAGGCCAATACTGGCCATGATGACGATAAGCGCGATGAAGCTGATCCCCATACTGGAGACGAACACTGCCCCCGCCTCAGACTTGCAGTCTCCGAACGAGTCACAGAGACACACCGTGACGTTGACCTGAGCGTAAGAGCTGAGTATCGGGTTTCCAGAGTCTGACACTAACACCGTGACGACATATTCTCCATCCTCCAAGTCTACAAGAGGCCGCAGCGATGCATGGGTATCTGAAGTCAAAAAGGGCACACATGGGAATGCATCAATAAAAAAAAATAAAAAAAGATTTCTGACGATTTAGGAAGGCAAATGTGCGCTGAATTAGTCATGCACATCCACTGGCCCGTTGTCTGTCCGCATTCTTCGAATGCCATTACCCTACCATTGACTTGAATGACAGTCCAGTTGATCGACACATCATAAGGCATTTCAAAGACGAATGGTGCAGCGTGTGGAGGAAGGTCGTCGTCCTCAGCAGTCAGCGCCAATCCAGAATCTACCCTTCGCGCATCCCTGCACACAGTGCCGCTGAGTGGAACGAGATTTGGGGGAAAGTCATTGGTCTCCTTCAAAGTGATGGCCACGCTGGCAGTGGTTGACACGCCGCCAACATCTGTAAGGTGGAGCAGTGCCACATATGTTAACACAAGAACCTGTTCAGATTGTATGTAGGCCTACCTATGGAAATGTCAACGTGAGGAATTTTAACTCATTCAGTGCCAAAAACGTTTTTATATGTATTTTTACAGTCCAGCCATTCAAAGCCAGGAACTTGTTTATATATATATATATGTTGTTTTTTTTTTCAAAATGTTAGGGTAAAAGAGTGTCTAAAAATGTCTGGCACTGAATGAGTTTTATGAATAGAACAATTTGAAGAAAGGACTGACCTGTAACCTTGATAATAGCGACATAGATGTTGTTTCTAACATGTTGCGATCGCATGTTGAAGGTTCTCTTTGCAGTAATGTCGCCCGTATGTCTGTTGATGTCCAACCACCTCTCAGGATCTTTACTTATCTCATACCTGCAGCACAAAGAGCAAAGGAAGATCTTCGGGGTCACATATGAAGCGAAGAATGAAATGAGAAAACACGACTGATATCTTCATACCGTAGGTCAGAATTATCGGGGTCAAATGCGATATTGCTTTTCAGGAGTGTTCCAGGAGCCACCGATTCAGGTACCACAATCCGTATTGGGTCTTCCCTGAAATGTGGCGCTTCGTTTTCGTTGACAACGGTGACCACGACTATTGCACTGCTCACTGGCAAGTTAGGAGCCTTGTCGCTCAGCGGATTGATATTCTCCACTGTCAGAAACAGAATGTGCTCATTCTGTGCCTCATAATCCAAAGGCTGCAAGACAAAGTATACATAGAATAGAGTCATTGCCATGATTACATTTGACCTTTGGAGGGAGTGCATTTTTGTGAGTCATGTGTGATAAAATGAATATGTACACGATTATGCAAAAACGACTAATTTTGGTCGTTTTTTTTTATTATCATATCCTAACTGGATTATGTTAACACAATTCATACACAGTGCGGAATATACATCAGGGATGGGCAACTAGCGACCCACAACCTGAGAGGCCCCCTTCAATTAAAACCCCCTCTCCCAAAAAAGGATTTTTAAAAAAAATAAAACTTGGGAGGGATTTTTTTTTTCTTTTACATACCGCCCAAATTCTTCAGAAACCCTAATAAACATTCAGTGTTCATTTGCCATGAAAAACAGAAGGAAATGGAGCAGAAATTCTGCCCAAAAAAAAGAAAAAAAAAGAAAAAAAAAGAAAATCCAAAATATGAAAAAATATACATATAATAAAAAATATAATATTGAAAAGTAAACAAAATGGTCCTGAACTGCAAATATGCATGGATCGACTGTAGTTTTAAGTTGTAATATGACCAGTCACCACTTGATGGCAGACATGTCTTAGTTGCGCTTACACTGGGTCTTACAATGTGTCTGCCAATGTGAGTAGGGCTAAAAAATGCTTTGCGGATTTGGAATGTTATGCAGGACGAACATAATATTAAAATTTGAGTGAGTTGATTTTTCTGGTAAAAAAAAAAAAACTAAAGGAGTTCTTGCACTTAATGTTGGTTTGCTGTTCAACAATTTTGTGTTGTCCTTGAACGGTAATTTTTATGCAAGACATGTTCATGTAATCGCATCTCTCTTATTTATGCTAGCGGTTCAACCTCACCTTCACCGCCATCAGAACGCCCTGGTTGGTAACACTGTCCGTTGTGATGGCAAAGTTTCTGTATGGGTCGTTGGAGATGAAATATTTCGCCTCCCAGTTTCCTGTTCCACGATCATCAATGTCTGTCACATTAACACGACCAATCTCGTAATTCATTCTGTTCTCCACTGCTGTCATGCTGTACTGGATGAACCAGACGGACAAAACACAGCTCATAAATACGAGTAACTGTACTGCTTGAATCATTTAATTCTCTGTGGTCTTTTCCCAAGAGGGCTCACCGAGCTAGGGTGGAACTGCGGTGCATGATTGTTGATGTCAGACACGTGGATGATGGCCACACCTTCACTTGTCAGCCCCATTCCACCCATATCAGCAACTCGTAGCATTAGCCTGAAGGTCTTCACCACCTGGGGAAGAGGACAATATGAGTCAACTGCAACAATAACATTTAAAGTCTTGTCCAAAGTGTTACAACAGTGTGGCCGATCCCTTCATTTTTCCTCTAGAATGAATTGAATGCATGCTCTGTTGTGTTTTAGTCTGGAGATTGACTTGGCCGGCATAAAATCTTACACTTGTTTTTCCGACTCTTTTTTGTTTGTAGTTTGTTTTGCGCCATTATTTTGCTGCATAATGTAGGATCCCTCAACCAGTTTGGTTGCATCTAGTTCATTTTGCTGCCGCCGTCATGTAACAACACATCAATGGAATTTAACTTCATTCAGTGGGCCAAGACAGTCAGGTTAATTTTTGTCTCATGGGTCCACAAAACTATTGGAGGGGTGTGTACGTAGTTGCAGTTATAGTGTAGTGTAGCCTATATCGGTACAGTATATTGAATACATTTCCAATAATCGGTATAACAGTTAACAATTTGGCTTGAGGGCGTTTTACCTCTCTGTCAAGGCCTACATCTCTCGTGTAGATCGTTCCCGTCTCGTTGTTGATGCCAAACATGGTCTTTGTAATCGCATTGGGTGGGATGCTCTCTTGGCCAATAATGGAGTAGCTGAGAAAAGCGTTTTCTGTCATTGGGTCGTCTGCATCTGTGGCTGACACTGACATGACTGATGTACCTGTTCAAAACGTTTTTAGATGATTAGCCAATGGGACTCTCTGATCGAATTATTATTTGTGATTCTAAACTTTAGGAAGACAGTGTGCAATGTGGATTTACCTGGAATGGAGAACTCAGAGACAGCACCAGTGAACTGTTTCTGTGTGAAGGCAGGTCTGTTGTCATTCTGGTCCAGAACTACAATTTCGATGGTGGTTGGGTTCTCCAGTCTCTCTCCACTGGACGAGAGCGCAAAGGCTTTCAACTACACACCAAAAATTAAACAAGCGTAATTTAAGTTCGTTTTTTTTTTTACCAAATCTCACATCTCCATGAAGGAACTATTCAACATTCAGTTCAAGACTATTTCTAGTACGTCATCTATATAGAATGGATCAAGTGGGAGCAAACGTGTGAAGGATGTTTGGTCACACATCATGGGTTACAGCACAGTCAGCTTGTCCAAAACATTGGGAAGTGGCTCCCTTGACGACTGTAAAGTCCTTCAAAAGTTGACCTCTGGCAGTCATGCCTGAGGCACATATGCTTTGAGGGAACATTCTGCAAAGGGCTCATTGAGTGAGTGGTAGTGTGTAAAGCACACCTTTGTGATTTCACAGTTAAAAAAAAAAAAAAAATATATATATATATATATATATATATATATATATATATATATATATATATATATATATATATATACGCACACACACACATATACATACATATACGTATATATACACACACACTTTTTTTGTATGTATACCCCAGTCATAAATAATTCCTTACCGTGAAGCTGTTGTACTTCTCTCTGTCCAGTGGACGCTTGCTTCTGATGACTCCTGTTTTGTCATCAATCTCAAAGAAATTTTTGGGGGCCTGATCCACACCTGGACCCTCTAATTTATAGATAACCTCGCCTGTGAAGATTTTGTCCGACTTAATCTGGTCGGAGAGAGGAGATCATGTTAGTTGCCTGTATTTGGGGTTGGGCGGGCAATGAGTTTAAGGGGGTTGAATCTAAAGCGGCCTTTTGATTAGAGATTTGTCAATCCGAACCAATAATAGAAGTCGGGTAGTTGTATATTTCATGCATTTTACATGACTTATCTCTTATTTTGGGTAATTTGGTTAGCACTTTGAGCATAATATTGCTCAATATAGTTGAACATACTGTGAGAGAATATAGTGACTTTGATTAAGGGTCTGACTTAAAAAGAAGCGTGTTGAAGATATTCCGATTTTTACCAACTGTGTCTAACCAATATATTACCTGGACCAGGTTTTCTGGGACCTGTTTGCTGTTTTCCAGAACTCTGATTGGAGGGATGATCCAGTCTCTCTTCACTCTGACCATCATTCCTTTGCCTTGGCTCCTCCATGGATGAATCTCCCGAATATGTCTGGGATGTTCAGCATTCAACACCTGCACAAAACCGCATGCTTATAGCCTGAACTGTGCCACTGTGGATATTTGCAGCCGGCTTTCCGCTGTATGCATGCTGGGTAATCTGTTGGACTGCAAGAGGCAGAAGTGTTGTCGTGTCAGAGCTTCAAGTTTCACTCACTAATCCGCAACTTTGTCACCGTCCTTTGAACTGGCTATAAAATTCATTTCAGAATGAGGAAATGCAAATATCATCACACAAGCCTTTCGTTCGCCACATTGCCGCGACATTCACACAAAATACACCCCCTCCCACGCACACCAACAGCTGTCCACTATGGATTTAGATCCTGTGCTTTCCCAGCCACATTCCCGCCTCACGCGCACAAATTCCCATTTATGCTCAGCTCTGCACCTGACTGGGAGTTTGGGTCACCTTACGAATCCTCTGTGCGGTCGGAATTCATCAGACACACTCGCACGGACAGTTTCTCACGCACACACATATATGCCGACTCTAGTGAATACTGTATACACAAAACACCCACCCACACATGATCATCTATTCTCATTTCCGCAAGTTGTTTCCCTCGTCTCTGTGGGAAATCACTGGATCCAACATTGCTCGCCATATGTTTAACAGTTCAAACTGCCTCTTTTGAGTCATTTCATTTGCAAAGAAAATCTAGGATTACTAAAACTGTCCTATTGACATGCTTAAAAAGGCATTTAGAGAAGAAATCAACCCAAACACATTTTGTTCAAGAATATGTTCACAGCAGGCCCACTAGTTGAAACACGGCATTCTGATTAATATTGCGTTTGTGGAATATGAGTTAAGCAGCAAAATACACCCGTTTTTAGCCATCTCAGAGGTCGGCCATTTTGTCACTTCTGTCGACTGAAAATGACATCACAACTGCTCAGGGCTCAGGTAACGACCAATCACGGCTCAGCTTTAGAAAACAGGTCAGCCGTGATTGGTCATTACCTGAGCCCTGAGCAGTTGTGATGTCATTTTTCAGTCGACAGAAGTGACAAAATGGCCGACCTCTGAGATGGCTAAAAACGGGTGGATTTTGCTATATTCCATAAACACAATATTAATCAGAGTGTCCTGTTTCAACTAATGGGCCTGCATAGAACATATTCTTGAAAAAAAAAAAAGAAAAAGTTTTAGTTGAATTCTCTTTAAATAAAAACAAAAAAAATGACAGCATACTTTCGCCACATTGCTATAAGGAATTCCCAGGTGTATAATATAAAAAATCACTTTTGAAAATGACCAAAATTAATGTGTACGTCGTGTCAATATCGTTTTTTTCTTTTGCTCTGAAACGGCTTTTTATCTCGAAACCGGTAATCATATAACTTCATTGCCCAGCGTGCTGTGAAATGTGTCAGAGAGGAATGACGGTGATGGTTGGCATCCGCAGGCCAAGTCAGGGGGGCACACTAATCTTAGACGCCTCCGTACTCTCCACCCTGTCTATTTGTAGCCATCATCACTACACACTCAGAGATGCATGTTTATACACACATTCTTTGAGTGCTTACCATCCACACAGACTCATCCCGGACACCATCTGCAGCAAGTTGATGCTCAATCCCTCAACTCTCCAGTGACAGAGAATGCCTTCCTTATTGTTATTTCAGTAAAATGTGTCTTATGTGTGATTAATGTGTTTGGGTGATCCTCTGTGGAAAATGTTCACACTAAGAGATGGATGGAGGCTTGCAAAAAGAATCTGGAAGAGCCATATGCTATATGTTTAAGTTAGAGGTCTCCTGACTATGTTTAGACTTTCACAAGAAATGATATTACATTTTTAATTAAAAAAAAAAAAATCATCTGTTAATTACCATAGTTGTAGTTTGCAGTGGTGTACAAATAATACCAGTGACAATCCACACAACACCAAACAAAACCAAAATGAATACCTCAAAGGCAATGTCACTCAAAACAGAAAATTATCTAAGGCTGTGGAGTAGGTTGAAAAATATGTAACAGCTTAGTTTTGCTCCTATAATACCAGATCGAAATCAGTCTGCTGTTTCACTCAACCCTCCTTCGTCATACATAATTGTCTTGTCCCAGCAGAACGACCTTTTGATGACTGCCTTTTGGATACTTTCCAGTCTCCACCACTTTTATAATGTTTTTACCAGACAAGGATGCAGTAAGACCCAAGTGTCACGTTACCAATTAGACGAAAGGCAGCCTTATGTGACGGGCTGAGTGATGACACCACACACAGTCGAACTGTTTTCGAAGCTTTTCCCAGGTACTTTTACAACATGGCCTTTGACCCTCGGCCCTCACAGGAGTACCGACAGCTTGTTTGAGGACGATATTCCCCCACAGCAAGCGCTATTAAGTGGTCAGTCGGGACTCAGGTCAGGAACATTTGATGTCCTTACTTGCCGCACTTTGCCTCTAAATTACAAAATGTTAACACTTTTTTGACACGTAAAAAAAATGATGTATTTTATTTTATTTTTTTTACTCTTCGTGATCAGTCGGGAAGATTCAGTTTGAACTATCTAACATCATTTCGCAATTATGACTCTGGAGTTCTCTAGCACGGTGGTAAGTGGTAAGCGTGTCTGCCTCTCAGTTCAAAGGGTCAGAGTTCAAATCTCATGGTTGCACGTCACACCCAATGAAATCGTCCTTTCATTACCATCGTTTGCAGTGGTGGATATCTTAGGTTAACTGCGGAATTCAAATGTTGTTTACATGTACCCTGGGTTTACTGGTGTCCAGTTGAGAGTATACCTCCTTGGCTCCCGCCTAAAGCCGGCTGGCTTCATCTTTTCGGTTTTACAGAATAATTTACATTGCCCTCATGTAGCTATACGACTGCTTTCCAAACCAGCTGCATCTACTGTCTCTTGAACATTCATTCAAAGAAACAACTAGGATTTTCTCGTGACTAATCCTCAAACACGTTTGAGCAAACAACAAAACAAGCTAGCAGAAGCCCTTTATGTTTACGAGCACTGAAAAACAAAATAAAGCCCTCACTTTTTTTCCCATTCGTAATTTGAAGTTTGCAAGTTGAACTGTCAACCATGTAAAATCTTTGCATCTGAGCCATGCCATGAAGTGTCTTTGCGCAAAGGCTTTGAGGTCGCACAGGTGGCCCTGGGTCACGCTTAAGCATGCCTCTTTAGACACACAGACTCACACACACACAGACACACACACAAAGCAAGCAGTCTGTACCATTGTCAGCCCTACACCTCTGTTCTTTGCTAAGTCATGACCGCGTGGCACGGACGCACTATTTTTGGTGGCGCAACAAGTGTGCGTGTGCCCCCCCACCCCCTCTGAGCAGATGTCACCGCTTTTAGAATGCTGAACAAGGTTAAAGGAATAAGATGTAATAAGTAGGGCAGATAAGCTGATGAAGCTTGGGTACTAACTGGGACTAGTCTTTTATTATTTATTATTATTATAGTGTATCTTTTACCCAAAGTCAGCTAGGTTCCAGCTCCCCGTTATCCTGAAGAGTATGAGTGATATCTTAACGGCTGGATGGATGGATAATTGTTTTGATTGGCATACGTTAGTCAACTCGTCTTGTTCCCTGACCTACACCACTGAAAGGAAACGACAACTTGCACTCGTTGGCTTGTGTATCTTGGAGCGGAGCACTTATTTGCAGGTTCTAAAACAATCCAAATGACATAATTCCACACTGTTTATTTCTGTGTTCAGGTTGGTGTCGCCCCTTCAGGCTGTAAACATTGACTTGATTGTTTCCGATGAGTGAGACCTCCGTGCCAGCTGGCTGCTGCTATACGCGCTCTTGATTTGTACCCGATTTCATGGTCCAGAAGTGACGCCCCCCCCCTCCTCTTTCCGCCAGGGGATTACAGAGCGGGACAAATGGCATCACGTATGCATCTGGGAACAGCTGTGACTGCTGCCCGTTGCTCCCCAAACATCCACCAGCCGGCCCCAACGCCGCTCGGATTATAACAGCCGGACGGCCCTGGGAAAAGGGAGTGAGTGCATTGCAGCACAACTGAAAGCTATCAGGTAACACTCGTAAAATACCTTGATGTTATTGAGGCAATTATATTCTCCATTTGGTAGAATTCAAGGCGGGATTTTGTTTGTCACTACTGAACAACATTTTTGAATTTCCAATGATGACAGTAAATGATTTCAACATGGACGCTGGTAAATTCAATTATCTTGTGTATCGTCTGTCTACAGCGGCTGCATTTTGAACAGCAATTTCCATCATGCTAAATTTAAATGAGGGGGGGGAATGGATTTGCGTGATTCTCTCACCTTCTTCATGAGTCATTTTAAACACTCAGGAAAAAGTATTTATAGGTGAACTTCTTCAGCCTTCACACAGGGGGGGCAACATATTTCACGGAAGTTGAAGTCTATATCCTTGTTGTAAATAAGAAGGAGAAGGAATGGAGAAAATTAACATTTAATATGCTTTATCGCAAATTGTTAATTACCAGTCTGTTTTTCACTTACCGGTACATATCGTCGCTGCCATGTGAAAAACACTGATCTCCATTTTTTTTTTCATTTTCTTATTTTTACATGAGTGGTGTTTCCGCGTTACAGACATCGCATTAATGTGAAAATTTAAAACGTTTCCAAAATTGGAGGTAAGTGTTTTTCACAGGACAGCGACGATATGTATGTTTGAAAAGTAATTGAATGAAAGAAAATGCACTTTTCCTTTGTGACTTTGTTCTGGTCCTTTGGACCTTTCTTCTACCATTGCATAAGGCTATAATTATCATTATGTAGTGTACAACATGATCAATAGGTTTATGACAGCCTGTTTTGTACAGTTAGGATTACTTTGAGCACCTTGCTCATGCCTCTTGAGGAACTAAAAGGTACTGTACGTATATACAATACAATGGATAGAAAAAATGAGTGGGTTGTAACGGCATTACAGAGACATCATGTCAATTTTTAAAGCACTAACTAAATTCCACATTTAACTCGATGGAAATGTGAATGGAGTGACATTGTTTATATTCGGATGGAGCAGCATATTGAAAGATCGTCTCCAGAGACTCACCGGAGGCAAACTCACTCACCCGACCAACTTGGGCTCCATTACTTTTACAAACACCGAGAAAGACTAATGATGGCTGGAGGTGCTGTTGGTAAAATGTCAGTTTACATTGTCATCCATTCTCATAATGGCGTCTGCTGACAGGTGCTACAAACGATGCCCTGAATCTTGCTACGTACACATCTGGAGCCATCCTCTTTCCATCCGAGGTAAAAATGTTGACATCAACTTCAACTTCTGATTGCGCAGTGAGTTGTGTGTCTGTCTTGATGAAAATTGGCTACAAACATCACTCGGGTAAGAATATAAACTGCACGAGGAGAGAAGCAGGGGCAACTGAAGGCCATTCCCGATCAGTGCTGGGACACATGGTCGCGAAGACAGTGTTGAAGATGAATTCAGAATCTTACAGATAATAAATGTAGCTCATCTGTAGATTCCGTGTAGTAACTACCAAGTGGTTTGCAAATGTAAACATAACCAACAGTATAATTTCGCGAGTATTCCAAGTCTCTATCAATATGCTGAAGTGGTGACAGGTACCCAAAGTATTAGATAACAGACAGTATTTGAAGGATGACGAAATGAGGAAGAGAATTGATTTTACCTGACAAATCGCAGCAGCCAGCACACACGCTATCATCATCCTGCTGGCCATCCTCAGCACCTGAACTCACAAGCTCACCATTAAAAAGACCTCCTCCAAGAACAACTTGACTCTGTAAAGCGCAAACACAGCGCGAGCCTAAAAGCTGCCCTTCGTTCTCCGTGTCTCCCTCTTTCCTTCTGCCGGCATCTGTCCCTCAGAGCTCCTCCCTGCCCATAGCCGGGATATGTCTCATGTCGCGGGGTAAGGGTTAGAATTTCAGCAGTGGCCCTCCCATGTACCCCAGCACATGTGCCGTCACTCACAGTCCTGGCAGCCCGCAGACAGATGAAGAGAGAAGTGGGGCAGCTGTCGGTGGTGTAGACACAAGTAGTGTTTTTACCAGTCAACTAAGTCAGTCAACTTGTTTTTACACCACAAAACGACATGAAATGAAAATCACCCTTAAAGTAGAAGTCAACCCAAACATCGTTTTTTCAAGACTATGTTCTATGAGTCCACTCATTTTTAGCCATTTCTGGGGGCGGCCATTTTGTCACGTCTGTCAACTGAAAATGACATCACAACTGATCAGCGCTCAGGTAACAACCAATCACAGCTGACCTGTTTTCTGAAGCTGAGCCGTGATTGATCTAGTGCCCTTGTTCCAAGAGGCCACTGACATTTAAAGGGCAAAACTGAACAAAAATGCTTCTGAGGGAGCCCGGGAGAATGTTTTTGGCATTTTACAATGGTTTGTCGGGGAGAGTGTGAAGCTTAAGTGCTCTCAATACTACGTTCAAACACTCTTCAAGGCCTTCTGAACAGGTCTGCTCAAAGGTCAAAGGTTGTAATTGATCTTTGGAGGCGAAAAGATTTAGGAGGGCATTGGCCTCTCTTTCAACAGACACACACACATTTTCGTGTCGAACATCAACCCGGTAAATCCCCTCTGACCCGTCTCCGAAACTAAAATTAACGTTTTAACAATGAGATGCCTGGTGGGGAAGCGTGGCACCTACTCAAAAGCAAATTGACCACCCAAATTTAGCTCAGTGGATTATGAATCCACAGTAATGCACTAATAAAAATAAAATCGGATGTCACAACTTTGCATTGCTTCCTGTTGAAAGTAAGCAAGGAATTGAGCTAATTGAATGTGTTGGCAGGCCGACGGTGGGTGTACATGCGTTTGCGTGAGTTATAAAGGGGCGATATTAACACCACCTGTCTCTGTCATTTTAGGAGCATGAGTCGCCTTTATGTTTCTCTTTCTTCTCCCCACCCTCACACACAAACACACACACACTCGTCATTAACAGGCTCATACCACAGTGTGTGTGTGTGTGTGTGTGGGTGTGTGCGTGCGCGTTTGTGTGCATCGACGTGCCGATGCAGACGTCATGCAGAGTAAGAGTACGGAAAAGCCAGTCTTGAGGTCAGATACCACAAGCTTTATTTTGATCAAAGAAGAAATAGTCCAAACAAGCAAAAGGGATAGGGAGACCCTTAAAACAAATAAACAAGAAAAGTGGGGTTAACACGTAACGCCAACCCAAATAAAAGATTAATCGGATACAGTGCTATCCCCCCAACGTAAGAAAAGACACCCACACGCACACCCTCAATATATGTGAACAAAGAAACAACAAATAAATGGGGATAGTGGAACTCACCAGCCCAAACTAATACAACAATTTAAACAAGAAAAGCTTCAGCGTGCTAATCCTGCATGAGCTGGGTAGCTGTGGAGAAAAATAGACAAAGGTAATCCAATAACAACAATTCGCCTTGCCACCAATTACTTGTCATGTGCTGTGTGTCTGTCAAAATGAAAAGCATACCCAACATTTCCCCATCACTCCTTTATATCTTTTCCACTTGAGCGCTAATTGCTGTCGGGGGCTGCACCAGGTAGGCCAAATAAATGACAATAAATGTTCTTATTTTCTATTCTAGTCTATTCAAATCTATTCTAATCTAGTCTAGTCTATTCCGCTCTTGCTGTCGGTGTGATTGCTGTACTCGATTTCAGAGAGATCTATAAAATTGCCAGTTTTGTAGAGCAAAACTCTTTTTAAACTTTCTTGACAGTGTCTGCATATCATCGAGCATGTGCAGATGTGCTTGGTTCCCATTCAAGCACTCATTCACGTTCACATTATACACGCTTGCTGAGTTACTGCATCTAAATAATGCAACTTTATGGACATTAAGGGACTCAGAGGGGGTATTTGGGGCCGCACTCAGCAGCATTTCTCAGCTTCTCGTACTTGCTACTTACTTAAAAAAATAAAGGTTTTAAAATGTCATCCATATGGAGTCCTACCGGTGAGAAGATATGTTAGAAAATAATACCCCAAAGGGAAAGGCTGGTCCATGAATTGTATGTCTTACAGAGATGATTAATACTGACAAGTAAATGCAGACAATGGGCCCTTGGACTTGGATTACATTGCAGTAACTGACACTTACGGATATTGAATAAATGATTACCATACGCATTTAAAAAAATGTTTAGATGTTCATTCAGAACCTCGTAAAGTATTCTACTTTCCAAGCAAGTAGCAGTATTTGAAGAAAATAAATACATGGCAAATCACTTCTACTTTTTGCAATGTAAGTTAAATATAAAATGTACTTATTTTTTTATAACTGACTGTCTCCCTTTATCTTAATCCTTGATGATTATTACTTCACACACAAAAACAAGCACGCCAAATAGGAGCATTTTAATGAGAGCAAGAATTTATCGTTTAACATTTTACTTCAATGAGTGTGTGAGAAGGGCAAAACGGAATAGTGGTTAGCACGTCTGCCTCATAGTTCTGAAGTTCTGGCTGTGGTCTTTCTGTGCGCAGAAAAAATATATACACTATTAGGCCAACTCATGTTGTAGTATAATGCAGTGAGACCCGTTTAAGTGCAACAAGACATGACTGCTATCTCGTGGTGATTGGTGATATTACATCTTAAAACTACGGTCGAGCAGAAGTTTTTTGCAGTTCAGCAACCACGGGTCCGCATATTCGTGGATTTTTTTTCTTTTTTCAGCCCATGATTTTTTTTTTCCCAGTTTTTATGGGAACCGCCCACAATTTCCCCCAGTTATTCGTGGAAAACGTATATGGAATAATATTTATCAGCGTTTAAAAAAAAAAAAGGGAAAAAAAGGGGAGGAGATAATTGGGGGTTGGGGGCAAATAATCAAGAGTCCACCAGTTGCCGCCTGAAAGGGACAGAGGACTGTAACCTCCTAACCCTGATAACATAAATTACATCCAATAGTTTTCCGCCTGCAGAGGGCAGTGTTGCACCATAAAAAGAGAGGAGACAGGCGAGGACAAAAAAACAAAAACAAAAAAACAAAACACTGCTAGCAGACAGCAGACTCAAGAAAGCACATTTCGATCTGTATTCTCGAAGACAACAAAGGGGTGTGAAGAATAAAGCTACTCAACACAACTCTGCGATTTGTTTCGTCATCTAAATCTACAATTATCTAAATCTACAATTAAAATCGTTTGTTGTTTCGTTTACTAACCAGACACGTATTTATACTATTTGGCATTAAGTTTCTTAATGCGACTGCCACGTCTTTATCTGTTGCCGACATAAACCGGAGTAATGAAAAAATGCACTGAAGAAGCACAGGGCTCCAAGTGGTGTCGAGTGTGTGCGAGGTAGAGAGGGGGGTAGGTGGTGTAAGACTTCCCACTGCATTGCCTTCACCCCAGTCTGCCTCCACCGGGGTGGGTTGCCAATTAGAGCCAACAAATATGACACACTTGACTCTCCCGCTTGAACCATGGCTGGAGATAATAGGCCTCTTCCTGCAGCACGATCGATGACATTGTGTCCCAGGGTGCAAGTCTGACTCCTTGCACTCACGCGCGCACACACACACACACGCACACAAAACTGAGAGCGTACACTCTTTCCCTTCATTCTTCTCATAGCTGTCAGAGAGTAAAATGCCAGCTTTCTGTTTCTTTCACAGAAATATACAAGCACTAGACACTCTCAAAAATGCCTTTCTGCCCTCTTTCCTTCCCCACAAGAGAAAAAAGACCTTTTAATCCAAGTTGAAATAAAAAAAAAAAAAATGTAATGCGAGAAGCCAAAATACATAGTAGCTATATAGCTAATCCATCATCTGAGTATGCTATATGCACCAACTCCCAACACCACAGGGGACGCCTGGCTGTGTGAGGACACCTGAGTCATGGGGATTACACATATTACAGTTATGGATATCTGCTCTGCTTGGTCTAAAGTCAGAACATTTGCGACTTGCTGCCATTGTCCCTGACTTGCATGGTGATGTGGTTGTTACACTTATGGCTGGGGTCATTGCGGTTTAAGAGGAAGTCAATCCAAACATATTTTCTTAAAAAATATGTTCTATGCAAGCCCACTAGTTGACACAAGGCATTCTGATAAATATTGCATTTGTGGAATAAGAGTTAATCCACTTGTTTTTAGCCATCTCAGGGGACCTGTTTTCTGAAGCTGAGCCGTGATTGGTCGTTACCAGAGCCCTGAGTAGTTGTGATGTCATTTTCAGTCGACAGAAGTGAGAAAATGGCCGCCCCGTGAGTTGGCTAAAAATGGGTGGATTTTGCTGCTTTACTCATATTCCACAAACGCAATATTAATTAGAATGCCGGATTGCAACTAGCGGGCCTGCTGTGAACATATTCTTGAAAAAAATGTGTTTGGGTTGATTTCGGCTTCAAGAGGAACATACCAAGTCAAAATTGAAAAGCTGTGTGTGATGCAAAGCCACCCATGAAATGTCATATCCTTCATCCCTGAGCTCTTAAGGGTGGTTCTGTGAGTCCATCGGGAAGAGGGACAGAGAGAACGATATTAGAAAGGAGTCTGTATGGCTTTTTGGGTAGATGGTATTGGGGGGGTGGGGGGTGTAATTGCGGAGAGGGCTGGTTTGCAGCAAAGGGGAGGAGGGGGTGGTTTTCAGGGTAGGGTTGACAGTCGCATGCATGTGTGAGGCTAATTTGCCTCCATCAGCTGTCACAATCGGAGATGTCAGGGCTAGTTTGGCTCTTGGTCTTTCTCGCTCTCTCTCGCTCTCTCTCTCCCTCGCTTGCCTCCTCTTTGCTGGCAATGTCATGTTGTCAGCCCACATATGCTTGTCTGTGGTATGGGGGGGAGGGATGGTGGGAGTTTTGGATGGGGGAGGCTCCGTCTTTTTCCTGTCGCTGTCGACACTTGTCTTCTTGTTTCTGCGCCGCTAACAGTGGTCGCTTTTAACCCCATCAACTGTCTCCGTTAGGCCTCTGCTGCTCATCCCTCCGTATGTCTGATAAGGTCCTCCAAGAACGGCCCCATATTCTCTGACAGTGTTTTCTTGTCCTGTTGTGTCTAATGCAAACAATAAAAAAAAATATGTTCCAACATAATATGTTATTTTAGGCAGGAGACTCATCCTAATGTCTCCTCCTCACTTATTACACCTAACTGCAAAATGAATGACTAAAGCAGAGATAGGCAACTTAAACTTAAACCAGATGCATGACATAAATGCTATTTTAAATACGGACAAAAAAACTGAAAAATAACCAGATACTGTGAAAAAATCCAGTGCAATGGGCTCTCTTGCATAAAAATTGCCATTCAAGGATGGCACAAAACTGCTGAACATCAAAAACAACATTAAGTGCAATAACTCATTTTGTACATTTCTTTCACAAAAAAAAAAATCAACCCACTCAAAATTGGAATATTATTGAGGTATTATGTTTGACCTGCATATTATTCCAAATCTGCAAAAAAATAAATAAAAGCCGATTAATGGGCAGTATAAGATCCAGTGAAAGTGCAACCAAGGCATGTCTGTCATCTAGTGGCGATAGGTGATATTACATCTTAAAGCTAGAGTTTATGTTGATGTTTATTGGATCCCCATTAGCTCTCGCAATATACAAGAGTTAATCTACCTGGGGTCCATACAAGCGAAAGGCAAGACCATGCATATTCGCAGTTCGGCACCAGTTGATTCGCATATTCACTAATTTTGCCCCCTAATATTTTTTAAGATTTGGGATTTTTCCCATTTATATATGAATGTTTTATAATCCATAATTTGGATTCCTCACTCATTTTTCGTGGGAACATATACATTTAATTTTTATCTGCATTTCTCGAAGAATTTTCTGGGTTTATAAAAAATAAATGAAATAAATTACCCAACTAGTGTTTTGGGGGATTTACCCCCCCCCCCCCCCCCCACCCCCCAAAATTAATCGAGGAGCACACTAATTGGCGAGTCTTGCCTCAGGTCGCCTGACATTCTGACACTTCTAACAGATTGTTATGGAGCAGATGGAAAGACAAAAGATAAATAAAAGGTAATGTTACAAAGCAAAAGAGAACAAATTACAAACCAGTGGCCTCGTGTGTCCCGAGCAACATGGCAAAGACAAGCAGTCAAGTGTTGTATGAGAACCTGCACTTTCACTTCAGTGACCCGCCCCCTGGCACTTCATTCTACCTGCCAATCAAACTCTGCTTTAACTCCTCCTCAGTTCCTTTCTCAAAACTGACAGTGAAAGCCCTGGATTGGCCATTTACACACCACCCTCCGATATTCACATACCCCACACAAGGTCCTTATCTTTACGCAATGCCAATGGCGTGCGCCATCTTAACCATAAAGAACTTTACATCTCCGCATGAATGGATGATTGCCGAACATTCTGCGACAGGCCTCGTATGCTCCCTTCATGAGCTGGATTGCAAGATTGTAAGACAAATACAGGCTGCCTTTTGAATAGAGCAGCTCAAATCTCACATTGAGAGCAGAGTCTGTGAATTTTCTCTCAAATCATTTACTCATCAAACTAAACAATATCTCCTCACAATCTTACGGCTGCCATTCCTGTAAATTGTTACATATTTAGTTTGACTGACTGAATGCATACTGGAGCAAAGGGTCAGTGAAAGTTTGGACAGACGGCCGTTTAAAATTAGAGGCGGACCGGCCTATAGACAGGTACATTTTTTGTAAAATGCCCAGCTCTGTTATTTTCATAATATGCAACTAATTCCTGGGATTGGCTGGCAACCAGTCCAGCGTATTAGTTAATTTATATTATAATTTCTATACAGTATTCATTTACATTGACTCATTCACTGCCATTGACAAATTTACTCATATTTTCACAGTCCAGCTATTCAGTCCCAGGAATGCATTTACAATTCTTTTCAAATGTTACGGTAAAAGAGGGTCTGAAAATGTCCGGCAGTGAATGACTTGTGCACGACAAATGGAGGGATGCAACAAATGCAACCAATTTAAATGTGTGTCTGTTCCCCCCAAATTCAAGTGAAAAACATTTTCTACTAAATTCTCAGAATAGTGATACACTTTACAAGCATGAGTCATATTCAAAAACCCATAAACGTGTGCATCACACAGGTCACATGATTGAAACCTATGATTGACAAAACAATAAACAAGCAGAGAGAATACACATCTTCTATATTGTCACTCTTTTTCTCTCTCTCACACACACACATGCTCGCACAACCCCCTTACACACACACACACACCCCTCATGGCTCAGAGTGCTCTTGCCTCAAGTGCTCCCTTGCTGAAGCTTCCACAGCAGGCAGGCACGGAGACAGTCTGAGTGCTTTGCTGTATCACACACAGTCATCACTGTCAGAGCCATTGATTTGTCAACAACATAGTGATACACTGTAGATGGATAATAGCTCATCTTGTGTACAGTTGCTGCATGTTGCCGGACAGCCAAAAAGCATCTGTTGTTGTTTTTCTTCCTCTCTTTCCTTCCTCTACCTCCCAAACCTCCCTCTAAACACCCCTAACACACACACACACGCATCCCTGCAGTTTGAAAACAATAAAAGAAAAGCAATGTGTCTTGTTCTGCTACTAAATAGCTGTCTGCTTTGTGTCTCTGCAGGTAGCTGCACATCAGTGACTCGTCCATCTATCACACACAGCATGGCCAACAAACATCCTGCTATACGGATGATCAATTCCCCAGCTTCAGAAAAGGCCAGACAGAGAGATGGATGGATATGAAGGGAAAGAGACAGCTTAAGGTTTTAAAATAGAGAGGCGGGGAGAGAGGCTGAACTGGACCGAGACTACATAAAATTGAAAATGAAATCAAGTCAGGAAATTGTAAAAAGGATGCAGAAAATAGATTCAGGAAAATAAACGCACCTGAGTGAGTAGTGCACATATTCCAATTCTGCTCAAGTATTTGACTAACAACTATTTCCCTTAAATTCCCACCTTATCTGGGTTGCGGCTGCATGAAGAAGGGGCTATCTGCCGTGTGACTGACAGCCTGCTGCATCTGATAGCAATCCACTTTGATTTGGTAAAAATATGCAACGTAACAGAATCCAGACAATTTAAACAGACTAAAAGTAAGACGATTTAAGATGGACAAACACTGGCTGTGCACATGGATACACAATCGCTGTAGTTTAAATTGCAATTCCATCGGCCCACGGGTGGGCCCACGAGTGGGTGTTCGCGTCGTGCCCGCGGGATGACTCGCTATACACAGAACAACTTCGAAGCATTCCCGGGCATGTTTTCCGCAGATTCGAATAATACCAAACATTGCAATGCAATCATGTCTGCAGGCTCGGCAAGCATTTAAGTCAAAACAAACGCTAACACACAAACAAATATGGAACTCACCATTTCAGGCTCAAAGGTCCGACACAATTTCATAATCCATCAGAAATGATCATTTTACATCGACAAGGGTCCAGTAAAAGTATTCCAGTAATATAGTTAGTCCACAACAAGCCTGACATCCATAAAGCCACGTTACTAGCTGCTCCAACCGTTACATGTTGATATCAGATACGCATATTTTGTACATATTTTCCATCATAGATTGAGTTAGCTTTGACCATTTAGCCACACGAGATTTCAAAACATAAACCGGACCTTAGGTTTGATTGATTGCTTACTTGATCCAATAAACGAATGTTTCCCGTGTCAAGAGTTCAACAACAGCCAATGAATAAATTACGTGCGTAATTAGTACCACCCCTGCATATGGACGATTCATTAGTTGTGTTTGCAGTCACAACCAAACTTGCTAAGATGGTGATTGACGCATTCAACGGCCAATGAATCATTGTCAAATTTGAAAAGGAATTGGAGGAGCCTTTGAGCTGCAATCCTGTTGTGTTATTTTAGTCCACCACGCTACTACATAATTTTCCAGACAGATTTAAAAAAAATAAATAAAAAAATAGGGGGACATAAAATCCGCCTTCTTTTATGTATTCAAAGTTCCATAATTCAGTGCCAGTTGCACTTAAAAAGATTCTGATTGTTGAGGAGAAAAATTCAAAGTGTTATCTTCAATAACCGACCAAAACTGAAAAAGGTTCAAGTACAGCTTCAATTTACTTTGGATGCACCTTTTTAGGCGTTCAGGTAAAAATGCCAGGTGTAATTGCAGCGGGTTGAGCATTGCTGCAAGAATCACAGACACACTCAGACTTGTGCACTTAGCAAAAGGACATTTGCACGGAGCCAGAGAGGAAGACAAGCGGAGGACGCTGCAAAAGACACACCGAGAAGGAGAGGGCGGCGAGGGGCAGCCTTTTGTTGTTCTGCCGCTTGCGTGCCCTCTGACCTACAAAAGAACCGTCTGCAAAATGTCGCACAAAACCACGCGCGCGGCTACAAATGGCACGAGACAGACAAGCAGGATGGACCCGGGGACACATTTCCGCATGGACGCCCTCGTGTGTGGAGCCAGTCCGGCCCCGTTCTGCCCACAGGCCCTCCCAGACAGGCCACTCGAGTGAGTGACCCACCCTGACTAACACTGTGTGGCAGGGGGACCTCGAGACAGATGTTCCCTGCCACTGGCATGGTGCTGAAAAGAAGACACTCTCACTATGTGTCGGTGTGAAGAATGGGGGATTCAATGAGGGAAATGGAGTGCTTGAATGTAGGGCGGGGCAAGTTAATCGGCATTTCCATTTTGGCTTCCCTTGACCATAAAAACATTCTAATTGAAGAAAAATGACTGATGAGTCGAACGGCACAGTGTGTTTGCAGGTTTCCGACGTTGTAAAGCACTGTGTTGCTTGCGCAGCCAGCATGTGACATGTACGAGTTTCTGCCCTCCTCGAGAGTGCTTTGAACTCTTTAACGTCACCCCAGTTGGACTCGACTGTAAAAGTAAACACACAACGAAAATAACCACATTGTACATTTGAACATACAGTAAGTCACGCTTTGTTTTAGAAAGAACGACAGCGCTAGTGCTAAAGTCAATGTCGTATCCCATTGACATGCTAATGGCTAATAAGCAGTGATGTAAAGGATTTCGTAAAAGCATAATGTTGTACATTTGACAACAATGCAAAATTAATGTTGTACATTTGACAACTTATTTGACAACTTATAAAGTGTACATAATACAAACAATGATATTACAAAGTGCAAAGCAGAGTTCTTTGCAATGAACAACACAAGGAATGAAGTTAAACGGTAATACAAGGAATAAAATTAAATGTTAGCGTTATCTTCGTTCCGTGTGCAGTTGTTTTTCAAGAAGGCAAGGCCTGCTGTCTGATGGAGGCGGGGCCCACCTGCCAGCGCCGCTTGACACACAAGGAGCGGGGGACAGAAGGGGAGGGGTTAGGGAAACAATAGGTGGTTGCTGCAACATATTAACAACCGCGTAGCATTAATTGATTAAAAAAATTCAAAACAATTCTCACTCCCGCTGTACCGACCAGTCCGCCTCTGATACTGGGGCACGTGCAGGAACAGCTGTTATTTATTTGTATTTATCCAAAGTATTTTTTATTGATATTATTTTAGTATACTATTATTTCACTTTGCTATTATTTTTCTTGTTCTTTCAAGTTATATTTAAGTTGAGTTTTCAAGTATTTAAGGATTTTTTTTTTAAATTGTCTTACCAACACACCTTTCCACATGACATGGCACGAAATATGATACCCGATGTCCCAGGTTAGCCTAGGTAATTTGGTTTGCAAGAGGATTGAATTGCACATGATATTGAATATTTAGGTCATTGTTTGTACCTGACCCCCCACAGTATTTGAGTATTGGTAGTTGAATAAGTAACATTTTGAAATCAATGAATTGCTTTCTATAATCGTGATTTCACTATCAATCAAAATAATCTTGATTGTTATTTTTTTTCCATAATCAGCCCTACTTAAATGGTAATGTTGAGAAGAAGAGGGAGGAGCTGCGGTGGCGCTGCTGTAATCGGCGAAATAAATCAACAAAGAGCCATCGCTGGTGATGGCTACTTCAGCGCCATTAGGAATCCAGTCATGCGTCGCCTTGTCTGAATAGTCAGCAAATGCAGACTGACAGCAGGAGGAAGAGAAGGATTTTTAATCTTCACCCTTGAATCACTGTTTTACCTCCCCTCCATTTTTAATGGCCACACTCATCGTGCCAATGCATGTAACCCCCAACCTCAAGGGTCCACCTACCGGCCCTGCCTGCATTGAAGTCATGTTATGAGACACTACTGAGTAAATGTCTTGAATATGAATATTTGTCCATAATTTTGCATTGTTGTACCTAAGCAAGAAAGCTTACTAGTAGTGCTGTCAAGCGATTACATTTTTTAAACTAATTAATCGCAAAATTAATTAATCGATTAATCACATTTTTCGACTACAATTTTTTACGAAGCTTGGAGTCGATATTGATTTGAGTAAAATCTTGGAATTAATGTTGGGGGAAAAAAGTATATTTCGATTCAAATATTGTTCTAATGGCTTTCTTTGACCCTGGATACGATTATTTTCCTGTAAAATACAACAGTTGAACGACCGAAGATGTACAACTAATACGGTATTTGAATTTGGCATTGCAAAGTGTGCAAAATATTTTGGATTTCTCCAATGAGCTGTCGAGCAACTTTTTAAAGTAAAACTACGTAAAAGTCCGTCTTTGCGACAGTGACTCTCCTCTACGTGTGGCTGCACAGTAACAGAGGTCAGCTGCAACAGGAAGTAAATAAAACGGAGTTAATTTTTTTTAGTGCGTTATAAAATTTCAATGAATTTCCATAGTTCATGCTTTAAGTTTGACAGCCCTACTTATTAGTAATATTCCCTCCTTTTGAATGGTTGCTTGTATAAAGTGTGCCCTGCGATTGGTTGGCAACCGTCCTGGGAACACTCGCCTCTCGCCCAAAGTCACCTGAGATTGACGCCAATCCTCCCACGACCCAAACGAAGACAAGTGAAATAGATAGAGATAGATAAAACTTATACCAAAGCTAATAAGAACAAAACTAACTATTTAAAAAAAAACGGACAAACCTGATCTAAAAACAAATGAAAACTAACAGAATTAATAATAAATAAATAAATAACTATAATGAGAAAACAAAAACTCTTATAACCCTGACACATTGTTGCGGGGGCAACTGCGCATAAATGAATGCGATAAAACCAACTAACGGTGTCTTGTAGTGTACATGCAGTCGTATAAAAAGACCAAAGCGTGAGCACTACATGCAGGGTAATGCTGCACATTTCTCCTCTCAGCTGCCATTTTAATGAGCAGTCAAAATGGCCACATTTGAATAATTAATATGCGGGCCCATTAACAAGGCATTAGAATGCATTCTATTTCCTATTGATTTTTTTCTTCCTATCCCTTTTTTTTTTTTTTTTTTTCCTCAGTTGAAAACTTTTACTCCGCCCGTAGACCACTGCGCGTCCAGCGCTGCGAGTGAAATATGGCTGCTGCTGTTTAAATGTCAGCTTTGTAATTACACATGGAGCCACGAGCCGGGCAATCCCCCGGCCTGAAGGCCTCTGATTTATGGTCAGCCACTGATGGCAACAGCACAGACACATACAGACAAATGCATTCACACATCAAAATGACTTCACCGAATGCGCGCACACACAAGCTATCCCCCCCCCCCCCTTTATTGACTCCATGAGCTTTAGCCAACAGGTTTATGCTTTAGCAATGTAACACTAAACACCGCAGCAAAACATCATTGTGTCATTTTTTAGGACACTTGGTGTAATTAGATGTTTCTTCGAACGGCATGCTTACATACTACAGGAAGAAGATGTTGATGCTCTTCAGGTAAAACAAATAAACACATACAGTACGGAGCAATAGCATCAGAAATAATAATTTAGAAGCCCAATCTTGTTCAAATTGATTATCAATTATGCATAACCGTCCAACCAAAATCAACAATAGTTATGGTTAAAAAAAACCTGAAAAATAACCTAATAAATTCTTAAAGTGGAAGTCAACCGAAACATTTTTTTTTTCGATAATATGTTCTATGCCGGCCCACTAGTTGAAACATGGCATTCTGATAAATATTGCGTTTGTGGAATAAGAGTTAATCCTCCCGTTTTTAGCTATTTTTGGGGCCAACCACGGCTCACCTGTTTTCTAAAGCTGAGCTATGATTGGTCATTATCCGAGCCCTGAGCATCTGCGCACACCCAGGCCCACCCACGCTCCGCCCCTGATGTCAGGGTAAAAGAGGGTCTGAAAATGTCTGGCAGTGAATGAGTTAAGTGTAAGTAAGAGCTCCATAAAGTCTTATCTGACGGCTAACACACACATTATTTGACATCTATAGATTGTACTGACTTTACACTACTCTCGGCAGGCCGAGTTTTACAACAATGCAAAGCGATCAAGGCGGCAATTACGCAATGGTCAAAACATGCCTCACAAATGTGCGTATTTGACTTCCATTGTATTCTGCCGTTATACTGCCGTGTGGTTTGCTTAATCCTGACGATTCAAATGTCCAAAAAGCACACATTTTACTGCATTGCTACAAACCAGCTCTGTTTTGTCTCACACTTTTGCGGCCCTTTTTGTTCAGTGGTCTAACTCATTGCAGTGGCACGTGTAACACCCTGGTTCAATACAGCCTCCCGCCCCACCCCACCCCCCGCACGCCGTCCATCAGCCAGATTGTAGGCACAGATACCTGCTGGGAAAAGCAATCTATATGTGGACGAATGGAGGAGGAGAGGCAAGCGAGGCTCAGATCAATGGCCAGATATTGATACACGCAGCCACGCGAGGAGAGTACAGTCCTTCTCAAGTCATTCTCCCTCTAAGTGAAAAGATTAGGAATCTAGATGAGATGCCGAGTAAGATATATTTACGCGTGAAGGGGGGGGGGGGTGGCGGTTGATGTGAGAGTCTGCAAGACACATACTAGATAAGGTCGGATATAAAAAAATAAATAAAAAAAAGTAGAAGGCGCAGGCTCATTGTTGAAATGGACTCCCCGCCGTGGAACTCGGTGTTGTTGTGAGCGCCGAGCGTCAATAATAAATGCCTCCATTACGCTTGATCGAGGCGACTCCGTGACCCCTGCCGACTCGCCCTCATCTACCTTCAATTACACTGAATCAAACACAAAAGACTGGAAAACACACATGCTGCCGCGCAGTCCGTTTGCAGACATTCGGCGGCGTCCGATTTGGATAGCTTGAGAATCGCAGATTTTGCTCGTGTAAACTACGAGCGTCTCGTCCAAAAAGAAATGGCTGGACGTGCAGGTGTTTTATAGTATTTGTGCCTCTGATCATTCATCGAGCTGATCGATCACTCTCCCAGCAGCTCTTATTAATGATCTTGTCAGCCGGCCTGCTCTTGGGTGCAGCCGCTTGTCCAGAATGATCGATCATTAGCTAGCCCGCCTACTATTTATTCTCTCGTGACCTTGTCTCTCCATTGTGGAGTGGGCCAACTTATGAGAGCTCGTGCGTGATAAAATCCACTATTGATTCTCTGTTTTTTTGGGACAGTGTTCAACTGTGAAAAAGTGATGCATTAATACTGCCCTCTTCTCTTCATATACAAGCAATGATGAGGGAAAGAGAAAAAAAAACGAACTTTAGGTACACCTACTGGTTCACACTGTCAGAATATACATATATATATATACTGTGTATATATGTGTATATATGTGTGTGTATATATATATATATATATATATATATTTATATATATATATACATACATACCCAGTATATATTCAAGTCAATTCTGAGGTCAGTCTGAACCCAACACAAGACAAGGGTTAAATATATATATATACATATATATATATACACGGTATATATATGTATGACTACATTTTGCCAATGTGAACCACTTTGTGAGTGCTATCTGAATAAAATGCGCCACTGTATTCAAGCCTTTTCTGTCCACATTATAAATTATGAATGCCACGATTAAAAGATTTCAAACTATTTGGATCGTGGCCAGCATGGTGGAACAGTGGTAGGGATGGCTGGTTCACAGCTCTGAGTCTCAGATTTGCCTAACATGGCTTCTCCGGGGCCTTAATCGTGCTTAACACAACATCTAAGTGTTTTTCCACTTTCTCGTATAATTTCCGTACCCTTCGCTTCAACTAAAGACAGCGTCGGTCAAAACAGAGAATTGTTGTCTTGGATCTGACTCAAGTTCCGGTTTGCAGGTGTCCCGAATGATGTGAATGCAAAGCATGGAGGCAGAGTAAAAAGTTCGCAAGAAAGAAAGAGTGGGAAAAGGTCAACAGCCGTGAAGGAGGAAATAAAGAGAGAGAAAGAGAGAGAGGGGGCGAGCCGGAGCCGCAGGCTGAGCCACCGATGTGAATGTAGCTTTAGAATAAACATGAGCAGCGTGTAAACAACAAGAGGCCACCTACAAGCATCTAGCATGCACCCACACAGGCCTTCTGGGGTTCTGGCTTCACCATGTGCGTCTGTACGGACTGTGGGTGTCCCCGAGGCCTGTCGTGCTCCCATCCCTCCTCCTCATACACAGTTCCAAACATAAAGCCCCTCGTGGTCATTAAGTAGCTGCAGGACTGGAGCCTTTTGTGAATGTCAAAAGTGTGCATGTGTTTTGATTGCATGTGTGTGTGTGTGTGTCTGCAGTATACGCAAGGGGTCAGCGGGATGCGGGTGCGCTGCTGTGAATCCAGAGGCAGTTCTTTTGTGTTGTTTGCTCGTCCCTATTTGAAGAGTAGTGATGGGAGCAACTTCGTGATGGATGTTTGCAGCCCTGTGACAAAGTAAGACAATGTTGTGGTGGATAAAAAGGCACTGAATCATCATTAGAGGCGTTTCAAATATGCCGTACTTGGCGCCCGTATTAGTGAGGGAAATACAGCACAGCTTTCAGTTTGATGCAGTGCAAGCAGTTCTACACCGTTGCAAACTACAGCGAGAATCACTGGCTCTCCAAAGACAACTTTTAAAAGGGATCATCTCAGTGGCCGCAAACATATGAAGCAGTAAAAAAAACAAAAACAAAAAAAACTGTCACATTTATACAATTTTGAAAGATATATTGACAACGCTGGTCAACACACATTTTGGTGGCAAGAAAGCTAAAATGATTTGATGACATTGTTTTTTTCCGAATTGGGTCGAGTTTTTCAGATACTGTATGTATTTATTTCATCTTTATGTCTAAAAAAAGTGCCAATAAAGCACAAGTTAGGATATCGGTATTGTCTTTATGCTACAACTTTGATCGGGCTGTATTTGTCTTTCATTTTTGATATGATATCGTGAAAGACAACAATCGTTAACGCAGAGAGCCTTCTATATGCAAATCATGTTTCATGTGAAAAACAAGCAAAAACTCTGAACTTTTAGTAACGATCAAAGTACATTTTGTAAACTGTCAAAGCACATTAATTATCAATCAATTGTTAGAAACATTTATCTCCTTAAAAAAAAAAAAAAATAGAGCCAATTCAAAATAGATTTTCAGACTCAGCAGCTCAAAATCACCCAGGAACCATTAAAATATCTTCGTCACTCGAATGTATTTATTTTTTTGGGCCAGTGTAATAGTAGAATAAATATGGAACACATTAACAGCCACAATATGTAGTTTGTAATACGCAAACTTTTCTTATTGCAGAAAAGATATAGAGCTACCAGCACACTTTGGGTGAGAAGTGGGGTGCACCCTGGACTGGTTGCCAGCCCACCGCAGGGCACATACAGACAAACAACTGTCTACACAATTCAGAGGCTTTAATGAATTAACCTCTCCTTATGTTTTTGGAAGGTGACAGGAAGCCAGAGCACCTGGAGAAAATGTTCACGAGGAGAACATACAAACTCCACACAGGAAGACTGTAGCCCAGATTCAAACTCCGTACCTCAGAACCGTGAGGCTGATGTGGTAACCACTATTCCACCTTGCTAGCTAATTGTCACGTTTCAAATAACACACATTAAAATTCAACTAGATGAAGCAATTTCTGGAGAAATGGCATGTAAATGCTAAAATGCTAAAGGGAAAAATATAGAAATGTGGGATGATATCGAGTGAAGTGGAATGTTGTTGAAGGATAGAAAATTGTGTCGAATAGTGTTGAATGATTTGGAATGAGATTGAATGATATTTATATGATAATATAGAATCATCTTGAATGTAAGTGGTTAAAATGTGCAATATGTTGGTTAAAAATGAGGAATAATATTCAATGATATTGAAGGATATTTAAGTATATTGTATTAGGTGAAATAATTTAGGTGAAAAATGTGCAAGATGTGCGTGACAAATGTATAATATCAGGAATGTGGGGATTGTAGGAATTTTTGAAATTGTTCCCAATGTGAATTAAATGAGCTGACATTTTGAATTTAGAATGGGAACAAACTGTTCAATGTCTCTTTGGAAATAAATGGGTAATTATTGAGTTAAAAATGTAGAATGGTGTGCGATGTGGATTTTTTTTTTTGCACATCAAATATATCAGGTTGAATGGCAATCTGATTTGAGCTGGAATATTTTGCAAAACACTCCCCCTCAACAATGAATGTGGATTTTTTTTTTCTGGAGGTGAAAAATGTGAAATTGTGGTAAAACTGTGAATGATAGCAATGAGAAAAATAATAGCCCATGCTGCGTGAATTTTTGGAATATGTTGAAATCGGTCGAGAAATACAGGATTTGTTGGACAAAGGATGAAAAACGGATAGCGATAGCTTTGACAGCATATTGAAATGATAAAATGTTAACCGATGTGCTTCTGCCTGCATTGGTAGATTTGTCTCAACAGACATTAAATTAGGAAAAATGCCCCCAGCAAATGAATCCACTAAGACTAAGTGATCCAATGAAGTGTCATTTCAAAACTGTGAATAAGGAAATGTCATTTACAAATGTAATGCTATTTCAATTTTTGGTGCATTTGTGAAGCCAGCTGGTTTGCGTTAAGACCTTATGTGGCCATCATAAAATCATCACGCAGACACGCTGCTGTAAAAAGCCGAATATTGACCAAGGGCCACCAAAACCGTGTCTAACGCCACCCGTATGTGACCAAACTGTGTGTGTGTCACACCTAAACAAGCTCACCAGTGTCCCCCATAAGCCATCCTCTTGGACCCTGGGGTCCAATAAGCAGCCATCTGCAAACAACCTCTTCCACCATGCACCAGCAAACACAGGCACAAGTGCGTGCGGGTGTGTGTGTGTGCGTGTGTGTGTGAGGTGGAGTATAGTTCAAGGACACGAGTACTTGATCAAGCTTCAGTCGAGGGAATAAACAGGCTCCCCTCCTCCATGTGAACATTTTAACACTCACACACACCTATAGCGCAAAGTTATTTTAGTTAACGAAAAATAAATAAAGTATGAAAAAAAAACAACTTTGTCATTAATGAAATAAAATGACGAAAATGCTTTTTTTTAAAAAAAAAAGAAAATTAACTGAAACTGTATTTCGCTAACTATAATTATAGTGAAGATGTCCTGTGTTTTTGTCTTTGGCAATTAACCTCATACATGAGCCTTTGGGGTTGATTTTCAAAGTATTTATTTCGGTATTACAGCGCGGCCTTTAGCTGGAAGAATGACGGTCGAACAGTCGTCTGCGAGTTATTTTTTTTTTTTTTTACTGAGTGTCCACCGAGGGGCAACTTGGCAAACAAGGGATGGAAAAGCGAGACCAACCTATCGTTATTTAAGACGTTAGCGTTGTGACGCAGCTAACTTTTCAAGCAGTATTTTGCACTGCACTTATTGTAATAAGCACTTATTGCTGGGAACTAATTCTTGATAAAAATGTGTTTGGGTTGATTCCCGCTTTAAGGACCGCCAGGCAGACAACACACTGTCGGATTGTCGAAACTTCACAAAATTTCTAGAAGCTTCTGGTTCATGTCCGTTTACGTCCTCTTTGCAAAATCTTTGTTCGTGCAAGTAGATTTTTGACTGAATGATTTTCTCGGTTTCTATCGTACGCGTTTTGGGTGTTCTTTGGCAACAAGCTAATTCCGTTTACGTTATTTTCCTTGCCTTTAGCGAGCGCTTTGTTTTTTCCTGGTTCATTTGGAACCGGCGTCCCGAGTTGTACTTTGTCGGTCCTGCGTTTGTGTGTAAATATATATATATTTTTTTGTTCTGCTTTTATATCCCCATCATTGTGGTTTACACCAGAACATAACACCATGAAAACTAATTAAAAACGAGTACAACCCTGCTATAGCGCACTTCTGACAACGCACTTCGGGCTGAGTTCGGACCTTCTGCTGTTGGCGGCCCGCTAGGCGTGAAAGGCGATGCCTTGCCGCCCGTGGCCCTGGCCCACTTCCAGCTGCAGTGTGGGTGGTTGGGTGGGGCAGCGGGGTGGGATTCGGGGCCACGGACGCCGTCCTTTGGTGCTCCTGCTTGCTCATCCATCCTAGTCTGCCAGCCCACAGATCGATAGCTCTGCTCTCTTAATCAGGTCTCTGGTGGCTGTGGGCAGACCAGTACGTGTGTGTGTGTAGACAGGAGCTTGTTCCATGTGATGGTTGCACTTGTGTGTCTTTCCATCTAGGAATTCTCTGGCTGTTCATTAGGTTTGTTTATCCTGACTGGATCGTCTTTCATTCCCCTTCTTCTTCCAATATTTCCGATTGTCCCGCCCTCTCATAGCTCCTGCGTGTCTTTTCTTTGGTGCCGTTGCACACCGGGGCGCACTCGAAAAGGCGTCTCAAGAGTCAAGTCGGCCCCGCTGCAATCTGTTATGAGTCGTGATGAAGACGGAGGAGGCCGAGTGTTGGGGAAATTGTGATGGGAAAGGATGAGAGGCGAGAAGAGCTTGCGGTGCAAGAGTTGGGATGAAGTGTTGGGCATCCAGCTGCGGTGCTCAAGAATCTGCCGCCAGGCCCCCGACGCACCTGTGTCACCACAGCTGCGCACACACATTCATATAAAACAAGTGTAGCACATAACTCATTCAGTGCCAGCCATTTTCAGACCCTCCTTTACTCAACTACATAAAAAAAGAATAAATAAAAACAATGGCATACCAGGGATTGAATGCTTGGATTCTTAAAAAAAAAAAACATGAATAAACGTCCTTGGCATTGAATAAAAGAGGAAACACTTCATTCAATCGTAATGCTTTATTTTTTATTTTGAGTCAGCAAGGCTGCATCTATATTGTGCTGTACATTTCCAACTATGATTTGGACAGCAGCATTTAGGAATTCAATATGAATTCAATATCCTTCCATGTCAAATAAATCATTGTCCTACAGATTAATTTATTGGCTATTATTTATTTATAGACATCAAAAACACATGTAAATTTCCTTAGAGGTAAGTATCGCATCACAGCTGTCAAAAATAACGCTGGTCAAAGCCCAATTTGAATCAGTGATGGCTTGTGTGTGTGTGTATGTGTCCCAAAATATATTTTTGAGACTAATTAAAAAAAAAAAATCACATTACTTTTTTCCTAGCAAATCAGGTTTTTGAGATGTTTTCATTTTTTTGTTTTTAAGTTTGACCCATAAATGCTTGCGCAATACCGACTTTACCATGCATTGTAATTTATAGCTATTTTTCAGAAAAAATGCCACCTTTTGCTAATTCATAAATATGACTAAATATATTACAATACTATTTTTTATTATTCTTCTTATTATTATTTTTAATATTATTATTATTATTACAAAACTCCGAATGGCAAAAAATTAGAAAAAAACATAAACACGTTTCTGGGATTGATTGGCTGGACTGTGAAAAGACAAGTAAATCTGTCAATGGCAGTGAATGAGTTAACAATAATAATAATAACAATATTATTATTATTATTATTATTATTATTATTATTATTATTATTATGAAAAACCTGATCTGCTAGAGAAAAAGATTCGGAAGTAACGCAAAAAAAAATCATGTAGAAAAATTGACTTGCCTCTCGGATTAAAAAATATGTAGTAAAAATGTGTATTTCCAACAAAACATCATTTTTAACATCCTTGCCGCAGAGTTTGTGTCTCCTAAAAGTCATTTGCACTCTACATGATTGAGCATGATGTCAATTTCGTCATGGACGCGTCACTCTGTTGGACTAGGGCCACAACACTAAACACACAGCTTCGAAAATGTCCTTTTTTTGGTTTGTTTTTAAATAATACTTAAGACTGACAAACCTTATGAGGGGAGGCAATGTTCACGTGTTGTCAGCCCTAAAAATACAGCGGCGGGAAACGGTGTCATCCAGTTCATTGAGCTGCATTCATGGGAAGAAGTGTCTTAGGAGGTCCTTCTTGTTGACCTTGCCCATTTGGTTCCTCGGTATCTCGTCCACCAGAAGCAGGCCTGTGGGGATGGTGTAGGGCGCCATGCGCTCTCTGCAAAGACATCAGCAACATGCACGGACGTTAATGCACTTAAGACTTGTTTACTGCTCACTGCCGAGCGTAGATACGTACGCAAACACGCGAGGCTCCGAACGGCGGGCGACGTGACACACAACGGTGTGGCGCCTGTGCGTGGCGCCTGTGCGTGCGCGTATGCGACAACAAAGACAACAAGAGTGGAAAACAATTGCACAACAAAAGGCGAGGCCTGTGGCAGAGTAGTCGCGATAAGAAATGTCCTTCATCCTTCACTGTAGCATTCCTCGCTAATAACCTAAATTTACCTTGCAGACACAGACAATTCCCTCCCGGCCGAATAATATAATCGTTGGGAGATTATAAAACAAAAAAAACACAAAAAATAAATAAAAGTCAAAGGCAAAACAGCAGGCTCGGCTAATTAAAAGTGTTTTATTTTTTCCCATACGCAGTGCACGGTTGTTACGTCAAGTCAAGCTGCAGCCTGGAGCTTTTTTTTTTTTTTTTTTTTTTTTTTAATTATCTCTTAACCTACTTTGTGTGAGTTTTTGCGTTGCGCTGCGAGTGAACAGAATGACTCACACGGCGCTCTCAGCACGTCGGAGCAAAGTGTCACCGAGTACATGCGCATGCCTACACAAACCGTAACGGCGCTCGCTTGTGTTGCCAACTTCTTTGGGGCATCGTGCGCGCGCGCGCGGTGAAGCCTGGGCACACGCGTGATCGAGATCGAGACTGACGGCTGCGGCCAGGGCACTGAAGAGTGAGCATCCATCTACTTGTTTGTCTCATTTGATCTCCTTCGTCGTCCATGTTAGCGGGAACTCAACGGCTGGCGGGAAGTGTGCTGGTGCTGCCCATCCACCGGCTGCACCTCTGGCTGGAGAGTGTGTGTGTGTGTGTGTATGAGTTTTTTAGCCATATGGGTCAACACAATAGCAGCATTCAAGCAAGTTGGACCATTACAGTAGCGTTGACCACCATATGGACCCTACAGCCATCACTCACACACACACACACACACATTTGCGTGTGCGCGCGCATGCAAGATCTCACGCACACATGCTGGCATTTGAGGGTCAATCAGGGACATAGTTCTGGATTAACTCTCACACTCTACTGGGTTTTACATGGTTAGGATTAAAAAAAAAAAAAAAAAAACGATAACCAAATTTTTGCTGAATTGACCGTCATTTAAATTTCTCAGGGAAAGAAATTAAACCCTAAAAATTTGAAAAAAAAAATAAAAAAATAAAAAAATCAAACTGTACTGTATATGATGATAAACCTTGGATTATTAACAATGTCAGCACAGAACATCCCTGGAGGTTGTGTTTGCTTTACTTTCTTATTTTGCGGATCCGATCAACGACTCCATTGATGGATCGGCAAATGATGACATTAGAACCGAATCGCCGATTCTCCATAAATTGCAAAATATCTGTCGAGCCGATCCAGCCGATCAGATCCGTGTAAAGTCTACGCGCTACTGTGCCGGTTTGAGAGACGGACGGCGTCAAACGCAACAATACCTTGCCCATGTCTTCAAATCCGGCAAGTTCAGATTCCGACCTTCCTTCAGCTGCACCACCGCGGTGACCTTTTGCCCCCACGTATCGTCTGGCGCGCCGATCACAGCCACGTCTGGACGGCAAACAAAACATTTTGAAAAGCAGTTCATCAGGAGCATATCGTTGTCACTCCACTACGACTTCAGTTACTTTAGTAACTTTGTTACTGATATATTTTGGATACAAAAGTCAGACCGCATTGGGGGCAGTTTTCACCTATGATGTCTGGATGAGCCAGCAGGTGGCGCTCCACCTCGAGGGCGCTGATCTTGTAGCCGCCACTCTTGATGATGTCGACTTTGGTGCGGCCCATAATCCAATAGACGCCATCTTTAAATACTGCTGTGTCTCCTGTACGTTGAAAAAAGCAAATGTTAATGTGTTGTCGGGTCACAAAACGGACAGATATTATAATAACTCTCCGGTAAGTCTAGTTTACTCGTAAAAAGAGGTCAAATAGCTGAAGCAGAAATTTTGTTCGATTCCTCAGACATGGAAAGTACAACAAATAAAGGTAAGGTTTCGAAAAAACAATGATGACTATTTATGTAAATTCCCCCTTGATTCGCTCTCGAACGACTCATAGCGTTCCATTACAATACTATATTGATTACTTGGACATGTTGAAATTAGCAGACGTCAGAAAGTCTGCATTGGTTTGGACTCTAGTCATCGCAAATCAATACAGAATGATTTATGACCCTTGTGATAAATCAAGAGCCAATAAAATAAAACCTAATAGCAATGCATAAGATAAAATGGAGATTTTAATGTTCACGTTAATGGCATGTCTGTAATGCGGAAACCCTAATAGCGTGTGAATTAAAAACTATGAAAATAAAAATGGACATAAGGACAGAGACGATACGATTTGGATTTGCCGAAGAATGAGGCAGGTGTGCCTCACAGATGCAGTGAACCACGGGAAGTAGTTCTAGTTCTGGTGTGACGAAAACATGTACACTTGCTAGCGATTAGATATGGATGAGAATGAAAACGCAAAGGTAAAATGTGAAGGAAAATAGGAAGGAATTTGAATTGATGACGACAAACTGAAAAGCCGCCATCCGGCATTCACTCTTTATTGTAAAGACGGTGTGGATTTACTACATACTAAAACATTTGGACAGATTTTTGAGCGCCGTGTACCATATAAAATTGGTTTGAGGTCAGTAAGCACAACCAGAATCAATGCATAAGGCGCACTGCCGATTTAAAAAAAATAAAAATTAAATGCATTTTTAAAGCAAGCATTAACAGTCATTCCAATTCAGTCTTTGCATGCGTGTCTTTAACACCAATTCAGAGGGCTGCATCCACACATACGCATCTGCACACACGCACACACAAAGGCCAAGTGTGGGGACGAAGCGAGGGCTCAGCTGTGCAAGGGGACGGCGACCGGAGAAAATGGGTCAGTACCGGAAGATGCTCCTTTGGCTTATTACAGGTGGTGCACCCGCAGCTGGGACTGGGGAGGGGAGGGGAGGGGCAGTGAGGCAACATGAGTCACGATTGAGTCAAGGTGGTGGACTGAAAGGTCAGGAAAATGCACCACACATGTACTCCTGCAGCAATATTCGCTATTTAGCAAAACCTTGCAATCAATGTGCTAACAATGTAAGGCGCACAAACGCTGCAGTAATACCAGGAAGTGACCAGCTCATAAATAACACACACACACACAACAAAAGTGATGTTCTCAGTAGAATTGCCACTAAACTAAATGATTTTTAAAATAATCAATTAATCGGTCTACGAGTCTGTTGATTAATGGACGAATCTGATTAAAAACGGATTTAAACAAAAAAAAACATGTTTCAATTCCTCTTCCTTTGATCCAACTCAACTCAACTTTTTTTCCCCAAAAGTAAAAGCCAAAGTGTTGTTTTGAAAAAAACACAAAAGATAATCAGTCTGCTTTCATGCAGGACTACAGTAATCTGACAATATTTACTGTTTAGATGCCAGATTTGGACAAATTTAAATTAAACAAGGTATCCAAACAAAACCTTTTTTTTAATCAAAATAATTATCAATTTGATTATCGATTAGTTGTCGATTAATCAATTATTTGTTGCATCCGTAGTTCGGGGCCACTAAATGACTGCGTCAGGCCATCCAAAGTTCACCGACACAAATTTCATGAATAAATACAGCAAAATCTTTTTTTTTTTTTGCGCATCAGGTAAAATCCTTCAAGCAAGATACAAAGGCCAGAAAATGTCAAACACCGCAAAAAAACAAAAAACATAGCATGCAAAAAAAAGTATTTACACAGAAATAATATCTTTTTAAAGGCCTAAATAATACAGTAATGAAGATGGTCAGTATGAAATGATAAATGAAATTTTCCCCAAAAAGGCTTGAATGTAGGATCCTGGTGGGGCTAATCTTGCAAAATTAGCCAATGGTGATTTTTGCTTAAGGTAAGCAGAGCTGCAGGTCAAACAATAGTGTTAAACGAATCCTGCTCCGACAGTGTCAAAACGATATTACTGTAGAATATTGGATTATATTGCACAAATGTACCGAATGTTGTGGATGCGCAGTCCGCCCAACACTACCGGCCAATCCAACCCCCCCCCCCCCCCCAACGCTTTTACCAGCCACTCCTTTGGCGAGCAAATGCACCTCCGTGTTTTCCTCACTCCAGCATTCATCCTTTCCTTCGACCTCTCCGAAGCATCTCTCATCACATCGTCTGTTTCCTCCTCTCCACCTATCTTGCCGTCTCCTTCTTCCACTTGCCTCTCTGCCTCAGCATCAATAGAGGGCCCATCTGCTCCCATACATCACGCACTTCATTTCAGTTTATTAGCTGGGATAAATCATAAATATTTCATTATACATCACGGGCGGCTGTCGCCTGCACACCGACAATTTATCACCGCTGCTCTCTCTCTGCCGGCTTGCCACGTTGCCTATAAGCTTTCCAGTCTATTAAACAAGATTGATACAGAGTGTAAATTTAGATATCGGGAATTTCTTCACAGACCACTGCTCCGCACTGATAGGCCAGGGTAACCGGGGGGAGGGCTGGGTAGATGAGGGTAAGCCAAGCGATGTGGCATGTGGGTGTTAACGGCGGTAAAGGGGTTGGTTCACTCTTTTTTTTTTTTTTTTTTTTTTCTGTCCTCTTGCTTTCAGGTGAGGGAGGAAATAAAAAAGAAATAAATAGCTAAGAAGTAGCTTGTAGCTATCTACTCTGACTGTGTGCATTTACTGTTTACTGCATTTTCTTGTGTTTTGCAGGCCTCTTTGCTTGCGAGCTGAGGCCGATAAATTCTGTGACCTTCACCCTCTGTGGAAAGCGAAAAATGCTCGTGGGTAATCGCAAAAGCCAACACTCATAACATACTGTACTTGTGTTGAGTTTAAAGTACTCTTTGACCTTGTGTCTTTTGAGTGTGTGTGTGTGTGTGTGCGAAGAGGGGGGGGGGGGTGATAATAGAACAGCATGTTCAGAGAGTGGCACAAGTGGGAATTGTGATTGGAGAACACTGGTTGATAAAAAGAATACTAAAAAAAAAAAAAGCATGCAAGACAAAGATGTTGGTAAACTGTGTTACTGGGCCACACAAACACCAACCAACACTCATACAGGCTGTAAACACGCACACGCACAACTTCAGGCATCAGAGCCTCTCCACCATTATGTGCCGTGGCGTCAGAGGAAGATATGGCCGAATGGCTTTCTTAATTAAAACGATAAGAAGCCTAATTGCACTGGGCTTTCATCTCATTCAGAGGCATTAAAGAAAGTGAAGGCAAACAGTGGAGAGGAGGAAAAAGAAATAAAAACAGATCAAGACTTGGACGGAAAATGGAGGGCAGCGAAAAGTTTCTCCGGAAAACTTCATGAAAATGAAGTATACAATCACACGGTGAAACTAGACGCTGTCATGTGAAAAACACTTATCTCCATTTTTTTAAATATTTCCTTATTTTTACATGAATCATGTTCCCGCGTTACAGACATCGCATAAAAGTGAAAATTAAAGTGTTTTTCACATTACAGTGACGATATACATTTAAACATATTAGTGCTGTCAAGCAATTACATTTTTTTTAAACTAATTAATCGCAAAATTTTCCACAATTGATCGCGATGAATCGCATTTTTCAACTACGATTGAAGCTTGAGACCGATATTTACTTGGGTGAAATCTTGGAATTAATGTGGAAAAAAAAGAAAAGTATCATTTGATTCAACGACTGCTCTAATAGCTTTCTTTGATCCTTGAATACGATTCTTTTCCGGTAAAATACTACGGTTGAACGATACACAAAAGACGTACAACTAATATGGTCTTTGAATTTAAATTAATCTCCATAGTTAATGTTTTAACTATCTATATATATCTATATATATATATATATATATATTCTGGGGTTGAGCCGTTGCCATGACTACCCCGCATGTGTCAAGATGATCGCAAACAGTGCCAATGGTCACTGCCACGTCAGGGAAACCTGCGTGCAAACACGACAGTCGACACCAGAAGTGATATTTGGGAGGAGTGTCGCGCTCGTTCACGCCGGTCAAGTGTGAGCTGGCTGACGTCGCGGCTGCTCGCAATAGTCACTCGAACCTACAGCAGCGGCTTCAAGCCGAGTGGCCTCCGTTCCTGTGAAGAGGAGAGCCTTATCTGCTCCCAGACGTGCAGCCGAAAATGTGAGTCATGCCTCTTTTCAGGGGGACTGTAAACACTTAGCATACATGAATATTAATGTTCTACATTAAAGCCCCAAAGCCAAGATGGAGGAGTTAATGAGGATAAATAACAGACAGCCAAAGCGCCGAAATCTCAGCTCTGACATTATTTATCATCCTTAACTTTTGTCACAGCTCCTTTTTTGGTAATTAATATCACACAAAACAGCACTTTGCACTTGGATGACTGATCTAATTTGTTTAATATAATGCAATTAAAGGAGCTTGAATTGCTTTATGCTAATGTTACTGATGAGATTGCTTGCTCTCTGCCTCTTCACGAGTTGATAACAAGCCGAACTTGAGGATTGATGTCTGCCTCAGATCTGAGACGCTCATCGGGAAAACTACTTAACTGCCATTTACATGCTTCTCTCCCAGAGTCAAACACGCAAATCTGAAGGTGGGAAACAGGGCGATGGCGCCCAAAAATCAAGACACTGATTACAGTCCTCACCTTGGGCCAATAAGGTGGATTTAAGAAGAGCACTCAGACAGTGACGATCTCAGCCAATGACAAAAGTTTGCCTTGGTTTTGCTCACAAACAGACAAAACCACACCGGTGAAAAGAAATAATACCAGACAGTGGTATATTCCAACAAAAGTTGGGAAACTGCGGTTGATGTAAAAGGTATTGGAAAAACATGCGATACGGATGTTTAATATAGCGCTATCGATATCTGCGATATTTAACATGTACCTAAACAAATGACATTTTTATGATCTCATGAAAGAAGTATTTTTTTCATGCAGCAAAATAAACGAGCTCAAGGTATTCCTAGCTAAATGATCGTAATTCCGCTAGAGAATGTCCGACTATTGGGTGGCGATGCGCATTCAAGTGTGCATTAGACTGGTCAAATTATCGTGATATCACTATTTTCTTTAAATATATTGTGCAGCCCTAAAAGATGGCTGCAAATGTTTTGAATGTTGTTCAAATGCATTGATAAATAAACCAACCAACGGCAGGTGATCAATTGACTATCGTCGATAAAATTCCACCAGCCATGTAGGGGTGATGCCCATAAAAAAAAGTGGCTGCAACAAGCGAAAAAATTTAAGGAGACAAAGACCGCCATCTGTGGATCAGCGTTTTTACAAAGAATCATATCTTCTCTTTTGGTTGTTTTTTTTTACACTGGCTCCCGGTCTGCAGTAGAATCGATTTTAAAATTCTGCTACCGGTCTATAAATCACTGAATGGTTTTGGGTCCTCAATAACCAGTTTCCAAAAAGTTGAAAAGCAGTATGCCACTCGGAAAGCCAGCACCACTCCCGGCTGACAAACCGACTGCAAATGGGAGGGAGGGGAGGTGTCTTTAGGCCAGAGAGTTGGTTTGTGTGACATTTGGCTTGGGAGGACATCATGTGACTGGGGGTGAAATGTGACATTGGGGGACAAAGAGGAAAAGAACTGGTGGGCGCAAAAGAGCCACAACCCACATGATGGCTGATATCTGCAGGAAATCTGCAACAACATTGCTTGGTCTAACAACACAGTGACGGGCTGAGAAGAGTTTGGTATTTTTCCTGATAGTGAGTTTATATTTCCTTTTGACTCTTTTAAATTCAGCTCGTTTTGATTCGTTTTTAGAGCAGGTCGGTTGTGTATGCTTCAAGAATTATGTTCTACACAAGCCCACTAGTTGAAACACTCCGGTAAATATTGTATTTGTAGAAAAAGAATTAATCCACCTAATTTTAGCCATCTCAGGGGGCGGCCATTTTGTCACTTCTGTCAACTGAAAATGACATCACAGTTGCTCAGGGCTCAGGTAACGACCAATCACGGCTGACCTGTTTTCTAAAGCTGAGCCGTGATTGGTCGTTACCTGAGCAACTGTGATGTCATTTTCAGTCGTCAGAAGTGACAAAAATGGCCGCCCCCTGACATGGCTAAAAACGAGTGGATTTTGCCGCTTAACTCATATTACGCAAACGCAATATTAATCAGAATGCCGTGTTTCAACTCGTGGGCATGCATAGAACATATTGTTAAAAAAATGTGTTTGGGTTGACTTCCGCTTTAAATGTTTTGCTTTTAATTATGTGAAACATAAGCAGTTCAGATATTGAGTTACCTTGTGTGTGTAACGCGCTTTATAAATAAAGCTACCTTGCCTTGCCTTGATGGAACTTAGTTTGACAGCAGCTTTTTACACTGCATTGACATTTATGTTTCGCGTCCTTTTTTTTTTTTCTTTTTAACGCCACCACTTCTCACCAAATATTAACAAGAGCATCTTTGGAAGACTACTTATCCAACACTGAAAGTTTAAAAAGTTAAAAAAAAACAATAAAAAAAAAAAAAACAGCCAAACAAAGCCACACCAATGGAAACATAGCCTCTTTGGTGGTTTTACTCCACCAAACTTCTGGAAAATAGTTAACTGGCTCTGAATAAGTAGCATGAAAGAGTGAAACCAAGATTAAACAGAATGAATTTTAGGCCACGGCAAACATTTGGCTTCTAAATATTAAGTAACTTTTGGTTTCCAGCGCCCGCTAGAAACAAGCAGCTGTTATTGGACGGCGAAATCCAAACTGGAGATAACTGTTCATCCTCGCTCTCCCTTGCTTATTTACAAGTTCATCAATTTATTAATGGCGCCATTAGCAGCCTCTTCGGGAGAAGCGGATGGGCTATTGTCTGTGCATGCGCGACAACAACATTGGAAGCGCTGCGTAGCTCCAGAAGGATGGACAGACTCGAGCAAAGAGCACAAAAAGGGGTGTTAAAAAAAGTATGAAAGAATCAATGCGCTTAGAGATGTTTGTGAGGTTGAGTGGAAAGAGCGAGCACTCGGGGGAAGGCGACAGCTTCCCTATAGAGCTGCCAGTCAAGCTCCGCAGACCCACTCACACTCGCGGAGACACCTCGAGTCGGCTGAGGAGTTATTGATTTTAATTCTCACACTCCTTTTCTTCTTAAATTCCATGTTTCTGTGGCCATCTCTCCTCTTTTTCTTTGCCTGTCAGCATCTTCAATGAAGCGCCTTTCGACTAAGACTTCATCTCGCTCGCCGGGTCTTGGCACAAAAACAATGATTTTTCATTTTCCGCAGCCAATGAGTTCTTTTCTTTGAGCTCAACAATTCTGCTGGTTTATCTAATACAATGCACATTTGCTTGGCTTTGGAAAAAAAAAAAAAAAAAAAAAAAGGAGCCAGCACAAGTTTCATCTTGTGTGTGTGTGTGTGTGTGTGTGTGAATGAAGATTACGGTGCACTCTTGGAGCACTCCTTCGCACTAAAAATGATAAGGACGAATGTAAAGATATTTATAGCTACAGCTATTTATAGCAGATGCAGTACACTTAATTATATGAGCGAGAAATTGGATCTGTCGACCATCTACAAAGCGCTCCACGGCCAGCACGTGCATATATCTGTAATGTAATTCTGTGCGCGGTTAATTAGTCTCTTGAACGGGCAGTATGAAGAAAAAGTGGAAATAAGGAAATGAGATGGATGAAACTAAGAGGGTGAATACATTTGATTGGACTTAACTTCTATTAAAGTGGGTCAAGACTTTGCAACAAAAGGCAATGCGGGCTCCCGGGTGACAACACTTGAGAACCACTCATACTGTACAGAAGGTAGATTGAAAACACATCTGAGTTAGATGTTTGGAAAGCAGTGAAGCGCCGAGCATCACTCAATACTTCTCTGCAACCTCAAGGCAAATCCGAGACGTTAAAAAGGCGACATGCAAAGCTCAAGGCGACAAGCGATCAGCTGAGAGTCCGAGAAGTGTGATGATCAGAAAAAGGAAGCTTGTCTGTGGACCAGGGAGCAGGTGTGAGGATAAAGAGTGTGAGGTGTGGGAAGTGAGGCGAAAGCAAAGCATGGTGCCAAGTGCAATGCGCTAAAATCCAAATGACCAATGTCACCAGTTTAGCAATTCGTCACCATTTGCCTGTGCAAAAAAAAAAAAACTAGAAAGCAACAACTTACGGAAAGAAAATTACGTTAACTATTATCTCCTGTGCATTCTGTAACAATGTATATTCTGTAATCAATATATGAATGTGTTGACATTAACAATAAAATGCATTTAAATACATATAAATATACACACATATATATATATATATATATACACATATATATATATATATATATATATATATATATATATATATATATACACACACACACACACACACACACACACACACACACACACACACACACACACACACACATACATACGTATATTCAAGTATCGGGTAAATAAAATGCCAAAATCCTGTCACGTGCCACATAAAATGATGCGGAGGGTCGGATATGACACGTTACTGTGCTTTGACACAAACTTGGCAGCATGACGCATACAAATAGAACGTGCAACAATCCAAACATGCATATCCAATTTTCTCTTTGCAGAAATTCCCACTGCTGAAGTTTAACTTCAGTGTTACGTTTACTGACCGTTAACTTCCTCTTGATATGAACGGATTTACTTGTGTGCACAAGCAGGGCGGCAAGGTATGTCCTGCCAAAAATGTCAAACTTTTTAATGACCTGCCTCCACTTAGATATTCCTGGTTAACTGACATCCTCCGGTCAGCCAACTTTTCTCAGGGCTTTTTGCCGTATTCCATTCCACCTGTGACATTACGCGTCTGCGTGCGTGTGTGCGCGCATGGGTGGCTCGAGGTACTGACCGGTCTGTGGGGAGCTGATTGCTCAGGCTCTCATTATGTGGCCAGTGGCTGTAATGGAGTGTGACAGCAGCGTGCTGTGCTCTGGATCTCTGCCCTTCCAGGCTGCAAAGCCAATTAAACACACTCTGCTCTCCCAGCTTTGCTCTCCCTCACTTCTTCATTGCTGCTTTCCGGCTCCCATCATCCAATAGTCGTCTTCTCCTTGTCGCAGCTGACTCATTTGAACTGCCCTTTCTCCAAGCTCATCCTTCAACTCTTTTCTTCCTGACATCTGCGTATCTATTTTTCCCTCCTTTTTGGGAATCCTTCTAACACTACAACTTGTGCACTTAGTGTCGGAATTCACTCCGAGTAAATGTACGCGTGTGTCCAGCTCAAGAATATGGTACATGTGAAGAAAGACAGGGATGGATTGAGAGGAGACAAAGTGTTTGGTACCTGTTTTGAACCATCCGTTATCTGTAAAAGACTCAATGGTGTCTTGAGGTTTATTCCAGTACTCCTTAAAGACAGATGGACCTCGGACCAGCAGCTCCCCTTCCTTCCCATCCAGACCAGGACGTACCTGTGAGAAAGGGAAAGAGTGAGTCACTCACTGCCAAAAACGTTTTTAAGTCTTTTCACAGTCCAGCCATTCAATCCCAGGAATTTATTTACATTTTTTTCTATTTTTTTTCCCAAACGTTACGGTACAAGACGAACTGAAAATGTCTGGCGGTTAAAGAGTTACAACACACATTTTTGACCGCTTGCCAAAAGGTGGACCCAACACAGACTTAAAAGGTTGCTTTTACAAAGATAATAATCAGCAAAAAAAATAATACCGTGTCTGTATTCGGATGCCAAGAAATGCTCTGATAGCACACTGGTACAATTTTAGCGGCCTAACACATAAAGTACATTCCAGTCGGTGGACTGCGGGGCATGTCAGCTGTGTGCAGATACTTTGATGACATGGATGACAACACTTTTAGGCGGCTGCAAATTATGCTTAGCAGAATGGATGACAACACCCACTCCGCACGGCTCAGGCCATGTACAGTAGATGTGTAGATGTTATCACCTGACCCGCCAATTCTTACAGTCAACGTCTCACTTGATGTCCATGTCTCAGAGCTGCAGGGGGTACCAAAAATTGTGTCCATGTGCCCGTCCGCACGTCCATGTACATAAGCCATCCGTAAGCCGTCGTTTACGTCTTACGAGCACTTATTACCTACCTGACTCTCCCTGTGGTTTCCCTCCACAATTGTGGTGTTGGTTATGTTATTCATGACAATCCGCACTTCCACAGCAGGCAGTGGCACCCCCACAGCTCCTGGCACACATAAACATGCACACCCAAACACACGCAAAAAAGACAATGCACACGCAAAAACATACACAAGTAATTAAGTGCATAGTCACGGACATTTGTTGTTGCCCGTGCAAACCGAAACTCAGGTGTATTCACATTTACAGTGTTTCACTCTATCTACTGTGGTAAGGAAGTTGTTAAATTGAAGGGCTGTAAAACATTTTCAAATCACGGCCGTTCATTGGACAAAACAAAAGAGGCAATGCTGTTTGTGGTCCATATTGACCTCTCGAGTATGAACCAAAATGTTAACATGTTCCTCATTCTTGTGCAAATTCTCTAAGGTGGTGGACCCCCTGTTCTAAACTGAAAACAAAAAAACCATACCATTGGCATACAATGAAACTCAGAGTTATCATCGCGAGTGCTCTCCTCTAGGATGATATTAACCTCCAACCACAGGGCATAAATGGTCACAAAATGGTTTGCTGAGCTTGGAAATTACAGTGACCTGAAAGTCATTCATCTCAGTCGCCACCAAGCAGATCAGCCTGCTCAGAAGCAACGGTCAGAAGTCGCTCTTCGGACCACCTTATGATTTATGATTATAAATGACGATGAACATAAGAAACAGTCTACAAGGCTTATTTGTTTGACAGTCAAGCATTTGCCTGCAACATTGAAAACTTATTACTAAAAACCCCAATACACTTCCTCTGACACACAATGCCTGTAGCACTTTATATCTTTATAAAAACACTTAAATGGGCTCTAATCTTGCACTCACTGTTTTAGCTTCCTTCTTTCAGCACTGCCTGACTGCAGTTGAGTGCTTGACAAGGCCTTTTCGTACAAACTAATCTTGTTAAAACGGTTGAATTAAGTTGACAGGGTTTGGAAGGGGCGGAAAAAAAAAAAAAAGACAAGCCAACAAAAGTGAAGTAACTGTTGCACTACAGTGATTTTTTAAGTAAACTAAGTAACACATAATGTTGTCAAAAGTGTGAATGTTCTGAAAGGCAGTGTGGTTCTTTGTGCACAAGTGTTACTCCAGCAAATCTAGTAATGACAGATCTCCTGCACTTGAAAGCGGGCCCCTCTTGCACCGGGGTCTAAAACTGTTGCTGTTAAAGTATATTGTTAAAGTAATATAGACTAGAATTCTCTTCACTGGTCACAACAGCAGTGAAGAAAATGTACGAGAGAAGATTATCAAACTGATTGTCTTAAAGTGAAAGTCAACCCAAATATATTTTTTTCAAGAATATGTTCTATGCAAGCCCACTAGTTGAGACAAGACATTCTGATAAATATTGCTGTTGTGGAATAAGAATTAATGCTCCCGTTTTTAGCCATCTCTGGGGGCGGCCATTTTGTCAATTCTCTCGACTGAAAATGACATCACAAATGGTCAGGTAACGAGCAATCACGGCTCACCTGTTTTCTGAAGCTGAGCCGTGATTGGTCGTTACCTGAGCAGTTGTGATGTCATTTTCGGTTGACAGGAATGACAAATGGCCACCACCCTGCTAAAAAGGGGTGGATTTTGCTGCTTAACTCATATTCCACAAACGCAATATTAATCAGAATGGGAATCTGGGAACATATTCTTGAAAAAAAAATGTTTGGGTTGATTTCCCTCTTTAAGTGGGTAGAACTGTATTCCAATTTGTTTTAACTTACAGTTGTGCCTAACCTCAGTTGACCTCAGTTGATCTTTGCTTGCCTACAATCTCTATATTTTTTCATCATGATTTCGGCACTTTATTTGGCAGAAAGACTGACGATGCTATCTGTCCAGATCATAACATTAGCCGGGAAGGGCAGACGTTTCGACTAGTGGGCCTGCTGGGAACATATTGTTAAAAAATATGTTTGGGTTGATTTCTACTTCAAGCAGCAGAGATTGTGTTAGTGTTTTAATTGTGAAATACTGGAACAAGCCTACATTGAACAATTAACACGCATGTGCATGTATGACAATACAGACGAGATGACCGATTTCGTATCTCACATCAAGAACAAAAACATTCATCCTTGAGAGAGATGAACGTAACCTTATGTGACCATAAGATGAACATTTCCCAATAAAGATATCAAGGTGAGACATCGGTGCATCCATTTTTTCATGAGATGCAAAGCATGAAGATGCGATCATCCTACAAATTTACATCTCTGCAAGGGCAATATGACCTAGAATCGTGTACTGCTGTTTATCTAGAATGCTCTAAAACTGTAAGACGCACAACAAAAATAGGCCAGACAGATAGATGCCCCACATACGGACGAATGTATTTTTTTTTTTTAAATCTACTTTTGTCAATAAAATGTAATAGAACCTGAGTTTATTTTTGCTTTCAGAGGATGACAAGAAAAACAAAAAATTGTATGAAATACAACCACAGCGGATGACTCCACCCACTTTCCTCCCTGTTTTCTCTGGTTGCTATTGATCTACTTTAACCTACTTTAAGACAAAAAAGTAACAGCCCCACTCCAACCCGTGCCTTGTTTACGCTCACACCTGTGAACACTTCTGTGACTGTGCTGGTGCTGCTGTGGAAGCATCAACAGCAAAGTACACGTCTCTTAAAACTACTCCTAATAACCACCTGAGAGGAATCAAACACAGCCTGTTCAGTATATGCCAAACATCACATGACCAACCAACAAAAACAACTCCCCCATAAAGACACCACAACGATCTGCAAGCTAATTAGCTTTACCTGTCAGTGGTAGAGGTGGCCAGGGAACAGCGGGATGAAAAAGGAGAGGGGAAGGGGAGGACAGAAGAGGAAGAGATATTGAAGAAGAGAAATGGGGGGGGGGGGGGGTTCTGATCTGACCTCATTTCAAGACATTGCTTTTATTGTGTATGTGTGAGGAGAAATACAGATGTGGGATCATGGGATTTTACCCGACTGTGGATCAAACACATCATACGATAATGCTTGCTGTGGAACGTTCAGGGACATCAGTGAAGGGTTCCACTTCTCCACTATGACTTGCCGCGGATACATACAGGACCTATCTTTTAGTGTGCCTTGACAAAAAAAATGCTAGGAAAAGCTGGGATAGGCCCCAGCTCACCTACGACTCGAATGCGGTGTACAAAATGGATGGATGGATTGCTGGACACAGCACCGTCAACAGTTTTTGATGCTTGAATCTCATTAGATAGTGCAGACAGATAAACATCAGGTGCTCGCTGTGTATTTAGTGTGAAAAGCTGTCACAGAAGAATATAAATAAGACCGCGCAACCTTCCTTAAAGGGGAAAGTCGACCCAACATGTTTTTTTTCAAGAATATGTTCTATGTAGGCCTACTAGTTGAAACACGGCATTCTGATTAATATTGTGTTTGAGCAATATGAGTTAAGCAGCAAAATCCACCCCTTTTTAGCCATCTCAGGGGGCGGCCATTTTGTCACTTCTGTCAACTGAAAATGGACAACACAACTGCTCAGGGCTCAGCCTCAGAAAACAGGTGAGCTGTGATTGGCCCTTACCTGAGCATTTGTGATGTCATTTTCAGTCGAGAGAACTGACAAAATGGCCGCCCCCATAGATGGCTAAAAAGGGGAGCATTAATTCTTATTCCACAACCGCAATATTTATCAGAATGCCTTGTTTTAACTAGTGGGCCAGCATAGAACAGATTCTTGAAAAATATACGTTAGGGTTGACTTCCCCTTTAAAATAAAAAAAAAATAAAAAAACACTTTTGTTGTACCATTTTGTTATTTCCAAACAAACATTTATCTTGACTGCAATAAAAAGAAAAGAGAAAAGAAAGGAGCCCAGCAACATCTGCGTATAATATTTTTTCTTCATAGAGTAGCAGTCAAAAGGTTGTTTGTGAGAGTGGTACCCTCAAGTGATACTGTATATGGACAACTATTGAACCTTTTGTTTGTTCATTTGTTTGCATATTTTTAGACATGTAAATATGACCTATGTGAGGACCTGCAGGACTCTAGACTGACACCAATTTGGGTGCCCAGCAGTGTAAAAAGTAAGTCTTGAGCCCTGACCTGGTATGCGTGGGCCCTTCAGAGGGTTGGACAGTGCCATGCCGATCTCAGTCATGCCGTAGCGTTCCAGCAGCGTGTGCCCCGTGATGTCCTCCCAGCGCTGCAGAGTGGGCAGTGGGAGAGCGGCAGAGCCAGAAACCATGAGCCTGAAACAAGACGATTTGGCTTTCAAACTCAATCACAATCACCTGATATTCATGGTCAGAGAGCGAGTGATGTTAAAAGAAAGTCAAGTCAAGCAAAACAATTACCGTGAGTCGGCATCGGACATGTTACTGATGTCACAAAATCCATACCTGATTCTCTCTTTGCAAACTGCTTTGACAAAGTCCTTGACATTGGGCTGAGTAAAGTGCTGGTCGTAATAGTGGATCAGTTTGGAGTAGATAGTTGGCACAGCCATGAAAACAGTAACCAGTGGAGCTTTGGAGCTCAGCAGCATCTCCCATACCTGGGAAGAGAAGGAGGGGAGGAGGGGGGAAAGGGAGATGAGCTTGCCTTCTGACTGAAGAGAGCAGAAGGAAAAGTGTGGTAAGCACACTGATGGACAGGACCAATACAAATATAAACCGAGTAGAAACGGTTACATCCGCATTTGCATGCTATTTAAAAAATGCCTTTTTGTTTTTCCTTTATTTGATGCAAATGGAAGCCGCGGTGGAGGAAGCAGCCTCGTATTAAAGCTGTCAACGCGGAAAAAGAAAAGGCGGGCTTTGAAAAGGTCACAGAGAGGAAAACAGCAGAGTGCTGTGGGGCGCGTTGGGCCTTCCATGCGGCTACCTACAAATGTGCGGCTACACATGCCCTTCTCCTGCTTCAAACATGCAATCATGAATGGAAAGGAAGCTTCAACAAGAGGACAAAACATTTAAAACAATCCACCCTGCTCCTTTTAGCTCCTCCCATGCGTCACATCAGCGGCAAAGACGGGAGGATGGGACGGCAGCATGAATTAAGCGAAGGTGAGCGGCATTTTCTTTAAGTCCGTCTCCTCCACCTCTCCCGAGGAGACAGATGCTCCTCCCCAGCTGTCTCCCTGTCAACTTATCCTCACTTCGTCCACATTAATTCTACCTCAATTTACCAAGTACTACACTTATTCTTCCACTCACCACCATCGCATCTCACCGAAACACACGCAGCTGTTTTTCACTCACTGGACTTAAAAAGTGGCTAAAGCCATGCAATCAAACAGAATGAAATGTACATACAAAATGCTGAGATGAGATAAGGTTATTATTGTGGTAGTAAATTAAAATAGTATAAAACTGCGCTATAATCTATATACACACCATTGCAGGCTATAATCACAACAACCAAAAAGTTATTTGGTTTGGGCAGTTGATTGTTACCCAATTTTCCCTCCTCAATATCACAATTCATAAAGTGAAGACGACACAATTGAGATTTGAAAATACTCTAATCAGGCCCTCTATTTTGGACTCATCGCTCACATTTCCTTCCTTTTATAACACAGTAGTATTACAAGCTCCTCTAAACAAGAGGGTGTGCCTGCTACCGGTAGATAGTGACTGGCGAATTATTAACTGTCTCCGACTTGACCACTGCGGGCGCTGTCCATCAAGTCCACTCGAGCGCTTCCACCAAGTCCACTCGGAAAGGGGAGAGGAAGGCAATTTATGTCCGTCAAAGAGCTGGCCTCCACCTCAGGGACAGGATGCAGTGAGAAGCAAAATGCATGCGCTGCATGCCGAACACCTCAGTGAGCTGCCGGGACCTGCACTCAAGGTGGGAATGAAATACAAATGCCAGCTTTTCGCATAAAATGACACAGTAAGCATCTTGCAAGCACCGGAAGCTGTCAGTGTACACTCGTTCAGTTAAAGCGTTAACTATGGAGATTAATTTAAATTTTATAATGCATTAAAAATTAATTAACTATTAGTTATTAACTCTCAACTATTAGTTAAATCAGTTTTATTTCCTTCCTGTGGCAGCCGACCTCGGCTCACTTTGCAGCCAAACTTAGAGGGGAGTTACTGTCGCAAAGACGGACTTTTAGATAGTCTGGCAGTTATTAATCGAGATCAATTATGGAAAATGTTGCGATTAATTAGTTTTACAAATTCTAATCACTAGACTGAATATTATAATATAGCTTGTTTTTGTTCATTGCAAAACATGATATTTTAATGGTATACGCAATAAATGATTTGAAATAGTTGGTGGCTATGCAAGTACTCGGCATGAGTGTTGAAAAAAAAAAAATGTGTTGCTTTGCTTATTTGAATGTAATAAAGAATATCTAAATTAACTTTCCACCAAAAAGACAATGGGAAGAATTAACCTTGGGTTGTTCTATAATTATGATGGACATTTTCCCAATGTTCTAACATTTTACAGCTCCATCCATAAATTGATTATGAAGATTAAATTAAGTAGTCAGCAGATTTGGCGATAATTGAAGCACTCATTGACTGCGGCCATTGCCTCGTTATTTCTCCCATTTTGGATAACTATTGCATTAAAACATTTGAAATGTCAATGCATCAGTAAATTATTTTCTGGCATTAAATATCCATAACAGCCACGGCCATATTATCAATATTCCTAATTGCCGATTTGAAGCAAGACAAAAAAACTGCCCTAACTATATACCAATGACAAGAACATTTTGTACCTCTTGAGGACTATGCGAGTATCTTTGAAAAAGTACTGCCTAGTTTACCCTTCAGAGAACTTGTGGGATAAAACAGACTCTTGAGCATTTCATCAAGCAACTACAACTTCAGAAGAAGGACAATGAAGCCTTTTTTTTTTTTTTTTTTCCTGGGAATGGGCTTTGTGGTCTGCTACACAAGGTCAGGGATAACAGTCGAATACTGATGGCTACGAGAGTGTAGCAATGCCTTTCTGACAGATCCGCGTGTCCTTCAAGGGTCTTTGCTTCCCATCTACGCTCGCAGCCATTAAAGCTCTTGAGGTCCCAAAAACCATATATATGTTGGAAAACAGTTGAATCGTCACTGCTTTTGTATTCCGAAGACACGCACACCTTGTTCCCCTCCTTTCTCAGGGCCAAACAAGCGGCATCATTTTTCAATGTCAGCTCATCGATTGATCCGCTGCTTAAGCTCTTACCGTGAGTCGGCATCGGTCAGATACAAAGCCACACCGGGCAATTAATCACTGGACCCAAAACACTTAGCCTGACAGCAAGAGAGGGATGGGAGGAGGGGACTGACAGAGGAGAGAGGAAGAGGAGATGAAGCAAGGAGAGAAGAAAAGTAGAATGGAGAACGAGAGACACGATGGACTTACAGAAGGAAAAAATGTGGCGAGAGTTCAAGCGCTTAACCCTGGTGAGAATACCAAGAAAACAAGTACAACTATAAACAGATTCAGAGAGGCAAGATATTCCATATCCATGACCATTTAAGAGAATGGTTTGACTGAGTCGGCTACAAGAATGAAAAAAAAAAAAACATGCAGATAAGATGTAATTTCTCTTTTGCTATCTATAGCTAATTTAGCTTTTTTTGTTTGTCAGGTCACAACGTTAGCAACAGTATGGGAACAAATATCCTTATTGGATATTGTGTATAACTGACCAATCATGGCTCAGCTTCAAAAAAACAGGTGAACCGTGATTTCTCGTTACCTCAGCCCTGAGCAACTGTGATGTCATGTTCAGTTGACAAAATGGCCGCCACCTGAGATAGCTAGAATTGGGTGAATTTTGCTGCCTCCCTCATATTCCACAAACGCAATATTCATCAGAATGTCATGTTTGGACTAGTAAAGGCGCATAGAACATATTAATGCAAATAATTATTTTAGTCTTTTTTTTTTTTTTTAAACGAGTATCTACTTTTGCCACCCCTGTCAGAAAATGAGTAGCAAGTAAGAAAGCGCAGTCTCAACCTTTTGAGGATGAAATTCAGGCAGCATGACGCAAGTGGCGCCCACCCAGAGAGGACAGAGCAGCTTGTTAACAATGCCATGGACATGGTGGAGCGGCAGCGTGTGGAGTATGACATCATCTTGGGACCACGCCCACTCAGAGACCAGACACTGGACCTGACAGGACAGAAATGATGATGATTGTTAAGTAGTAGACATTGAATACATAATTCATAACAGCGGCATCAAAACATGCTGTTCGTCGTTGTTGTTTTGAATCCTGACTGTACTGATGAACACAATTAGCATGATTAGCATGATTCAGGGGTAGAGAAATAAGGCCGCCTGCGGTTAATATAATCAGGTCAATGTTGTTCATATTATATCCGGAATCATTGTTTTGTTTTCTTGAGGATTCTCATCTGAACGATACCCACCACTGGCCACAGTGGTATATGAGCAACTATGCCGAACTGGCAAAGTAGCAAAGACTTTGTTGTTTTTCCCCACACTTGCATCAGCAAAATGTAGCCAAGCTGAGTGAGTAAGTACTGCAACTAAGCTTGGGAGATGTGTGACGGAAAAAGGATGGCGGACAGATGTATTGATATGGAAACCTCAAAATGTTTTTTCAACACTATTGCACCACTTAATCAATCATGTTTTGGGCTGGATCCCGTTATTGTTGTGGCTGTAAATCATTTAGTTTACCAAGACATTTTAAACCCTTTTCTGTTCCAGCATGTGCAACCATAAAAGTTTTGGTTTGGAAGAAGATGAAATCTGTGACATCATCTCTGTCAAGCACATCGAGTATAAACAAGTGATTTCGTCATCCAACGTGACACCTCACAAATTTCCTTCTGCATGAATGGACACAAATTCCCCACTCTGAAATGTTGTGCTAAGTTTGGAAGCGGTTGTAAGAGGGACCATTCGCATTTTTACTTCAAAAAGCTATATTAAGTGAAGCCTCATGTTCAGCTGCCCTGCAAAAAGTATACTGACAATTATAATATGATCCTTCATTTAAAACAAGACTGTTAAGTTTCCCAGCAACTTTGATAACTTGAATTTGTTGTGCTCCAAGAAAAAAAACTCTCTTAATTCAACACTTCACCATCACAGATCAAGCGGACACAAATGAAGCGCTGACATCATTCGGAATGATTTGATTTTCCACACTAATGGACAAGTGGGTCAATTTGACTTGAAAACATACAGCAAAATCTTTGTGAGATCTTTAATGGCATAAATTAGAGCTAATTAAGAAAGCTAGACTGGAACAAAAGCGTAATTATGCTAATCAAAGAGTGTGTGCTTGTGCGTGTGTGCGTTGAAGGTGATGTGAAGATGTCTGCACTGGTCTTGATTTTAAAAACATGTTTTGAATGAATGGTATAATGAAGTGGAGCTTTCCTTCATCTCTGACAAATTCTGTAGAAAGGCTCAAAATTAAAAACGACTATTTGAGGGCCTTCGTTTTTTTTTTTTTTTAAATACGGGAATAAAAATGATCACTAGTTAATGATCTCATAAAATGATCACAGGCCTCAAATAGTAGTGCCGCGCACTTTTATTTTAACTTTAAATATATGTCGTCAAATATACCAGGATGTGATGATTTTAATTGTCTTGATTGATAGATTGATTTGTAGTGATTATATGTCAGTGATTCCCCACAAGTGTGCTGTGGCACATTAGTGTGCCGTGGGAAATCATCCATCCATTTTCTCTACAGTTTATCTTCACGAGGGTGTGCTGGAGCCTATCGCAGCCGACTTGGGGCGAGAGGCGGCGTACACCCTGAACTGGTGGCCAGCCAATCACAGGGTACATGTAGCCAAACAACCATTCACACTCACATTCACATCGACAGGCAATTGAGATCCTTCATTTAAACCTACCATGCGAATTTTTGGAATGTTGGAGAAAACCGGATTACCGGGAATAAAATCCACAAGGGCACGGAGAGAACATGTAAACTCCAAGCAGGAAGGCTGCGCGATGGATGAGTTCAATTATCCAATTTAATTTAAAAACAAAATAATGTGTCTTTACTCAACTATCTGTGCCAGCAACATATAGTGATAGGCAAAATTGTTAAATGCTCTTTCATTAGGTGGCAGAAGGTATATACAGCATATCGCTGGCATCGGGGCGAAAGCTTCTACGTCACAATTTGGTAAATGTCATATTTTTTCACAAATATATAGAATACTATTGGTCAGTCCACATGTGTGGGTGTAATGATTGACCAATCTAAAGTGTTGAAAATGGTTTACTCTCTTTGACGATGCAATGTTTATGGTTGAACAAACATAAACTGAAGTACTAGGATTCCGCCAGCGATATCCACTTTTTATGAGGTTTTGGGGCAATTTTTTTTCTAAAGTAAAATATGAGCCTTGGCTCAATAAAGGTTTGGAAACACTGTGATTCAATACCTAAACAGTCATCAAAGCCTCACTCCTATTTGAACATGTTATGCTATTCATTAACATGAAGCCAATGTCCCTAATTCGACTGTGCTCCTCACAGTCTCCCGCATTGAATTACAGTATATGAAGGGCTGACATTTTGGAAATCACGCTTTTACTGGATGTCTGTCAGAGGCAAAGATCAAGTGATTGAATTCCTTGTTTGAGAATGGGAACCACCAATAAACATTTGTAGTAGTTGGTGGTCTGTGATACAAAAGAATTACGACAGTAAATAAGGCAGATACTATTATTAAATACCAAAACTGTGGCAAAACATAAATTGGTGACAAAACTACTGGAAGTGACAAAAATAAATTATTTACCATGGCTTGGATGCTGCTGTGCGTATGAAGAACACCCTTGGGCCTCCCAGTAGTACCACTAGTGTAGATGATCATGGCCGGTCGCTCATTCCAGTCCGTGCTGCCCTCCTCCAAGTCATGGCTGTTACTGTTGTTTAAAGTGCTGAGTTTGGAAGTAGGGGGAAGTGTCAAGCAAGGCAGACCCATTCTCTGTGCCAGGGGCTCCAAGATTTCAGCATAGGGGTGCCCCGCCACCAGCAGTGCGCTATGGGAGTCTGTGATGATGTACTCCAGTTCCGATGCTGGGTGTTTTTTATATAGTGGAACCGCTGTCCCACCACTCATCCAAATAGCCCACTGGGCCACCGTATAGGAAGCATCATTAGCACACAAGAAGGAGATTGGTTTACCTTCCAGCCGTCCAAAGTCAGAGTGTAGTGTGGCGTTGATTCGTCCCGCAAGGCCCAAGCTGCTAGCATACAGCTGCTTGTAGCTGTGGCTGCCACTACTGTCTATCACGGCTGGTCTGTCTCCAAATGCTGGAGCTCGAGCATATATCGGCTTTTGGCCTATCCTTGATGACGGTGCTCTCGTCCATGTATGAGCTTTGCTCTGGACTACTTTTACTAAAAAACACCGCCTTGCATTAGGAGACGAATAATCAATGTCAATACTGGATTTCCAGCAACACTTCCACTTCAGAGAGTAGCGTGCAGCGACACATCTTGACAACATGGTTGAGTTACTTCGCTCAGAACGTTCCAACTTTAAAAATCATGATGGATGACATCTCTTTCTTAAATGTATGCATGTCCACAATCAGCATTAGACTTTGGTGGACAACTTCTTCGTGGGTCAATAATGCAGATGTCTCCTCCTCAACTGATCAAGTAAAACAAAACAAAAAACATTAATATGTAAAATATAATATACATTCAATCATTATTTATGAAATTATAAGACACAAATATTTATCCACTGCATACCAGTGTCTGCATATTTATGTCTTTTGCAGTCAAGACAGCGCTCGTCCTCACAAGTGTCACAGATGAGCTGCGGTCTATCCCAGCCCTGTGGGGACAAAAAGACAAATTCAAACAGCATTCACACCAACAGTCATTTTAGCATATTTATTGAACATAACATGCATGGTTTTGGACTGCAGGACAGGGACAGCTCCATATTTCTTTTTTTTTTTCTCCCAGGGCTAAAGCGGGGCCTGACCAGGGACTGAGAAAAGAATTTATCAATACATTTTAGAATATCAAATAAAAAGCTGGAGTGCTTAACTGGGGCTACACAGATTTCTGATGGTACTGAGAGCCCCCTTGCCCCCAATGTAGCACCATCCCTACTGTGGGAGGAAGCAGGAGTACGCACAGAAACCCCGAGCAAGCAAGGACAGAACCATCATATGACACAGTTTAAAAAAATAAGAGCAACAAGAACATACTATATTTCATTATTTAACACATCAGGTAAACACCATTTTTTCTAACTACATGCAGAGCAAAACAAACTAGTGACATACATTGATTACCTAAAGCTGTACATATAAGAAAAAGCTTCATATAGTGATCATGATCGATCATACTAAATTATGCTTTATTATTCGAGATCGGCATCATACTTTCAGGATTATATTAGTTTATTTTCATTACTTCAGGACTGTAGTTATGATCTGTAAGGGGGCTTTAACTTTGTGTCTGTAATGTTAGAATGAAGAAGGTGCGTACATAATGACATGAAGAGGGGAAAACACGTTTAAACTCATGATGTTGTCACAGAGGAAACCTAACTTAACTCTTTTGACTTCTATCAGAAGCTTATCGTTTTTGGGTGAATGGGAAAAGATTTGCGACGATTCGACATTTAAAGTAAAGTAAAATAACGAAGCATTTTTCCCCGTAAAGACTGTAATCTAATTTTGTTTAATAAAAACACTGCTGTTTACATTTTACCTCGTATAGGACAAAATTACATTCACCTTACCTAGAAGCCGGCCGGTAGGCTTATAGTGAAGGACGGTGCAAGCAATTAAAGTTCCGCCACGAAACACGAACGTGCAGCTCAGTAGTTCCTCCTTGTGTGAACGCCATTCAGCGCCTTCTGCGTTGTAGCCACTACAAAGTAGACAATGCAGATTTCTAAAATCACAATTTCAAAAATAATTAAATGGTATATAACTGTTAATACTTACACTATTGTTATTTTAGTTCCTTATACAAATACTCAAATGTTGAGGTTAAAATGTATTAATTAGGTCGTTTCATTTTCCCCCAATATGTTTTTAAAACTTTTATATTATTAGCATTAAACTCCAAAAGTGTATTTATTTTTATTTTATTTTATTTTATTATATTTCAAGGAGCATTGCTACTATCAATATCAACTCTCATTATTGAAGAGCTACAGTTGCAGAAGGGAGGCACTCATCAGAAAAGAGTGGGGAGGTATGGGAGGGGTGAGTATTGCATATATGTAGCCACTGCAAGAAACACATTTGGCTATACATCACATGTCAGTGTGCCAACTAGCTTGGCATCACTGTGCAAGTGGGCACATTCAGCCGCCAGCTGGCAGTCGAGGGCCTCGGATAACAGAATGGTACAGACATGGCACACGTTCAAAAAGTTTTCACTTGCCTCACAAACCCCCTACACCGCAAACGATGATGGCATGTTCCTAATGAATGTGGAGTCTTTGTATCAGAGAACCCCTCCGCTCTCAGGAATAGTATCGTCAAAGACTAGCCCTTCCTATTTGTGGGGATCACTATTCAAGAGGATGCTATGCTACGATAACAATAACGTTGTTTCTTGACAACGCTTTATTTGTCCTGATTTTTCCTGCCCAGTAATTCCACTGGAGATGAGGTGACACATTTTTACAAGGATACAACCTGAGAATGATTGGACGCTGCCTCCTGTGAACAAACGACCAATGTTTTGGGATTTGTTTCCTGGAAGTCAGCCATATTTTTTTGCTTGCGGGCTCAGGAATCGCAGCCATCGAGGGGCTCGTTTAAACAACAGGAGGATGTGTTGGCATGACAGGAGATTAGGTGTATATCGTAGACATGATGTTGTAAGGATTGGAGGTAGAGGTTACAGTGACATGATCGTACCAAGTCAAGCTGCAATGGCCTGCTGCCAACACATCATTCGACAAAGACCACCTGAAACGATCTTGCTGCCGACGGGCAGGATGGCAGCGAGCAGGTGCCAGCTTCCATCTTGGCAAAGGACTGCATCTGAGGAAGGGAAGACCCCCTACAGATTCAGGAGAAAGGCTGATATGGTACCGTGAACCACGGGGACTACCCGAGCATGTGTCAGGTTGGCATCAGCGTGAGAATGTCTTGGCAAGCGTCTCGCACTATTCCCTCCCACCCGGCTCGCGCACAAACACACTGTTGCCCTGCTTGGAACACATGGTACATCAGCAACGGCATCTGGCCGTGCTGACTCCCGGCAGCTGCGCTTCGTCTTCGCCAGTTGGGAGTCTTGGCACTGCCACTTCATCAACTACCTGTGGCTCCTCCGGGATAAAAAAAAAAAATATGCCCGATGAATTATTCCAATGCTGCAGCTGAAAACTTGACTTGAATCCAAGAGATTCATTGCGAACATATGACACACAGAGCACGTCACACATGTACTAAGGCATGGATGAAATCGCAGTGTGTCATGTGGTTGCTTCATTTGAGGTGAGAGATGGACAATGATACGACAAATGCATTGCATAGGTGATTCTAGCTCATTTTTGAGGTGCTCAAGCACCTCTAAATTGAGTCCCAGCACACCTAAAAGATTTCCTTTTTCTTTTTGCTGTATGCCATTTTTAAAAAAGCTGGAAAAAAGTATAAGCAAGTACTGGTCTGAAATGTAATAATCAACAACAACAATACAGCACCCCCTTGCTGAAAGAAATTGTTTGTTCTAAAGAATTCCCAATATGCTGCCTTCCAGTGATGTACAGTCATCGTCTAAGTACCTGACTCAAACCGGAATACGTGCCTCTACCAATTGATCTTAATATTGCGTTTGTCGAATATGAGTTAAGCAACAAAGGCCACCCCTTTTTAGCCATCTCAGGGGGCGGCCATTTTGTCACTTCTGTCGACTGAAAATGACATCACAGCTGCTCAGGGCTCAAGTACTGGAGTCAACAGAAGTAACAAAATGGCCGCCCCCTGAGATGGCTAAAAAGGGATGGATTTTGCTGCTTAACGCATATTCTACAAACGCAATATTAATCAAAATGACGTGTTTCAACTAGTGGGCCTGCTGGGAACATATTCTTGAAAAAAATATGTTTGGGTTGATTTTCCGCTTTAATCACAGAAAATCTCAAAGTGCTTCACATGCCCACAGTTGACTAATATTAACAACATTCCCTGATCCAGGAGGACAAGGAAAAACTTGGGGAAGTAAAGCCATACATTTGTGTGGAAATGTACAAAACACTGACATTTATCTTGCCTAAATCTCTCATCTTAGAATCGCCCCTGATGATGACTGAACAAACCAACATGAACCTGATAGTTTGAAAAGCGGTGCTAAACCAAAGCCTTTTTGGATTACCACAAGCTTCTCTTTGTACAAAAATAACTTAACATTACAATCACTCTGTCAGAAAATTGTTTTGAATGATCAAATGAAAATGAATAATAAGCATATGGATGGCCCTCAGCTCCAATCAGTTTTCTTATGAGGGATTTGACATACCAAGGACACTTGTGGAGAATCCATTTTATCTGTGACACCATAGACTGCCGTGAAAGAGTGGAGCAGCTTTGTGTCAAGGTGGCCTCCATTTCCAAAGGAGAATTTCTAACAGCATCTTTGTGGAACATGCTCTTACAGACATGTCATTTGCGATGACTGTGATTTGAAAAGGCGAAGGAAGGCTAATCAACAGCCTATTGTTATATAACTTTTCTGTGGCCTCCCTTTTGAGTTTGTGTTGGAAAGTGTGATTAATCCAGCTGCATTTCATACATTCTCTTCTCCATCTTTTCAGAAATGCGTTAAGTGTTTTTCTGACACGTGAAACTCAAGGCCAAGATCTTAATACTTCAGCCACAAATGTCATTTTACACATTGTCAAAGCTGGGCCCTCTGCACTTACGTTCCTTCCTTGCAATTTTAGTACATCACTGCTCAGAGGGCAAATCTCTTCCAAAGGTCTGAACAACCATATTGAACACCCTTATTGTACACTTGCCTGGATGTTCATTCATTCATAAAAAGGACAAATTGAACAAATGTGAAAAAAATAACCAGTTGACTTCTACTTGATTAATACTGCATGTTTCCCCCCCGTGAAACAGCAATGAAAGAATGATCTCTTTGTTGGAGGTAACTATGAGCTCATATGCGCTACAATGCACAGTTGTCGCATGTTGTCACATTTTTCCGAGTGTGTAAGTTATCTGACAATGACCCAGTGGGAGTTTTTTCTCCATCTGTGTCTGCCTGACCCATTTTAGCCATCGGCCACGTCCAACTGTTCCATGTCCCGAACATATGTGCGGTGGCAGGGGGATAAGCGGACCGCCGCCGTGCGGGACCTGCAGACACACTCTGCCGATGTGACACTGGACCGACCCTTCATCGCTGTCTGTCTGTTTCTCGCCACATATGTTGTTACTGTATCGGAAGATTTCATTCACACCTTGATTATTTGACAAAAATCTTGATCTATGCTCTGTATGTTTAAAGTGGAAGTCAACCCAAATATATTTTTTTCAAGAATATGTTCTACGCAAACCCACTAGTTGAAACAAGGCATTCTGATTCTGATTGCATTTGTGGGATAAGAGTTAATCCACCGGTTTTTAGCCATCTCTGGGGGCGGCCATTTTGTCACTTCTGTCGACTGAAAATGACATCGAAGTTGCTCAGGGCTCAGGTAACGACCAATCACGGCTGACCTGTTTTCTGAAGCTGAGCCGTGATTGATCGTTACTTGAGCCCTGAGCAGCTGTGATGTCATTTCAGGCGACAGAAGTGACAAAATGGCCACCCCCTGAGATGGCTAAAAAGGGGTGGATTTTGCTGCTTAACTCATATTCCACAAACGCCATATTAATCACAATGGGAATCTGGGAACATATTTTTGATAAAAAAATGTTTGGGTTGATTTCCCACTTTAAGTGGGTAGAACTGTATTCCAATTTGTTTTAACTTACAGTTGTGCCTAACCTCAGTTGACCTCAGTTGATCTTTGCTTGCCTACAATCTCTATATTTTTTCATCATGATTTCGGCACTTTATTTGGCAGAAAGATTGACGATGCTATCTGTCCAGATCATAACATTAGCCAGGAAGGGCAGACGAGAGAAACGAGAGGAGGGATTGGGGTTTTTCCAAGTGGTCCATGTTGGCAGATGAGATGGTATCACTGCACAGAGCTGGAAGCCACTGGGGACCGTTGGGTGTGAGGCACATATGGGGTACCAGGCTGCTGATGAGCTGCTTAAACAAGCCTCTCATTGTGTGTGGAGAGAGAGAGAGAGAGAGAGAGAGAGAGAGTGAGAGAGAGAGAGAGAGAGAGAGAGAGAGAGAGAGAGAGAGAGAGAGAGAGAGAGAGAGAGAGAGAGAGAGAGAGAGAGAGAGAGAGATGTCTCTGCCAGAGGATTTAAAGTGGCTATATGCTGCAGGTCTGAATTGTTTGGGTTGGCACAGGATTTTGCTTTCCAACAGCTTAGAGAGCAGATATGTTCGCCCGCAGCTCTTTCATTCAGTTTACTATCAAATCCCAGGAACAAGTTACTTGGAATACTTTCTACATACAGAATATTTGCCCTAAATGTGTTATTCTGATTTATTTGGTCTGTGAATAACAGCGGCCTGCGGTGTGGTCAAATGGACGGAATAAAGTTGATTCAACTGTAGTCTTAAGGTAACTCGCCCTAAATAAATGCTGTCGAGCTTCCTGGCCTTCTGGCTCTAATAAGCTTCCGAATTTCTCGATGGCTTTCCATTAAAGCCTTATTGATTCTCTCCGTTCCCTTTTAACTCCCACACAAATGGAAACTATTCTGCCAGGCAGACGATCAGGACTTCCGCTATTTGAGTCTAAATCAGCTCGCTGGCTTTGTGTGTATCCCAAAGTGTCTGCAACCTGCCAAACCTCAGAGTGTTAGAGCGTGGAAAAGCCAACATGTATTACAACATGTGCGTGCTTTTCTTTTCATTTTCTTTACTTTGTTATGCTACAGACGATGCCTGATAGTCACACTGTTTCTGAAAGACTGGTTCATGATGTGGCAATATGATTTCATATTCACACACGTTTCATATTGCACAGTTTACATTTGACTTGATTATTTTGTCTGTGGAGGCGCAACAACCATTTTTCTCACTCTGTCTCTTTCACAGACACACACACACACACGCGCTCCCACCACTGCTGCCAGGCAGCTTGGGTGCTGTGTTGTTCTCTTGGAGACAATGCCATATGCTGTCTAGCCTCTCAGGGAGGACCGAGCTTACCGCTGTACGATTGTCCAATCGCTAAGTGCCGCCAACTCACCTACTGTCTAAAAAAAAACTCCCTGTCACAAGCAGATTTTTTTTTCTTAACTTAAATAACTTAAATAAATCCAATCGGGTACACTACGTGATGTTGTTGCTGTTGTTTTACAAACAACAGGAGATATCAATCTTTTGTCACGCTCGAAAAGCCACAATGAAGGACAGATTGCCACCTGAGGTGCGTTCACAAACATACGAATACATTCAATATGATTTGTCCTCGCCCACTCTTTTTGCATTAGTTAATTGTTTACACTTTGCATTCATGTGAGTGCCTTGGTCCCTTGGCGCTGTCTGAAAGGCAGACAGGAAAGTGCCACTAGCAGCGTGAGCACAAATTGTAAACAAAGAGCCATTTGGATGGATTCTGCACAATGGCTGACCTTGCATCAAGAGGATTCACCACATCTGCATAAGAAAACACAAATCAAAGCAATTGTCCAAAATGTGGAAAAAAAAAAGGCTTTTGTTAACAGAGACAAAATGTACGTCTTTTAGGCGCATTGATTTGTGTTCTCTTTTGGCAAAGTGAGAGACGAACGGAGGGAAAACAGAGTGTAAGCTTGTACTGCTGAGGGATTTAGTGTGTTTGGGTTCCTTTGCTTTGGAGTTTGGTGAGGTGCATGCGTTTGTGCGTGGAGAGAGGCCCGAAGGAACTACAGGGAGCAAAAGTGTGTTTGTACATTGATTTGAGAGGTAAGAGATGCGTGTTTGGAATTTATCTCATCTATGTGTTCATTACTACTTTGCATTTGAGGCTGAGATCTTGGTTACTCCGCTAAATCGCAGGACGGATTGTTAGACACGCGTGTTATTAATTTTTTTCAGGGTCCCCGTGGCGTCTGTATGAATCTTAATGCTGCTGACTGGGCTGCAGCTTTATCGACTTTCTTTAAAATATGAAGAAGCTTTGCTGGAAGCGCCTGAGGTCATTAGCTGAAGAGTAGGCACAAATCCTTCACCGAGCCTGCTCCAGCTTCGCCATGTTAAATGTGCTCTTAAAATATTCATAATCATACTCTTGCCTGCACACACACACGCGCACACACACTTGCGCACGCATACACACGTGCACTCACACATTTTGCAGACAATGCTCCAGGGACAGAAGGAGATCAATATTAAAATATATTCCTGTACTGGTGTGCTGTTAATTAGCTGCGGTTCTTTTTAAACCCGTGAAGTTTGCGGGCAGATTAACAGTATCTTTTTGTGCAACGCCATAATATTTACCTCTGCTTTACCCGTGTAAACATAGATGAATCATATGTAAATGGGTGTTGACATATGCAAAAATTTTTTCCCTTTATTGTTGTTCATTTCTTTTGAGGATTAATTATTGACATGTGAAACATGCAATTGTCTATTGTTTGTACAAACAAAATACACTTGTTCAATTCAGCCTATTTGCATTAAATTTCTCATAAAACGAATCACCGATTTTGATTTTTCTGTACGCTTGTGTGTTAAAATAAAGACTTTAGCAATTGCAGCGTGCAGCAAAGGATGAATAAATGCCATTAGAAATCCTGTCAAGTATATGCTGTCATCAATCAATTTTCATTTCTTCATTCGATAGCATGAGAAACGATGTCCCTCAGTGAATCATACGGTGGCAGCAACAGCCCTTCACAATTCTGTACACGCATTACAAACAAGGAGAAGCTGCACCATATCACACTCAAATGAGTTTGTAATATTTTGGTTATTTAGCTAAATGCAGTGCACCTATACACCATTGCAAATCATTGCAAATATTGTTCAATAATATCATTATGACAGAAAGTGAGTGTCAACATAAAGCAAGATTTGGGATTGACTATTTTCTGTGACTCTTACAGGATATGTGTCACCTCTAGACAGTCATCACCTCACAAACGGTCCACACTGTCCTCACTCTTCCAAGTTTGACCTGTAAAAAGTGATCATTAGCCGAACCTGACCTGTGTGTGTGTGGCTATTTTTAGCAGAAGCTGAGTTGAACAGCGATTAAGTTACAGCCCATCAAAGGGTGTTTGAGACAGGTGCTGAGGCAGGGGCCGGGCCGAAGCAATCACGTCGCCGCAGACTGCGACAGGCTGCCTAATTGACGCCTGTTTGTGTGGCACGTTGCTGGACAATGGATCAGTGCCGGCAGACGTATCTGGGCGGCAAATGATAGCAACACAAAGGCACAGAGAACAATACCTTATGAACAATGAAGGCGGGCAAGCCTACTGTAAGTCCAGGGGGAGTCAAAAAGGAGGAAACTGTAGAAGAGAAAGTAAACAGATTGAAAGTCTCATACTATTCAAACAAGGATTTTTGTAAATAAACATGGAGTCAATATCACCACCTACCTACCTCTCAAATAGTAAAACATAAGCACCACTCAAACCACTCGGTATTGGGAACCATTATGCTTTGAGACTAGACAAAAGAGTATTGAACATTTATTTGACTCATCTATTTTCAGTGCTTGTGTTGTTCTGTGTGGCGGGCTACATCCTCCCGTGTTTTAAAAATAGAGCTGTTTGGTTACTTGTAGACTTGAAATTGTCCATAGTGTGAATATGAGTGTGAATGGTTTGCTGTTTGGCTATATGTGCCCTGTGATCCAATATGTACTCTCTCAAACTCTGCAGGGGAAGACTCAGACTCATTAAGTCCGAGTGATGTATGGAAATGGTTGGATGTATGTATGGACGGATGGATGAGACTCCTTAGTATACCATAAATTTGTGTCATTACGTGATTGTGAAAACGGGAAGTCAACACAAAGATTTTCTTCAAGAATATGTTCAATGCAGGCCCACTAGCTGAAACAAGCCATTCTGATAAATATTGCGTTTGTGGAATAAGAGTTAATCCACCTGTTTTTAGCCATCTCTGGGGGCAGGCATTTTGTCATTTCTTTGGACTGAAAATGACATCACAGTTGCTCAGGTAATGACCAATCACAGCTCACTTGTTTTCTGAAGCTGAGCCGCGATTGGTCGTTACCTGAGCCCTGAGCAACTGTGATGTCATTTTCAATCAACAGAAGTGACAAAATGGCCGCCCCCAGAGATGGCTAAAAATGGATGGATTAACTCTTATTCCACAAACGCAATATTTATCATAATGCCGTGTTTCAACTAGTGGGACGGCTTGAACATATTCTTGAAAAAAATACGTTTGGGTTGACATCCACTTTAAGTGATCAGTGAAATACAGTTTTAAAAAAGATAAGTATTTAACATGGACTTCAGAATAACCTCTGCCGTTGCTAATTTAAGTAAATTAGTCAAGAACGGCTTATACATACCACAATTTCAATTCCAGCTCTATTCTTGACAACCAAAAAAAAAGGGTCTGGATATAGTAGCGTTTTGGTTTGTTAAGCTTCCAATTTCTACTCTAACAGCAACTTTAGAAATTGCACCTCAATACACACAGCCACTGCCCATTAAGCTCAATCAGAAATGCTCGATGACGAGATTGTGTCACAAAAGTTCCAAGACTGGTGTAACAAACTTCAAAGTAATCCCGCTGGAGTCTGACAGACTTTCTCAGCCTGCTCCGCCAAACCTTCATACGCTCCTGTCAAGTCAAGTCAAATTTATTTCTATAACCCTTAATCACAGGAAAGTCGTCACATATGCACCAGATCATATACACGACATTCCCTGATCTTAACCCCCAGGAGGGCAAGGAAAAACTCAATAAACCCCAACTGGGTAGTAGTGGGAAACCTTGAGAAGGGACCACAGATGGGGGAAATCCCCCTTCCAGGAATCGCCCTTCCAAGAATTTTCCCTTTGGGATCTTCCGCAGCTCTGTCGTCATGCCCATTTTGATGTCGTCCTCGCCTTTAAAACAGGGCCCAGCTTGATGACCCCCCCGTGAGCTTGGGAAGTCAGGGGGGAAAAAAAATCAAGAAGAGCGAGCTGGTGTGAGTTGGGAGGTTGCTCCAGTGTTCCAGCACGGCAATGTTGTTCTCATCTTGAGTTGAGTGATGGATTCCCATCCAAAATAGCCCTGGGATTGGCTGTCAACTAGCTAATAGTAGCCTGTTGGATGTAGAATTCAGCTCTTGCTGCGATATTGCCAATGACTGGATCGATATTTGAAGAATCAATGGCAAAACTGTCTCTGTGTTACAATTCAGAAGGGTTCATCATGAAAAAAAATGACACTAAGTACTAAAAATGTACACATTGTTGTTGTTATTCAGCAACAATGTTTGATCCCTACATGGGAGGCTCACGACAGGATTAGTTGGTTCTAAACGAACCTGAATGCAAGCCAAAGAGGAGGATTAAAGGATTTTTATTTGGTATGAATATTTGAATGAAGAGAGGCTTCAATCTGGTCTTCTGGTGGTTCGTATTGATCTAGCATAATGTCGGTCTTTACGGCTACACTGCGGTTAGACAAGCAAGTAGGAAAACTACTTACTCACAGCCCACTGTTATCACTGAAGCAATCCATTAGGCGTGCTTTGAAACTGCGGTCACCCTCCTCAACACGTAGTGATTGTATATGGCTGCAAATTGAATTATTCACTATGCAATTCAGTTATGAGCAGCATGTAAAAACCCAGATAGAGATGGATGTTTTCTTCCGGCCGCAGTGCATTACATCTATACATTAAATTGAAAATGGGAGCCATGACACGAAGCTTGGAGATGTAATTACATGCTGTTTAAAAAACAGTAGGCCCAGAAAAGAGCAGCGTGTATGTGTCGATGTGTGTGTGTTTCTGGGAAAGAGACTGCTGTTTGGCCTGGCCCCCTGTCCCCTCTTGCAAACGACTGTGAAATCCGAAATTAAACGCTTTGCTATTGTGAAGCACGTCCGCCAGATACATCTTCCTCTCTTGTAATTGTTTGTTTATTGGAGCAGTACAGTGAGGGTGTCTCTTGGCTGTGGGAGGAAGGTCACATGCCAATTAGTGTAGAGGGGAAAGTATAATAATAGGAGGAAGTCAAGAATGAGCCATGTAGAAATAAAAACAAATGATGTCTATTCTCCTAAAAGGTGACCATATGCCATGGCCCAATGAAGTGGCAGACACAGATGACTTGAACATCAATAAAAGGTCCTGAGCTGATGACAACATACTGACACAACTACAGGGGTCGTGACCCGCGTGACCTCTTACCCTTTTGTACTTATTTAATTCCTTGTCTACTTTCATTCTGCTCTGTTGGACCCCCACTTAGGACATTTTTTTCCCAAGAAATGAGAATGGGCAAACATAAATGGGCATTCCATTTTATCTAATGAGGTGAAAGAAGACATAAAATGAGTAGTGGACAAGGGCTGGAGCAAAATCAGTATGATTTATAGGAGCAGCACAAACAAACAAACAAACAAACAAACATAACAAACAAATACAATCGAAGGTGACCTTCAGTGACTTGAAAGCCACCAAAAATAAAATGTATTTCTTATTCTTCTTACATTATTAAACATATGTTTAAACATATTAAGCATGTCCTGTAAAAAACATTGAATTTGGGATTTAAAAAAAAAAATTCACATTAATGCGACGTCTGTAACACGGAAACATCACGTAAAAATAAGAACATTGAAAATAATGGACATAAGTGTTTTTCACAGGACAGCGAATATGTTCTATGCAAGCCCACTAGTTGAAACAAGGCATTCTGATAAATATTGCGCTTGTGGAATAGGAGTTAATCCACTCATTTTTATCCATTTCTCGGGGCGGCCATTTTGTCACTTCTGTCGACTGAAAACGACATCACTGTTAACGACCAATCACGGCTGACCTGTTTTCTGAAGCTGAGCCGTGATTGGTCTTTACCTGAGCCCTGGATAGTTGTGATGTCATTTTCAGTCGACAAAAATAACAAAATGGCCGCCCCCTGAGATAAAAAATCGGGTGGATTTTCCGGCTTAACTCATATTCCACAAACGGAGTAATAATCAGAATGCCGTGTTTCAACTATTGGGCCTGGTGGGAACATATTCTTGAAAAAAATATGTTTGGGTTGATTTGACCTTACGTAAAAAGAAACTCGCTTTAACAATAATACTGTACATTCATTATACTAACAATTCGAATTTATTTCCCAAGTAAAGAACATCTCACAGCATTGGAGCATAGATAGTGTACGGAATGCAACTTTAAACCTCTCATAAATAAATCCAGAGCCAGATAGCTAGGTGACAGCTGCAGTGTCTGAGAGCAGGTGATGGGGGATAGAGGAGACTAATTTAGCCATGCACTTGTAGTGCTAACGAGACCTCTCCTCCAGCACACACACACGTACGCAATGTGAATCATCTGTTGTGAACCCGGAGCACGTCCCTCCCTTCCAGTGTGTGCACCACCGTGTGCCTTTGTTGTATATGTGTATCCACGCGTGTGTGTGCCATATGGACTCACCTAGACACCTGTCAATTAAAAGGTGGACAAGGATGGCGTTGACGTCTGATGAATAATTCAACTTTAGTACCAAGTTTGGCTGAACTTTCATGGCGAGTTCACAGCATGTTACACTCTTTTCGTCACATGGCCAATATTTCTGCAAAGTGCACCATTTGTGTCAGCAACAATGCTGACATATAAATAGTTTTCAGGCAATATCATGTTAAATTACCAAGTTGGAAAGGAATAGAAATGTAACCTGAGGTATTAAATCAGCCTCTTTCACAATAAAAAGCTGGATTATTAAAACAAAAACAAAAAACTACAGTAATTTGTACTACAATTTATCGTTTTCAAAGCGTCTTGTTTACTCTTTTCACCTCCTTGAGGGCATTTGTCTCATACAATGAACATTTAATTGAAACCTGGAATCCATTGCCATTATGTCGCCACGTTTTCAGGCTCAACCGATCCATGAATCAACTCTCCTATATGAGCAATTAAATAAACATCAGCAAACAAGTGCAATAATGCCCGCAACATATTAACGTGCTCGAGCCCAAACAAACACAACAATCTGCGATTATGAACAAGATGAAAATGTCTCACGCGTAAAAATTGCTTTCACAATGGATGCTAATGAGTTGCCATTGTTTGAAGCATGGAAACGAGCGCACACTGAGCTGTGATGTGAGTGAAACGTGATGGAGGAAACATGCAGAGTTGGAGACGGAGTGCAGATACTGTACGTACATGAAGGAAACACAGAGGTTGGAAAGGATGATGCATGTGTGAGAGGCTTGCCTTGGTTAGCAGATGTCAGACCTCTCAGGCCCACCCCCGATAAGAGACCACCTGTTGGATCAAGGCCATCTGGTGGGTGGGCCCTTTCTGCCTGAGTCTGACCCAGAACTGCACACCAATGATAAATGATAGCATAGTGCCCAGGCCCAAGCTTGGGTGATTGTTTGATTTTATTAACGTGACATATTGTGTCTTCTAGAAATATGATATACCGTCTATCAAATATTTACAATTACATCCAGAAGGTGTACAAATATGAGCCTGTGAGATGAATAGTCGAACGGGGCCATTGTTAATTGGCCATTGGAAATGAGAATCACCTATGCTTTAAATAGATACAATAGGTATTAAAACACTTTAACAGCATGTAGGGCTATTGTGATTTTGTCTAACCTTTGTTAATGATGCAACTGTTTGGGTGGGGAAGTCCATGAATTTAACATTTAACGCTTAAATATGTGATGGGAAAAGATTTGATGTGAACATGTAGAAAGGTTGTAAAACAGACAAGACATACTGTACTGAAAAAAAATAGACAGGTAGTTGAATTTACTCAATGTTTTTTTTTTTGTCAAGTCGTTGCCCAAAATACTGTATCCAGATACATTTTTAAATTTGATATATATAGACTGCTGGAAAAAATCAATCTGGATTCAAATGATTTTATTTCATGCAACCAAAATTGAGTAAATGATGCCCAGCATTTTTTCCCAGTGTAAGAAACAAACATTCAGAACAGAGCACTTTACCACATGAAGATTCTTTCGCACCGGTGCTGTCATAAATACCGAAATGTTCAACTTCATCGATCAGGCACACAAGATCAATCACAATTTCGAGGGAATGAATTCTTCTTGCTGTATCTTTTGTCTTATTCAGTATATGGCTGTTCACCCCTGCCACAAAGGTGTTATAGTTCTGTTCAAATGTGAAATTCATCACACAGTACAGTCAACAACAACTTTGTTACTTGGTGGACATGTGTCAGCTAGGTATTTTCCATTTATAGTTCCTTATCTTTTTGTTGTGAATAGCGTTTGTTTCAAAACCCACCTTGAGAGTGACAGTTGATTCGACAGCAAATTTGAACTATACTACTACTATAATTATTCTCTCTTTCCCTCATTAGGTCCACAGGTGAACAGGAGACAATCGCAGCTGACTTGGAGTTACACCCTGGACGAGTTGCCAGACAATCTGACGGCAACAATATTACAATATAATATTTGCATTCCCAAAAGTACATCAATGTTCTGTACGTGTTATGATTTGTGCATTTCTGACCGACTTACAAAAACTTCTATACCAAGACGCCTGGTGTAACTGAAACAATTACAGAGCAAATTCATGCGTTGAGCCAAGACTAGTATTTATTGAATGGAGAAACACTGACACGCTGTGATGTTTTATACATCTACTTCAATGTCTTATTTATGAGACCACATTGCTTCTCCTCCGAGGAGATTTCCAAACAAAACACTGCAGGCATCTAAAAGGAATCAAATGGCCCACTAATTACTTTTGACGTGAGAAAGTTGGCAAAAAAATAACAAATCTGGCAGTCAAAATGTAGTAATGATATAAGCACAGTACAAGTTATAAGTGTGCTGTTTTCCATGTGGTGCTCATTGAAACATTCATTCAGCTTCAAGTCATTTACTCGACTGTCATATAATGTAATATTACAGTACTTAAAGCGGAAATCATCCCAAACATTTTTTTTTCAAGAATATGTTCTCTGTAGGCCCACAAGTTGAAACACGGCATTCTGATTAATATTGCGGTTGTATAATATGAGTTAAGCAGCAAAACCCACCCCTTTTTAGCCATCTCCGGGGGCGGCCATTTTGTCACTTCTGTCGACTGAAAATGACATCACAACTGCTCAGGGCTCAGGTAACGATCAATCACGGTTGACCCTGTTTTCAGAGCCGTGATTGTTCGTTACCTGAGCCCTGAGCAACTTGCCTTTTTCAGTCGAAGGAAGTGACAAAATGGCTTCCCCCAAAATGGCTAAAAAGGAGTGGATTAACTCTTACTCCTCAAACGCAATATTTATCAGAATGCCTGCTTTCAACTAGTGGGCCTGCAGGGAACATATTCTTGAACAAAATATGTTTGGGTTGACTTTCCCCTTTAAGAGGATGAACATAACATAAGCTCTTCATTTTCATGCCAGTGCAAGTCCAGTTTATTGTGTTTGACAATTCCAGAGGACTGAGGGCCCTTTTTATTACATGCTTCCGGCGCACCTGAAACGTTGGTGACAAAAAATAGACTACAATTTAGACCACCTAAAAGCAGGTCTAAATTGTGGCGCAGGTGGTCTAACACACTTTTTGTGTATTTGATTGAGGAGTAAGCAGGCAGATTGCGAGTAGGTGTCATCATATTTCATACTTAAACTCCCTCTGAATCATTATAGAAATGCCTTCATTGAAGGAATTGTTAGTATTATCATCTTAAAAATAACTATCGGTTGGGTTAAGTGTCCAGTCCACAACGGCCAATTTTACACCATCCGCAAGTGGAGATCTTCTCACAGTTCCTTTTAATTGTACTTTGCGCGTGTCATCATGTCATGTTCTGCATCTTAATCCCACGCCTTCTCTTTGAATTGAATTTAAAGGGAATGAGGGGAGCCGCTTCTATTGGATGGCAAACAAGTCAGCTGTGTTCCCTCCCACAACGGCGCACAACAGCGTGAACACCCCCGCTAGAAAAATACCAAAAGAAAAAAACTCCACCCCTGTGCACAGTTAGACTGCGCTTCATATTAGAGTTGGACTAGGCAAGAAAATAAGGCCCTGTGTCTCTAAGTAATAATTAATTTTAACCAAACATATGAAAATAATGAACATCATGGCATCTGTTAAAAGCCAACGTGACAATTTTTACTTCTCAACTAATGCCTGTTTAGGACTCCAGTCCTTTCAAATTGCTTTTAGTCAAAGGCCGTTGTAATTTGGCAGCCCCGCAGAGTAATTTGTAAAACTATTCAAAGCACAGTCAAAAGTAAAACAAGATCATGAATACCGTCTGTGCAAAGGCAACCAATTTGAATGAATATGCTGCGGAAGTGACATGGCTCTTTTTTTTTTGTGCAGCCGCCAAACATTAAGCACACTTGAAGACGAAAGAACCTGAAATTGCGATTTCAAATTGGAATTCAACGAGTTAGTAATTGGCATGTTTTTCCAAATGCGGTATTTGAAGTAATACTTTAATGATACTAGTTACCCTTCGAGTAACTATGAACTATTTTTTTCCTTTAAAAGCCACTGCCGATGTATGATGGTTATTATTACACTTTCATACTCACACGCACACGCACAAACACACACACGCTTTGCTGTACAAGCTCTCAGTATGCCTGTGTGTGTGTGTGTAAACAGTACATTTGTATGTGCACATATGTCACCCCTTTCAGTGTGTGTATATTTTTACTTGTCTATTTTGGGGTCACATTTGATAGGCCACTGAGTGATGCGGCAAGATGAAGTGACAGTTTGTCATAAAGCGGGTCACGGGGCAGTGACTGCGGAGGCGGCCCTCTGTGCTCGTGTACTGGGTATAATTAGGTGTTCATTACCATATCAGTCAATTACCAACGAGCATTCTGGCTTCTTTCTCTCAGGAATCTGCCCTTCTGGACACCAGCTCTGAAGAAGGACAGATTTTCCTGGCTGCAGAAGTAATTATTTTCCCTGTCCTTCTCCCTCCTTCGCCTTATTATGACTGCTAGTGGTAAAACAATAGCTTAGGTTTTGTTGTGTTGTGTTGCTGCGGGCACCATCTGTGGTGGTAAGGGGGAGGCACAACAATACTCGTCCATATGGTCAGGGCATCAGCAGCCAGCTATATCTACTCATCAAGTCCTGTCATTGTCATCAGGCTCTGTTCATGCACTAGTCCGTGTTCATCTGTCAAATACACGCACACACACACACACACACACACACACGCGCGCGCGCGCGCGCACACTCGGGAGTGACTGACACAGCAAGAAATAGAGTGATGAACTGATTTACGAGGGAAAGATGAGGTGAGCGATGAGCAGCTGTTTTGGCAACGCGCACATGGGTGTTCATCCGATTGCCTAATGTACGCATATGCACGTGGACGGAATGAATTTGTGGATGCACATCTTTTTTGCTTGATGACTCGTCATTTTGCTTTGAGAAGGACGCTGTAATTGTCATTTAAGTGCGTGTCAAATTAGCGGTGCCATATTTTCCTTGGTCTTAATTATGCGCGACTGGTTGTCATATCTTGTATACAATTTTCACCCATACTATTGAAACGTGTTACCTCCTTCACGTCAATCTCAATCCGTGATCAGTGATTGATGTTGGGAGCTTGGGGCTTTTTTTTTTTTTTTTTAGTTGACAAACCCATCTGTTGTCTCGCACCTCCTAATCTGCAACATAGTGCACGCACGCTAATGTATAATTTAGCCAGCGTCTTGTCCCACGTGGAGTCAGTCTACCTATTTAACTTTTCGTTTCACCATACAGTAGATGTATTTATCATTGTTAGTACGAGCGCAGAATGAATGCCCTTAATGGTCCTTATAATTCATCCGGGTGAGAGGAAGAGTCATGGCTGTGTTTTAGTGGCATACGGCGGAGCTGCAGCTGGCTATGGAATTAAAGAACAACCTTTAAAGTATATATATTGCATAGGAAGAAGGTTAGAGAAGGCGGTGGGATATAATCAGATAGCGGAATGAGCATGTTAAATTGAAAGACGACACGGGGACAAGGAATGTGGGAAAAACAGATTACTTGTGAGAGATCTGAAATGATAGAAAGGCAGAGATAGAGGGAGTGGAACGAGGGTAAAAGAAGGACAAAGCTGAAAGGCATGTGAAAGCTGAGATAACTGGTTATCCAGCATCATCTCAGCCCGTGTTTATCTTAGTAGCTTCACGTCCTATCTTTCCCCATCTCACAAGCTCACCAAATAATAGAAACCTTGAAACCAAGCTCAGTGTGACTGGGACTTTTAATTGGTCTTCAGAATCCATAATTAAGATTGCCTTAGCATGCAGTCAGCACACTTTTTGCCATCACTTGTGGTAAAGGGTGTGTTTTCGCTCTAAAAACAGTTGGGTTAAAAACAACACAATTTTGGGTCAAAAATGGACCAATCACACATTTTGGGTCAATTTGACCCACCTTCTTGTGTTGTTTTGCCCAATTTTTTGGGTTGTTTTGTATAAAGCTACCAATTTTTTGAGTTGTTTCCTGCAAAAAAAACCCAGAAAGTTGGGTCAAATTGACCCAAGTAGTGGATTGTTCCCTTTTTGACCTAAAATGGTGTTATTTTTAACCCAACTGTTTTAGAGTGTACAGCACATCAAAGGGACGTAAGTGCAAAGATTGTCTTTTTATTTTTTAGAAAAATTGCTCTGAATCCCACCTCAACAGAATCATCATGGCTAGGTACATAAGGGAAGCGTAACTGTACGTACTAACCTAACCCTATGAAATCAAGGGGTTGATACAGCAAATCTGGGCTCTCACTTTTCACAGAGAGGATACTCAAAGTGCTTCGCGTAGTTATAGAGTACAGTCATACATAATCAGAAAAGTAAAGAATAAAACCATTTGACATTATATTGTCAATACAAGACAAAGTGAAAAAAAATATCCCCCAAATCAAATCAAAATAAATAAAAAATGTCCTTCCTTTATAAGCACAGAAGCCCTGTGGACACACTAATACTCAGCAGATCACAAGGATTGGGATTTTGTTTATAGGATCAGATGAACAATAGACATGGGAGCTCTCCTCTTTCTGCCACTGTCATTGCCTCAGGCTGTGCAGAGGTCCTGCCCACCGCCTTTCGCCATCTTCTCCTGTCCTTGCGCAACCCTCCAACCTGCTCACCTCTGCTCGCCAGTCTGCGAAGCCCAACTGTCCAGATTGTTGTTGTTGGCCCAATCAATGATGTTTGCCCTCTAGTCACCTGGCCTCACACCACAGCAAAGGGGATTTAGGGGTGACAGTTGCCCCTGGCGACCCCAAGACAGACCCCAGGATAAAGTGGGTGATGGGATGGGTAGGCAGAGGGAGTGGGGTGTGCATGTGTGGGGCGGCCGCATGCAGTTCCGTGTCCTGGGAGACAGCAGGACTCCCTCACACCTCCTGGCCAGTTGACTCCATCCTGGGTTCCACAAACACAAGGAGCAAAATCCCTGGCCTCGAATATGACCATATATCGAATATGAGCGAAGCAGCCCAATTCCAATCCGGAGAATTCGAAAATAATTTGCTTATTTTGCAAAGCCAAATTCAAATACCATATTAGTTGTACGTTTTTGGTGTATCGTTCCAAAGTCGTATTTTAGAGGAAAAGAATCATATTCAAGTCTCAAAGAAAGCTATTAGAACAGTCTTTGAATCAAAATATACTTATGCTTTTTTTTCCATGTTAATTCCACGATTTTACTCCAACAAATATCGGTTCCAAGCAGTGTAAAAAATGTAGTTGAAAATTATTATTAATTGCGATCAATTATGGAAAAGTTTGCGATTAATTAGCCAAAAAATTGTAATCTTATATATATATATATATATATATATATATATATATATATATATATATATATATATATATATATATATATATACTGTGCCAGATATTTAAAAAAGTTTAATTTCAATATTATAAACTACAGCGCATGGATCATCATGAACCTTAAAACTTGTGCTTGTGAACTTTCTTCAAGTACAGCTGTGTTTTGCATTGAATTGTCTCACACATTATTTCTTTTTTTATATCACATTTCCTGAAAGGTATAATTATGTCGGCCCCCTTGAAATATCACCGTCGTGTTTTCTCGTGTTCATGTGGTGCTCAGCACATATAATTTAATTTGAATTCATTACTCCCCCTCCTGTCAGTTAATATATTCATGACTTCCAATTCCCTCAGAGCTGTCCCACCACCTGGAGTGTCCTCCCTCATCTGTGTCACTCCTCCCCCCTCCGCCTCCCGATACGTCCTCCTCCTCACCCATCCTGGCCCTGCGGGATCCCTCGGGACCCATAAGGGGTGTTAGGGCCAGGGTCATAGAGGCTGGGGGGCCCGCTGTCATTAGGGTGCAGTGGAATGTGTTAGCAGGGACCAGCTGGGACCAGCCAACTCTGTCCTGGCCCTCTTTGGACTGGTGCTGCTGGTGTTCATGATGTGTGCGCATGTGTGCATGTGTGTGGATGTGTTTGCCAAGGTTATCGTAGTTAACAATGACAAACACAATAATGAAAACTCAAATTGTTAGAACATTTTCGTTCCTTAAATAAAATACATGTGTTTTTTCTAAAGAATGATAACTCACTGAAACTAAATTGTCTTAAAAAAAAAAACTGAAGAAAATGTTGATAATGCAGTTAATACATTCATTGAAATCTTTTTTTGTTTTAAATACGAATTGACACCTTTTTTAATCGGACAAATACAGTGTATTAAAAACAAACCAAAACTAATACTAAAACTAAAAAGTAAACTAAAACGCTTTTGTTTGCTTTTTGTGTCACTTGACTATTGTATTAGCTTTGAAAAACACAGACTTCAGGAGTTTATTTTGACTGTGTTGACTTTTAAAATGAATAATAGTGCTCCATTTGCAGTTATAAAGATTGATTGCGATAATTTGTTTATTAATGTGGTGATAGTTTACATTTGCACGGAAAGTTTCTTATAATTGTCGTGCCTCAGTCATAGCCAAAATATTACAATGACCTCTCTGTACTCTGAAAAAAAAGCTGTGCATCATTTATTCAATTTAAATTCTTCAAGTGGTTGCACGAAATATAATCATCTGAATCCACAAACTTTTTTGAAGTCAACTATACTTGAAACATGTATCTGGCTCCAGATGATTTTATTTTGTGCAACCACTTGACGAAATATAATTGAGTAAATTCAACCATCATTTTTTGTTTTGTTTAGCACAATGAAATTCTGCAACATTTACTAGATTGTGGAGTAGTTTAAAATGTTTTTATAACTCATCTAAAAAAGTACAAGAATTTAATGTGGAATGGCTATCATTTGAACCTCTTTGACTTCTGGAACACCATAATTGACCTTTTTCAGAAACATAAATCAACAAAAGCAAAAATAAACGATAATCAAAACCAATTCTCCGAGTGGAGGACTTCTCCAATGCACGCTAGTGACAGAATAGTTCAAGCCGTGGCTTCAAAATGTTCCTCTCCTCCTTTCATATTCTCTCTAACTTTCATGTAGCACCTTTGTACCAGGCTCTCGACCCACAATGACTGAACGTGTCCCCTCTGTGTGTTAAATATTTCATGGTGGGGAGCAGCTCAGAGTTTGATCTTTGCAGGGTGCCACTGTTGGAGTTCAAAGGAGATACTGGTTCCTCTGACAGCAAGCAAGACGAGCAAGAAGTAGGAGGCGACGCCGAGGTGGGGGGGGGGGGGGCGAAGAAAACAGAAGGAATGAGGCACTGCTTGCGTGCTCACTTGAAATTCAGCACCACCAATGTCCTGGACAGCTCCGTTGGTTTTCAACACAATGGAAAACAAGAAGTTGTTGAGTCGAATATATTTATCAGTGCACGTAAAAATACATCTGCAATGCAGACATCCAAATTCCTCATACAGGCCATTAGTACTTGATGTGTACAATGTGCCTGACTGCTCATCTTTTAGTGTATTTGTTCATGCACGTATTGTATTTGCATATTTCTGTCTGGGTGTTAGAGAAGGAAGAGGGAGGCTTCATTATTAATCAGTGCCCGGGCTTAATGACTGAAAATGAGCCGTAATTATGGGCTGTCAGTCTAGCCCCTGGCTCCCCTCTGCTCCTCCATCTCAGGGGTCCTTGTCCTCCCTCCCTCCCTCCCTCTCTCCCAACCCTCCCACCCTCCTTCCACAGCTTCACCACACGCAAGATATCTATCTATTTATCTATCTATCTATCTATCTATCTATCTATCTATCTATCTATCTATCTATCTATCTATCTATCTATCTATCTATCTATCTATCTATCTATCTATCTATCTATCTATCTATCTATCTATCAATCTATCTATCTATCTATCTATCTCTCTCTCTATCTATCTATTGCTACTCTATGGTTGTGATTGAATTATTCTAAAATCGAGTCCCCAAAACGTCCTGACCCGACCAACTATCGGACACAATGGCAGTTTCCAACAATATGAACAACTTAACGGAGCCACAACAATGATCATTATTGTCATTATCGTAGTGTGGCATGCTGTCAAGGAGCGTTCCATCCCGCAATGTAAAGAAGAAGCGAGGCCGTCGACACATAGGGTTTATACTCTCCAGCATGCTCATTCATCTTCAAAGCCGCGGTTGGCATTTTGTCGCTCTAACTGCATGTTAATGTTGATTTCACCTTTTGTTTTCTTCCCCATCGTTTCCTTGTCTCTTTCTTCCCCTCACCCGCCCTTCCTGCCGCGCTGTGCACTTAAGCTCATCGTTATGCGGCGTGCGGTTTGTCAGTGCTGATGATGAATTTGTTTATGAGTGGAGGGAGCTGATTTCCCCTGAGTGGTCTTCCTCCCTCTCTCGTTCACTTTCTTCTCTTTTCTTTCTCTCCTTTCCTCTGTATTCTACCAACCTGTAAAACTATGCTCACTTTCTCCAGTCTTTTACACCCCTGCATAGTCTGGGGGTCAATAACCACCGGACTGTAAGCACACTTGGATACATTTGTGTTTTTCTGCGATTTTGCGCAATAAATGTGTACAATTTGTCATCCGAATCTGTTTATTGTTGCCAAGCAATCTTGTTAATGTCATGTAGCTGCCTGAGACAAAAGGCTGAGAAACAGTCAAACTCGCAGGTAACAATGGGATCAGGCAGTGGCCCGAAAGCTCTCACGAACGAGTCGTACATTTCCTGTTTAAGTCTTCGGCGTTTGCGATTTCACAGCAAGTTTTGAAAATGTTATTACTGTGCTATTTTGACGCTGCAGACAATACAAACCATCATGTCTGACAGGTCCCCCTCCTGGGCCTTTCAATATAAACATGCTGTTTTGAAGTCTGCCTGCACACACACGTGTATCGCAGACACAGAGGCAAGCGCAGCGGCACACATGCACACACACACTAATATCCCTGTCGGAGGTGGTGGAAGTGGCAGCGATAATCAATTAATCTTTGCAGTGTTTTTTTTTTTTTTTTTTTTTTCCCCCGCGCCGACATATGCTTCTCTGGCAGCCGCTGCTCTTAATTTACTTCTCGCTTCTGCTGTGAAAACACAACAATACGCCATCGACGTTGCTGATTTGATAGCGCGAGGATAAAAGGATACGGAGGAGGACACGGCACGTTAAACGCATACAGTATGCTGAACATGGTGTGTGATATGTTATATCCATGCAGTTTAACTGTTGTTCCGCTGCATTTCACTCATGCTTATGCTTTACTTTCAAATTCGGGTGGGGGGGTGGGGGGGGGATATTTTGCATGCAGCTTTTTACTTCAAAATGACAAAGACCCTCGATGATGTCAGCATTTTTCCAGCACTGGAATGACCTACACATATTGATACTTTTAATAATAGTCGTTATGATGTATTTTGTTTTAATTTTGCATGTTTTTGTGATGTTATTTGCTGAATGTAAATGTTGAACTGCTTTAAATGAGGTAGTACATGGTAGGGGCGGAGCCATGACAGACTGCCCACACAATGAGATTCATGAAAAAAAATCATATATACTTTTTAATTTTTAGTAAATTATTTGAGAATTTGTGTTTTTTATTTTATTGGATATTAAGAATGGAATAATGGTGGCTGTCTCTGAACTTCATATTATTCAGTTGATCATTTTAGGATTTTAGATAGGAGGATTGTGCTCAGTGAGAGAAATATTCAGGCCCACTCTGATTTTTCCAGGCCCACCCATTAGCTAGATAAAATCTATGTGAGTGTTCACATTTGATCAACCTATGATCAGCTAGTTTTTCTGAAACGGTTCATCGACAAGATATTTGTTGTGCTGTGGATGAGAACATCAGGTGTGGGAAAAGTCCACTGTAATTCATTCAACGCTGTATGAAAAGTTTCCCCAAGTAGTCATTTCTACTTTTGTTTTTTTCTTTGTCTATTCCTTTTTGTTTTGCAATGAGATGGCCTGTCAACGAATTGCAGGACAAAGATTAAGAGTTTCAAAGTGAAGCTTTACAGGCTCTTGCAATCAATCTTACACACACACTAAAATGTAACTTACAATTTAGATTGAAGGTTATCCGAAATTTAGCTCATCACATCAGAACATCCCCCCGCAGTGTATTGTTACATTGGCAACATGACTAAGTGTCTTATCCGTACACAATCACACAAAGACTTGTCATTCTGATGGCACTGGAATGTTTAGTGACACAAATGTTGACTTTTGAGAGATTTACTGAGGATTTGGAGAAAGAAAACAGCTTTTGCAGCGGAACCATGATGTTTTGCTATTCGTCCATCTGAGCGATGTTGCGACGCAACTGAGAAGAGCTGTAAGAGGTTGATTAAGTTGGGTACCAAATGTACACTGCTGATTCAAATACAGTACGGTAAAACATGAACAAAAAATATGAAAATACGTATGTTAACCTGTTTCCAGATTCAGATACCGATTCAATCCTCAAAAGAACAGTGTTTACAGTGTTTTTGATTTGTTTGTTTTATTTTATGCACAGGAGATTTTTTTTCAACACAGCAGTGCAATGCGGACACACCCATTGACAGAACATTGTCGGGAGCACAAACGTGTGAAATGCAACATTCAAAACCGTTTTCCTCATCAAGTGTTTTCGTGTGTAACCTCTCTCTGTTGAACTGACAAGTTGTTTTCATTGTAACGGTGAGTAATAATTAGTGTCGCAAGATGTGAATAGCTCAAGGCTACACTCAACAGGGTTACGTGCAATATATTGCTTTATAAAGCTGTGGGAGGGGGGCAACGAGGCCATCTTTCCTCTGTGCTGTGTTGTGTGGGTGTCAAAAGGAGTAGAGGTGAAGATAGAGAGGTCGTCGCTGTGGTGGAGGAGAGGTTAAGGGCAGATGCAAGCGTGTGTGTGTGTGTGTGTGTGTTTTTTGCGAGATGTGAAGGTCTCAGGTGGAATAGGAAAAGTGTGTATTGGCGAAGGTGAAACGTGTGTGTGTGTGTGTGTGCGCGCGGCTGGGAGGCGTGGTGCGTGTGGCAGTGATGAATGAGGTGTGCTCATGTGGTCTCTCACCACACATATTATGGTCAAACAGACAATCCATCAGTAGATATTGGACCAGAAGATTCCGCCACTCCCTTCGGTACCGTGCACCGCAGCTGCACGCATGTGTAGTCTTCTCCCCGGCACGTGAATGATAAAAACTCTAATGTGTTTTTAAACGCCTCTGTTTGCCACCAGGATGCACACAGCACAATTCGTTTGGTTGAAATATTCATTTGTTTCCTCAGTGCATGTCGGAAATTACAAGTAAGATTTATCAAAGCCACAAAAAGGTACTCCCGGGAGTATTTTTCAGGATGTATGATTGACAAAATTTGCCAAAACAAATATACATTGCAAATACATGGCATCTGTGTTTTATATACTTGAATAGACTGAGGCTGCAGGTTGAGTGGCCGCATGGGGTTCATTTCATTTCATTTACTTCCAAAGGGTCACGCTGCCTCTGGCTCTTCTCTGCATGCGTGTCAGAGCGATGGCGGCGATGAGGCAGCATTGAAAGAACTGTAATTGGTTCTCATTTGAAGTGAAGAACATGTGTGTGACTGTCATGGGCAGCTCTTGTTTCATAGCAACACACAGTTCAGTTGGTTCGATAGTGGTGGCGAGAATGCAAATATGAAAACTGGATGGTTCGTGTTTAAATTGAGTGACAGAGTAATGTACTAACTCAACTTTATACAAAATTATAGTGTGAGTAAAATCTAAAATCAGTTCATAATGCTTCCATATTAAATTTCACCAGTCAGTCGTGAGTTCACGTGGGTGAAGGTTGAATTGAAGCAACTTGGTGCCTAGCACATGTCTAATGCAGTTGAAATTGTATTCCCTGGGTTTTCTTTCTTTTGCGCATTTGAGCACATTTACCAATGGGCGTTTGCGCCATTGTGGGTGTGATCACAGCCAACTAGCTTCCTAGCCAATGGAGGTACGGTTACAAATGGGCGGGCGTTTACGCCATTGTGGGCGTGAACACAGCCGACTAGCTTCCCAGCCAATGGAAGTACAGTTACGAATGGGCGGGCGTTTGCGCCGTTGTGGGCGTGAACACAGCCGACTAGCTTCCCAGCCAATGGAGGTACGATTACAAATGGGCGGGCGTTTGCGCCATTGTGGGCGTGAACACAGCCGAATAGTTTCCCAGCCAATGGAGGTACAATTACAAATGGGCGGGCGTTTGCGCCATTGTGGGCGTGAACCCAGCCAACTAGCTTCCCAGCCAATGGAGGTGGCTCCTCTCATTGCACAATCTTTGACATTGCGGAAGAAGAAATAGACTTGCTGGAGTCCATGCAGAAGATCAAAGCATTTTCATAAGGAAGACCTTCCAACCTGATCGTCTGTACCCGTGTATCACCCCCACCCCCTCCCATGAGTCCACGGGTACTGTGTGCATACTTGGTGTTACTTAAAAAGACCCCCCCCCCCCCCCCCCAAAAAAAGCCACATTTTCTGACCTACAGAAAGTATGTACATTTGCATCATGAAATTATTCATTTCATAAAGCCAGTCCAGTGTCGAAACTGTTCGGACTTCCCACGACAAGCAGACACGCCAGTCCAACAATGATGAATGCTGAGTGAGTGGAAAGCTGAAGCAGCATTGATAGGAGCGAGGATGACTGCTGAGCTGTGCTCAGGTGTGCAGCGGTGAAGGCCAATCATCACAGAGTTGCTCCTGCCTAATGAAAGGATCTCCATGATCCAGCATCCAGGACAGGACACCCTGACCCTCATCCACCAGCGCTCCCACCATGGGGCTGCAGTTGCCACAACACACTCCTGATATGGGCTGATTATATGGAAGGGACACACACTCTGTCTCTCTTACACAAAATTACAGGTCGAAATCCCCTCAGCTAACCTAACAGTAGGGACAGAGTTAATGTAAAAATCATACACTCTTTTTCCTTTCCAGGCATTCTTTTTAGCCCTTTCTTTTAACAAGAGAGAAATCTAGGTGCATCTAAATAGACAAAATAAAAAAAATAATATTTATCCATTCTGCCAACATGTGTAACGTGAAACAAAATTTGAATGGTAACAAATTATTCATTTTGGGTGCGTGTATGCTGGAGTAACCAGTTTTATTTTCATATTTCCCTTGTTTGTTTTTTTCTCAAAAGTATTGTAGAGATGTTTTCACTTTCTAGATTGACTGTAGCTACCTATATAAGGCCGTGTTACCGGAGGGAAAATATCATACACGTATTTGTGTTCCTCCTCAAGTCAGATTCACATTCCGCCAATTAATAACATTTTGTCAAAGCAACTTCAGGAGAAGGAAAAACAAGACAATATAGTGGTGACAATATGTAGGCTGTTAATCCTATTGATCTAAATTGTTTTTCACTATTTGTATTAAAGAGAAAGTCAACCTAAGCATATTTTTTTCAAGAATGTGTTCTTTGCAAGCCCATTAGTTGAAACAAGGCATTCTGATAAATGTTGCGTTTAACAGTTAATCCACCAGTTTTTAGCCATCTCTGGGGGCGGCCATTTTGTCACTTCTGTCGACTGAAAATGACATCACAACTGCTCAGGGCTCAGGTAATGACCAATCACGGCTGACCTGTTTTCTTCAAAAAAATATGTTTGGGTTGATTTCCCCTTTAAATATTTCAATAAAGAAAAAGATGTTATTCAATAAAACAATTAGTAATACTGTGGTTTTAAACTGAATTTGAATTTGAACAGAATAGGCAATATTAGGGCAGTCAGAAACATTACAATAATGCCGTGAATTATTATATTTTATAATTAATTTATAATCATGCAATAATATAGAGGTTACAAGAGCAACAGTCACCCAAAAAGGTAAAATCTATAATTAAAATATCAATATTAAAAAAAAATGTTGATTAAGGATGTCATGTAACCTCATGTTTTTCCTGGGGAATATACTTGGGTGGGAAAAATTGTTAAAGAGTTGTAATTCAAATTCATTAAAGATCATAATTGACAACTCAAAGTTTACAAACACTGCAAACAAACATAATTTACTTCCAATAAAACTTACAGTGATCAGACAAATTAATTAGTTTCATCTTGTCATATTTTCTTTTGTAAGATACATTCATCACAGAGTTGTTCTGTCCAAGGTTTTTGTAACTAACATCACAGGTGGAAAAAGCTATTGGGAAAAAGAGCTCCTGAATTTGTTTTTAAATACAAATGTCAAAGACTTTCTAAGGCAGTAAACCTTGAGATGTTTCAGTGAAGGAAATGTAATTATGCTATTCATAACGCCATCTTCTGCAACCTCAAAACATTTCCCATCAAATCGCTATTAATCTGAGAAAATAATATGCAGATAACAAATTCTTATAGAGATTCTGTACATTAAATGATCTTCATATTGAATTACCGAAAGTCAGTATCATAAATGCCGTGTAGATGAGCTGGTGGAGAGCTGGTTGGGATTTCTCACTGAATTGCATTTCAATACAAAACAACTGAAAAACAAATGGAAAATGTGTCTGATCAGAATTGAACGAACCAAGGGCCCAATTTTTATTCCGGGCATGCAAACAGCCATAGGTACATTTTGCATGAAACCCCACTTTTAACAAGGCTTCCATCATGTGTTTTTTTTTTTTTCAAAAATTTTCCTCTGATCAGTCATCGTAACACGTTCGATTCCTCTGTTTTGGCAGTGTGATGGGTGTAGCAGCAATGGGTGTCAAACATTCCCCATTTTGGGGAAAATAAACTGCGATTAAAATACGTTAATTTTTGTCCAAATCTACAAAAAAAGTATTCCGAATGTAAATGCAAAACATTTTTACTTGGTGCAGATGACTGGAAACATTTTTTTAAAAAGTGGAAAACAACATTAGACTTTCATTCAGGGAAACTCTCCCTTGTTCAAGGTCAAGGCAAACAAAAAAATAGAATGCAGAGGGAAAACAAAAGCTCAGTATATATCATGTCCCTCCGACATCGTGAATAAGAAGACTATAATTGTACTTTGTATGCTTGACTGCAGTAGAAGCCATTTCCACTATTTTCTAGTGAATTGATGATGCAAGGAAACAGCGCTTGAGAATTAGCATCGATGGAATTAACATACGCATTCGGAAAGCAAGCCTGTCGCGAGTCACACCGAAGCCATTGGTGAAAGGTAAGTTGGTTTTCATTAGGTCCATCTCTTCAACGATACTGTGACAAGGCCACAGTCAATTGTGCGTTACTTTGCATTCAGGCTTTATACTGGGGACACTTCCCATTCCACAACCTTGTCACTCAACAATCTTCACATCTTCTCAGCTCCAACCTTTGAATCCTATTGACCTCCCATTGAATAAATCCTTGCACACTCAACGTCGCCGCAAGCATTGTGGTTTATACGTAGACGGACAAAAACTCGGAGGGAACCGACACATGTCGGCAAAACATCTTCTCTCCGTAATGGACTTTAGCAATTTGAATGCAAATGAGTGAGCGCGCAAACAAATGCTTCCATGCAGTCATTTTCACATACCGTGAAATACATATCGGATCCCATTCAACGCTAACCCCTAAAGAAGACGATCTGAAGCAGGAGCTATTTTTGTTTCACTCATTTCGTCTGTTTTGCACAAGCCACGACGACTGGTCTTAAAATCAAATTAGCTAAACAAATCAAGCATATGATGCAGGCTTGCTGATTGCTGCTGTCCCCACTCCTACACACACAAGACACACACACCCCCACACACACATACACGCATTTTATTGGCACCCCCCCCCCCACACACACACCTACCCCAACCCCCCTTTTTCCTTTCTTTCCTCCTGAAGTTGCAGCTTTCTCGCCACAAGGGTCCCTGTGGACCGGACCAGATGTTCCAGGCAGCACACTTCCCCACTCACTGCCTCATGGAATATTCATAGGCAACCAGGCACCACAGAGCAGCACAGCACCGCGCCGCACAGACCAGAACCTGCTTATTTATTTATTTATTTATTTATTTATTTATTTATTTATTTATTTATTTATCTACATTATTTTTGTTTTGTTTGTTTATATAGTATTATTTATTTATTTATTTATTTATTTCAGCGCCATGCTGCCTGGCAGCCCAACGCATGTGAAAAGGGTTCAAACGTTTTTTGTTTTTTTTGCTCACAAGACACGTCCTGTTTTGTTCTCAAACGTGCCATATTATCAAAAGAGACACGAGCGGTCTTTATTTTGTATCGGTTGATACGTTATTGGACTTTGATCTTCCTTAGTCATCTTTGTTTCCTTTATGGTTGTTTTGAGCTCTCGGTTGCCCCCTTTTTTCTCCTCTCTCTTGCACTCATTTCGTTTGGCAGATGTGAGAATAACTGATGTTTGTCTGCGAAGCCTAATGGCGGTGCTTAAATGCAACAAAGTTATTTACAACCCCGCCTGATGCAATGGGACACTTAAATTATTTCTTTGGCGTAATTGTCCTCCAGTAATGCATCTTGATGGATTGCAAATGGCATGTTTTTTTTTTTTTTTGTTTATTTTGTTTTGCAGTGATCTGGCTTTTTGGTGAGACAGCGAATAAAAGTCCATTTCAGATGTCCTGACTTTTACGATTGCTTTACACAGAAGTCCTGGAAGGTAATTATCAAAATCAAGGCCATTTGGCATCTTAAAAGGTAAACATTGCCGCCACCACTCCCCCTCGACCGGTGGGTCAAGAAAGGACACAAAGAGAGATGGAGGACATTTTCAATGTATTGGAAAAACAAATGAGCTTTCCGGGGTACACACGGAGGCACGGAGCCAGGCGGTACCTCTGCTCCACTTGACTGCGGTCCAAAATGACAGCTGACGGCTGGCGCAGACATCATGGACGAGCAGATGTGGAGGCAGCTTTCCAAGTGCAGCAACACTTCATCCCTCCGCTCTCGCTCTCGATTCCCTTCTCCTGCCGTCTCTTTTTCTTCCCCTTTTCTGCCTTCAAGCAGATGCGCCGTCCTCATTTGTCAAATTCGTATACCTACTGTATGCTTGTCTCATTTACACACTTAACAGCATTTCCTTTTCACTGTGAAACATTTTTGGAACAGGCAACAAAAAAGCTTGTTTTTATATATATACACGGTATATATGTATATATATATACATATAAAAAGCTTGTGTTTCGTTTCTGACTGATCCCCCCCCGCTTCAGTCTCCCAGCATGCACCTGTGGTTAAGAGCTCTCTCCCAGCTGAGGCACAGCTGACGACTCTCTGGCCCATATTCGGCGCTATTTCCACTCAAGCTAATCAAAATGCTTTCATCGCTTGCTAATTAACAACTAATACAATTCTTCAATAATACCTTCCCTAAACATTCCGTTTGACTTCTTTTCATGCCCTCGCTCTCATTTCCCTTTGAATCCCATTTTACGTTTGCGAGTGAGCCTATCTGCATCTAGCATTCCGTCCAGGTAGACTTTATAGCAATCACTCAATGTTTATGGCCACTGCTGGTCCACAAGATAGTAACCCTCGGGATCCTCAGTGAGGCGTAGCTTATCGAGACTGTAGGTCAACTAGGCCAGTTAATAATGCTGTTATCTCACAGGCAAGGGGGGGGGAAAGAAGTACAGACGAAGGGAAAAAAAAAAAAAGGGGGTTGAGAAGGGAAGGGGAGCAACAAAGGGAAGGAGGTCCACTAGGAGGTACGTCCATAGAGAGACAACCTGGTCTGGTTCATGCAGAGGGGCAAGTGGGTAGTTGGAGTGTGCGTGTTGGATGTTTTTCATTGAGGTACGGCGGGTCAGGTTCAACATTGCTATGAAACCAAATGCTTCTCTTAGCCTTCAGACAAAATAATATTTGCTTCTGATTCTCTCAGATTTAAGTCTAAATAGAACGTTTGAATAAAACATTTCTTGTTTGTGCGCCAATGCATTAGTTTTAACACAGCAGAAAATAGATCCCAGCAGTTGGTAAGCAGAGGCAAAACGCTGTTCCTGAAGGCACAATTGTGAAGAGATAAAAGAGTAACAAGGGTTGCTATCTCTGGTGTAAAAATAAAACAAACACACGCACATACTGTAGCTGAGTTTTGGGCTTGTGGATTAGAATAGGGGGGGGGGGGGGGGAGTGTTTCCCAAAAAAAAAAAATGTTGTGTATATCTCCTCCCAGTGATCCCTCACATTGAGACAAACCTCATAAGATATGCTTGTAGTGTTGAGAAGAAGGCATGCTCCGCAGAACAAATGGTGTTAATTTGCCGCGCCTCTCTGAAGCTGCACATTAGAGAGAAGCCTTTAGGGAGTGAGGGAGAGAGGGAGGGAGTCGGAGATGTGGGGTTGAGGGGATGGGGGGTCGGGGGGGGGCGTCGTCGTCGTCGTCGTCGGGCAGAGGATGGAGGGAGGAGGAGAAGGAGGAGGCAGCAGCTGTGCTGGAATTAATGTCTGCATGCCAAATTAGAAACACCATGCATCTCCGTCAGAAAAAAGGGAGGGGATAGAGCTAAAGTGGAAGAAAGGGTGTCCATATGATAGTGATAGATAGATAGATAGATGGATAGATAGATAGATAGATAGATAGATAGATAGATAGATAGATAGATAGATAGATAGATAGATAGATAGATAGATAGATAGATAGATAGATAGATAGATAGATAGATAGCAAAAATAAGCTAGCTAGCTTTAAAAAATGTCTAGATAGATAGATAGATAGATAGATAGATAGATAGATAGATAGATAGATAGATAGATAGATAGATAGATAGATAGATAGATAGATAGATAGATAGATAGATAGATAGCAAAAATAAGCTAGCTAGCTTTAAAAAATGTCTAGATAGATAGATAGATAGATAGATAGATAGATAGATAGATAGATAGATAGATAGATAGATAGATAGATAGATAGATAGATAGATAGATAGATAGATAGATAGATAGATAGATAGATAGATAGCAAAAATAAGCTAGCTAGCTTTAAAAAATGTCTAGATAGATAGATAGATAGATAGATAGATAGATAGATAGATAGATAGATAGATAGATAGATAGATAGATAGATAGATAGATAGATAGATAGATAGATAGATAGATAGATAGATAGATAGATAGATAGATAGATAGATAGATGCAGATGTGTAGTGATGAGTCTGACAGAAAATCCTTGCAGCTGGACAGGTAAGGGCCACCAGTCCCAGTGGTGCAGCCAAGAGATGGAGCATACATAGCATTAGCAGGCAGAGGATCAATAATGAGCGTACAGGCTCTCCCTAATGATGGCTGCAGGCCACAGGGCAGGGGGCCTCAGGGCAGCGAGCTGGCAGGACAGCCCTTATGAATACAGGATCAGACCGGAGCTAAGTGTGAGTGTGCGCGTGCGTGCGCGCATGCGTGTGCGCGCCGGATACAGGTCGAGTGCGTTTGTGAGCATGCGTGAGCGCCCGTATGGGTGAGAAGTATGTCAGATGAAGGACACAGAGAGCAGATGGCAAGTTGGAACTGTGTGAACACCTCGCCTCATCTCTCCCTGTACATCATTCAGCACTAGACTTTCCACTCTGTACTTCACGCTGTCCAAGTGGAGCTAATACTAACATGGAATCAAAGAAGTTAAAATTGAACATGATCAGGCTCCATCTTGATGACTTTCCTCAACCGGCCACGACAGCCACTTTTTGCTTTACATATAATTTAATAAAACAGGGAGAGGCAATTTAAATGCTGAAGGGGGCAGATTTTTTCATCAGTGCTAGTGAGGGGCAGATAGCCAGGACTACACACTTCTTAACCAGGCTATTTTAAGCATCGTAAAATTAGAAGCAAAAGACATGTTCTTAATTTTTAACTGCATGTAGAAAAGAGCCACTGTCATAATCCAACAACAAAGGGTTTGAATTAAACATCAAAATCACCACATACTGGAATTTTTTCCCCCCAGTTTCAAGGACTTTCTTGCACAAAAAATACCATTCAAGGACGGCACAAAACTGCTGAACAAGGAGCATGCCAGAATTATTTTTTGTGCATTTTTTTCCACAAAAATGAACTCACTCAAAATTTTTAATTTATTGAGGTACTTTGTTCTGAATATCATTCCAAATCTGCCCCAAAATTATAAGGCCTACTCATGTTGTAGAATAGGGCATTATAAGCGCAACTATGACATCCATCTAACAGTAATTGATGATACTACAACTTAAAACTACGGACAACCCCTGCATATTCGCATGAGTTCGGCAGATTCACAGATTTGTATTCATTTACTTAAAAAAAAAATCATATTTTAGATTTTCCACGTTTCTACAGGGATTTTGAAATGAAACAAAATTGAATGTTTATCAGCATTTTTGCAGAGTTTTTGGAGATAGTAAAAAAAATAAAACGAATCATCAAGGGGCCACTCGCAGGCCGGCAATTGCCCATCTAGGAATCTACAATACAAGAGCTACATCAAACTTGTCGCTCCACAGGAGAAGTTGATTGATGGATGACGTTTGCAGAGCAGTGGTGTAGAACTGCACTTAATTATCCTGAGAGCACCTCGTAATATTTTGTTTACCTCATTTAAGCGGCATGCAAGAGTCAATATATTAGACACGGCCCTCAGGACGACGCGGGCCAGTTCTAAGCCAACGTCAACGCCACTGTTGAAGAAATACCTCACCGACTGTGTCAATCAAAACTGAAATGATCATCTTTATTTTTTTTTGGGGGGGGGGAAACAACTCAAAATCTCATCAGATTGTGCAAGTGATCATGATGTGGTGTGTCACATGGCACAACTACACAAAGGGACAAAAACAACATGCTCATTAGCTCATTTTTTTCCCTCCTTCTCTGCTGTGCTAAATTAACCATCCAATTTCTCTCCTTTGTGTGTCCTCTGTTGAAACAAAGCCATATGCCCCCCCCTCCCAACATCCCTCCTTCGCATCACCCCGCCCCCCTCGCCCCCCCCCCCCACGCCGCCACCCATCCTGTCATTGCGAAGTGTGCATCCCCCGTCTGACCGTACTCCCCCTTCCTCATCCCCGCTTCACACCTCCCTTCTACCTCAGCCCTTACCCCACCCACACACTCACTCTCTCTTACCCACCCTGTCTTCCAATCACCCCCCGGGAGGTGACATCTGCCAGGATGCGCTCGGCTGGTTCCAGATGCACCGCCGCCTCTTCCACCACCGCTGCAGCCGCCGCCGCCGCCGCCCGAGCGCCACCCCGGCACTCATTTCAATTCCATCACCCTCTCCCAATCATCTTGCCTCTCCCCAGTGCAACATTAACAAGCCTCTTTCATTTGAATACGTAATTAGCCGCCCGAGCACTCTGCTTCACTAATTTTGAGACAAAGGGATGGAGGAGGCGAGAGGGGGATGGCGGGCTGGGTGGAAGGCAAAAAAAGTCTAGGTAGCACACAGTAAGAAGAGAATGAGGCAAGTAATGATAGGAAAAAAAAAAAAACAAAGGAAGAAAAACATTTGCATTTTAATTTCATCAGGCAAAGGAGAGTTGTTGTTTTTTTTTCAGAACATTTTCCCCCCTCTGTGATTACTTTCTCTTGTTCCCCTTCTCTCATTATACTCTCTCTGCGTTCCCGATTGTGTTTGGCCACATTTTTGTAGCATGCCAACATTGGCCTTTAAGGTGTTCAAAGTGTTTGTGTGCGCATGTGTGTGTGTGTGTGTGTGTGTCTAAATGACAACACGAGTGTGTGCGTGTGCATCCATCATCAGCCCTGGGGGCACGCGGCGCTCCCAAGCCAAAATAAACCCCACTTACTCCTGCGCAATAAATCATTGTTCTCAATGAGCCCAAGTCAGCTTAGAGGCTCCTGAGAGCATTACAATATCATCTACATTCATTGCTCCTATTGCCCTCATTGTCTGTGATTTTACTTTGTTAGTCATTTTGGCCTTGAGGCTTTCCCCGCATACTGACTGCACATACAAACATTAACGATCATCCATCAGGACTCTATCTCCTTCCTGTCGTAGAACTCAATAAAGAGGTCGGGCTTCATTAGATGATTTGCATGTTTGTATGTGGTATGTCTTTAAAGCAAATGGAATGACAGTGAAAAGCAGGGCAAAGAAATACTGCTTGAAAAAAAAAATGAAAAAAAAAGGAAAGAGGTTACCGCTCTGTGTACCTACGTAGCTTGTGAGCGTGATGTCGTTTCCCTTCTTTCTTGGTGCTGTGCCAGGCCTGGCCTCCTGTCAGCCATTGGGGGAGCCAAATGACAGCTTTGATCCTATTAGGATCTGCGCCAAATCAACACTTTGCTCATTAAGGGCCTGCACACGCCAGCTAACAGTGTGCCCTCCTCTCATTCCGCTCTATAGCGCCATCGTCTTTGCCAAGCAGTTGGGCCGCGCGAGTGCCAAGCTCACCTGTCATCGCCGGGCGAACGCAGCAGCGCGGATCGCACGCTCTGCATAGTCACTGCTGACTCAGCTTCAAATTGGACGATGCGACTAGAAGGTTCTGTACAGCTAATCGATTGCAATGGAAAATGCTGATGCCATGAAAAGCTACGGGCCATCAATTTTTAAATTACTTTATTCAGACTGGTACGAGAGTAACTTTAAGATGCGTTTGAAAACCGAGAAAGGATAAAAATGAAGTCCTGATACGCAGAACGACCGTAATTACATGAAGACAAAAGAATTTTTAGGAAATGACCAAAAAAAAAGAAATAATCCATTACAGCCTTAAAAGACTGACAACGCTGTCATATATCACACACGCACACACAAATAAGTGTTCCAAAGGTAACAGTAAAATCAAGAAAACAATCTTACCATTATGTCAGGTATAATGAGAGACACAGCGCCTACAAGTCTCCCTTTTTGAGTGTAAAAAGACGTAAACCACCGTTGATAGTCAAAAACAATCTTCTTTAAAGGGGGAAGTCAACCCAAACATTTTGTTCACGTGAATATGTTCTTTGCATTCCCACTAGTCAAAATGCGGGATTCTGATCGACATTGTGTTTGTGGAATTTGAGTCAAGTAAAATCCAGCCGTTTTTGTCCATCTCAGGGGGGCGGCCATTTTGCCACTTTCTGGCAACTGAAAATGACATCACAGTTACTCAGGACTCAGGTAACGACCAATCACGGCTCACCTGTTTTCTGCAGATGAGCCTTGATTGGTCTTTACCTGATCCCTGAGCAACTATGATGTCATTTTCAGCAACAAAATGGCCACCCCCGACCCTGAGATGGCTAAAACAGCCATCAACATTAATCAGAATGCCATGTTTAGACTAGTTAAGGCGCAGAGAACATATTATTGCAAAGATTTTTTGGGGGGGTTCACTTCCACTTTAACTTTGTGTTTGATAACACATATCATTCTGGAGTCACACCCATCCTTGATGCTTGTTCTTCTGTTGGGAAGAAAAAGAACACACGAAATAAAGCCAAACAAAAAGCAAGCATTTAGCAAGTCTGTATTTAACGTTCCCTCCAACTCCCACACAACACAGTTCGCCACCTCGCCCCTCCATTAATGGAACTCTCCAGTAGATTGCCAACCTATTGACATGTTATTGGCTGTTTGGCAGCTCAGGGCCGGGTCATGCAGGTCAGCGCAAAGGCTGCGGTTCGGGTTGACACACTCTCGGGAGACGTAAACACACTCAGTTCCATCTCATTTAAAGTTCCAGCCCAGTCTTTGTCGATGACCCATGACGTCTACCTGGGGGATATATGTACTGCATGTATTGATCGACTTTCCAAATTACTAAAGTGTAACCTGGCGATTGCTCAAGCCACACACAACCAGTATGTGTATAGTTATTAAGTGTCATTTACTGTTAAGACTGACATGTCTTGACTGACAATTAAGATTTGCAACCAGTCTGGGTTGTAACATTGACCAATGTCAGCTGGGATAGGCTCAAATTCAACCTTAAAGGTTGAGTCAACCAAAACATATTTTTTTCAAGAATATGTTCTATACAAGCCCACTAGTTGAAACAAGGCATTGTGATAAATATTGCGTTTGTGGAATAAGAGTTAATCGACTCGTTTTTATCCATCTCTGGGGGCGGCCATTTTGTCACTTTTGTCGACTGAAAATGACATCACAACTACTCAGGGCTCAGGTAACAACCAATCACAGCTGACCTGTTTTCTGAAGCAGAGCCCTGATTGGTCGTTACCTGAGCAGTTGTGATGTCATTTTCAGTTGACAGGAGTGACAAAATGGCCGCCCCCTGAGATGGCTAAAAAGGGGTGGATTTTGCTGCTTAACTCATATTCCACAAACGCAATATTAATCAGAATGCCGTGTCTCAACTAGTGGGCCTGCTGGGAACATATTCTTAACAAAAATATGTTTGGGTTGATTTTCCCCTTTAATGAGGAGAAGCACCGAATAAAAATGCACTGTAACTGAAAACTTTGGAGTGTAAATGTACTGTATATTTGAGCTTTTATAATAAAAACTTTTTTTAAAAGACATCCGGTCAATAGTATCATTATGTATGTATAGGTAGCATTTTTGCTCGTGTTGTGCAGTGCCGCACACATACATAGAAGAGAGTCCAGCATTTCAACATGTGCACATTCAATGGATTACACATGATGCATGTTGGTCTCGGGTTACTTTGCGCACGATAAAGGGATTCCAAACATTGTGACGAAAGGGTTAAGTCCATTTCCAGCGTGTCGTCCATACAACTGTGTCGTCGGCTCTGCATCAGTGTACATTATGTACTCCTAATTTACATACTGCAGTGCGAGCTCAATTAAAATGAACTTTTAATTTCTTACAAGTAAATTAGTTTTGCATGTGATGCGTGCAAATGTGGGAATAATGGCTGCTTTTTAATGAGCTCGCAAGCTGAGTGCGCCCGATCAGCTCCCGGGGTGGGGAAGAGTGACGCAAGGGGCATTGCACCCAAGTTCCATACGTCACCGGGACACACAGCCTTCACATCTTTTGTGTTACGGCCTCTCTCTCCACCGTCTGTCCCGCTAAACATTTAACAGCGTCCTTACATACGTAACATCACAATCTTCATCATCCTGTTTTTCATCAACCCTCCGCCATCTCTCACTCATTCATACATGCCTCTTGTACTATACACTTTACTTGCCCCCCCCCGCGGACCCCCTCCCTCCCCCGAAGCCGTAATTCACTCTCCTCTCCTGCGGCTCCCCTCACGGGTGCAGAGGTGCTCTTTGTGCACTGACTGCTTCTGGTGTCAGGGCTGCAAACAGGTGCGCGGACAGAAAGAGTCCCGTTGTTGTGGCATGACGGCTGGGTAAACAAGCATGCCAGAGGTCTTTGCCGCAATGTGGCACCCACCCACACAGACAAAAACAGACGCAGGGCTTCATTGACACGGCACACAAAAACATCCAAGAGTTCAGTTCAGAGGAGTCGACTGCGCAGAGTGGATTTCAAGACTGCGAGGAGAAGCGCACAATGCTGCATTAAAATTGTGGCGTGACACACGCGCGCACCTGCGTGCCCGTGTGCTATTAGAGCGGAAAGTGTGAGGCCACAGGGTGACCTACAAACTTCACACCTTTGGGAAATAACTTCCTGTGAAGGCTTGATGCTGTAGTCTTTCTTGAACAAGGGCGTGTCTGATGGCAAGGACATCTATAAGCAGCGTTAAAAACTGTACATCTTTATAAACTGCCCACCTGTGGTGCCGCTATATGAGCAAGCAAGCGTCGGAACATTCGCAGTGGTTTATAATCTCAGTATGAGGCTGCTGCGGGGGAGCTTTGAGACGTTCCAGAGCAAGGCAGTTGCTGCTCTTTCTAATCTGATGTTTAGATTTATGTGTAGGGCATCTGGGTCAGAAAATGACTTAGTCAATGTTATGGTTAATCCCGTGCTCAATTCTGCCAGATTTTATTCCAGATAGTAGGACCACTGGCGAATATGTTTGCATGTTGGACGCTGATCAGTGAGGGAGGCTTGGTATAATTTATTTTGCCCGTTATTTTGCTTTCTTATTATTATTACGATGTGTTCTTTTCTTTTCTTTCATCTTTCTTTGTTTACTCTCTGACATGGTAAGAGAGAAAGAAAGAAAGAAAGAAAGAAAGAAAGAAAGAAAGAAGGGGAGGGAGGAAGGAAGGAAGGAAGGAAGTAAGGAAGGAAGGAAGGAAGAAAGGAAGGGAGAGAAAGAAAGAAAGAAAGAAAGAAAGAAAGAAAGAAAGAAAGAAAGAAAGAAAGAAAGAAAGGAAGGGGAGGAGGGACAAAGGGAGAGAGAGAGAAAGAAAAAGAAAGAGAAAGAAAGAAAGAGAAAGAACGAAAGAAAGAAAGAAGAAAGAAAGAAAGAAAGAGCTGAAGGAAGGAAGAGAGAGAAAGAAAAAAGAAAGAAAGAAAGAAAGAAAAAGAAAGAAAAAAGAAAGAAAGAAAGGGAGGAAGAGCTTTCACATAGAAACAAATTCTTGACACACCACCAAACAAAAATCAGAAACAGCCTATACGTACATACTTAAATATTGATCGATACACCGATAAAGTGCAAAGAAAAACATTAAATGAAGAAATGATAATTAAGAAATGAATTGTTCTGCCTGTCACTATGTGTCGCTGGCATAAATAAATGAACAAAGATCGTTTTTAGTCAACTCTCTCATGGCACACTGATGTGGTGGCAATCACTGCTGTCCTTCATCAGGTTGGCAAGATACAAAGACACACAAGCCCAGTGTAGGGCAAGGCAGCTTTATTTATATAGCGCATTTCATACACAAGGCAACTCAATGTGCTTCACACAACCAACGTAAATCAATAAAAGTAGGTTTCTGAAATAACACAGTAAAAAACAGATTGAAATTGTTTTGAGCACGTTAATCAAAGCTCAAGCCTTGTATGCTTCCAACTTTGTGGGAACACTATTGGAAAGGCCCTTTTCTGTCTGTGCCCAGTACAAACAAAAAGAAAACTTCCATAAAGTCATGCTTTGTTGTGACTGATGGCCAATATCAATGTTGGATTTCCCCTTTCGACATCAATCTTAATTACAACTCCCCAAAGTATTATAAAAATCTATTTCAGCTGCAAGGGAAGACCATGCCCTTATATTTGTCCATTTTCACTTCTTGTAAATGTAGCGGACACGTTTTCGAAGAGCATTGTCCACATAGGGTATCTCACTTGTCGATTCATTTCACTTTTCAGACTTTTCTCCTTTGTTTGCCTCACTCTTTCCATTGTATATTTTCTACTCTCTGTTGGCATCTGTTTTCCTCCAATTGTCTCTCTGTCTCATCTGCATCCTGTCTCCAGGCCACTCGCCATCTCACCCTCCCTCTCGCTCTCTTTCCTCCCTCCTCATCATTTTCTCCATCCCTCGCAGCCCTTCCCCGCGCATTCGACTCCCGCTCTCCCGCTTTCTCCGCTCCGCCCCCCTCCACCGGGCTGCACAGCTGTGCAGAGGCAGATTAGTGCGTTAGTACCTGTGAGGCAGAGGCACGGCAAGCTGCATGCTAAAACCCAATCAGCTAATGTTGATAAAGGAGGTGGGGTACGGACATCTGTTCACACAAAACACCAAACTCATTTGAATCACAAGATGAAATGACTCACATCTGCTGAATTGGAAAATATCTTTTGGCCCTCTTTGTTTTAATTTAGGTGGAGGCGGCTACACCCCAGATGCTGATGTACTGACAGGCATCTCGATATACTGTATGTAAATATGTACGTTTCTCTCAATAGGTGTACATCTTCAATAGGGCTTTGTTTTTCAAAAATTCATACTAGTGTCTCTTTTCACATTGCAGCAAGATAAGACTCTCTCAGCATTTGAATTCAAACACGCTGTTGCCATTGCCAAGCCTAAACGTCATCACCCAGACATAGGATTAAGTGAACAAAGTTAGAATTTAGGGTTGGGTGTCTGTCGCCTACCTGTCCTGGTGCTCCTCGGGAGCTTTACTGTATTTTCCCATCACCAAAACACACGCACTCACATAAAGTAAGGAAAAGATGCCTCTATCACTCTTCCCTCTCTTATTCCTCGTTCTTCTTCCTTCCCTTTATATATGCACAGCATATCTCAAACAAATAGACACTTAACACCGAGGGTCTTATGCAAGCTAATGAGAATCTGGAATGGAGTTGACATAGAATTTAGAGCAGGGGCGCCCAATGTTTTTTGACCTAAGTTCTACTTTTCAAGCAGCCAACCTCCCACGATCGACCAGTGCAAACATAACACGCGTGTTCATACGCGACTAAACCAACAGTAACTAGAGCTGGGCATCGCCTAACCACCACAGAGTTCCCGTCTGCATATTTAAAGTGGAAGTCAACCTAAACATATTTTTTTCAAGAATATGTTTTATACAGACCCACTAGTTGAAACAAGGCGTTCTGCTACATATTCCGTTTATGGAATAAAAGTTAATCCACCCGTTTTTAGCCATCACCTGTTTTCTGAGCCACGATTAGTCGTTACCTAGAACATGGCATTGTAGCTTGCGTGTATTCTTTTAAAAATAATGTCAAACCAGATTGCATTGCAGATCAAACAAACATGCTTTGAATGAGACTAAACAAAAAAGAAATCTTCGTGGCTACTATCGGCTCTTCTCTGATCGCTGACAAGCTAACAACTTCCTGTGATGTAGGTCACGCGCTACCGTTATTTAGGTGACCTACTTTTCTTTATACATATATACATATATATATTGTGGAAGTTTGTAGGTGGAAACGCAAACCGAAGATGATAGACGGACCGGCCTATAGGTGAATACTATTTGTTCAGGCGTGGCAACGAGGCGGACGGACGGAGCCGGAAGGGTACCCTGGCCCCTGGCTGGAGGCGGAAGGCGATAAACGGACCGGGAAATTTTACTAAAATGCCCAGCTCTGCGTGATTATGATACTCACAGAGAACGTGAAATGGTACACGTGAACCAGCTTTCACAAAATAGCAGCGCTAGCAATACTAAGCTAGCAGTAGCACTGTAAACAAGCCAGTACCACGGCTGCTACGTTGGTATTATGACATGCTAGGATTGTTTTTGTCACTTGCTAATTTTTACAATCTTGTGTTCACTAAACTAAAAACATGAAAACAAATAGTTGTTTGTGTGGTCTTAGTTTAAGATGACGGTGTTTGTCTATTGTGATTAAATGAAGATCAGATGATATTTTATGACCAATTTATGCAGAAAGCCACTCAGAGGCTTCCATACTTTTACCTGCAGCTAACTAACTGTATTTTACTGTTTATTTAACGATGCTCTATTTATCAGTGCAGCTCTGCTTGCACATGAACAAGCTCGAGGCGTGCATATTTTCTTTGTACATGACGATTAGCGCAGCTCTGCCAATCACTATAATTTACATTAGATTTAGAATTAATTTCACACTTTTTCCCCTCTGTAATTATGTCAACAGCTGCTGTAAAGCCAAGCTGCACACATGAATATTAATTTCTTTGAAAACCCGAGGAACTTTGAAGTGAAAAGCACAACATTAAGGCAATGTGATGGCAGTGACTGCTAGAGAGAGAAAATCATCTCACAAAGCTATATGTCTTTTCATGTGTCTGTTCCTTCATCTGGTTGTGAACATCTTCAAATGGGAACCGCCTTTTTCTTTGTGACATAATACATGGAATCAGTGGATACATACCGAAGTGCAATGCCATGCAATGCAATGTTGTCCAAAGGCCTAGACCAATCCGATGTTGGCCAACTGTGACCGACGCTTACCCCCTGTGGCGTCGGGAAATGCCCAACAGATGCGTCCTGATGGGGTCCGATGTTACGACGGTGTTCGCTACATCAATCAGACGGCGCAATCCGACGCTTACCGATCCCGGATTGGTGTATCCAGGCCTTGACTTGCTTTATCTGATTCTTGAGCAGGCTACACACAAAATAATTCAGCCAATTTGAGCATTTTCACTCTCTTGTGATGAAATCCAGAAGAGACCTGATAATCAGATGTCTCTGAAAGATTATTTTAAGTGATAATCCTTTGTGTTGCTCCTTCTATTTCTTTTTTGTTTTTTGTGGCAGTCTGGATGCCAGGTGACAACATTTAGCAGGTAGTATGACATTCATCATTAGGCCTGGTACACACATCAAGATGTTTTAAATCTTAAAAGATCATCTTGATGAAGACCCGACACGTGGAGTTTCCTCACATATGAAGATTTTGGGATATAAATATTGAACGTGTGTATTGAAGATTTTCAGCTTGACCTGTTTCGAAATGTTTGCGGAAAGCCCATTCCTGTTTCAGCATGGCTGTGAGCCACTGCGTGAACATGAGTTTGGAGTGGTAGAACTTGAGCCAAAAACAACCAAAAAAAAAAAAACAGTCCCAACTTTCAATAGAAATAATTTCTTAATTTTTTTTCCAGAATCAAATGCAACTTGAGGTATAACTAACACATTGGCCATTTGTCAATCAGAAATCCATTTCAAATTTCCAAATCCAAATCACCTTTCGGGGCCCGTTTATTTGGGGGGTCACCGTGCATATATATATATATATATATATATATATATATATATATATATATATATATATATATATATATATATATATATATATGTGGAATATTTAGACTGAATTCATCTCCTTCTAAACACATGAAAACCATCACTGACCACTTCACAATGCTGCCCTATTTACAAATCGAAGAGCCGAGGAGCACCATGCTGGGCCGAAGCATTCAGTGTCTGCTCCTTATCTCCATGACACTGTTGAGGCTTTAAGATGGCTCCTGCTGCGCATCCTCACGTATACCAGCATTGACAAAGCTGGCTAGAGCAGCCGCAGCCCAGCATGTGTCCATCGTCCCCGCCATTTGGTAGGACATTTGAGTATTTACCTCTAAGTGAAATGTACTCATACTTTGCAGTTGGTGGGGGTGTTTTACAGTGTTTGTTTGGGAGCGGGACACTGCAATGAGCGAGCGACAGAGCCGAGTTAAGAGGCGACTCGGAGCAGAAGAAAGACAGACTGCTCATGAAAAAGGACACAATGAGAGGCAGGATCAAGGGGTCATGATTGAGCCAGTCAAGCTTTCATCTCCACACAGCAGGGGCTCGCAAGCAGCAGCCCTGCAATTACATAGCCATTTAGGACAGACAGGGAAGAAGGCCTCGACCCCTTGCAGGGTCTTTAGCTGTGCAACCAGCAGCTTAAAGCCAACTCCCCCCAGACCACATGTTGGATGGAGATGACTTTGATCTGATTCTAAATAAGGTTGGTAAATCTAAAAACTCTTGTTTTGTTTTGGCCCTTGTCCCCTGATGCTAAATTCAACATTTCCCACCCAGCGTGAGGCCAAGCTCACATTCTGTTGAGGAAATGAACTTGTAAACCGCACTTGCACTTCCAGTTGCGATTATAATACAAAAGGGAGGTTGTTTTTATTTATGGGCAATGACTTGGGATCGTAAAATTTAAATCGAATCCAAAGTGTTTTTTGTATAACATACAGAAGGAATTTAGTCCCGGACTTGCAACTAACTTTATTATTTAAAAAATATTTCAACAATGCAGCCTGTACTCTCATCATTGACATTCACGTTTGTTTGAAAGCGTAACCTCGTCTTTTACTTAAACTAAGCCTGCTCTTGTTTGCATTTAGAAGGATGGTGCACAAAAATGCTACTCACCTGTCTAGGGCTAACTCTTAACCATATATATATATTTTTGCTGTTCAACAATCACAGGACCGAAATGAATATTTTTGTATAATATCCTGAAATTTTGTTGAACCACTATGCCTATTTTAGTCTTAATGAGGAAATCAACCCAAACATATTTTTTTCAAGAATATGTTCCCAGCAGGCCCACTATTTGAAACACGGCATTCTGATTAATATTGTGTTTGTGAAATATGAGTTAAGCAGCAAAATTCACCCCTTTTTAGCCATCTCAGGGGGCGGCCATTTTGTCACTTCTGTCAACTGAAAATGACATCACAACTGCTCAGGGCTCATGTGTCAACCAATCACTGCTCAGCTTTAGAAAACAGCCTTGAGTGGTCGTTACCAGAGACCTGAGCAGTTATGTCATTTTCAGTTGACAAAAGTGACAAAATGGCCGCCCCCAGAGACGGCTAAAAACGGGTGGATTAACTTTTATTTCACAAACGCAATATTTATCAGAATGCGTTGTTTCAACTTGTAGGCTTGCATAGAACATATTCTTGAAAAAAATATGTTTGGGTTGACTTCCCCTTAACAATTTTACATGTGATATAACATGGCATTCATGGCAAGTTAAGGTCTCACAAATTTTAATTGAAGATTTCTGCCCTTTGCACTTATATGCAAGCTTACTTTGCTGGATTTACATAGATAGCTAACAAATAATAGGTATCATAACAGTGAAGTTAATTTCAAAATAATTTACTCAAGTTTGTTTTTCCGTTTCCACACAAACACTCAATCCGCCTGGCAGTATTTGGGTGAGTGGGTGCAAAAGTTATCGACAGTGTGCTATCGATGTGAGGTGGCTTGATGAGACAAGCGCGTCATAGAGTTTTTCCACACAGCGCCGCGCTCCTCTTGAGGACTCAATTGTAACCAATCACACCAAAGATCTATTGACAGACGGGGGTAATAGAACGAGTCTCAACTGGTGAGTCATGTGCACAGGAGCGAGGCCCAGGTGATAAGGACTGCGGCCGCCTCTGCCCTCCCTCCTTGTCTCACTCCATCAACATCAGTCTGGACCTTAACATCATTTGTAGTGCCTCCTGCAGCTTCACCGTACGCTTGCTCACATCAGCCGCCGTCTTGACGTCCCTCAAAATTAGTCACACTCACTTTGACAGAAATAAAGCAGCAACTAGAACAATGGTAAACGGTCACACAATGACACCATCTTGCTCAGAAATCACACTAGGTGCTTTCTTACCACTTCGAGTTGACAAACAGAGAGAGAGTGTCATCGATGCACAAACACGCAATACGCAAACCTCGAGCTTTCCATTTTGTATGATGAAAAATTTTATTTTATAGCTTTTGTTCATTTTGTTCGTTCTGCTGAAGGCTGAAAAGATATGTCTTCTCTCGGTGGCCTTCTTGCAGTGGAACTATGTAAAGATGCATAAAAACGCTGAATGAAAAATACTTACTGAAAAACAAATGTTGGCATTTTTTTCTACTTGGTAGACTTGATGTTTTGACGGATATTAGAATGTTTTGTAACTGTACAAAATTTTGGCACGGTACATTTACAAAACATTCTAATGGAATGGCTATACTTTTGTAATGAAATATATCTCTTCTATTTATTATGTCTTTTTGATAAACTACAATCCCCAAAAGACTGTTATAGAGGCTAAGCAAGGACAGAAGTGGGTTTTCGTCCGTCCCTGTAATTGTCCCTTAACCGGCATAGGTGGGCACTTTACCCCTTTTTGCCGCTCTGTCCTCCGTCCGCGACCTTTCAGCACCCTTCCGTTCCTCGTACCTCTGTTCTTATTCATAAAAAGTATCATGCTATTGTATAAGCGCTTCCGTCGGTGCACCCCCGTCGATACGCCCAGTCCGTCGGTTGTGTTTTGTTTTGTTTTGTTTTGTTTTGGGTGGCGGGGTGGATGCACCGACAGAATGTTAGGACGGAAGCACTTTAAAAGGATGAGGACGGACGGGGTCGTAGGATGATTATTTTTTTGATAAAGGACAGAAGGGTACCCAGGACCGACCGGCAAAATAGTGTAAAGTTCCCATCTCTTTTTACAGACCAGTAGCCTTATTTATAAATCTATTCTACAGCTGTCTGGGAGCTAGTACTCTGACGCTGGCAATCAAAACCTCAGTACTGATATCTTGCACATGCATAATAGTATAATGTAGTGCTTACATAGGTGTACATACGGTCCTCATGTTGTGATGGATGATCAGTGTACATTTTATAGTACATTCTCAGTTGTGGTCTCTTAAAGCGGAAGTCAACCCAAACATATATTTTTTCAAGAATATGTTCCCAGCAGGCCCACTAGTTGAAACACGGCATTCTGATTAATTTTGCGTTTGTGGAATAAGTGTTAATCCACTCGTTTTTAGCCATCTGCGGGGGCGGCCATTTTGTCTTCTGTCCACTGAAAATGACCTCACAACTGCTCCCAACGACCAATCACGGCACAGATTCAGAAACCAGGTCACCCGTGATTGGTCGTTGTGAGCAGTTGTGATGTCATTTTCAGTGGACGGAAGACAAAATGGCCGCCCCCGCAGATGGCTTAAAAACGAGTGCATTTGTGCTGCTTAATTTATATTCCACAAACGCAAAATTAATCAGAATGCCGTGTTTCAACTAGTGGGCCTGCTGGGAACATATTCTTGAAAAAAAATACGTTTGGGTTGACTTCCGCTTTAAATAAGGCCCTCTGAAGTTGTGTGTCTGCTGTCAACCACACACACACGAAAGACGGCAGAATATACAATGGCACCACCGCGGTAGTGAGGTTCAAATACCACTCAACCTCACTGGGGAGGCTGGTGACCTTTAGCAGAGCAGCGGAACCTGTCCCTCGCCTCCCATCACTCTGCAACTCTTTCACTCTCCTCCCTCTTCCCTTTTTTTTTTTTTTTTTTTTTTACCCTCCATCACTCCTCTCATATATGAACACTTTATCAGACTCACTTATCCTTATCGCTCCCTAGAGAGCACTGGTTCCCCCCCCCGTAACACCAAACCCACCCTCCTTCTCCTTCACATGTCTTTTGTTACCTTGAACCTCTCTGACAGCAAGGGCAGCTTTTCATCTTTCGACCCATCATATATGTGACAGTCACTTTACACTGCTCAAGTCTGACGACGCAGTGGATGGGGGCATACTTTGAATGGGATCAGACTGGCTGGTTGTACCCAAGGATCCTAACTGAGTCAAACTGTTAAAATATAATACTTGATCTATAGCGGTAGATATCAAGATAGAGCAGACACTTTATCCACTTTATGACACAAGTGGTTGTCAACCATACGACAAATACTGTGGACGAGTCAACAATAGATATCCTCGAGACATGTCAGGTCTGAAAAAACGGGCTCAGTCCTGGAATGCATTTCCTCATAAAATATTCTCCTCGGGATGTCACCTTTCTCGCGGCTGCCCTCCAACATCCATTTCGTCGCTGTGTATTTCGAGCTTTCATCCCACAGGTGTATGGGAAAGACGCCGGTTCTAGGAAGAAGAGTCAGTGTGAAGTTCGGAGAAGATGGCAATGACTCAGTCAGACGGAGTGAGAGAAGGAAATGGGATGGAGGTAGGAGGAGGGGGTGATAGTTTGGGAGGAGGGGTAGAGCACCACCTGGTATTCCTTTACAACCAAGGAAAATGCCTGGAGAAATGATAATAAAATAGAGAGAAGTCGCCGAGCCTTCTGTTGCTGACAGGAGCTGTGTATGTGCCCTGCGAGAGGCGGTGTACGCGCGCGTGTGTGTGTGTGTGTATGTGCGATGAATAATTCATAGACCTTCATTAAGGAGCAAAAGCACGAGCGGGTGATTGTGTGCGGGCGTGTGTGCGTGCGTGTGTGCGCACTTCATTTCTCGGTGCCACGCCGCCTGCCTTGTGGCTGCCATCTGGCTTCACGCCATCAGAGTGCCACCCTCCGCAGCTCTCGCTCCTGCAAACATGACAGGAGAGGAGACGCAGTGGAGGGACATGGGGGGTGGGGGTGTTGTGCGGCATGGGGTTGTGAGGGGGTGGGTGGTCGGGGGGCTTACTGGTTGAAGGGGTAGACGATAGGGGGTAGAAGGGATAGAGCCTTAAGTTACCTTCTGAGTTTTACTGATATCATGTGACGTCCACAGTCTGGTATAAAGACAAGTGCAGTTGGATGTGAACCATAATGACAGTCCGTCAATGTGATGCAAAGTGATGCGTGTCATGTCAGTTTACCCTTTCCTCTGTTACACTCTTCCTCTTCACTGCATTCTGAATAGGGGGTGATGTCTTTCATTAGAATATTGTAATGTTTTCTGCTCCTGGCCTCCCGGTTCACTTCATAATAGCACAGAAATTAAATAATAGCTTCAAGTAACCAAAAGCAGCATTCACTCATGAGTCACTACACCTGTTCAATCTGATTTGGTCAAATACACGAGCTGGATTAATACATTTATGATTGGTATTAACGGTGGTCGAGTCCTCGAAACACAAACTCCCAGTTCTGAGGTTGGGGGTTCGAATCTGGGCTACGGCCTTCCTGATGCATTCCAGCTCTAACTCTGCATTGTATTGGTGTAGCTTAATTTAGTATATTCACAGTAACATGACTTTTGTAACCGTCTCTTTTGTGTGAGATCCGGACAGCATCAATGCTTTGACCCTTGGACCAGGAAATGTTGGTAAAATGCCCAGCTCTGTAGATAAGGGTGTAACAAAAAAACGATTCAAATTGGAAAGTGTGTTTTCATTCGAAAAACAGACTCATATTATATCATTTTGAAACTGTTCCATCCTTGAATCGTATCACACCCCTCGCATCGAGATACGTATCGATGTACACCAGGTATAAATGGCTTTGATGTTGCTGATGATTTATTATGTCTTCAAATTTAATTAGCTAGTACAGTTTGGGCTTTGGAGGGTTTTTACAGGTTTTTCATATTAATAAACATGGCAAAACATATATATATGTATATATGTATGTATATATATATATATATATATATATATATATATATATATATATATATATACACATATATATATATATATATATATATATATATATATATATATATATATATATATATATATATATATATATATATATATATACATATATATATATATATATATATATATATATATATATATATATATATATATATATATATATATATATATATATATATATTAGGGGTGTAAAAAAACAGTTGAAAGCAAATATACTAAAGCAGCTAAAACCTGTCATTATCTCATAGTATCAAACGTTACTTATCGTAAAGCTTTGTATGGCCCAGTCTTTGCATGCGCGTGACAGTGCTGCTGACTCCACATTCCATCTGCTGGACATTTCTTCATCTCATCAATTAATTTTATCTTCCCTGTGCTGCAATTTCAATTCCAGGGACTGTCCCTGTTTTATCAGATCTGCTGTGGTTTGTTTTCACCGGCTGCAAAAAAAAAAAAAAAAAGTCATTTTCTTTTTTTCTGCATCATAAAGCTTATTTTGAACGTGTAAAGCTATTTCCAAACTTGCTTCAATTACACGTTGCAGGTGCATTTTCTGATGATAGTTCTGCATTCTTAAGTATATGCACTTAGCTTTCGCATAATTAGGTGCATCTGTGATCTATTAAGCTCCATCTAGAGAATTACACGAAGAATTTTATCTTTTGATTGGCATCGTCATATAAGTACTACGTACATCCATCCATCTACTATCGCGCTTAAACCTCATTGGCGAACTGTTAGCGTATCCCAGCTGTCATTAGACAATTGGTTGAATTTGCCTGAGTTGGAATGTTTACCAGCGAATAGCAGATCATTTATAGATAAGCATGTAAATTACAGATGGTGAGAAACTATAGAGCCTTGACAGACGATTGAGTATTTGTTAGCTTGACTGATATGTACTGCATGCGTATTGCGCAACGTGTAATTAACGCATGGCTGTCTCCGATATACTGTAGCGTGTTTAAATGTACAGTAGGCCTATTGCCAGGTGTTAGCAAAGTGTAGTGCCTGTGAGTCTGTGTGCAAGTGCGTATCCATCTGGAGGGGGTCCGCCAGGTCACAGTAATCAAGCACAGCAATCTCACTGTGCAATCATGGCAGTGCCCAGCAGGTGGTCCAGCAGAAGGTTGGGCAGGAGAGTTTCCGCTCGTCAACTTTAAGCTACCTAAAAACATTCTGTGATGCGCTTAATCGGGACGGGGTCATACATAAAGATGGGCAAGGCATTTTCATATCGCACCGCTGTCCTCATCACTCAGCAGCGTTTGCGTCTTCCCCATTGCAGGCGTCAAGATGTATTACACTGTGTTGAAAATGCCCTGGAATGCAAGGTGACAGATAAAAACAAAATCTGCGAGAATGATGTTGTATAATCGACATGGAGTTCTTTTTATTCAGCAGATGGAGGTATTTAGCGAATATCAATGCTGTTTCAGAAGATCTAAGCCTTATCATGCCAACGCACGCAAAATTCTATCCTGGTTTGTGTGCGCATTTATGTGTGCTCTGTTTTAGGCCCCCGAATCCAGTGGGTGTGTTGTAATGAAGAGTGCATTGATGTGCCCACTTAATCAGTGCCACACTTTTCAGTAACCCTGAGAAGTCTCGCGTCTCAAGCGAGGGGAATTTTGTTTGATCTCCTGATGCAGAAAGTCGAAGGTCAACGGTTTCCTGTTGGTGAAATCCAAAACACTGACCGCTGGGATGAGGGGGTCAAGGTCATGTGTCAGTTGAGCAGTTGTCGTTTTCTTCCTCTTCACCTCTTTTCGGGTAGACGTGACTTCCATGACTAACAGTGAAAGTAACTGTCCATGAATTCCTCAAATTTCTCAATGTTGAACCTCGGAATCCTGTAGAGTTTTGCGACATCACAGCAGGCTCCTCCTAAGCTCACCTACTCCACTGTACTTTTTAAAGTGAAGTCAATCCAAACATATTTTTTTCAAGAATATGTCCTATGCAAGCCCACTAGTTGAAACAAGGCTTTCTGATAAATATTGCGTTTGTGGAATAAGAATTAATCCACCCGTTTTTAGCCATCTCTGTGGGCGGCCATTTTGTCACTCCTGTCGACTGAAAATGACATCACAACTGCTCAGGGCTCAGGTAGCGACCAATCACAGATCACCTGTTTTCTGAAGCTGAGCCGTGATTGGTCGTTACCTGAGCCCTGAATAGTTGTGATGTCATTTTCAGTCGACAGAAGTGTCAAAATGGCCGCCCCCTGAGATGGCTAAAAAGGGGTGGATTTTGCTGCTTAACTCATATTCCACAAACGCAATATTAATCAGAATGCCGTGTTTCAACTAGTGTTCCTGCTGTGAACATATTCTTGAAAAAAAATATGTTTGGGTTGATTTCCACTTTGAATAATAATTCAATGCTATTACCCAGTCACTGCCACAAAAATATTGTATCATGACTGTGAGAGAGTCAATGTCAGTGCCTGCAAAATGAGAGTCATTCCTATTTCCTGCGCAATTCATCATCTCAATAATATATTGGGACCTTCCTTTCCTCAGCGAATATATGTTGATCACATATAGGAGTGAGAAAGAGCAAGGAAGGCCAAATGGAGAGAGTGTGAGAAGTGCTAGAGCAGAATGTTGGACAAGTAACGATCAGGAGTGTGAATGGGCAGAGCAGAGACCACAGAGCCAGGACTGTTGGCCATTTTCCAGTGGGGATAGTGGGTGTCCCTGTGCCAGCTGGCAGCTTGTCTCTCCCATCTGTGGAGCCTCGGAGAGTGTGCAGTAATCTCGCGGAGGCAGCGGCTCAGCCCGGGCCAGTTTTAAAGGGATATGGACAGTTGGTCATTCGTGGACAGGTTCGTAGCAGGAGAGAAAAGGACGGACAGGAGCAGAAGAAGAAGAAGAAGAAGAAGAAGGAGGATTGATTGGTGTGATGGGATGTGATGGAGCAAGTCAGTTGACGCGGTGAGGCTGGTGAATGACCTGAGGATTGGTGGTCAGGCAGCAATGATGTAGCCCACGTGCTAATAACGGACATGTACGGATGTAATATTCTTGCATTTACCCGACAAAATCAAAAGTGATCTGAATCTGCTGTGATGGTGTGACTCCTGTCAGGCATAAATTGTCCACCCTTCACACTCTTCTTTGCCATACAGTGTGGTGCAAAAACTCCTAAAAGTAATTTTGGCAGCTAGTCTGAGCGCACCCCAGCTAAAGAAATAAAACAAGTTTTCCAGCTGCGCTTGGATCTTGATTTATTTCTCTTTGGGAATGTCGCAGATGGCGATCAAAGCACAGCCCGCCTGTCGTATGGAGCTTAAGGCCTGCAATACAAGATAATAAATTGTTAAATCCAGACTGTAATCTTATTTTAGAGGCACACTTCCTGCATGATAAGATAAAGTGTTTTGCTCATCAACCTTTTCCCAAATAATTGTAAGTCTAAAACCAAGTGAATCCAGTCTTCGCCAAATGCAGAGACTTCTGGCGCTCAGTCTGGCATTGTCAATATTTAAGTGCAGAGCATATCATTTGTGTGTGTATTGTTCTCCCTGCTACGTAGCTACAAGTGTCTGATGAATGAGCATATCAATGTAACATTTCAATTTGTGTCTGGGCAACATAACGCGGTACGAAAATGCTCCAACTTGACACCATATGCTGTGGCAAAGGTTTCACTAGACAAAAACACACATCCAGTCTGCATCAATCAAAGCGAGCACAGTCATCGGGATATCTACAGTATCCAGCCTTCTATCTCAATGACCATCTGGCACGCATGCAAAACTCACGTGGCCTCATGAGAAGACACATAAAGGCACACACCCCTGCAGCAGTCAAAGAAGACTAAAAAAAAACAAAGCAATGCAAATCCCCAGATGTGCAGGAAGACGGCGAAGATGAGGATGAGAGGAGTGGGAGGAGGAGTGAAGTGCCTGGAAAGAAGGGGCGGGGGTAGTTTGGTCGGGGTGGGGTGGCGTGGGGGGGGGGGGGGGGTTGTTGGGGGCTAGCAGGCTGTGTCTTTGCTACTGTTTAAAAGGCAGCCGGCGCTGTGTGCAGATTTATAAACAGGAGGTAATAGCAGAAGGACTCTATATTTATTTTTTATCTTAAATGGTGCTTGTTTGTCGAGCTGGATGAATATTGACTGTGAAATTGGGATCAGGGGCGACACATGCCAGTGCTCTGCCTTATCTCTGGGATGCAGGCAGGCCTGGGGCTATTATCATTGTGCCACAGCAGCGTGCCGGCACTCCAGCGCTCTCAAAGCCACCACATTCCCTTTGTATCTGCCTGGAGAAGCCTGTTTACCTTTCACTGGCTTGATATTCCTATTAGAGCCGCTGACTATTTATTCACTGCCTCCTCCTCTTTCTCTGCCACCGCCGGGCACCGCACTGTCTCTCATCGCTCTCTCTTTCTGTTTCCCTCTCTTCTCTTGACAATCGCTATCTCATTCTTTTTCTACCCATTTGTCACTTTGAATTGTATCTTTTGTCCTGCATCTGCTCCTGACCTTCACCGTTCTGGACACAGCTTTTGCTGCTCAAAAGTCAGCAAAGGCAAACTAAGTGACGTATTTTCTGCTCGACATAGTGAACGGCATCAAAATGTCCTTGTCGGTCATTTTGACCTCAAAAGGTGAAGCAATTTCTCCAGGGATTTCGCACTTGACAGTAATGGCCAATTAGTGCATTTAGTCCAATATTTCCAATGATCATTTAATCCCTGTCGCTATGACAAATGGAAGGGGGAAAAAAACAGCACACATACTTTTTGGGATAATCTACAAGTGACTGATTTTGGCAGTTTGGTATGAAGACTTGATAAGTACGTATGAAATTCAAACACTTCCCGTCCCATAAAAGCATCAGCTGACAGATCTGGGTTCCTGTTGTCACATTGCCCCTGCCTGCAGGACTCCGGAGAGAAAACGTAAAGCACCTCCTCTTGGAAGCTTCAAAAAGTCTTAGTGAAGCGCAAAGACAAGCGTGATCTAATTACGACAATCATAAAAAGTTAAGCATTTTTTTTCTTACAAGCAGAGCAGGAAACACACACACAAAATTCACACCTGGGAGCCGAAAAGTTGCAATTGACAGGCGACCAGTCCGGAGTGTGCCCTGCCACGCTGCCAAAGTCAGCTGGGACAAACTCAAGCTAACCTGCGACTCAAATCTTGTGTATGCGCAACCCACTTAGGAAGTTCAGCAGCAGTCTCGAACTCACCTGTGACCCCTATAAGAGATAGAACGTGTATGAATGGGTGAATAGACTTTTTGACTACTAAAGAAGTATCCTAAATTTTTAAAGAGCCCCAAACAATCTGTGACAGGATCCCCTTAGCATTTAGCATTACAATCACAACAGTTTACGGACACCTGTTATGGGATACGGACAGGATCTTTGAAAAGAAATTAGAAAATAATTTGACAAAAATCTGTAAATTGTCTGCCAGAAGGCACCAGATGTGTTGCAAACCCAAAAGACCATCCATCCTCCTACTAGCTTACTGGGCAGCTGTTTCCATCAGACTTTTACTGCATCATTACCTGCGGGCAAGTGCGAGTAAATCAGAAAGGAGCAGCTTTAAAGACAATGAAGTGACACACCTGAGGAAAGAATATCAGTCACATACTGTAGCTGGCTTGCTAAACTTTCCACTCAGACATTCAAGAGTCTACAGGACTGATCTCCTCTCCTGAGGGAAGGGCACGCAGATTCCTCCGGTGATGTCTACGTCTTCTCTGACAGCTTATATTCAGTGCCATTTTTTTTTTTTTTTTTGTAGTTTGTTTTATCTCTGCCGTCCATGCAGGGTATGCTAAGGGGCTTGAGGCGCTGTGTGCCGCATGCCACGCCACGAGGTGGGATAAGAAGCAAACAAACATACGAGGTAGCGCTTGGTAACCCTGATCACAGCGTCTGCCAGGGTCCTGATAAGATGACAGGCAGGAGAGGACGGTAAGAGGTGGAAGGGGACCAGTGGCGGGCATGTTGACATTGGGCCATGCTTTCCTTTGCTTTTCTAAGCTCCAATATCATGACAAGAGGGATTTCTTCGAAGGTTCCAAGCAATTAAAATGTAAATATGACATTGGCACTCAATTTCAGACGAGTCAAAACACAATAACAGCATGGACTAATATGCTCCAGTCTACGTCCGTCAAGGACAAAAGCCACCAGACCAATAAAGTCACGCCCAAAAAACTCTTTACAATAATATGTTCTATGCGCCTTTACCATTCTAAAAATAGAATTCTGATTAATATTGCGTTTGTGGAATATGAGTTAAGCAGCAAAATACAACCGTTCTTAGCTATCTCAGGGGGCGGCCATTTTGTCACTTTCTGTCGACTGGAAATGACATCACAGTTGCTCAGGGCTCAGGAAATGACCAATCACGGCTCACCTGTTTATTGGAGCTGAGCCATGATTGGTGGACAGCAAGTGGCAAAATGGCCACCCCCTGAGATCTACACTGATCATTAGGGGTTGGCGAATCAATCCAAATATCGATATTATCGATACTAAGCAAGAACTTGGATCGAATCGATACAAGTTGTCCTGGGATCGACACTTCGCACAAAGCGCCACTTCTCCCCCCCCCCCTCTCTCTCTCTCACTCGCCCAGCGCCTCCTGCTGCTCTCTGAGTCTCTGCCTGAGTGAGTGACTCAGGCACACTTTTATCCCCTCCCTGGCAGAGAGGGCGACGGGAGAGCGAGAGAGCGGCCGGAACCTAAAGCAATATGGAGCCAAACAAGAAGCGGAGCGCGGTGTGGACTTTATTTACAACGACAGAAAAGGACAGTGCTAAGTGTGATTTGTGTAATAAAGTGCTCTGCTACCGTGGTAACACCACAAATTTACACAAACATATGAAAAAAGCTAACCCTACAGAGAGCAACAAGCTGCAAGCGAAGTTGAGGGAGCGCACTTTGCATAGTCCAGTACCTGAATCCTTCTGGAGTATCCCCACAAGACTATACACTATGTAATACATTAATCATTCTTAAAATCGCTACAACCTTATAGTAAAAATGATCCAGTAACCAATACACACACAACTTGGATATTCCTAGATGTGTCGATAAAATGATCCAAAATGCCTTTTCAAAGTGTCAATTAACTATGAGATCATCTGCCTATCTTTTGATTGTCGGTCAGTCCATCTGTCTTAGTTATTAGTGCACATCTGTCAGCATTTGGTTCAACCTGAATAACATAAGCTGAAGGGAGGACAGATGAAGCGAGCATGCAGAAAACATGTCTACACTGTACTGACTGTGGCAGGCTTTAATTTGATTTTTTTTTTTTTTTTTTAGCTTAAAATGACTATTTTCACTTTTTGTTTCCAATTTCAATATTCATGATCGACATTTAGCTCACCTGTCAGTCCAAGGAATCCTGTTGGCAGTAATTTTTCACTAATTAACAGTCTGCAGGAATGGCGATTGCATTTGTAATAGACATTGCACTTTGTTTTTGTGTGTGTGTGTGGGGGGGGGTGTTCAGGCTAAAAATACATGTAATTGTAGGCTTTCCTTATTAAAAGGTTGGAATATTTATTGCTTCAGGGGGGAGCCACCTATGTTCCAACCAATGTGACTTCCTCACTAGTGCTCAAATTGCATTCTAGCACCTAGTATTATTATTATTATTATTATTATCATTATTATTATTATTATTATTATTATTATTATTATTATTATTATTATTATTATTATTGCTCAAAAACATTCTCGCTGGTCACCAATCTGAGTTGTCATTTCTAAAACTATTAGCCTAGCAAATGCTTCCAAGCAGGGGCGGCGCCAGAATGTGGCTAATGGGTGGGCCTGGAAAAATCAGGGTGGGCCTGAATAATTCTCTCAATGAGCACAATCCTCCTGTCCCGACACATCGTATATTCCAATAAAATGCCAAACTGAATAACATGACGTCCAAATCTTCCTTAGATGCTAATCACAATTATGCCATTCTTAATATTCAATAAAATTAAAAACACAATCAAAGACAAAATCAAAAATAATTTAATAGTAATTTATTTAAACATTTTTAAGTATATATTTTTTCAGGAATCTCACTGGGTGGGCAGTTTGACAGCCCACCCATGGCTCCGCCCCTGCTCCCAAGTGATTGTTACTTTGAAACATGCTGAATTCCCTCCTCAAGATTAGCAACTTTCACCTGGAGTGAATATATTATTCATTGGATTTCTAGGAGATGTAAAATGCGCAGAACAGGGCCTTTCTTTTGCCATAGTCTTATGTTTCTTAAATTTGTAAAACGCATTAAAGATCAAAGTGGTTGGGTTAGTAATACAGCCCAAAGGAATTTAGGAGTATTATAGGTTAAAAAACATTGATGTAACCCGTTCAACTGTAGAATCAACCAACAGCATCATCAATATTTGGTTTATCACTGAATAAGAAAGCTGCTCCATTTTCATGTTTGTAACCATCAATAAATGTCCTTCTGCTTGTAGTATAGTCGCACATTTCATAATGAATATATAATAAGTAAAGGCTTAATATGCTTTTGCGCCTCTCCAATAACTGCATCTGGATGAAGCCTGCTTGCATTAGTTATGTATTGACGGTGGCTCCTACCTAAGCAGACGTGTGTTGCCAACGGACTTTTCACAAAGAATAAACAAAGCAGCTCTATATATAGATCAGTGAGCCTTAATTGGAGCTGTCAGCCCATACTCCCGCTCAGCCTCTCATCCATTTCAATGCTGAGACAATAACAACATTATGTAGTTCAATAGCTCATATTCCTATGTGGCAATAATATCTAGAAGCCGCCTCTTCTCAGCGCAAATCAATGGAGTAAGGTGGCCTTTGGCTTCATTTTTCATCTTTAATATTGACTTCTGTTCTACTTGGAGTGCACTGTCAGTCCAATTACGGAGAATTTAATTGATTTTTCCTCACACGCATGGTTAGATTGCATCGGTTTATGCAAAGTAGATCAAACAGAAGTAATCCCTGGACTCCTCTCTATGTGTAAAATGCAGCTCTAATGAGTAGAGGCAGCCTGACACTTTCGCTTTCTCCATATCAACCTATCCTCCCTCTTATTATCCCTATAAAAGTGTTCATAAGAACACATAAGTGCACCCCCCGAAAAATTTAAAAAAAAAAATCAATCAAACTTTAAAACAGTACAGGTAATATGCTCCAGCAGACCTCACACCTGTTTTTGTCGATGAATGGAGGAAAAATTCTGCATCACTACATAAGCATAAGTGGCCAATTTAACGCCCAATGGCAACACAGAACAAACAAAATGCAAATGACATTAAAAGGTCTTCAACCTTGTTTTAAATATTATTTTAAAAGGCCATATATTCAGTCATTTCAGTCAAGTGTAAATACTTTGTTGTTGGTTTTTTTGTCCTCCATGAAATTACATTACATTACAAGACGTTCATGAAGGTCAGCTATCTTGGGAAAATTGATCAATGTTTTTGCCCATTTTCTGACATGTATTGAATCAAAGACTAAGCCATTCATTCCCAAATTCCAAAAACATGCCACGGCCTAAACTGAAATCCTCTGAAACCCACCAAACCTTAATGGGTGGAATTCTCATATTCCACAACCGCAATATTCATCAGAATGCCGTGTTTAGACCAGTGGGCCTGCATTGAACATATTCTGGAAAAATAATTCTTGGGTTGACTTTCACTTTAACCCTTTGTATTCTCACTTATTGATGAACGTCAACAGGCTTTCACACACATTCACGCACAGATGGAAATAACAATAATGATAATAAAACATTGACCAAATGTCACTTCAGGCATCACGAGGAAAAAAAGGCAGGTGCTCATTGCATATTCAACCGCTGCACATGACTGCAGCAGTTTCCTGTCACAGCCTAAACCCAGTCAGTTTCAACACCTTTTTTTTGGTCAACTTTGGAACAGAATGCTCATGGAAATAGGCTGTGAAAAACGCCCAAAATGGCCACATATAGAGCGGCGGTATCTCTGTTTCTTTCACTGTCATGTGATTGAATGTTAAGTGTTACAGTAATCTACCACATGTCTCTTCACTTCAATCTCCACTTCAATTCCTGGAAGCAGATTGGAGCAACTAACACCACTGCCTTTTGCACCTTTGTGCAGCCCGCAGAGTGTGTGAGAGAAAGACGGAGATGGTGCCGCCGTCTATGTCCCTGGGTGCCCCCGCGCTATGCTGTCATCACTCCCTGGCACCATATACACAACACAGCTGCAAGGGAACCTCTCTGCAGGCAACCTTCGTTTCCATCTGTCTCCATTTCACAGTGGCAACCTATTTAGAACATCTCAGCGGCTGCGGATACCGCGGGCCACAAGAGAGGTGAGAAGATGGGTGCATGTGGGTCAACAGAGGTAGGTGTCAAAAGATCGCATGTTTGTTTTAGGTAGGTAGTATTTTCAAAATTGAATAAGCTTTGAAAAACATTACTTACTCACACCTGAAATGATGCCTCGGCTTGTGGGTTGGTTGAACATTTTGCTGCTTTGAATATAGAATGTTGAATTCTCTTTTGTTGTCAGTTTTATCGTAAATGTTTGAAATCTCAAGACGAGAGTGAGAAAAGGTATACTTGAGAGCTGAGCAAAGCTACGTGGTGGCCAGGGCTAGCTTTAGCGATTCTCAACGTCATTCAAGTCAAGGTGAAGTCAATTTGCAATTTGTGCATTTCATCATGATTCAAATGAAGTCAACGTCAAACACACGGTTGCCTTTCATGGACAACATTAAATGATGCGGGGTGGGGGGTCTGGATTTGGGCCCCATTGCCTTGAGTTTGATCATCAGTCACTTCCAAAGAAGTAATAATCAAGAAACATCAATGCCCAAACAATCTACAGTTGTTTCAAAGTCAAAAATGACGTGGCAAGATTATATGACTTAACCCTAATGACCTGACACGATTTGCTAGAAATTTGGTGGGGACTCATCTTGATTTACTGTACTTTTTGCCACAGTAACACGGGACTGGAAAAAACTTGAAGGTAAGGACTTGAGACTCCCAAAATGTGACTTACACCGACCACTACCTTGTCGTAGTTTACTTCTAAATTCCAATAAGAACAAGTTACCCTAGATCGATTAATTCAATAGTAAATCATATCGAGTACATAGTATTGTCTTCATCTGTGTGTGAGCATGTGTGTAAACACAGTATATTCCTGAACCTGCCTCTGTGTCTGCATGTGTTTAAGTATGAGAACAGGCTTAATTTAGCAGGTGTGCTTTGACAGTTCTTGAACGAGTGCCAAGTCTGCTGTGAGAAAGGATAAGAAAGAGGAGGCGTTCAATGTGCATCTGTGTGCAGCTCCACTGCGACAGATGGGGACGGTTTAACTTTTAGAGTTCTGTTAGGATCTGGAGGTTTTCTGAGGCAGTCTGTGCCAAACAGGTGTGTATTCTAAAAACACCATAGAGAGAGAGAGAGAAAGGTGAACAAGTCCTCTATGACTTGTTTGCCTTGTTTTCACTACAAAGATACTAATATGCTGTTTATTAGTTTCGTGACATTTTGTTTCTTTCATAGTGAAACTGATAATGATTCACCTCTACTCAGGAGACTGTGTTTTCTTTCAAACTCACACGCAAGTTATGATCATTTAAAAACTCAATTTCCACGAGCTTACTGTATTTGGATAAGGGCTCACTTTTCTATGATTTCTCGATGGAGAATGAGTTCATTTTAATGAGGAAAAACTCAGGCATAAGCAAAGAAGTGTTGACGATTTTAAAACGATGCACACAAATAAAGCGTTCAAATTTGTACCAGTCAGATGAGATTGGTTCCACCTCACCCGCGAGAAGAATAAGTGGCAGAAAACGGATGGATGTAAAGATGCTCCACAACAAAGTCGACTGTAGCTTTGAGCTAAGGGCCTCAGCGACGGTTACAGAGTTGAAAAGTCATCTAGTTGGCGGCAGTGAATGTCTCAAGACGCTTCACCATATGGCTGCTTCTCACAACCAAGCTCCAGCCGCTCAGGCCTTTTTCTTTCTCACGTTCTACAGCGCTTTCGGGTAGACGTGACTTCCATGACTAACTAGTCAAAGTAACCGTCCATAAATTCCTCAAACTGCTCGATGTTGAACCTCAGAATCCTGTAAAGTTTTGCGACATCACAGCAGGCTGCTCCTAAGCTCACCTACTTTTTGAAGGTGAAGTCAATCCAAACATATTTTTTTCAAGAATATGTTCTATGCAAGCCAACTAGTTGAAACAAGGCGTTCTAATAAATATTGCATTTGTGGAATAAGAGTTAATGCACCCGTTTTTAGCCATCTCAGGGGGCTGCCATTTTGTCACTTCTGTCGACTGAAAATGACATCACAACTGCTCAGGGCTCAGGTAACGACCAATCACGGCTGACCCGTGTTCCGAAGCTGAGCCGTGATCGGTCGTTACCTGAGCCCTGAGCATCTGTGATGTCATTTTCAGTCGACAGAAAAGACAAAATGGCCGCCCCCTGAAATGGCTAAAAAGGGGTTGATTTTGCTGCTTAACTCATATTCCACAAGTGCAATATTAATCAGAATGCTGTGTTTCAACTAGTCGGACTGCTGGTAACATACTCTTAAAAAATATATGTTTGGGTTGATTTCCACTTTAAGTCGTAGTATGTTGTACCAGCTAGCTAGCTAGCGTTAAGCTAACCTTGGAGGATTGGTCTTTCCGTTTGCAAGTTTGCAAGCTCCCTTCATACTAGCACGACGTCGAATCTGAAAATTCAGATTCGGCATTCGTTTTTAACAGCCTATTCACGTCACGATTCCAGTCACCGTCGATTTGTGCACAGCCCAACCTCACAGACCCCGCCACAAAAGTCATGTCACCTGGCTACAAACAACGACAGTGGAATGGATTTATAACTCTAACCATGTAGGTGTGCCAAAACAAAAGTGGCAGATTATTTAGCATCTCCTCAGCAAGTTGTAAAAGAGCTAATGATGTGTCCTCCTGCTGTGCTTGTGTTTGACAATGGGTGTCTGCGCCCGGCTGATAGAGGGATCGCCGTGACACTGCTGCTTCGGCGCGTCGCATCTGGAAGCCTGCAGCAGCAGCCGCCGGGGGGAGATAAGGCCAGGCGAGCCGCTCATCTGTAATGCACGCTTTGCCCCCCTCTGCCCTATTCTCTTCCTCCTTTGCTCCCTTACTCCTCCCTCCACCCGTCCTCCATCCTGCCACCCCCCTCTGACCTTATCTGAGGGGAGAAGGCACCACTGGGTCGCTACTCTGATAGCACCTGCCAGAGTCAGAGCTGTCTGCCAGTGATTATGGCACAATTATTATCTTTCTACCCACCTAAACCTCATTTGAAACCTGCCAACATCTGGGAAAGTGGTATGACGCAAAAGGGCAAAGGCTCATATAATAGGTCACACCTACAAAAATTGGTTGTGTGCTCATATCAGGGGGTTGAGACATAAAAGGCAAAATTACAAAGCAGAACTGGGCCCTATTTTCGTGCCCAGTGCAAGTCTAGTGTAAAGTGCAGTCTAACTGTGCGCGCAGGGCGGAGTTGTCTTACTTTTGGTTTTCTTAGACCAGTGCGGATAGCTGTGTCCCTTTAAATTCAATACAAAGAGAGCCACAGAGTCTACATGGCATGTAGAAGAAGAGATCCTCTTGCAGATGATTGTTGGGAGCTGTGGATGGGCACTTGGACGTCGCTTTTCGACCCACGATCCTCCTATCCATTTGTGACAACACCCTGCCAGGGGGGTGTTATAAAAAGTATTTTTCAGATGATAATAATAATCATTCAGAGGAATTGTCCCAGACTGTTGTCGTATTTATGAATGCAATACGTTGACATGCACCTCACACATCCGCGGAGTTCACAAGCTGGCTGCCTGCACCTCGATGAAACAAAATCACATTATACCACCTGCGCCACAACTTAGACCTGCTTTTACCTGGTTTAAAATCTAATCTACTTTTGGTCACCAAATTGCCACAATAGAATACGACGGAATGCCGATTGAGGAGTAGCGCAGTCTACCGAATTCACAAATACACGAAACTAAACTTGCACAAAAATGAAGATACGCACATGTGCACCTGTCGACCAAAATGGTGTCATGTGCAGGGGGCTTGTAATTAAAAAAAACCCACCCTCAGTCCACCGGAACAGCCAGCGAGGCCTAACGCAGTCTGCCAAATTCCCAAACATGGTAAACTAAACGTACCCCTGTACGAAAACGAAGATGCGCCAGTTTTTACGCCGAGCGCACTGGCGCCAACTGTGTCTATAGTTGTGTGCAGGTTGAATGTCTCGTTTCCATATGTGCCCTGTGACAGGCTGCAGCTCGCATGCGACCTCTTATGAGGACAAGCGATACAGGATGTTGGCTTGTAAGTTAGACCAAGTGAGCTTGGATTTTGATTTGGCATCTGTTTGTCAATTATTGATTAACTTAAAGTGGACTACCACTATAATTGCATGCAGTAGTAACTGTGGGAAATCCCACATGTACTGTAGGTCTGTGAATTGCTTTCTCTCTCTCTCTCTCTCTCTCTCTCTCTCCCTCCCCACACAGCACTTTTCTTTCACTTCCTCTCTACTGATGACCATCTGGTTTCAAGCAGGCATTTGGCACATCATGTGCTCACATCCCCTCTCACTTCTCTCATCAGCACACGACTAGCTCCAACAGAAGCTTCCTGCAGTGTGTGTGCGTGTGTGCGTGTGTGTGTCAGGGTTATTGAGTCCTAAGAGGTCAAAGGTTTGAAGACCGATAGCTAGGGGCTAACCAAACTTTCACATTGGACCACAGCCGCTTCCACGCTGGCTTCAGAGGTATTTTTTTTCGTCTGTTACTTTCAGACAGAACTTGCCGAAGTGGGACACTGTCAAGGCCAAGGTACACTTTCACACAGCCATTGCTACTCGGCCCATTTAGATAATTAGATGCATGGTGACAGCTCGGAGTGAGAGTCCAAATCCACTCCTTTTTAGCCATCTCAGAGGGCGGCCATTTTGTCACTTCTGTCGACTGAAAATGACATCACAACTGCTCAGGGCTCAACAACCAACCACCGCTCAGCTTCAGAAAACAGTCAGCCGTGATTGGTCGTTATGTGAGCCCTGAGCAGTTGTGATGTCATTTTCAATCGGCAGAAGTGACAAAACGGCCACCCCCAGCTAAAAAAACGGGTGGATAAATTCTTATTCCACAAACGCAATATTAATCAGAATGCCTTGTTTCAACTAGTGGCCTTGCATAGAACATATTCTGGAAAAAGATATTCTTTGGGTTGAGTTCCTCTTTAAGTACAGCCACCATTCTCAATTAATGTGCCCCATTTTATATTTTCATTCTGTTTACATAAATCCAGCCCCTGGAAATCGGCCGGCCCATATCGCATTGTGAGGACACAAAATGTATTGTATATGCAAAGTTAACGCGATTGAATGACTTGTTTTGTCCTTTCTTCGGCACTTGACTGAGCTATCAAACGTGTTGAAAAATGTAACAGTATGCGTGTCTGGCACAAAAGCTATCATCACAGGTGTAGAAAGGGTACACCGGCGCAAACGAGGCTGCAGAAGGAGGGCAACAGAAAAAAATAAAAAAAAATAAATAAAAAAAAAGGGAAGAAGATGCTGCTGGCCGCAGTCACAGCTGGTTCCTGCAGAGGAGGCCCAGATGGAGGTTCAGGTCCTGCTGCTCGCTGCTGTCTGCTCCGATCACCGAAGCCGGCCTCGCTGCCTGACCTCCCGGGGGGGTTCAAGAACTGCAACACACTCACTGCGACACACAAACGCACACTTCTCATTTGCGCGACACAGTCAGGCAGGGCAGGAGGAGGGTTCGCACGAGAGCACAGCCCCTTCGATAGAGCCGTGACACTATCCGACCTGCTGCCGACACGCGCGTATACGCACCGTGTTGTGTCGCTGCTGTGCCACACACACGCCCGGCGAGGAACCCGAGGGAACCAGAAGAACCGAATAGGACATAGAGGGGACACGCAAAATGTTTTAAGTTCATCTCGAAGAGACTTTGGGTTGGAAACGGATGAGTCCCCTACATCAAAGCTAACATCTTACGGATGCACTGAAAGAAAAATATCAAAGGAAAACCAGGAATAATACAGCTGAAATCCAAATTGGCAAAGACATGAAAGGATGAAGAGGATGCAATTTTGTTTTTCCTCGTTTTGGAACATTACATCTTATCGCCCCTGCAAGGTATAATCTAGCGGGTTGTTCTGTTGAAAGATGGACATTTACGAGAAGATACATGCCAAACTTTCTCATTGTGAAAAAGACGTTATAGCAAACAGCGCTATAAATCCTCAGGCTTCATAGAGAGCTTTCTTCTTTTTCGCTTCATTTGTCTTCCCCATTTGAAACTCTAAACTGGCCAAAGTGTTTCCTTCTTACCGAATTGAACTTGAAGATTACAATCAGGAAAATCCGTTGGCAAAATGTCTGCTGAGGTGCACCAAGAGTACAAGAAGAAGGTTAACCAGAAGGGGGGACACCTGGCGCTTGTCCCCACAGTGACCCTGGTCAGCCACAGACAGCTGAGGACTAAAGAGATCCTCCGGCACAGAGGCCTCAATTCAAAGCTGGCGCCGAGTGTCCAACTCAGATCTGGCGAAGGTAGGAGTGCGTCTTTTTTTATGGAAGGTTCGACAGCGTGTTGCCACGATGAGTGATGGAGGGTCTGCCTGCTGTCGGATCTGCTCATTAAGCGAGCATGATTGATGGATAAGAGTTTGTGTTGATTTAATGCCGCATACTAAAAGGGCAATGTGACGTTTATTTGTCTTGTTAGGAGTTTTGTTATTTATGTTTTGAAGCTAGCTGGAACAACAGCAAACCTTGGCATCGAATTAACTTTCAGGAGTTTTAACCATGACCGCGAGCAACTTATTTCCTGCGTGTATGTGACCTTTTATTTATTTAAAAAGTACATCATTGTCTCTTATGGCATTCGCTCTTACAAGCCCACAAAATCCGAAAAAAAATTTTTTTTTAAATGACACCATGGTTAAACCGTTTGTTCCCAACTCTATTTTGGTCTGTTATGTTAATGTCATTGTTGAAAACAAGCTCACGGAAAACTCATTCAAGTCCTGTGGTGGAAAGGAAAATGAAAGTTTTAATACTGTTGAGCACGTGTGTATGTGTGTGAGTGTGAGTGTGTACAGTTCCAGCTCTTGGCCTCCGCAGACCAACCTACACGATATATTATAATCCGGTGTGGAGCTTGCATGTTCCACCCATTTCTCCGGTAATTCCACAATCCAAAATTTCTAGGTTCCTTGAACGCTTGAAATGACCTATAGCTGCCGACGTGAGTGCGAACGGGTGTTTGCCTTTAAATGTGACTTTGCTCGGAACTTGTCCGGTCACTTCTTGTCCAATGTCAGCTGGGATAGGCGCCAGCTCACCTGTGCCCCTCATGAGGATGCGTGTGGTATAGAAAATGGATGGATGTCTTGTGTTGATTGCTGGGCACAATTACCTCATAAGTAATTGATTACGGGAGGTATATGATTACGCTTGTGCATATAGAGTGGGAGAAAAACAAGTAGACTGCAGGGTTCAGCATCAACTAAGTCATTCAGGCAAGGTGATGTTACTTGGTAACACGCGACTCAATAATGGCCGCCATTTTGAGTAATGTAACACATGTCTGATTAAAGATACTATGCGAAAACTAAACGAGGGATGGGCAATTCCGTCAGGGTGACGGACTGGCCGCCCGTTTTTCTGATGTTTTTTTTAGACGGACTGACGAACTTCTGACGGACCAGTTGACGGACTAGCTGATGGACTTAATTGACGGACTGATTGACGATATGATGATTACAGTTCTGTTTGTCGTAAGAAAATGACAGACTGACGGATGACGGACTGCTAAACCGACAAAATTCTGCAAAATGTTACTTTGTGACAAATCGAAATTGGCAAATTAAATTAGAGGCAAATGTCGAGACTCAGGAAAGTCAATAGCAGACGATTGCCACCAGGCTGCTGAAGTGAGCAGCACGAGACCCACGTTCTTGATCAGCACACCAAATTCAGCCGCAAATACATTTTGGGGATTGACTTCTGTTTTAAGTGAAAAGGACTGCCTTTATTTTATTATGTTTTTAATACGAAGCTTCATCCTTGAACAGTACAGTTACAGGCTGCTGAAAGTAACTAATAAAGTAACTTATCTTCCAATTTAGTTCCTTTTAAAATCAAATAATAAGCAAAGTAAGTAAGTTACTTTTTCAAGGCAACTGTGGCAACATTCTTCAGGTCACAAGGCTGCATACCTATCAAGGATTCATGTAACGTGTACATTTTACGAATAAAAAAAAAAAAAAAAAAAAGACTTCCAGGAAAGGAGGCAGAGCTATTCTTGAAATAATAATAATTGATTCTTGAAGAAACTAAGTAGTGTCTCAAAGTAAAAAGGGACAGCCTTCACTTAAACCAGCAAATGATTCAAGAGGAGAGAGGCGCAATAAGATTCAGATATGAAAATCCTAATTTGATAGAGACTGAAAATGTTGAAACTATAAGCCAGATAGACGACTAATACCCAGTGTAGTGAATTACCTGCAGCGCTTGCCATTCCTTGGCAGTAATGAGCTTTGTGAACATTGCACCGATAAGGCCTCTATAATTAGGCTTAGTCATAAGCATCCCCTCTGTAATTCAGTGATAAAAACCCAGTAGAACTCTGGTGTCACTGCTCCAATCCAGTCATCTCACATGTGAACCACACACACACACACACGCGCACACCCCCACACGCACACCCCCACTGAAGAAATCAAAATGTGTCAGTATGAGCTGGAAATACACTTCATTGTCTCAAGGGGCTCTACCTGTAACTGTGCGCGTGTGCATGTGTGTGCGTGCGCGCGTGTGCGTGTGTCGGTGTGTGTGTGTGTGTGTTGGTGTGAGGCGTTATGAGCTGCAGCATAGGCTTCCTGTGAGGGAGCAGATGTCGCCGAGCTCAGGCACAGCTGCGACGGCCGATAACCACGGTGGTAAGAATATGTCGGCACGCTGGCTCTTCTCCCTGGGCCTTATCAGCCCCAAACAGCATACTGACACACACACACACAGGCACACGCGCGTGCGCGCACACACACACACACACAGGGGCTCTCCACAATAAGGAACTGCCACCCAGCACTAGCGCACCCTCCCAGCAGGTCCAGATAGAGGAAGGGAGGCAATGAGAGAGACGGCGAGTGGAAGAAAAGGCGACAAACTAAATAGAAGGTCTTTAAGGTAAAAGGGTCAGTGAATCCCAAACTGTTTCTCACCTCTTGTCAACATTATCACAAACTTCATAATTCTGGGTCCGTGCTAATCCTCCATATTCTCCGTTTTGATATTAGTTTTTTGGGTTTTTTTTTTTTACAAAAACGAGTTATCTTTCCAGTTGGGCTGCCACAAACTAATCTTTTTAGAATCGATTATCATTTCGATTATTCCGTCGATGACTCGTTGTATTTTTGCAGGGCTGACAAATTATTTTAACTAAGTCACTGCCAGACTTTTTCAGACCCTCTTTTACCCTAATGTTTGAAAAAAAATGAAAAAAATATAAACAAGTTCCTGGGATTGAACGGCTTGACTGAGAAAAGACGAGTAAATTCGTCAATGGCAGTGAATGAGTTATGTCGGAATGACTTGAAAATATAAATTATTTATGGCAATAATCTTAGCAGGAGCACAACAATGCTAGCAAAACAACTTGCTGGTTTGTTTTTACTTGAAGTTGGCGGGCCAACACAAGGACAACAGTTCTGTAAACTCTTATTTGTTTGTCATGAAAAAAGGGGGGGGGGGAAAAACCAACTTTCACAACAGCAAAACTCTAAATATTTCGTTGAATTGCCCAACTTGAAATTTTATCAAAGTTTGTTGCCTTGAAATTTTGAGTCCACCTACATATTTATAACAGAGTAGTTGTACGGATTTTTCTGTCAGCATTGATTTGATAAACAAAATTCCTTCATAATGCTCCATAGCTTCAGCAAAATTAAAAAGGTATTTTCTGCTGTCATTTCACGCGCTAAATTATTAGTTCACCTTTCAAACTTGTCATGTGAACACATTGGGAAAAAAAGACAGATACCATACAAGAGCTAGTTAAGAAAAAAAACGATTTTGCCGCATCGAGGACCGAAACTCAGTCTAATAAGGAATGGGAGAATAGTTGCGGGGGGGGGGGGGGGGGGGGGTGAGTGTTGATTGTGGGTTACGGAGTGACGTGTGTATGTATGTGTGAATGCGTGTGCCCGTACATGCATGTTTGCGTGTGTGCGCAAGAAAGGTGGGCAGAGGAGAGAGTAGTTATCCTCTCTATTTTCTCCGCACCAGCTTTGTGGTTTGTGTGAGGAACAGATGTTCACAAGTTGATACACTGCCTCATCTCCCCCCCACTCGCTATCTCCAGTGCCAGCACCACCAACTGTCTGAGCGTATGCGCACACACTCGCACACCCCTGCACACACACACACACACACACACAAGCCTGAGCGCCTTACCTGAACACATTCCATAGCTTCAACCAAGTCTTCATTCTGTTTTGTAGACGGCACGTACTGTAAAGCTACTGACCCCCAACCCTTCGGGACAATTGTGCAATTGAATGCAATTGAAAGATTTAAAGGGTCCAACGTGTATATCGTTGTGCTTTTCATTTTGCAGTGGTCTATAACTGTAGCGTATCACATTCAGAGGTGTTTGTAATATTCAGAAATCTTATTGCGAATACAATAATAAGGCAATTGTTGCAATGCCTTCGGAAAAGTGTCAATCAAAAGGGACCGTTGTCGTCACGGTAATGAGTTTAGAGTGTACGGGCGTTCCCGATGGAGTTGTAGGTAACGGACTCTCATGGATTGTACGGGAGGGTATTCCGCTGTAAACTGAGGACTTTATTGTGTGTTTCCCTCTGTGAGCAGGATGACAAAGGTGACCCTTGAGTCAACACTTGATTTAATCAGGTGTCACTTCCTACTTTGACAGTTTGTGCATCCGTTGCTCAGCAAAAGAACACACACAACACACATACTGGATATATAATGTGAAAAATCTGGCGTCTTGACTGGATCAAACTTTTTTATTCTGTAACAGTTTCTTGTTCTCGTATATGAGGTTTTATGCGAAAATAAAGTGCACATATATTATTTCAATTTGAGGATATCAAGGAAAGGAAACGCTGACATGGTTTGAATGGCAACGCAAAGTACTTGAAAGAGTAAATGGACAAAACCAGATTAAGAGACAGTAACAGAAAGCGGAAAAAATGAGATTGTTAATGTCGATTTTGAATGTTTTTATTCAATGAGCTGGTTTTGGTTTGACTGTGTTAGGACATGACTCGGGGAGCAACGTTCATGAACGTAGTTAGTTAGAGGTCTGCACAGTTGATACTGAGTAAGAAGATCTGATAAATGTCTTGGACCGCAGCCATTCAGTCATTTATTTCCATTCAGTCAATATAATTCTGAAGTTGACTCTGTGAGAAAGGAAAAAAGTTGTATCCAAAGTAGCTTTACAATAGTCCACCCTGAGAGAATCCACTCTGTTCTTGCGCTAAATGTCAACAACGTGGGTGTTACATTTACAGTGCTATTAAAACATGTTTAACCCTTTGCCATTCCACTTGGCAGTTTTACCTGAATGAAAGGTGCACCAAGGTAAATTTGATGCTGTACTTGAATCATTTGGAGTATCGGCATAGTTTTGGTGTCTTTTTGAAGATAACACTTTGAATTCTTCTCCTCAAATCGTTTTAAGTGCTACTGGCACTGAATTATGGAAGTTTGAATACATGAAAGAAGGCGGACCCACGGACGATCCACGGCCTTCTATGTACAAAAATAATACAAATAAAAGACATTTTTTTGTGCAAAAACAGTCAAATTTAAATTATTTACATTTATGGCAACAATGTTAGTTAACGATTTGCTGAGTTATTTTTACTTATTATCTTTAAAATTGAAGTCAACCCAAACATATATTTTTTTCAAGAACATACCGTTGCTGTCCTGCGAAAAACACTTATGTCCATTTATGTCCTATGTATTTTTTTCAATTTTCTTATTTTTACGTGAATGGTGTTTCTGCATGACAGACATCGCATTAACGTGAAAATGTTTTTTTTTTCCAAAATTGTACCTAAGTGCTTTTCACAGGACAGCAGTGATATTCTGTGCGAGTCCACTAGTTGAAACGAGGCATTCCGATAAATATTGCGTTTCAGCTTTTGGCCACAGGTGGCAGTAGCGATTAGAAACTTAAAATCCTGCGGAGTGCATCTTTAACTCATATTCCACAAACGCAATATTAATCAGAATGCCGTGTTTGAACTAGTGTGCCTGCATAGAACATATTCTTGTAAAGAAAAATGTTTCTTACCTCCGGATGTGAAAAATAGACCGCTTCGTGTTCTTTTTGGCACATTTCAAATGGAACTTTTCATGACAAACACTCAGATTGAATTTGGAATTCTCGTCATGTGTGGATGATTCAAACAAGCAACACTTTGCTACTCGATTACCAACAAAATGTCAGCGGGGGTTTATACCACGGCAAATTGTTGCTGCATTCCGGCGTGTGTGCGCTTGAGTGGCTGGGTCAATGATCTGTTACACCGACCGATCCTTTCACATACTTTTGTCATCACATCGTGGAGTGCTTGGCGACAACTTGAAGATGTTTCAATGAGGGAACGTCGCATGACCTGTGAAGATTTACATCACAAAACCCCTTCCAGGATGACGCAAGTGACTCCCGGGGGAATTCCTCAATACAAACCCAATCCTTCCTGCTTTGTTTTGATCGAGTGGGGTGCTATAAAGAAAAAAGAATAAATAAATTCCATGCTGGAGCTCACCTGTGCGTCGGTATCTTTAATGGGTGCTTCATCAGAGTGTGGCACGCTGAAAGTGCATGAGAGCAGAGGATAGGGGAAGTGAGAGCTGCGCGGGAATACAATGCTTCTAACGTTCCCTTTCAGTCAGCTTCAGGGTCTTATCTCCTTTCAACACTCTAGCCTATGACTGCCATTCGAAGAAAGGATTTACAATGTGTGAGTGCTGCAAACTTCTCTTTCTGCGTGCTTTAACACACACACGCGCACACACACACACAAGCGAAAGGGAACTTGCCATTACCGTATACCTACTACACAAAGCCCATACTCCAATGTCTGCATATCAGAAAGTGCTCAACCATCCAGGAGATGCTGTCAATACATAATAGACCCCACAGAATAGAGTGCAGAGGACCGGGGTGTTTGCGGCGTGAGATAGGAAAAGACAAAGCTGTTTTCGCAATTAATGCCATCAAAGAGACTTCCAGCCTCCGTGTGATGTCGCAGAGTTCATCTCGGAGAGTTGCGAAGCGTTTCATTGTGCAGTTTATCAGGGCGGCCACACGGAGTGCCGGCGCTTAGCCATGTGACCGCTCAACAAAAGGCCAAATTAAGAGGAATGAGAGGCTGTCGGAGAGGCAGGCTGACAGGTTGACTGACGCCGTTCCCGAGGAGAATAGCATCCTGTCCATCTCGAGGCTGTCACCTCGACAGGAATCCTTTCTTTGGACGCAACCCCCATCGCCAACCTTTCTGTCACTCACGACCACACAGACACATTGCGCCTCTTGCCTTTTCGATAGCACGCGCCTCGCAAAAAGTCCAGACGGCAACGAATGCAAAGTGCAGACCAGCTGAACCACCTTTGACCAGAATTCTGAGAGGGTGAGATATAAAGCACAAACAAAGTTTCATAAACATCTCATCTCCATGACAATCACGCTTCCATCACAGGCAAGGCAAGGAGGCTTTATTTATATCGCACATTTCATCCACGGGGCAACTCAATGTGCCTCACTCAAGCAAAGACAAAACCACAAACGACATTCAGAGGAAAACAAAAGTAGCGGACCAAAATTACTGAAATAACATACATTGCCAACATTTAATCAGAAGATTTTGAAACAATATTATCAATATTATTTATATGACCATAAATGAAAAAAAAAATCCTGACTGTGTTACTTTAGTAGTATGGAGGGGGAAAAAAAAAGCAAAAATTTCAAACCTGGATTTAAAAGCATTCACACTCAGGGCTGACTTCACTTCTGTTGGCAGCTTATTCCATTAGCGTGCAGCATAACAGCTAAACGCCGCTCCACTATTTGGGAAGTCTATCACATCTCACTCTGGACTACAATTCTTTATATGTGCACAGGGTTGGTAAACCGCACTGTGAATGTTTGTTTGCCTCCTTTGGTGGCAAAGAGTAACACCACGGTTACGGTCTGCAGTAAGTAAAAAGGTTGGCACCAGACTTCAAGTAATCAAAAATGGGCCTGCTGGAGTGAGCACCATGTGGAGCTGATGCTTTGCTGAAAAAAAAAAAAAAAAAAAAGAAAAGCTGGACCTTCCATTTCCAGCGCATGTGCATTATTTAGTCAAAGCTGCTCCTGGCTTGATATGAAAGCAACATTTGTGTTGGTGGCTGGTAAGGCTGGTGAGACAGGAGTTGGGGCAGAGCAGCTGTCTGTGTGTGCTTTACAAGCTGCTTCTATTTGTTCTGCAGACACAGGAGGGGTCAGGAGGGTGTCAGCATTGTCTACTGTCCCTCATCATGAAACTCTGACCGTGTGCATTTATGTTGATGTTTGTGAGGGTGCGCGTCTAAGTGTGCACACGCATTTGAGGCCTGGCCAAAATGGACAGGTGGAGGATTCTCACTGTGGAAAGTACCTGCTAACTATCATAACACATAATCAATTGTATGTTTTTATTGTCATTTATTCAGATGTAGATATGAACTGGCACTTAATGTGCAATTAAATGTGATTGTAGCCATGATATGGATTGGAGATATAGTGTCTTGGTCTGCTGTGGGTGTCAATGGAATCATAAAAATATAATCTCTTGGGCCTCAGGTCACATCAACATACATCACCAAGAAATCTTAAACTGTAACAATCAAAGTCAAATACACTGATGATTACAGGTGCAAAATGCCTGTAGCCTTTAGAACACATGACCCGGGTGCCAGATCTGGCCCGCCACATCACTTATGTGGCCCGCCAAACCAAATGATATGCATCGACTTCATGTTTGTTGCTGTAGTACCAAAATTACAAATTGCCATGTTTTTTTTGAAATGTTGAGATGTTCCAAGCAGTTTTGTTAACCGTTCCTTTTTTAATATAAATGCAATGTTTTTAAAACCGTTTTTAATGGCCTCTGATTTCAAAACTAGCTATTCATGTATTTGTTGTGTATATGTAATATAAGGCGAGTATACCTTTATTTGAGGTCACAGTCATAACGGCCCTTAAAAGGGAATCATAACTATAATGTGGCCCTTGACAAAAATGAGTTTGACAGCCCTGCTTTAGAATATGGATAAACAAGGTAAATTAAATCATGTAAATGTTCAAATATACCTACTATGTATCTGTAATAGAGCATTCGAGACAAAATTAAGATTCTTATCATGACACGTCATTGACAACATGCTGTAGGTTTCATCAGTGGCGGTTTACACGAACATACAATGCTTTGAGAGATATTACTCCCTTTTAATGCTTGATTGCCAGAGCATTCAAGATAAGAATACAATGGGCTGGAGAACAACATTGGCACAGATGTGGCTGGTTTTAAATTGAAGGTTAAGCAGTAAATTCAAAGAAAAAACAATAATAAATAGACAGCAGCGTGTAAAGATAACCTAAACAGAAAATAGATTGTGTGATATTATTGGGCGCTAATTAAAGCAGGCAACAAAGAGGCCCAATAAAGAGTAACAATAAAATGGAAAATGGATGTGGGCATAAAAGCTCCCATGGAATAAAGGCGAAGCCCACATTTAATAACTGTCCATCTGATGTACTTCCTTTTATCTGATAGAGCACCTGCAAACAAACAGACATATAAATCACTTTTGGAGATGTAAAAAAAAAAAAAATCTATTGGTATGTTTTTAGGAGAGGGGGACACACATATCCAATTTGATATCTGATGGTATTGCACAATATTTCATTTGGTAAGTTAAATAAAGAAAGCCGCACGACTGCAGTAAAAGTGTATTTTAGCTGGTCACGCCCCCTTGGCGTCTTGATGTGGGTGTGGGGAAACAGCGGCCCTTACTGGCGGTTGGGGGAACTGACAAACAATAACCAAGCCCCCGGTCACTTTATGATCGCAATAATACGAAAGGACACGAGGCACAATGTGATTTTATATACAGCTGTGTTACAATCAAACATTTTTTACAACATTTGTCACCCCATAACTTAGAGAGAAGAGAGAGAGAGAGAGAGAGAGAGAGAGAGAGAGAGAGAGAGAGAGAGAGCTCCAGATGGCGTTTAAATGCAGACAGAAGGCTACAGAGGGGACAGCGAAGCAAAGAGAGAGAGAGGAGGGAAGAGAGAGAGAGAGAGAGAGAGAGAGAGAGAGAGAGAGAGAGAGAGAGAGAGAGAGAGAGAGAGGGAGAGAGAGAGCGAAAGAGAGGCGGAGGAGGCGAGAGAGCCGCGGTTGGTGCGCACAGTGGGCTCGCCAGCTCCATTCATTAGTGAGGACAAAACGAGAGCGGGGGGACAAGCCTTATTTCTGCACCGAAGAAGGACTCCGTGAGCGCACATGCTTGAAAAGTAAACCCGGGTGTCCACAAAGCCTTGACAGTCGGCGGAGGTGGAGAAGAGGGAGCGCGTTAGACACGCGCGCGCACGCCTTCCTTTCTCCACAGAGCCAATAACTGCTTTTCAGAGAGAAAAACGGGAGGAATTATTCTCATCGGACGTTTTGGGGACTTTTGATCATGCAAGTGTGAACTAAAGAAGAGAAGCTTTTAAAGTCACGCGAGGATACAGACGCACGCTGCAGACTCAAGGATCCGCATCTGAATGTTTTTGCAGTTTTTACGTGGGAGTCACCAGGATTTGAGGACTTAAGGGTTTTGATTCTTTATAAGACAAGGGACTACTTTTTTCTTCGTCGAAAACTGTTACTTCTTTTCTTTCTGATACTGAACTTGACTATGAAAGCGGATTTATATGGACTGGGCGAGTTGTGATATTTCACATCTGACAAAACCAAAGACTAATTGTGTTTGAGGCTTGCTTCGTCTCTTTTTTTTTTTCGTAATCTTTTCTGGTATGATAAAGAAAATAAATACCTCGTAAGTGATCCAACCTGGAAGCCCAAGAGCCCATTCTGAACATCCAAAGGGAAGTTGAACATAATTCTACATGTTTAATGGTGGTGGCTCTTGCCTCCCCTTCCTGTCAGTATCTCAACAAGAAGGAATAGTGTCCCTTCCATATACAGTAGCTGTATGCCCCCCACCCCTCAAAAGAATGAGGATTGAGGCGGTATAAAAGATCTTCTAGAAACTGGATTATCACCTCTTCACGAACCTCAATTTGACCTCGACCTTCAGTGAGTAAGTAAACATTTACTGCTGTAGAGTATATAAAACGCTGTAAATTATTTGTTTGGGAGGTTTTGCCATGGTGTTGTTGTTTTTGTTTTTTTTTGTTTTTTTTTTTCTCTGTGTGAAAGAAGGCTCACCCTGCTCAAATTGCTCAATTTGTACAATACTTGCTCATCATTCAGTACCATCCGACTTTAAGAGAGGGAACAATTAATGTGACCAGTGTTTATGGTGTGGTTTTCCTTGTCAATATGATTGCATCCGAAGTCAACTATTACAGTATATCTTATCAGATAACACTTGTCAAGAGACTACAATCTCTTGGAAGAAAATAACCAACGTGGGGCCGTTTTAATATTATAAGCTGTCAACGTGGTTATTTCACTGTATTTATGAGCCCGTGAACTTCTGGTGTAGTTTACATTTATTGCAGGGAATAAAAATAGGGATGACAGAGAGAGAGAGTGGGAGAGAGACAGCCAGAGTGAGAGAGCGAGAGAGGTCTGTGCTTGAACATCAAAGTGATGTTGAAACAAAGTGATGACACTAAATCTTTGCTCTGCCTCGCATGCTGTCCACCTCGCCTGTATGGAGGTGATTGAGTTGAAAGGGGATAAATGGAGACATTTGCTGCGTACTGAACCGTATGCTGCCGCGTGACACCTTCTGCACCCGTATTTTTCATCTTTTGTCCTGGTTTGAGGCATTACCCTCTAAATGGAGGAGGAGAAGAGCCGTATCGTTTCCATCGTGACGGTGACGGCATTCTGAATGGAATATGCGAGGCAAATATGCCATAAAGGTGATTTTCGTGCACGGATCCCCCGTGGAGACACTCCCTGTGAGGAAAACGAAAAGTTCTACCCCCACTTGAACAGCCTCACAGCGCTCTCTTCCGCCGCTGAGTGCAACAGTAAAACACCAAGGCCCTTTTTCTCTGTAGGACGCGGCCCCATATAATTGGCGCTGGTAAATATCATCTGAATAATTGAACAGTCCATAATAGACTCCAACAATGGATGTGAGGTTACAGGCAGGGGTGAAACCGCAGTGCAGACGCCCTGCCTCACCGCACAGGATAAGTCCATCAGCAAGCAGGCATCATCCCCGCCTCGCTCCTTCCAGAGCTGACCGGCCCTTGGAGGCAGATGTCCCCTCTTCTTCATTAAGTAGCGCTCTTAAAAGGCTCGCCATTCATTATGACCCCCAGCGTGAGTGGTTATTCACTGGCCATTTACCGCACGCTTGCGATAAGAGCATTGTGTTCATCGCCGCGAGGGAACTTCAGATCAGGTTTTACGGGATAGAAATTCAGAATTTTAGAAGTTTGTTGACGTTTGGTTTTATCATCTTGTTATTTGTTTGAAAGAGCTAAGGTGTATTTCTCCACTTGTATCATTTCCCGGTTGTCTTTGTCTTCAGTGTTGGTCATTTGCTGCAGGCGAATCCAACTTGGGTTTATTGTATACGCGCGTGGGCTGGAAAAGTGTGCCGTGTGGTAATTATTGTGATTTAAATGCGGGCCGCGCAGGTGAAGCCGCCTGCCTCCTAATTAATGAGCAGAGCAGATGGCCTCAGGTGGGCGTGCGTTACCAACTCACAGCGAGTCAGTCAGGTGGTCAGCACAACAAAGACACCTGGGCCACCACAAACAAGACAAGACAAACAAGCCAAAGACATCGGCCTCGCGTACGTGCGCGCGGGCGTGCGTCGTCGGCGCGGCCTCGCTCCGTCTGTCGACTACTTTACGATCGGGTATGTGTCTGACTGAAAGCACGGGCCGGTTCTTTTGAGCGTGTGCCTGCTTTAAATGCATTTGTGATGTACACTTGGATGGGATGATGTGGAAGAATTTGAGAGCGTTTGAGATTGCGAGCCAACATCAGTGCCCTCGCAATTCTGCTTTCTAATCTAAAGTGCTAGCGTGGTGGTATAGTGACTACTAGCATGTGTGCCGAACCGTTCTGGGTTCAAATCTTAGCTCCGGCCTTCCTGTCAGGAGTTTGTTTTTCTCCTTGTTCTAGTGTGGAGTTTCTCCGGGTACTCCCACATCCCAAAATGTGCATTTTAGTTTGATTGAAGACTCTAGAAATGTGATTGTCTGTTTATGTGTTTACTTGGAGATCAGTCCAGGGATAACCTCTCCTCTCACCTCAAAGCCAGCCGGGATAAGCATTACTCCAAAATGCACTCTAAAAACAGTTGGGTTAAAAATAATACAATTTTGGGTCAAAAATGGGCCGATCCACAAATTGGGTCAATTCGACCCACGGTCTTGCTTTGTTTTGTGCAAAACAGTCCAATTTCTTGTGTTGATTTGTAAAAAAGTAACCCAAAAATGGAAGTTGGGTCAAATTGACCCAAGTAGTGGATCGGTCCATTTTCGACCCCAAATTGTGTTATTTTTAACCCAAGTGTTTTTAGAGTGTGTGCACATCTTCCAGTAACAACTAATCTAACGTGTTACTTTTTCTCGTCAACTAATCAAACAACAGTTACTGTTGCGCGGAATACATTTACTTCAACTTGATGTCATGTATGAGTAGTGTCACGTTTTTAGCATGTTGACGACGCACAAGTTCATACCATACCACAGAAAGATTTGTTTTCAAGCCGGAAATACACTCGCTATTTCTTTGTGTAGTTTGTTTCAGCTAAAAACAACAGAGTGTTATCTAGCTTCAATAAAAATGTTGGAAAAAAAAAAACATGGATTGTAGCTCAGTATGCATTCAAGCTTAAAGGGAAAGTCCCCAAAACTTATGTGACTGTAGGAGGTTCCCAAATGTAATCGTTATGTTTATAAAGAATGTACATTGTTGAGTTTTGCCATGGCAACATTAATGCTTAAATGGTCTTTCACTTACATAGCGCATAACTTCTCATTCAAGTATTGATAATGCAGCATCAGGAACAACTGGGGGATTCTGAATCTTGCTCAAGGACACGAAGGGCCGGTGGATTGAACACACAACCTCTGAGTTGGGAGACTGAGCCATGTTTTCACCACAGTTAAAATATGTCAAGGAAAAAGACTGCCTTTATTGTATTTTAAAATGTGTTCAGGTCAAGTGAAGTCTCGAAAGACTCTTTTTTTTTTTTAAATATAAGTATTATGTTAAGTCAAGAAGGTTGCCTTTATTTGAGTTTTCATAAATGTAAACTTTATTCTGAAATGTCACTGTTAAAAATGCACCTCCAATTAAGTGGCAAAACAGCTGTTTTTATTTGTTTTTACGTCAAGCAGGGTTGTCGATATCTACTGAATCTGACTTGGTTTCGTTTCAAATCAAGTAGTCAGTATGTTAGTTTTTTTTCAAGGCGACTGTAGCAACACAAATGAAAACAAGCGTTACAGAAAATGGATGCAGATTCTGAAGTTATTAAAGATGATGTTGTCCCTCACACAAATCGCCACGCAGTCAGGCATTCCTTTGCTGTTGTGCGATCAACTACGTGCAGTTAGAGAGCCTTCGATTGGAAGTTCTGACTCGAATTTGCAGGGATGCATTATTTTTGCTGTGGTTGATTGTGGGAGCAAGTTTTTACATCACGGGATGCTCGCGACACAAGCGCGATGCACTCGGAGACTGCAGACCGATGACGGGCGGCAAAGTCTGAGTCCTCGCAGTCCCAGCAGCTCTCGCCCTAGCACAGCGCGGTTGTAGTCGCTTGCTCCACTCTATCCAAAGCATCTCTGTGCTCCACATGTGTTTGACATTACTGCGACAAGGCTGCCCATCCTCTCTTGGGAGATGGGGAATGTCAAAGAATAGAGTGGAGAACTTGAACGGCTTCCCAACATCTGACGGAATGAGAAATGCACTCGGTGGACGGCCGGCCCGCTGACGCCACAGCGTGGGAGCAGAGCTAAGGGTGGAGGCCAAGTAAAACCCCAAATGCGTGCGTGTGTGTGTGTGTAAAATATCACTTTTGCTCCTTTCGCCACCATTCCTTATATGCATGCAGACTTGCTAGGATTCCAAAGAATAACATACGACACTCTCAGACCATTTCACGACACCGTTTTACATCCGCGGCAAATATAAAAGTGAGTCATTTCGACTTTCCGCGCATACCGAGAAGGTGAAACCCTCTAATTACCAGGCAGGAAAATGTCTCCTAATTATTTGTTGGATTGACGCGTCGTTTTCGCAGAATTGCCCCGACACACGCAGCACCGTTGACAAATTGCACCTCCGATCATGCTTTCGAAAAAGAGACGGAACCACACAGACATAAATACCGTCACAAACAGCGCATATGAATTGATGTGCGGTGTGAATTCGAGGCAAACGCGCAGGAGAAACACATTTCCTCCTCCTCCCTTCCTTGTCTAGTGCCTATTCCACCTCCCGCTTTCCCTCCTCACCTCGTACTTCCTGGCATGGCCAGAAACCTCTGACCTTCTCGTAACCCTCTTCGGCGTCCCTGTCGTCTCGCTGCGCCGGCTCACCTCCTATCTGCTCCGCTTCATGGGAGCGCATGGCTGGAAGTGTGTTCGGATCCGAGTCAGACACAGGAAGCAGCTGGGCTAATCTACAGTAGCGGTGTTTTAATCAAGCCAGATGAACGGGGCGACGGAGACAATGGGAAGTTCATATCGCCGGCACGTCTCGATATAAGGCTGCCCCTCCCCTTCCTTCTGCCCTACGCTCACTGTGGCCTTTATCACAGGCAGGGAGTAAACATGGGCTCAAGAACGCAGGCCGAAATAATTAAGATTTCCAGCCTTCTGCAATGGAGGAGCGTTACATCGGAGGAGGTCTTGAGCGTGTCTTCTCTCTCTTTCTATTCATATATATATTGCGTATAATAAATATGTATGTAAATGCCGTTTTTATCGAATTGAAAAGATGTTATCTCCTGGAAACGGATCCTGCGCCACACAGATGGTTCCGTCCTTCTTCAAATGGGAGCTGAGCTGCTGAATGGCGTTGTGTTACCAGTTAGGAGAACAGACCTTAATCTCGGCTCCAGCCTTCCTTCCTCTGCCTCGACACACACATACGCACACACGCGCGCGCACGGCCGCAAACACGCACGGGCAACCTCTACCCCGATCCCTTTATGCGTTATTATTGCCCGTGTCGCGGTAATGTCACTATAAAATGGACAGTTTAGCCTTGGCGGGGGTGTCTGTAGTGCAGATGATGGGAGGATACGTGTTCTCTTGATGTGCCCAAGAGGGATGGTCACTTTGAGGCATGACTTATCATGTGACATTAAAAAGTCACAAGGGATCCCAGCAGGAGTCTAAGGTTTATTTTTGATGGTGTCAAATGCTACCCCCAAAGAGAGATGATCCCATTTGTAATAGGTACGAAGCCGCCTCAACCTCTGTAGGATGTTGGGTGAACAGTGTTATTCATGAGCTTTGATATGAGTGAGAGATTTTAAATGACAAATGCATCTCTTTTTCAGCGTTTGAAATCGCCTTTAAAGCGGAAGTCAACCCAAAGATATATATTTTTAATAATATGTTCTATGCAGGCCCACTAATTGGAACGCAGAATTCTGATTAATATTGTGTTTGTGTAATATGGGTTAAGCAACAAAATCCACCCGTTTTTAGACATCTCCGGGGGCCGCCATTTTGTCACTTCTGTTGACTGAAAATGACATCACAGTTGCTAAGTGCTCAGATAACGACTATTCATAACTCTGCTTCAGAAAACAGGTGAGCCGTGATTGGTCGTTATCCGAGCTCGACAGAAGTGACAAAATGGCCACCCCGTGAGATGGCTAAAAACGAGTGGATTTTGCTGCTTACCTCATATTTCATAATAATCATATTGCCTGGTTTCAAGTAGTGGGCCTGCATAGAACATAACCTTGAAAAAAATGTGTTTGGGTTGACTTCCTCTTTAAAAAGCCAAGCATGTCCATGTTTTACACTCAAAAGGGTGTGTTTGTACTTCAGCATCCTCCAATAGCCCAAAACACGCATTTGGGGACATGCCTTGAGGTTTCTAAATCGGCCGTAGGTGCGAATGTGATTGTTGATTATTGTTTGTTTGTATAGTATGTGCCTTGCAAAGGGCCATGTGCAAACCTCATGAGGACAAGCTGTATTGAAATGGGCGGATGGACATTTGTTTCAATCTACAATTTGATGTTGACATACTTACAAAATCTATTTGAATTACATACCACACTGAACCTCTCATATAGGACACAGTCAACAACAAGTACATGTTATATTTTTCTGTGAAAAGAGTTATTATTATAAGAGTTAATAAATCATTTTATTACAAATATTTCTTCAAAATTTCGGAGAAAGACAGTAGTATTTTCGTCGGTCGTATCAGTCACCATTTTGTTCAGAACATTTGAGGGAGACGTTGACATGAATTTGATATAATCGTACACTTCCAGTCTTTAGGTAGATCTGCACAAACTACTGAGATCCAAGAACAACATGTGTTTGTTGTTTGTTTTTACTTTTTCAAAGCCGATAATGCTGAGAAAAGTCAATTTAATGTGGTTGCTTTTGAACGGGTTTTTGCACACTAACGTTCTGAGAGGTGTCAATCTCATATAGCCAAATAATCTAACCTTCAGAATATGATGTTGTTTCTCATTAGATGATGTAAAGGTTTCTCAGGGGGTTAACGTGGTGAGAAGAAACTCCCTTTTTTTTCCCCCTCTCCATTCACGATTCACACTTCCCTTGGTGGCAGTGGTTGCGATTCTTCCCTCTCGCCCAAACAAGTCCGTCTTAATTTGCCGGCCACATGATCATAATCATGATCCACGCACTTTGTTTTCGTGCAGCTGTCCTGCAGTCGGTGAGTGTCCCGACCGCCATATTGTTGCCATTTATTTATCTGTTGGAGAAACTGTCAGAGCTTCTCTGGAACCTGTCAATTGAACACCCCGCAACGACCACATTCAACCTCCCAGTGCTTCGAAGCGTGTTTAAAGGACGGGAGGCGTAATGCAGAACACCTTGCCTTTGCCTGGCTTCTGTCAGGGGGCTTTTGTTACTGTGTCTGTGGGCCAAAGGAAGAGGTGTGAGCGTGCTGGCAGACAGCGAGCGGCTCAGGTTATACGGAGCCTTTTGTTCACACTGACAGCGCCATGGTGACACAGAAGACATTTAACGCTGACCCAAATGAAGTAGATGACATGAAGCAGGGGGATGACTAATCAGCTGTTGGCTTTTCCTATCTTAACTGTGAGTGACAGCTCAGTGTCATGACAAACTCATGCGAGCGATGGCGGTTCGTGAAACCGGAAAACAGTGTGATCCTAACCGGCGAGCGAACACATACGCATTTGTTGCCAGGGTCAGGTCGAAGACTTTTTTTTTTTTTTTTTTTATACTTCATAAATCAGCAGGCGGCCGTTATGACGTCAGGGCAAACAGTGTAGCGCCCTGCTGCAGCTGGTTGGAGAGAAAAGGAGCAGGAGAGAGGGATGCAGAGTGAGCGAGACGGGGAGAGAGGGCAGGACAGCAGCTGTCAGGCCTCCATCGAGCACCTGTCACACAGGAAGTGAGCACCGGCCACTGTTTCCTGGATACACCTCCTCAAACAATGCTCCTGGAAGAAATGGAGGGAGAACATCTGTTCAATGTGAGGGAAAGACAGACAGGCAAGCAAGTCCATGCACTAAAATATCAATGCATGTACATGCAGGGGAGGATAAACGCTGTGAAAATCAAACAGCGAGTGTTTCTCATGTTAGCTGCCATGTGGTCTTGTATGTGTGTGCTGGGGGTGGGGCGTGGGGTGGGGGGCACAGTTAAGAGGATGTTTGTGTTATCGCAGAGCTATATGACAGACAGGTCACTCTGTGGAGATTTCAGCCAAACTCTCCCACAAATACAATAAGCCCACACGGCCCAAAACTGAACAGTAAGACAGAATTCCCACGCCTGCACTTTTACAAGACCACACCTTCCTGTGACCAACACTGATCCAGATACGGCATACATAGTACATGTATGTGTGTGTAACCTTCAGCTTCAACCTTCATTTGTCGCCGATCTCGAAGCGTAGCGATGCAAGTAGTGAATCTTCTCTATGAGGCGATGTTCTCAAGGAATTTCCCCATTGTTTGATGCTGTTGGTAAAAAAAACAACAACAACATCCGCTTTGTCATATTTGTCAAGATGGGTCCTCACGAGACTCCCATGCCCCATTCCCAGGCTGCCCTTCATGCTGCCTGTATGCAATTAGCAGAGTAATTAAAAGCTTGATGAGCTAATTGGTGCTGGGCCAAGCTGCGTTTGGCTGATGGCAGTTATTTTGGTTGGGGCATTTGTTTAGCTAGACAACCCGTAATTTGCCTTTTGATTGTTATTGAGTTGGTTATTGGTTGTTTAATAAATCAGGCTCATGTTTTGTTTTGGTCCAGATTTCCCTCTCATTTTTCAATACTAATTTTTAAACTGAATTTACTCTTTCATGACTGCTAAACTATTTTTGTCAACACTCATACAAAGGTAATTCTCCATCAAAAGTACCATATGATAAATCTAATTATGTCTCCATTTCAAATGGATTTAAAATATTTTGGAAAAAAAACATTGTGTTGCTTATTTGGGATGAATGAGGTCTCACTTTTCAAAACCCAAAAGCTTTCATTTCTGAATCACTGGATGTCTTTTGCAAAAAAAAAAAAACGCAATCAGAAATAATATCAAGGCGTCAACATGCTATAGAGTGCACGCTATAATGCACTTAGCTCCAGCACACCTGTGACCCAAATAAGAATAAGCGGCATAGAAAATGGATGGATGGATTTTGTCGTGTTTTTACTGGACTCCTGTGTGTCCAGAGTTCTGTCCTTTGTTGGCATTTTGACATCGGGACAATATTCACATTTCTGTGGCAATTGTGATTTATTTCTATAGTGAATCAATAATAACTCTTTGCCGGTCAGATGAACTCAGCACACTCAATATGTTGCGTGTAGATACGGAGTGTGCAGTGTGAAGGAGCCAATATGAGACATTGCATAAAGCCGACATCAGTAACGGAAGACCTCGGTAATAAATGGAAATATGCAGGATAATGTTTCAGGAATCAGAGAGGTCTAAAGTTGGAAAGTTTTTTCGGATTGCCGCAGTCGCTCAGGTTAAGCTCAGGTGTGGAACTCATCTCGTGCTAGTATCAGTAGCCTTATGGGTATTTAGAGGAATTATGTCATGTCTGATGGTGCCTGCTAACTGAGGTCATCGGAGGGAGGGAGAGAAGTCTCAAGTCAACGTTGGAACGTGGCAGCCAGAGGCAAAGCTCTCAGCTGGCAAAATTAGGCTCAAGGCTGACAGGACGAGGAAAAGAAGATGAGTTGAGAACAGAGGCGACGCTGAGCAGAAACTGCTTGCGTGTAAAACCCCGTCTCGGCGTTTCTGTCTGCCTTTGCCCCCGTTCGCCATCCCAGATGTGCAAGTACGCTCACCTCCTTCAATACGATATCTGTGTGTCCGTGGGCTCTTACCTCCTCCCGTATAACTGTGTTTCCCCGCCCCCTCACTCCCCTCCACTACGCCCCCCCCACGCCCCTTCCCCCTGGCTCTCCGTGGCAGCTGTGCTGGTGATGGCTGTGTGCCCATGGTGCAAGCTGGCTGCGGGGTCCCAGGTGGCCCTCATGACAGTTATTGATGTTCAGGTGTTCAACTCCTCTCACGCAGAGACCCCGGAGCCACACACAAACACGAGCACGCACACAACATGCCGGTTCCGTAATTTCAGAAGATATTATATTAACATCACTTTTGTGTCTTCTTGAAATTGCAATCCAAACGAAAGCCGACTTTGTTAATATATCTTTTCCCCCCACATTATCAGAATCACCATACCCATGTATACACGCTAAATCCCAAGTAGTGAACAGTTATGCATACCCGGTATGAAGTGCTAATTGATTTTCACAGCCCACGTAAGAGCTGCACCCAGCATTTGCAGTTTTGGGTGACAACAACGTAATGTGACTATTAATATTCATACAGTCCAGATAAAACAATACTTTCTACGATCCAGATGCGGGACCATTTTTTTTTTTTTTTCATGTGTGCCGTGCTGGGACAGCCACATTTGGTACGACTGCCACCCTAACACACTCCAGATGTGTCTGGCTAGCCAAGGAGTTGTTCTTGGCCCAGCCTACCTTCACTAAATGTCGCAAATACTTTCCTTTATTTAGAAATGACTCTGGGCTAGTGGCTGCAGCAAAACGAAAGAGGTGTAGATGGACGGATCCTTATGGGGAGGTATGAAACGAAGGGGAGGGGGCAGAAGAGGAAAGGGCTGAAATAAATGATTAGTACCGATGGAGGCAAAGGAAGAGGAGGGGGCTCAGAGAAGCGATGGAGAATGACACAAGAAGTAGAGGGAGGACAGGAGGAGGAGGAGGGAGGAGAGGTGAGAGGGAGTCAGCTCAAGTCTAACATCTGGATTTTATTAGCAGCCGTTGGGAAAATCTGAAAAGGAAGTTTTTTTTTCTCCGTGAGTGCGTCTGCAGCAGTGATGTGCTGCACATAACCACTTCACTGCCGACGAGAGGAGCCAGACCTTCCCAAAGGAGAACAGATGGTCGCTAGAACTTCAATACAATTACATCAATAACAGCTTTCACAGATATGAGCTCTGGATGACAAGATACCTGCCGCAGAGAGACAGAAATACAACTCTTCTGCCCTTAACCCGGGATAAAATTTTCCTTTAATCCACACTTACTTGCAGCCCGTCCTCTCATTTTTTTGTTGCCAAGGCGCCCATGTAAACAGAAGTTTAAAGGGAAAAAAATGGAGACATGATTTGCCATCGAGCTGCCCATCCTATATAAAAATATAAGATGGCTTTTGTCAGTGCTTTTTACTTGCCAGACATTTTCAGACCCTCTTTTACCCTAACGTTTGGAAAAAAATGTGAAAAAATGATAAATACATTCCTGGGATTGAATGGCTGGGCCGTGAAAAGATATGTCAATGGCAGTGAACGTGTAAAAGGGGAAGTCAACCCCCCCAAATTCTTCTAAAACAAAATAAAAACATCTAGTCAAGGCATTCTGAGTAATATTGCGTTTGTGGAGCATGAGTTAAGCAGCAAAATCCGCCTGTTTTTAGCCATCTCAGGGGGCGGCCATTTTGTCACTTCTGTCCACTGAAAATGACATCATAGACCAGGGTTCAGATAACGACCAATCACGGCTCACCTGTCTTCTGAAGCTGAGCTGACTGGTCGTTATCTGAGCCCTGAGCAACTGCGATGTCATTTGCAGTTGATAGCAAGTGGCAAAATGGCCGCCCCTTAACTCATATTCCACAAACACAATATTAATCAGAATGCCGTGTTTCAACTAGCAGGCCTGCATGGAACATATTCTTGTAAAGAAAATTTCCCCTTTAAGCAGAAGGCATCAACTTATGGTTGTTTTTATGTTTGGCTTGTTTGTTCGGTTATCATTGCATGTTATGAAGCTTGAGCACATCTATTCTTCCAACATATGTCATATGCATTTGTGTGTGTGCGTGTATACATACGTGTGTGCGTGTGCGCCTGTGCGCACCCACACCACACAGCCTGTCATTAGTTCGGACTCCAAAGCCTCTGAACTCTAACTCAGCTCAAGATGAAGCAGAGCCCGGATCTGTCTGAAGGGGCCGAATCGGTGCTGACACAAATAAACAAATCTTACCTCGCAAAGATTAGCCATACCGAGAGAACATATGCTCTTTCTATAGCTTTGTTATTCTTCCTCGGGAGACGAGCCAGTGCGCTAGTGAGCCTCAGCAATTTTTCCAAAAGGAAATAAGGAAGATAGTAGAGCATTAGCGCAAGGGGTGCTGCAGGACATGTATCTGTGAATTTGAGGTCCACGGCCCAGGGCTGCTAGCCCCATGTTTTGATATGAAGGCCTGGTGGGGGGTTGCGGGCCAGAGGCTCAGGCTCTGTTTGTGTGGACTCCTCAGCGGCTTCATAGGGAACAGATGTGGGAAGGCAGGCGGCTGGGCAGCGAGCCAGAGCAGCTGGGAGAAATTAAAAACAACAGCATTCCTGGAGACTGGGCGAATTACAGTGGGAAGGAGGGAGGCAGGGAGAGTTAAGCGACAGACCGAGAGAGAGTTTTAGGACTATGTGGTCACTGACAAGAGTCTCTGTGGAGTACGAGCGATTGAATAGACAGGAGGATTTAAAGGAACTACTTTGCGGGCGGTTAGCTAAAGCTAATAAGTTGCAGCTGTGTTTCCATTGCAGTGCAGGCATGAACACATAGTTAATATGCGCTCTAAGATATATACAGATCAATGCACCAAGAGCATCTGTGTCATAAAGAGATGGTGTACGGTTTAGTACAATATATGTACTCATGTTGTGTTTGTTGACATTTATTGAAAGCACGTGGTAAGTAAGATATTCATTCCATAAAAAGGATGAAGATAGCCCACTGCAATGTGCGTGCATGTGTGTGTAGCTGCATTTTACATGATAGGTGGCCCTGGCTGGCTTGCAGCGAGTGGTTTTTCATCTTGTTTCATCATGACACACGGGGAGAGCAGTAGACAGAGAACATTTCGAACTAGAGTTTTTTTGTGGGGGGGGGGGGTGAGCAATCTTTTAGGCCACATTACATCAAAGGTGCAGGTGTGCAGATGTTCAGAAAGTCAAGAGAGCGCAGGGCAGAGATAAATTGTTGTTTATTTTCAGTTTAATAGTCAGTGCAGGACTGACAGCGACACATCTGCTTCCTCTTAATGGGGGCTCATGGGGGGGGGGGGGGGGCATGGTCCAGACCTGGATTTAACCACCTCACCTTACCTGATATTCTCTCTTTTTCTCCCCCTTCTGCTTTCTCGGCAAGTGTTTCGTCCTTCAGCACATAGCGCAGTGGGGGCACAGATGGCCACAGATGGGGCTGCAGAACTAGCAGACTTCCTAATGTATTAAAAAGTGAAATCCCTAGCCTGGTGTGTATGTGTGAGCCTTGTCCCTGTAGCTGTTCAGATTATACAGCTGTCTGTAATCCCACAGAGGGAGTAAACAGACTAGGCCGCCCTACTATCCTCATCTTCTTTCCTTTATTTGACGCTCTTGTCCCAAAGAAGGTAAAGTGACCAAACGGGGCCTCTAGAATGTCTTCACAGAGTCTCTGTGAGGTGCATTAAACACACGCACACACACACACACACACACACAGTGCACGTTTCATACAGTGACACTGCACATTTAATCAAAGAGGAGGTTTACTAGGCCATATGGCAGCCTCCCCACAGGAAACTTTGTCAGCACGGGTGGCTTGTTTATGTGGTTCGGCTTCTTTTAGACGAGAATATCTGCATCTATTTATACCAGCCGCTATCTGCAACCTTGTGTGTTTATGTTGAGAGTGTCTAGCATGGGGAGACTGCCCCTCGTGCTTTTGAGGATCACCATGTCGATGACCCTCATGCAGCATACTCTGCAGTGACACTCTTTAAATACGGACACCAACTGCTCAAGGCTTCTCTGTGACCTCTCCAAAAAAAAAAAAAAAGATAGGACAACGCTGCGGCAGGAGTTTTAGATGAAATAAATATAAAATCAGTGATGATTCCTCCATGGTGACAATGTAAGTGTGTTATCAGCTGTAAAACAGATCCCTTAGCACTTTACAGATGGCACGAAAAGACCGTTGTGGATTTGAAAGCGCGGTTGGGTTTATTTTGGATTTTATTTTTCGAAGGAGTGTTCAGGATCATCACAAAGACCAATCTCATGACAGCTCTGGCATTTTCAAAACATGAATTATTTGTCTAAGTTCTGCTGAAACGTGAGACACGTTGTGTAAAGTAAAAAAAAAAACAAATGGCACAACATAGTTGTGCTCTGCATCTTACTGTTTCACTGTGAATGACAACATGTTGTGCCGTTCATCGAAATGTTTCTGCCAAGCAATCCTTTTTTCTTTTGGTTGCAAATATCACACTTACTGCTTGCTGTTGTTGGGTTTATACACGCCTGGCTGGAAGCCGTGCGCCTCGCAAGCTGTTCACGTTGTCACAGTTCTCTGCTTAGGTTGGGATGTTTCAAAAACATCTGGTTCCAGAAACTGAAAGGGCAACCACAAGTATTGAGGAAAAACACCCTCCACCAATGTATCCCCAGCGATCCTTATTTGGACAAGCAGCAAATTCTACAGCTTCGTAGGTACTCTCCCTCTGGATATTTAAGATTCATGCATTATTCATGGGGAAATGAAGTAAAATCATGCAAAATCTTGCAATTTTAGCAAAAGGTAGGAAAATCAGGTATCTGCATCATTAAATAGGAAATCAACCGGGGCAACATATTTTTTTCAAAAATATGTTGCCAGCAGGCCCATTAGTCGAAACACGGCTTTCTGATTAATATTGCCTCTGTGGAATATGAGTTAAGCAGCAAAATCCACCCGTTTTTAGCTATCTCGGGGGCGGCCATTTTGTCATTTCTGTCGGCTGAAAATGACATTGCGACTACTCAGGGCTCAGGTAACGACCAATCACGGCTCAGCTTCAGAAAACAGGTCAGCCATGATTGGTCGTTACCTGAGCCCTGAGCAGTTGTGATGTCATTTTCGGCCGACAGAAGTGACAAAATGGCCGCCCCCTGAAATGGCTAAAAACGAGTGGATCAACTCTTATTCCGCAAATGCAATATTTATCAGAATGCCTTCTTTCAACTAGTGGGTTTGCATATAACATTTTCTTGAAAAAAAAAAAAATGTTTGGGTTGACTTCCCCTTGAAATAATTGGCCCATGCTCAATCCCTCTGCAAAGTTTGTTGGAAATCAGTCAAGTAAGTCAACGTCATTATTGCATAATAATCATACAAATGAACAAATGGGGCTCAAAACATTCTCCTTGGCGCCATACTTGATTAATATTTACATGTTGGTAGACTACAGACCCCCCCCCTCCCAAAAAAAAAACCCACATCCACTTTTCCTCTCCGGTGTGTAGCCATGCCATCTATTTGCTTGGCACTAGTCAGCCTGCTCTTGCCATGTTTGGTCCTGGCTGAGGACAGTGGAGCCTCTGGTAGCGGGATGGAGCTCTCCTGGAAGTCAGTCCCCAATGATGGACAGCAGCAGATCCAGCTGCACTTGTCACTGGCAGTCAAGTTGGCTGTCTGAAGCGCCGACGAGAGGGGACAGCCGTGCAGGCGTGCGTGCAGGCGTGCGTGTTGGTGTGTGAGTGCCATAGGTTAGATTGGAGGGGCACTGATTGGGATGTCAGAGCTACACGGTGTGTGAAGGAGAGTGTTGGAGGGCGGGGGGGGGGGGGGGCTCTCAGTCAGCAGCAGCAGCTGAGTGAGTGAGCAGGTGTTCGTGTATGTCTCCCAGGCCTGTGTTTCTAAAACCAACAGAGACACAATACACATTTGAGGCCATTTCCACACTGTGCATTGATTTGCTTCGGCTGGTTTGATGGGGCTTATGTTCTTAGGAAACCTGGCTCCCAGGTGACAATGTCAGCGCTGGCCTTTTTTAACATGTTTTTGTTTTTACGTTTTTTGACGTCTGTTCTCTCCTATTCCCCCCCTTCTTGCCAGGTAGCGGAGTGCAGAAGGTTGGAACAATGCCAGATTCACCTGCGGATGTGAAAACCCAGCCCAGGTCCACCCCACCAACCATGCCTCCTCCACCCCCGGCAGTCAACCAAGCAACCAGTCGTAATGCTTCTTTTACCCCCACCACCAGTAAATCAAGTAAAAAAAATAAACATTTCTTCTTTGTTTTTGTAAATAACACCACTGTTTATGTGTTGAATTTACAATTTCTCACATTTTTTCAGTAGACTATATATGTACCTGAATCCAGATGATTTTATTTCGTGCATACTTTAAATTAGAGTTTCACAATATGTTGTATGTTAAAAAAAAAACATTGTCATTGTGATAATAGCAAAATGCAAAAGACGTACACTAAATTCATGTACAATTGTATGCTCTAATCTAACTTTGACCAATCAGATGCAACCTCAAATGTACATCGCCATCCAATAGCAGAGCAGGATCTAGGAGCATTATTAACAACAATTTAAATAGGTGGGAATACATTCATATTTTTCCGCTGCCGTTTCTTTAGCTACATGTTAAATTTCACAATAGTATCGATATTGCAAAAATGCAACACCCATATCACATATTGGATGTTTTTCTACTATTGTGCAGTCCTAGTTTAAATAGAATTATAACGTATGGTATCTTTGGGTGTCATTTCAGTATTTTCGAGGCCCGGCCCAAGAGTCCTCTCTTCAAAATATGGTCACCCTTCTATAGGTCATTGATGGAATTTCTTCTCCACCATAATTATCCAAGCATGCATTTATGGGCCTTGCTTAAAAAAAGCCTTGCTTTCGTGAGACTATTCTCACTGTACGAGTACTAGATCGCCATTGGTCTCTCATCGGTCTCGAGCACACTCATGTCAAGGGATCCTCCAAAATGTGTGCTTCTTAACAGTTCTGGTGACCAAGTGTTGACACTACTTGAGTGTGGAGTGCGCTCCTCAGTGGGCGTGTCTTTTGTTTCGCTAAACGCCCTTGCTGTTGACAAGTGTCTCCAAGTGCATGTGCGAGGGCGGCTGTAGCATTGTGTGCTCGCACGCGTCTTTGTTGTTCACCAGCTGGTAGGAGGCTGGCAGGGCAGAGGGCATCGGTCAGGCTGGCATTGCTATGGGGAGCCTACTTTCTTCCCTATATAGCAATGTCGGGCCATGTTCCTTCACCTGTTATGGCGTGCCGTTGGTGGTGCAGCACTCTCCTTGAACGTCTCCCGTCTCCCTTACTAAAAGCCGAAGAGAGGTTTAGCGTGTTCGGAAGGTCACCACGTTTGAGTACGTGTGAATTTGCTTGCCCACTTTAAGGCTAAACGGGCTGTTACACATGCATGTGTATGAACGTTCATACAATTCTGAAACTCAAAGCTGCAAATCTGTTTTCAGATGGTGGACATGTGCAGCGCCACGTTTAGCTACACACCTGCCACTGGAATAAAAGTAACACAGGCCTCAGGACTATTTTTGGCACCTCATTTACAAGTTCCTCTTATAGTTGTGTCCTAGTGAGTGGGTTGGTGGGTGGGGGGAGAGTTTGAGGAACAGGGCGAAATAGACCGACACAAGAGCAGGTGGCGGAAAAGTGGAGTCAACTGGTGACACTTGTGGGACAGCTGTAGTTTGCACCAAAACACATATTGAGACAATAAATAAGTATGCGTCAGTTGGTGCGCTTGTATGTAATCTTTCATGTACTCTTCCATCAGCAGGATAGAGGATAAGAGTGTCCCCCCCCCCTCCATCTTTCCCCCAGATGTAGTCGATGCCCCTCAGGTCCCTCGGAAACTACTGACCTAATTCATGCGGTCTCTCCCTTATGTCTGTGTGCAGTGCTAAACGGGAGCAGCCATTCTCCCACGTCACTGAACGGCGCCCCGTCCACTCCGAACGGCTTCAGTAACGGGCCGGCCATGTCATCAACGTCCTCGTTGTCCAACCAGCAGCTCCCGCCAGCCTGCGGCGCGCGCCAGCTCTGCAAGCTGAAGCGCTTCCTGACTACGTTGCAGCAGTTTGGCAACGACATATCGCCTGAGATTGGAGAGCGAGTGCGTAGCCTTGTGCTGGGGCTGGTGGTAAGTTTGTGGTCAATTTCATGAATAGGCGATTATAGCACACGTTATAAACTCACGCTTACATGTTATCAGATGTACAGTATATAAGAGCAATATAAATAAATTCGGTTTGTTTTTTTAAGATTTATTATTGTGGTTGTCGATTGAAGGGTTGCAGGTAATCCACTTTATATTTTGGTCACTTCATTTATGTACACAAAGGGAAAATGTTTGCTGCAGTTTTAGTGTTGGGTTGAAGTGTCTGGTGTGGGTGGGAAAAGTTTTTCCGAACCAATAAAAGATTTCTTTCACACTGTTTACGTCTACAGTTAGCAAACATCGCGGCGATATGTTTGCATTCATTATTGAAACTTTTTGTCTCATCTTGTTCAGAACTCTACACTTACCATTGAAGAGTTTCATTCCAAACTTCATGAAGCTACCAACTTCCCTCTGAGGCCTTTCGTCATTCCCTTCCTGAAGGTAAATATAGCGTACAGACTCGTCTGCACAGGTGTGTGTCTGTTTATGCGCGACATATTTAGCTCTGCCCTGGATTCTATGGCCTGCATGCCACATATTCATACATTACAGTATAGCACTTCTCTGTCCCTACGAAAGGGTTTCCCAAACCTCTTCAGCTCAAATGAGATATTTTGCCCTCCCTCTGACCCAAACCTATTTAAATACATCACGTATGGACACGATATCAACATTTAACAATGAACTAATTATAACAAACATTGAGCAACTGCAAAAGATTCTGTCATATTTCGGTCTGACAACCCAATTGACTCATTCCCTGCCATTGACGGATTTATTTGTCTTTTCACAGTCCAGCCATTCAGTCCCGGGAACTTATTGATATTTTTTTTTTCAAATTTGTTCAAACGTTAGGGTAAAAGATAGTCCGAAAATGCCTGGCGGTAAATGAGTTAAATTAGGTAAGGACTCTTTTGGGGGGGGGGCTGATCTAACATGAGGGATTAAACTTGTAGTGTTTTAATATTTGTGTCAACAGAGTGTAGAGTCCACGCTCTGTTGACACAAATATTCATACCACACTGTAGGTGAATGTCCAGACCAAAAGAAGTGTATGTGTGTTTTGATGTCAAACATCCTTGTGGGCGGTCATCCTCCACATCTGGGACACTGCAACAGTCTGTGTTTTATCAAGCAGACAGGTCTTCGAGAGTTATTTGACAGCACTTATACACATACACAATACACACCTCGGAGAGAGACACATGGCAGAGGAATGTGTCAAGAGATCTGTCTTATCTCATTGTGTCTCTTCATCTATCACTCCCTCTTATTTCACTTTTTCACTGCCTTATCTGGATTTTAGTCACTCTCTGCGTTTCAGTCTCCATCTTAGTTCTCTCGGCACGTATTTTTTCCTCTCGCTTTAATGAGTGGTTTCATTTTTTGTCTACTTTGCAGGCAAACCTGCCCCTGCTGCAGAGGGAGTTGCTGCACTGTGCCAGGCTGGCCAAGCAGACTCCAGCGCAATACCTGGCCCAACATGAACAGCTTCTCCTGGACGCCAATGCCAGCTCGCCCCTGGATTCTTCGGAGATCATGTTGGAGATGAATGAGCATGGCAAGAGAAGGACCCCTGACAGGTACAAGCGCTCAGTCGCACATATTCCCACAAATATGGTGTCAGAAAAGAAGGAGGCTATATATCCACTTTGTGGGGAGGCGGACGTCTGGGCAACATTGATGCCAGGCGGCCATTACCAGCTGTCCACTGGGAAAGTAGGTAGGATGGTATTCAAAGAGAAAATCAGCATAAGAACCTGTGGCGGCACAATTCCCCAAAACGGATTTTTACCAAGGTTTTTTTTTTTTTGCTTTTGTTTACTCCTTGGAGGACGTGAATTGACTGAAATTTCCAAATCTGCCCCCATCATTCTCTTTTCCCTGCATCTGACTTACTCAATCTCCTTCCCTCTCTCTGCCCCTTTAACTGCATGACCTGCAGGCTCCCAGCAGCTGTCCATATGTCAGGGATGTGTCCAGATGGTGATGTGCTGACCGTAACACTGAACACATCCTCCGTAGGGTGAGGGGAGGTGGTTTGGATGGGACTGTAATCCACACACCTCCGCCTCCCGACCTCTTGCCTTATGCACAGCAGGCCTGGCTCGGTGGAGTAAGGGGGTGGGGGGGAGGGGAGGCGAGTATTCAGGCAGGGGCAGGGCCTTCGCCGTGCCAGCTGTTCGTACGATTTTGTCCGTTGCCAGATCCGAGGATGTGTGCGAGTATTGCCGGCGTGCTCAAAATACACACGGATAACAAAGCACGCTCGTAGTAATGCACATCTATTACACGCAGCCACGAAGCATTCGCTGGCCTTTGGACTGATTTCCATCTGAATGCCCGGCTAGTGCCATCTAGCTAAAAAGATTAATATCAACACTCCCCTTTAAACCGAGCAGATGGCTGGAAAACCGCCTCGCTCACGCACACGCACTTATTTAAACAACTCATACACAGTGTCTCGAAAACATCTGCCACACACCGTGTATTTAGTCCATATCGCGGCCTAAGCTGAAACGGGGCGGGAGCGTGAGGAATAGTCGCAATCTTGGAGCAGGCCGAGGGATATTCAGATTAAACGCTGGAGACGCAGGGTGTACGCGCCGACTTGGCTTTGTTTGATACATATGGCGTACAGCTGTGCTCGAACTCTGGCGAGGCGCTGCCTCACTGTAGCTGAACAACAAGCAGCTCTCCACGGGAGTACACGGTCGTGCACATGTGAGTGTGTGTGTGTGTGTCTCTGCGTGCATGTCATGTGGGAGTTGTTGAATTTACAGTATTGGCAGAGTTTCATATTTGCCGGGGCTTCAGTATAGAAGGAATCATAGATAAATAACCTGGTTTGTAGCAATGGCAATTTGTATGAATTTGAAATTGTGAAGCCTGCGCAGGACCGTTTTTCTTTCTAGCATCGCTAGATCTTTGTTTTGTTGAATATTTTTGTTGGTGTAGGTGAGATCTTGGCCTGAGTGTTTTGCAGTAAGGATACATTTGTAAATGACCTTCACAGTCCATTGAGATTGTTAAAAAAAAGTATTTTTGTCAGAGAGGTGTTAATTTAACACTGGAATATATTTATTAGGATTTTTGAGGATGTGCTGTAAGTCAACAAACTCAGAGTAGTGTCAATCAAAACTGTATATATTTTTTAAAGATAGTTCGGTACACCGAACTATCTTATATTATGACCTGGGATTCCCCCCTGTCAAAATATGTTTCCATTTTGATCACACTGCAAAGACAATCTCTTTTCTGCGAGGCCAGTTTTCTCCACTAAGAATAATGTGTGTAGCTAGAATTACAGAGCTATTAACACAAAAGGAACTTTATTCAGTTCTTATTTGTTGTTTTGAAATCCAGGCATTTTCGGACATGTGATAAAAACATGGCCGGAGAAATGTTGTCAGTGTGTGCAACCCAATTACGTATTGGCAATCAAACAAAGAATCCTGCTCCGGTTCTGGCATTAAGACACCTACTCATTCCGCACTTCAGTGCGACAGCTGAAAAAACACTATGGCCTTTTTTGTATGCACAATCACTTCAGCTTTCTCTTTGTGTGTTTCATTAACCCTGAAGAGTTTTCAATAAGGTACAGCAAATAATCAATGCTCCCAATTCACACTGCAATTACTTGAAACAATTCAAACACCCATGTGGGTGCACATCATTTTGTATCCCTGACTGCATATTTTTCGTACCACTATTCACTTGTCTGCCTTGGGGTCGACATTGATGTGTATATGGAGCTCAATTTTCTCACGCTTCTGTCCCCCCCCCTCCCCCAGGACCAAAGACTCTTCCGAGAGAGATGGCTTGCACCCCGAGCACCTTGCAAAGAGGCCCTGCACCATTAGCCCCAGCCAGCGCTTCAGCCCCAGCACAGGGCTCCCTGCTCACCCACCTCCCAACGGCCTTCCTACACACCCACCTAATGGCCTGCCCCACCCACAAAACCCTCAAATGGGCCCTCAGCACTACCGCTTGGAGGACATGGCGCTGGCACACCAATACAGAGACGCTTACAGGCACAATGAACACAGAGACGGCCGAGACAGACACCGACAGACAGGTAGAACGCCTAACTAGGCCTTCGTTGATGAGCGACTCACACTGCAGGCTACATTATATGGTCACATACGAGGGGGACAAATGAGAGCGGGGTGTGTGTTAGGAACAATGACCAGTTGTCGGTTTGCTGTGTTAATCCTTGTGGCCGTGTGGCTATATAAAGCCCGCAGCCTTACATACCCGTGTGCTACAACTGTGGCAACTATATATGCCTTCCGACTGCTTAACCCGAAAAGAAAGACATGCATTCTCAGCCAAACTGTCCCCCAGATTAGTTACAAGCCTATTATACTGTACTGGCAATTACATGCCAATATGGAGACTGCGAGATAAGGGGACTCAGACTCCTGTTTTTTTTTGGTTTTTTTTTATGGGTGGGTGTGATTAATTAGCGTATGCAAATATATTAGAAAATGCAGGTGCTGCAATACATTTGTCCATATAGCATGTGAGGTCACATTTGTTGAGATGTTTACTAAATTCCAGAATGTGACGGACTGGTTCGTCTATCCGCCTACGACGGACGTCCATTTTGTAGGCAATAAACAATAGATGGGAAACTTTAAAAAAAAATTGTCGGACGAAGCATAGTCGGAAGCCCATTTTTTTTATGTCGTCATCTTTCGTCTATTTTCGTGGTGAGGCTTCAATATCCACGACGAGGCTTCCGTTTCCCGTTGGCCGCGGTACTCAAAGGTCCATTATGGTCCAAATAGGTCCTAAAAGGAGACGGATTTAGTCCGGCCGCAGTGAGGTTTTCATACCACGGTGAGTCTTGCATTTCAAATATCGCCCAGCGGTGTGGGGAGGGGTGCTAGTGTGTTAGTCGGAAACACTAACAGAAGCCCGTTTAAAATGATAGGCGGACCGGCCTGTAGGCGATTACTATTTGGTCCGGCGATAAACGGACTGAGAATTTTTAGTAAAACACCCAGCTCTGCTAAATTCCCAGTGACATTGACTGTAGTCAAACGTACCTGCTGAAATTCACCGAAAAAAAATGCTGTGTTGAATTTACCTCATTTTATTTCATCAAGTGGTTGCACAAAAGCCAGATCTTTTTTGTTAAGTAGATGTAAAGCCTACTAAAAAATGTGTCTGGATCCAAATGATTTCATTTCGTTCAACCACTTGATGAAATAAAAATTGAGTGAAGTCAACATTTGTTTTCAGCGTTGTTCTTTATCTGGCCTGTCTTTCTGTCACAGCAGTGCATGGCGCCCGCCAAGAGGAAGTGATCGACCATCGTCTAACAGATCGCGAGTGGGCAGAAGAATGGAAGCACCTTGATAATGTAGGTATCAGCGCAGTCGGTCAAACACACTGCATCGTTCACAGACATACAGTTTGACGACGCTTAGCTTCCGGAAGGTATTATCACACACGTTGATCAGACACGCACACTCATGGGAAATGGTAAATGGGGTGTCACTTGCATAGCGCTTTTCTACCTTTGGTACTCAAAGGGCTTCACACTGTACCTCATTTTACCTACTGATGACGCAGCATCAGGAGCAACTGGGGGTTCGGTATCTTGCTCATGGATACTTCGACGCAGTCACAATGGCCGGGGATCGAACCCACAACCTCTCGGTTAGGAGACGACCGCTCAACCACTGAGCCATGCCGCCCCGCTCATGCAACGAAATAGGGCCCCAGATGGAGCTTGAGACCCAACAGAGAGCAGCTCCAGCTGGGCAGAGCAGCTGAGACAAGAGCTGCAGTCATGGAGAGAACCGGCCAGGCCTGGACCCCTGCCAAATTAGAAACACTTCACTGAAATAAATATAGCTTACTGAGAGGGGGAGGGAGGGCGGAGAGCGACAAACGCCGGCAGAGAACGAGCAAGGGAACAACGGAGAAGAAGTTTGAATGTGGATAATGCGAAGGGGTGAATGTTGAACGTGTTAAAGCCATTTAGTGGAGCGCACAAGGTTAGTGACACTGCTAGTGTGCATGAAAGTGACACTGCAATGAGACGAAAAGAGAACTAGAAGAAAATCTGTTGAGTTGGCAGCAAATCGAGCAGAAGGGTGGGAAAAATTGGTTCAACCTTTACATCTGTAGCCCAGATGTTACGTTATTATTGCAATGCTCTTACTAATTCAAATTCACTCACTAGCACATGGCCAATAAATGAGTGAAACTTGCAAATATATATCTATATATATATATATATATATATATATATATACCTCTCTCTCTCTCCTTCATATATTCATATATATATATATATATATATATATATATATAGAGAGAGAGAGAGAGAGAGAGAGAGAGAGAGAGAGAGAGATAGCTGTCAAAATTAAAGCATTTACTATGGAGATTAATTTTAATTTTGTAACTCATTAAAAGAAATTAACACTCACTTAACTCAGTTTTATTTACTTCCTGTGACAGCTGACCTCTTCTCACTTTGCAGTCAAACTTAGGGGAGAGTCACTGTCGCAAAGACAGACTTATACATAGTTTTACTGTTTAAAGGTTTCTCGACGGCTCATTGGAGAAATCCAAAATAATCTGCGCTCTTTGCAAAGCCAAATTCAAATACCATATTAGTTGTACGTCTTTGGTGTACCGTTCAACCGTAGTATTTTACCGGAAAAGAATCGTATTCAAGGATCAAAGAGAGCTATTGGAACAATCTTTCAATCAAAATATACTTTTAATTTTTTTTCCACATTTATTCTAAGGTTTTCCTAAAGTAAATATCATTTCCAAGCTTCGTAAAAAAAAAATTGTCATTGAAAATTCTGATTAATCGTGATTAATTATGTGAAAGAGGTTTTCACTGATGTTTCATAATAATACTATCCTATTTAATGACAGTGATATTATTCACAATGAACGTTAATCTCCAGTAATTACAGCATTCCAATTCATGCTCCCATCAGCTCCTGAACTGTATCATGGACATGGTAGAAAAGACGCGCCGCTCTCTGACCGTGCTGCGACGCTGCCAGGAGGCGGATCGTGAGGAGATGAATCATTGGATACGGCGCTACAGCGACGTGGAGGAGATGAAAAAAGGTGGGAGCAACGGACAGCACTGCCTTCCTCCTCCTCTTCCTCCTACTCCTCATCACAACTCCTCCTCCAACACAGCTAGCAGCAGTGAGGCACTGCCCAAAGGAGCTTCTTCCGCTGCTGAAAGGCAGACAGGCAGACAGACAGGTAGACAATCACACACAGGGGACGTTTGGCAAAGCAAAACACTTGTAGCAAGGTAGGGCCTGTTTGAAGATGATGGCTAGGGACTGACTTTTAGCATAGAAAGAAAGTTTAATTCAGTGCATATTGTGAGGTCATCCTGACACCCGGGCTGTATTTTATGACTATTCACATAATCACATAAAGGACACAATTTTAAGTCTGGGGTTTACACGTGTATATGCACAATGTGTGTGTGCATTATTGATTGGGTCTCTATGTGTGTTTCAGAGATCCACAGAGACTTTCTACACAGACCTCCATCGGGATACCTGCCAGAGGAAATCTGGAGAAAAGCTGGTAAGCGACACCTTGTTCTCTCAATATCTCAATATCCACTAAAGAACCATGTTTCCACCAACGATACATTATTTAGCTTTACAATGTCAAAATGGCTTCTCGGGCCGCGCGCCATAAAGAGCACAAAATGTCACGTCGGCCTTTTTGTTCAAATTTACCGGCTTACAACTGTAGTGCTGGCAAAATAACACACATAATGAAGATCTGAACTGCACCATTTGGTGGAAACATGGCTCAAGACAGAAAGGACAGAGGTCTTACAGTCATAGGAAGCCCTCTGCAACATTCTGGCTGAATGCCCTCCATCTGTAACCACTATGAAAGGCCACTGCAGTTAATCTGCAGTGAAAATGCAGTCACCTGGCCCGAGGCATGGCACAGCAGCAAAGAACAGATTCAAAGTGACTCTACGGGCCAGATAAAATCTCACGTTCACAGCCCCCCCCCCTTTTTTTTTTTAAATGCAGTTTCATTTACAGTCCTCGACTGAATATTTATCTGTATATTCGTAGATAATCAATCCAAACAGACTCGGTAATATTCATTAAAACCCACCCCAGAAATCATTTGGCGCCAACCGCTTCCCTCCCTTGTCAAAATATATTTTTAAGAAGTCATAATCCTTATAGTGCATATAGACCCTGTGGAGCAAAGATGCTGCTGCTGTTGGCAAAATATTGTGCTGCATTTTCACCAGCAGAAAAAAAAAAAAAAAAAAAAAGCTGTTTTAACTGCAGTTGTTTTTCATACAGGTACTGCAAGCATCCCGCTTTCCCCAGCACTAAAGCACCTCCAAAACAAGCAGGGTGAGTAACATATCTCACTCACAGCATCTTACCTTTAGTGTGTGTTTGTGCGTGAGCGTGTGCAAACCAGATAGTCTGCCCCTCTCCCTTTCAATTAAAACCAGACGCGTGCTGTTTTCTCTGATCGAGTTCAGCTTGAGAGACTGCTGCGATTTGGGGACAAAAAAAAAAAAAAAGAGGATCTGGTCTGTGTAAAGACTTGGCAAATCCCTGTGGAATTATAACATTAATATTTCTGCCCCTGTGTTTTTCATTAAGTGCTAATTGCCCTAGCATCTGCTATGTACTCTCCTTGATAAGAATTAATTACATTTGCAAACTTATCTTGGTGGTGCATACATTAGGCCTGATAATTGAGATCGAGATAATGCAGATAATGCTTGAGGGGAGAGAATAAAGAGGGGCAGATGTCTGAGGAAAAGGAAATAGGAGGAGAAATGAAGTGGAGGATGAAGGTAATGTTACGATGAGGCATAGGAGCGAGACATGTCTGGCTTAATGCGCCGACGTGAACGGCATCCAAGCCACATGCAAATTATTATACCGCATGCATATGCACATGCAAAAGAATACAAGTGTGTCGAGTGGGGCTGTGTGGGTAAGTAAATGCTGGAGGTTCTTGACTGGAGCAATTCAAAAAAGGTAGCAGTGTTGAGAACAACTTTGTGGTTGGAATGAAAATGGAGAGCTTTTTTGCGTCTTCCTTGCGTAGCCACAGATGGCGGAGTTGGAATCTTTAATAGCTGAAAATATGTTACATAATGGACGAATTATAATTTTGTAATCACATTCGCCCAGACCAGATTTGTGTATTAATCAATGAAATTTGTATTTGGCACATTTGTATTTACCCCCAAGAGTGACAACACTGGTACAATATCTTTCTTTGGTATTCTGCTTCTGGTATTAGGGCTAATAATTAAAGACCACATACAATGAGTATTTCATGGATTTTGGATTTGTGCATGCAGAAACACTAGGAGCAAGTCTTTGGACAAATGTTCGTTGCACCTAGAACTGAACATAAAAGACGTGGCGAGAGTAGTGTACTTGTAAGAATTTGTGAAAATGCTGAATGAGAGTGCTGTTCCCATAAATGACATCTTTGCTCAATTATCTGTGAATAACAGCCAAGTAATTCCACACCAAACTTTTTTAACCCAAAAACAAATAGATTCCTTCCCCAAACTGTTGCCATTACCTTGGAAGCAAAGAGCCATTCAAAATGTCATTCATGGGGAAGTATAGACGCCATCGCAACGCCAGATTATGCTTTCGTCCAAGTATTAACTGCCTCGTGCAAAACACACCTCCTCTTTGTTATTCAATATTTCCTGGAAGTGTACAAAAGCCGACACAACAATCTTCACTGGAGGAGCATTGTAGTGGTGACAAGCATTCACAACACACTGGAGTTTATTCAGGTTGCTTAGCGCCTGAGGATTTGTTACTGAACCATCCAGGTGACAGAAGGACAATCAGGCGGAAAGGGAATCCCATGATGGCGGCTGAACAGCCAAGCCGGTGACAAAACTTTGGAGGCATCTGCTGTACTCCGCTCGGAGTCCAGATTGTGTTGGAATTCATCACCGACTGTCTGGATGTTTCCCATATCTGGCATCGACTTTTAAATCTAGGATGGCGTGCATCTGTTCGCCAAGATCCAACAAAAAAGCAGCTTAAAGAGCTTCAATAAATGATGGCGAAGCAGGCGGGGGTCCTAACGCGTCCCTTCCTCTCTCCGTTTGTCCCTCTCAGAGGAAGCCGTGAACGAAGTCAAGCGACAGGCGATGTCGGAGCTGCAGAAGGCCGTGTCGGATGCTGAGAGGAAGGCGCACGAGATGATTTCGGCAGAACGCTCAAAAATGGAGAGGGCCCTGGCTGAGGCCAAGAGGCAAGCCTCCGAGGACGCACTAACAGTCATCAACCAGCAGGAGGACTCCAGTGAAGTGAGTATCACAGACAACAACAGCTTCACCTTTGCCTAAAGCTGCTTTCCATAATAGAAATACAAATTCCCCAACTTAGAGGTTTTTGAATTATGAGCCATCGCTTGGCCAATTTTTTGGGCAATGAACCAAAATTTGATATGAAGCCACCACTCAAGTGAAGTGAAAAAAAAGGGAGCAGTTGACGATTCACTTTTAGCTGTTTATTGAACACGACAAACAGTTACAAAAAAAGTACAAAATGAGAACACTAGCAAGCACCTACTGTCGGCCAAAACTAAAAAAAACTCATGTCGAGGCACGAGACTACCCAGCCATGTTCCTTATATCACCCACTAGACCACACCCCTTTCAAGGAGAACTTAGTTAATTCACGGTTCTCTTCAGTGCGTAGGATTTTGCTCTCCATAGTCCAGACACTTACTAAATCGCCTGCAATTTTGCAGTTCAAAGTTGGATGGTCTCCACTTAAACGTTGTTCCAGCCAGATGTCTGTGAAAGTATACTCAAGCACATTATTCCGGTGTTAAATGCACTAACACTGTCAATCTTAGGTTAGCTTAGCCGTTAGCATGGCTTCTCCATCTTTGCTCATTACCCCTTCGTGAGAATGTTACTTGTCAGAAGTGTAGTTTATTTGCCGCCATGGAGGCGATGACTTAGGAGCGACTCTGCAATGTGTTTAGCCCTATCAGTAGCAAGCTGCAACCTGCTGCTAGCCAGCTCGTATGGCATAAGTTTAAGCACCAAGTTTAAAACTTGCCTCGACCGACTACTTCCCACGCATAGGTGGCGTAACACCGGTGCGTACAGCCCAGTGAAGCTTTTTGGGACCATCTCGGTGGTAGATTCTCAGTTTTGCTATTCAATGTGTTTTCATGAGGCGCAAAATGCTAATTTTGCAAATTTCAAGCCTTGCTTTGATGTATGAGCAAACTTGTTATGAGTTATGACTTTGGTCATGGTACAGATTAAAATTGCAAGTCGAGGTACGACTGTACCTTTTAAAAAAAAAATAAAAAAATAAAAAACTTGAATTCTTTGATCTCATAAGCTTGAAGTGGGATAGAGGCTGGCTCCCAGTTTTCTTAAACGCTACATTATCACCACCAGCAGCTAACACGAGCATTTTATCAGCCTCGGACATTCAGCTAACAGCTTTTGGCTCTTGGTTAGTAGCACCGCCATGGTGCCATCATCGCTGCAGAAGCAGTCCAGTTGTTTGTATAATAATGGCCGACAGACCCAGATGGTAAGAGCAGGGTGCCAGACTGAGGCCATTCCAGAACAGATGACCACCACCTGCTGGTGACTCAAACCAGAGCAGACTCAAATGGATCCGCCATGTAAATAGATTTAGCAGGAAAGCCATAAATCAAGTTCCAAACATACACATAACTGTGTCATGTCTTGGAGACGAAACGAGACTTATTTTTATCAACCGTCTGTCTTCCCACTGTCTCACCAGAGTTGCTGGAACTGCGGGAGGAAAGCCAGCGAAACGTGCAGTGGCTGCAACACAGCGCGCTACTGCGGCTCATTCTGCCAACACAAAGACTGGGAGAGGCACCACCATGTCTGTGGTCAAGGCCTGCAAGGGCTGCCAGGGGGCAGCAGTGTTCCTCTTGGCACCTCGTCCTCGGCGTCCAGCGCACCCCCCACCCACTCAGAGAGCACCCCTCCGGGTCCGCTGTCGCTGGCGGGCCAGAGCGGTATGGCGGCGGGGGCGGGCAGCGGCAGCGGCAGCATGTCGGCCAGTCCCAAGGAGAGCAGTTCGAGTAGTGCCTCTCGCTCCACCACTCCAGCCACGCCCGCACTACTTGACGCCACGTCTCGCTGACGTCTGATCCCGTCCCCGCCTGTTATGACAGTGGCCACGCTCCACACGAAACCAAACTGAGGAATCTTCATCTCGCATTTACCCCTTTCCCCCCCACACACACACAATTTAGCCCTTGTTCCTTTCTAAGTTCTGATAACTTAAGTCTGTCTTTTACAACCACGAATACAAATATTGTGACTTTGGGATTCAGTGTAGCGTAACTGTTGAAAAGCACAACGATGAGTGACAGTGACATATCATAATGTTTGCTGAGAACCTGGAGACTTGACTAAGATGTGCTCTTAAAGGATGACAAGACCAATTAGCACTTCAATTTCGGAATAATTTAGCCCCGACGAGAGCACCCACACCTGTTATATGCACTAACAGTCCCGATCTTCTCCGGTCACTGAAAGCTAACAAGCTAAGGATATTGAGCTTTTTTTCTCCCCCACCCCACCCCGAAATACAACGAGCGAAGGGGAAAACCTGGGATGCCATTCCTCAGAAACACAACTTAGTATTTATGAAACATTTCTTTCTGGCTTTAAAGGAAAAACAAAGAACAGTCCAAATATTCTAAATGAGAGCAAAAAAAAAAAAAAAAGTGATGATACTGATGTTGATAACCATCATAATGACATAAAACTAAATGAGTTTTAAACTGCTAACTACCTTGCTAGCGAGCCAAGAAAAATCTACGCCGGACTCACCTCTCGAAACCATTGTGAACCCAAATGAATTCAAAGATGATAAACAACATGATCCAAACCTTTGTATTACACTGCCAAAGTGAGTAAGCGATAAAGAGAAGCACTCCTAACCAAACGCAAAGCAACATCACCTCCTCAGCAGATAAGGCAGCCCGTGAGAGAACGAGAGTGAGAGCCAGGCTGCGGAGCACGAGTCAAGCTCTGCCGTGTAGCTGCCTTCTGCAACCGTGGACAAGACTTCAGCAATCCTTCAGTGGTGGCCCAGACTAGAGCGAACATATGGACAACGCTGTGAACGACTTGGTGAAATGGACCGAGGCCTCACCCCTATGAGATTTGTTTGAGAGTGGGAAGCAAAAAAAAAAAAAAAAAAAAAAAAAGAGGAAACGGAAAAGCTACACAGACTCAATGGAGATAAAGTTACTTACACAACAATGTAGCTACCAAAAACCTCAAGCCTGTAGGAGCAATTGCATCCAGCAGAACACATCCGAGCATTGTATGTGTATGTTTCTTTTTGTCTCCGATGGTGAGGTAATATTTACCTTTACTTTCACACACCTTTTCCAAAGCACGACGAACAGAGCCGAGAGAAGGGCGGTGCAGACTCTCCTCTTTTTCTACCTCCCTTCATCCCACAGGCCCAACACTTTGGCCCGACGACTTGACTCTAGTCTGTCACGCCCACCCAGCCTGCTTTGGAATGAACATCAGAGCGGGACAGCACGGGAAAGGGATCAAAACCGGCTTGTAGATATTGTTCCTCTTTGCATTTTTTTTCAATAGTCTATGTCGTCGCTCACGTACACATGACATTGTGTATATCCAGAACCTTTTTTTTTTTTTTGGTTTGCTTTTGTTATCTTTCATTTTCCTCATCATGGGGAATGAACAGCGGGGTCCGGGCAAGGACGCTTGTCTATGGGCAGAAGCCCCACAATGTACTCATTGTTTGATTTGTTGTATCTATATTAATGAGATGAAACCCCTCTTGTAGAATATTTTGTATTGCTCGCATTGTAAGACAGTGAGAGGACGGAGGTGCAATATGAAGAGAATTCAGCTACTGAATGGAACCTCAGCAACTGCCCATAGGGTGTCATATAATATAGATACATATAAATATATTTAAAGTAACATCAGTAACTTAATGTGAATGTACATAGTATTTAAAGAGGTCCAAAAATGTGTTTGCCAAATAACAGAAACCTTTAAAGTTTAATGTCCAGAATATGATTTTCTCACAGTACATTTGTTTCTCCAATGTATCAATTGCTCCTTGTTTTTTGTTTTTTTTTTTAGTTTTTTTTTTGAAATAGATAATTAACATGCTTTTCTTCAGTGGAGTAGATGTAGGGGAAAGTACATTCTGACAGATCAAGTGTGCATGAACTGCATGACTTCCAGAAATACATGAATTAGGCTTTAATGAACTAACTGCTGAAACATCTATCACTTTGGCAAGAGATGTGATAAGTGTTTGTTCTTATAGAATATGAGGGAATATTTTCAGTGTAATGCACTTCCTTGACACCGGGTCTGGCAAAGTGCCACAAGAGGGGACTCAATTCATAAAGTTCATACCAAATTTCTTGTTTCAATTGAGTCCTGAGAAATATTACCGCTCATTTAGAATAGTTCCTCTGTGACCATTTCTCTTCATCGCTGTTTAGGTATGTTTGTTACCTCCAGCCGCAGTAAAACCTTTTAAAGTAGGATCAAACAATTAGCCAGTATTCAGCCAACATAATTGCGCTCCCTTGTTTTCGATATTGTTTTTGATAATTGTTTGACAAATGAAAAACATTTTAGGAGGGAAAACGGTGTCAGACCTGAGGATCTTATCGCCTTTTTCCACACAGCTTTTGAGCATTCCCTTGGTTGATTAACAGCCTTGGGCTTTTTCTGAGTGGAGAAGGGCCATGTGGCCACATTGAAGAAGATTTGGTTCTCATACACACTTTCAAAGTCCCAAAATACGGCCACAGTGAATGATTACATTATTTAGAGATGATCTGGTGCTTACGGTGCAAATAAGCTGCAAGCTTCTGCTGCATCTACGTGTAGCATTTTTTTTGTATTTGCGACAGAATGGCCTCTTTGACGTGGTGTTGACTTTTGCGACGCCGGAGCACTCTTCACTTGCTACCTCCTGAGACCATACAGCTAATCACCAGGAGAGCTTCACCTGGACTTTGAAAAGATGGGCTGAGTGCAGACATGGGAGTACACATCCACACCTCTGAATTGATTACCCATTTGGGGATTTGAAAGGCCTTGCCGCTGTAATTGCGTCCATCAGACGTCTCATTTGTGATCCGTCAGTGAAACAACAACCAAACATATCAGTGAACACAGCATTGACCATGACAAGCCATTTGTCATCCAAAACCAATAAAAGCGCAGACCAAAGTACTCCTGCATTGCCATAACCGGCTTTGACCTATTGTAGTGGTGCCAAACCAGACAGGATCAGGTTTGAGCTTCACTACAGTTAACCAAAGTGTCTGAGATGCAAACAGTCAGAGAATAGGTGCCAAGAGTGAGTTTTCAATGGACATTCTGAATTGTGTTTCTGTGACAATAGAAGCATTTCCATTGGAAAGCCGACTGTTTGTATATTCTAGCAGTTACAAAGCCTTGCAGAGATGAAATTAATGAATGGTGAGCATGTGTTCCAGTGTGAATAGAGTGTGGTTTTATACAATTGTTTTCCTTTTCTCCACATCTTTGTACTTGAAACCCTCCAAGCTTTAATAAGACCCCAGGCAGACGACTGACAGAGATTCACAATATGTAGCGACGCTATCTGTGTTAACGTGCTGTGTTTGTAAACAATATCGGCATCAAAAGAGCTTTATGGTGGCAACTCCTTTCAAACGCCGTTAGCGTGTGGCGCGCCCTTGTCTGCATTGAAGCCCTCCAAGAAACAAACCAAACCGAACATGTAGACCACATATAAATGACCAAAATACAACCAAAAGCTATTTGCTTCCATTGTACTTACGGTAATGTTTTTGTTTGAGCATTAATAGAGAGTTTGGGAGGTGGATGTGGGGTGTGAAGCTACATTCACACAAAGCAAGCAGACCTGAAGAGGAGCCTAACTGTACTTTGTAGTGACAATGTGTTCACGAGGACGTGTCTGATAGATACATTGTGTCAAACAAATGAGATTTGTCGTATTCTTTTCCCTGCACTCTGTGAAAATAAATGGGCTCTGCTGTTGTGAATACCTTGAAAGGCTCTCCACGTTACATCAGTCACTATTTAACTGGGGATTGCATTCAGGCAAAAAGCATGTAAAAAAAAAAAAAAAAAGACATATTTTAGCAGGTTGCCGAATGGAGCATCCTTACCATTAACAGTAACCAATGATGTCTCTCAAGAAGTGATGACACATCCTTCCTGTGACACAGGCAGTGCTGAATAACCAGAGTTGAAGGTTAATGTGCTAAAAGTCTGATACAGCACTTGTATACTCCCCCAAAAAGTCATGGCTCAGGATGGTCCCATTTTTACCTTTGCATAAAATGAAAACAAGGGTGTCTGACAGCATTCTATACTGTATTGTGCAATACACTATGACATTAAGAAAAAAAAAAAACATTTTTACGTGGGAAGGTTGACTAAAAATCGGAAAATCTTTCTTCTTTGTTTTATTTCTCTTTCTTCCTGTTGCCGTTTTTAGATGAAGTAAACTGTGCCAGAGGAATTAAATTCTGATTTGTATTTATTTCTTGCATGCTATCCTCCCTGTTGCTAATACCGCTCTTTAACTGTTCGCTCTGTTGGATGTGTGACGCTGTAAAACATTCTAATTCAGGTTATTGTCTGTGTTGAACAATGTAACTGTGTAATTAAAATATGAAAACAAAGCCGTACATGCTGCAGGTTTTTTTCCACTCCTAAAAGTATATTTATTAATGATTCACAAAGCGTAATAATTCAACTTCAATAGCTGATACGTTCTGCTCTGAAACCTTTTCGAATAATTATAGTTGAAAATATACACAAACACAACACTGCGTGTCCCATGTGGTTTGCCCATTCCGTGTTCACATGAAATTGGTATTGACAGGTAAGAGTTTATTCACAAAAATGTAAAACCATTTTAAAGACTGAGGGTTGGCTTCACTTTGTGCCCTGAAATGACTGAAAATTGTGAACAGGAGCCCCCACAAAAATAGCATGGATTATATTTTCAGTTACAATGATAATTGTTGTTAGTAACGGTGGCAACGTAAGATGATTGCCCTCTGGGGTCAGCTGAGTGGGGCCAATTATTAGTCAATTTATATATAAATTTGTGGGTTTTACAGACAGTTGGTAGTAGCATACACAAACGCCGGGGTGTACTGAATCTTACCAAAGTTGCAGTTTGCCCGTACATTTCTGTAGATCGTAATCTTACACATTTCAAATGGCTGCTGTCACGTGAATCACGGACATCAGTGATGTTTGAAAAGGTGTTTGTACAAATTACACTAAAAGTGTACAATTTGACAACAAGTATGTAATAGATGTTTTTTTTTTCATCCAAAAACAAAGCGGTCTAAAACTTTTCATTTACTCTGAAATAATAATTCAGGATTATTTTATTAATTTCACTGACATTATGTCAGGCAGCTACTAGGCTAGTATACATGTTTAGCAGATCTGCAGGTCATAATTTCGTATAGATAATTATGATGATGATTTTACCCAATATTGACCCAGAAAATACAAAGTCTATATGCAGGGCGCTCTTTCATTTTTTTCCTACATTTGTTTTAATATTTGTAACTTTGCAAATATGCATTCATTCAACTCTTTTTATTATGAATTCATGACGTCGATCCCGCTGGGGGTAAAGGTTAACTTGGGGGCCAGGCTCCCGGACCTCCAGTCCGGAAGTTGGCGTACGTACCAACGACAACGCTGTCAATCAACGCAACTTGTAACGTGCACGCGCACAGCTGACACTCGTTAAGTTGACGTCACGCGTGTCCTCCCGCCGTCAATCTGCTTCCGGTTCGACATTTGCGTGTGGCGTGCTAGCAGGCTACGGTGAGAGCTCGCTGCAGAAGCCATGTTTTAACAATGAGCATGGCCGACAATCATCTGGAGTACGCCTATCTGCAGGGACAGTCCATCGGGGAGCACCTCGCCGAGGACCCGGTGAGTGTGTCTTCATTATCGGCTCTTAAGCGAGCCGCTGTTGCAGTGGTTAAACGGACGCTAGCAGCAGTGGAGCAATGCCGCACACACGAGCACGTAACCGCTTAGCATCCTAGCCAGCAGCGAATCGATTCAGAAGTAATAATCATCTGATGTCTTTATGTTGAGGCTTAAGACTTGATGATGGCGTTTGGTAAACAACACATCTGGAATTAAAGGCTTAATGAAATGAGTCGGGGCGTTTCATTCATATTTGGTGGATTTCACGCTAAAGCTATATGAAGCATTTTGGATGGTATATTATTGCACACCAACGGGACTTTTCATTCGGTACGTCTGCATCATCTGTATACAATCTGTAGGATGAATGGCAGATAACAGTGAGTGGAGGAAAGACCTCCACCAAGGCCGATGAATTCTCATTTGGATAAAACCATGGTGTTTGTCAATATTTATTTAGTCAATTTCTCTGGACACCACCGAACAAAAAATGTCACACAAGTATAAACTGTAGACTGAAGCCCTTATTGTGGCTGAGGTGAAAATATACAATATGCAAAGCCCATATTAACAAAATAATAATAATAGTTTTAGTCATCCCATATGGCTTAAAAACATTACAACTTTTAATTTAAAACAGTTTAGAAGTATTCCTTTGCACCTGATTTCAGTTGCAAGATTCTCCAAATAAAAGGCAAAGTTTGCTTGCTGCAAGGTATTTAGGTAAAACAAAAGCAAACTCTACAAGCGTACTCTATATTTTAAACACAACAAATGTTGAACCAAACCATATAATTTCTTCTAACAGAAGTCTGTTATCTTAATGTTGACATGTAAAACCATAGATGGGCTAACGGCAATTCGTATATATGTTACGGTGGATGCTTTGTTTGTATGAGTGTACAACAATATTCAAAGGCATCAACAGTATTATCTCTGCTCTTTGGAAGTAATAAATGTGGTACTGTATTACACTGAAGGGGTGTCCTCATCTTGCGATTAATAATATACTTCACTGAAGCTGTGCAACTCTCAATTTGCTTACCCTCCTGTGTTGTGTAGAACACAATTGCTTCAAAAGCTGTGAAAATGCTGGGGCTGTCCATGATTTATTCCAAGATGGCACCCAGAGTTGGCAGTCTCAAGACCGCTGCTGTTTTTTTTTTTTTTTTTTGGCACATGTGATGTTTTGTGGTCCTTTCGTTGTCAGCGCTGCTTGAGAATTGATTCTTTCTGTATGTATGTTGCTGTATGTTACTCATCAGTCACTCACTAGCCTTCTGTTTTATGAATGGCAAGAGGTTAATTGTACCTTCTGTCATCTTGTGGAGAGCATTTAATTGTTCTGGCTCTAATTATGTTGCTGGCATAGATAGATGAATAAATATTGCATTCTTGTCCAGGATGTTTGTGCACTCACTGTTCCTGTCATTATCCTTGTGTTGTATGGCTTCACTGCAATGTTAAGCAAACGTTGTTTTGTGTATAACAGGAGCTGGCAGCCATCAAGGCCCGAGTTCAGGAGCTGGAGATGGAAGAAGAGACTGAAAGAATGAAGGAGGAAGGAGTAGATGAAGAGGAGGACAGGTGTGATGCTGAGGAGATGCAGCTGCTGACCAGCAGCCCCCGGCCTGGTGAGATGACCCGTAATGTTTGCTAGCAGTAAATGCGCCAGTGCAGCGTGCATCCAGGTGAGCTAACCGTGCCACCATGTGGCTAGCACCTGGGACACTTAATGTGCCTCATCGCTGCCCAATGAGACGGAGCAGAAGGCTTACATTTTTTGGGGGGGGGGGGGGGGGGGGATTGTGCTATTTTCTGCTTCTCTGACTCCCCCACACTCACTCATCCTCCCATCTTCCATTGACTCCAAGATAGAAACAGACCCAGAGTGTTTTTGTTTTTGACAATCAGATGTTGTAATGTCTTATTTGACCTGATCTTAAACCTGCTCATTAAGCTCAACTGATAAGTTGACAACCATATTTGTTTTTTCACAGGCCCGTTTTACAACATGACACCTGAGGAGAGGATAGATGCAGACAACCGGTCCATCTATGTCGGAAATGTAAGATATTTATTATCATACAGGTTTTATTTCTTTTTAATTCCACGACTTTTGCCCAAATGCCAAAATCGGCTTTAAGACACTGAACACATATTTGGAAAGCTGTGGTCAATAATTCCAAACTAACTACACCACATAATTTCCCTTTCCCATGATTTGATTGTGTTCCAAAATGTTTCTTAATGATTTACAGTTAAGACAGCTGCATACTGAACGCCACTGAACAATTCACATATATCTGCAACTAGTTTATTAGCTGCGGACTGTCTGCAACTAGTTAAGATGGGATTTCAAAAGGCAAATTAGTTGTGTGTGTGTGTGGTATATATTCAATATAAGGTATGAATTTGTCCAAAGGTAAAGATTTGGACTAACGGCCTTGAGAATGGTCAGGATAAAGAGCATTAGCCACACACTCTTTTTAAAAGAAATATAAGAAACGGCGTTGCTATCTACTTCAAGAAGCCTCTTGTGTCCGGTACATGTGGCATAAATGAAGCGAATACATATTTTCAATATTCACAGTCAAGAAGAATCCAATTGGAGCAAAGCTTATTTATATATCGTCACTGTCCTGTGAAAAACAAGTGTCCATTTTTCTTATTTTTTCATGAATGGTGTTTCAGCTTTGCAGACATCACATTGTGCAAAATTAAAAAAAAAAAATCCCAAAATTTCACAGGACCGCGACAATATTTAATATGAATGAGAAATTCGCCCATCTCAATCTGTCATCTGATTTTGACCAAGTAAAATACTTGGGAAAGTGGCATTGTGGCTTTTCCAACCTAAATTAACTCGCAAACCCGATTTAAAATGATTTTAAAGTTTTTATTTTATTTTATTTTTTAATAATTGTGGCATGGGGCCTTTTTAAGCATCTTTGTTGTGTGTGCATCTTGATTTTGGGGCGGGAGCAACCACCACTTGCTCTCGCATGTGCTGACAGCCTGTGAATGAATCTTCAAAAGTGGCCTTGGATTGATTTGAAAATGCCATTGATGTAAACAGGTTTTTCCTTTGATACTCCTTTTTTGGAGCAGTCTTACAAAGTGGATATAGTCTTGGCAGGTTTTCAAACCTTTTTAACAGGATGCACTCTGGTTCAAATCACAGGTGGACTACGGCGCTACTGCAGATGAGTTGGAAATCCATTTTAACGGCTGCGGTCCTGTCAACCGTGTCACCATCCTCTGCGACAGGTTCTCCGGTCACCCCAAAGGGTCAGTTTAATGAGAACAATGTGTTTCAGCACTTCTGTCTACATCAATTTTTTTTTTTAATTTTAATCTTGCTGTTTTCCAGCTTTGCTTACATCGAGTTCTCTGATCGCAACTCGGTACAGAGTGCTATTGCCCTGCATGAGACTTTATTCCGAGGAAGAGTTCTCAAGGTGAGGATCACCTTCACTACTCCTTCACTTTTGTCACTTCTGTCAAGTGAAATTGACATCGGTTTCTCAGGTAACGATCAATCACGGCTCGCCTGTTTTCTGAAGCTGAGCTATGATTGGTCGTTATCCGAGCCCTGAGCAAGTTTTCATTTGCAGTCGACAGTAAATGGCAAAATGGCCACCCCCTGAGATGGGCAAAAACCGGTGGATTTGACTGCTTAACTCATATTCAACAAACACAGTACGAATCAGAATGTCATGTTTTCGACTAAAGGGCCTGCATAAAACATATTCTTGTAAAGAAAATTTGGGGGTTGACTTCCACTTTAAGGAACAGTTAAAACGATTGACTCGATGCTTGTAGAGGCTCAATTTTAACACAAGAGCAAAAAGTGTACGTAATTAAAAACGGGAGTTAACAGTATATCTTCAGTCTTGCACAATCCTGAATTTCCCTCATAGATGACAGAATGACGTCACTTGAAATTTACTTGGGGTATCATTTTTGAACGTACACTGTTCACAAAAAGTGCCATCTAGGTACACTAGTCATTTTTGTCTTTATATATAGAGGCACATTTGAACACATTCAGTATGATTTAAAAAAAAAAAAAAAAAAAAAAATGTATGTATCTATTTCAGGTGTTGCCCAAAAGGACCAACATGCCTGGCATCAGCACCACTGACCGGGGAGGCCACAGAGGTGGCCACTCAAGAGGGAGAGGACGAGGCTTCCAGATTCCCAGGGGCCAGCACGGCTCTCGAGGCAGGTTTCGCTACCAGTCCACTAGACCACAACACCAGAATCCCCACCCTTACTATGGAGGCCCCCCGGTGGGGAAGAGACAGTGGGGCCACCTGGATTATCACGAACAGACGTCCAAACGCTACCCCTGTCTGCTCCTCATCACCCCACCTTCAGAGGAATTGGGAGCCGGGGCCAGCGGACAGCACTACCCCCAACAGCGCTAGAAACCTGTCTCCCTGCTGCTTGTATACAAAGTGGGTGTCTGAACTGATTTTAACAGGCATTATGGGATCACTGGTTTGGCTGTCTCTGTCCATCAAATAGATCATTTTAAGCTTCTTGTGTAATTGCATAAGGGGGTGACTATCCCGTATTCATGCAGACGTGTCCTTCCATTTTTACGAACTAACTCAAATGTATCGTTTGTGCCCGCTATGTATGAATCCTCCTCTGTTTTAACTTATATATCTTTTGCTTTATGTGAATAAATAAAATGATCAGATGCTTCATTTGTACTAAGATGCATGAACATGTGCAGCAAACATTTTTATTTATACACATTTAAACAAGTCCATTCAAAGATGTGTAAAGTACGTGTGAGGCTGTAGAAGACATCAAGCACTTTGCGCCATCATTCCAGAGACAATTTCATCAAATGCCCTGAAAGAAAACAAGGTTGATCATGAAATGTTTCCATGTTATAAAAATGATTGAATACACAAACTGTCCAAGCATGAACTCACTTTGACTTAATAGGGTTTCCTGGTGTATGGAATGGGTTACACATTACGTCAGTGAAGGAGTTGTGCAGTTTTCTGAACATCTGTAGGAAAATGTCAATGTCATTAGAAATGAAAGGGTAACTTTAGAAAATGTAATACATGGATCATATGCATTCAAAAGTAATTAAACTTACACTTCTTATTTCATTGTCCCGCAATGATGTGTTAGATGAATCTACAACAATAACAAATTTAACCTTGGAGTTTGTTACATAGCCATATCTAGTAAAATAGTCAAGGATTAACATTAAGGGATTTTTGCTGCATTGACACAATTTCACGATCCTGCTCCCTCCATATTATTCGCTACTCGTAACCAATACAAGAGCTGCATTAACAAACAAACAAACAAAAAAAAAAAAAAATATATATATATATATATATATATATATATATATATGGAATAAGAGTATAGAGATCATTCTCAGTTTGAAGTAAATTGTACATTGTTGTGGTGCCCACTACCCAGCATCATTTTGCAAGTTTCACATTTTGGTTACTCTGCTTTGCAACATCCATCCATCAATCAATCAATCATGATCTCAGCAATGGTGGGATTACAGACACACTCCTTGTATTGAATATCATTCCATTATGCACGTGTACATTATTGTATGAGTCTAGGTTGGACCCCACAGTTTGAGGACGCGTTTCTTTAGCAAAGAGGATACACTTTGTAGTCTTCGGTGGGATAAAGTAGACCTAAATAGAGCTCTCTCTGGTCCCCCAATGACTTCCCCACAGCAGAAATCTTCTCCTCCACCACATCCAGGGAGGTGTGCACGGTGTAGTGAAACTTTAGCTCATTTTGAGTAGGAACGCTGCGGATATACAGTGGGTAATTCTGAGGGAACACAAAGACAATCATGACACGTGTCATAATGCCACCACCAAAACAATAAGCGATTTTGACAGCAGCTATCTTGAAACACTGCTGATACTGAATACAGACTTACACTACCACACAGGAGTTAAACATCATGGATTTGTTGCTAGCCATTTCCAAGAAAATTATAAAAACAATAGGTAAAATACTTCAACAACACAGATATTTCAGATGTTTCGAAGCTAGAAAAAGAAGCATTACCTCTTTTGCTATGACTGCAATGCACACCGCCATTTTAGTTTTCTTCCTGGTTGCCGTCAGGGTGATCACGTGACAATAAGGACGCGTATCATATGTCCAAGGTATAATGTAATAATGTTATTTAACTATTATTACAGCCACCCCGTACGTACAAAGTATTGATTTTATTTATGAAAAACATTTAAATTATGCTAAACAATAAATTACCAGAAACGGAATGGCGCGTTTATATCAGCATTGTCTTTGTGCATATTTTATGTACATACACAAGTATTTAACTAATTATAATTTCACGACAACGACTACGTTTTATGAATTACTGCAAACTACTTGAAAACGACCACGTAAATACTGTATATGGTCAAATGTGTATGCGCAAATTCTGCGCGTATGAGCTGCCTGAAGGAAAACCTAAGAGCACTTCCTGAAAGTTGGTGCTAGTCGGTATTGCGGCGTTTGTGATGTCTAGTACAGTATTAACTTTCTTGTGTGCAGCAATATGGATTTCCAGGGCAGAAAAGCTGGCAGTTGCGTCGCCACCAAACATTATCATTATGCTCATGGATGACGTGAGTTTTAGTTATTTTTCTCATGCATTAGTCCACTTTTGGATTCGGAGGCAGTTTTCAGTATGCTTTTATATGGGAGTGAGTTAAACAAAGCACGTGACACTGTACTTCGGTTCTCTTCTGCCGTCTTTAGGTCCGGTTAACCACGGATCCTGATTGTGTATGTGTGTTTTAAAAGTATGCACTAGTCATCTATGTCTCTTTCTGCGAATCAGATGGGTTGGGGGGACCTGGGGGTCTTGGGTCAGCCCTCCAAGGAGACCCCTAACCTGGATGCCATGGCTGCACAGGGCATGCTTCTCCCAAACTTCTACACTGCCAACCCTTTATGTTCACCCTGTGAGTGAGCAGACTTCCTAATGCTATAATTGAAAAAAAAAACATAATTATTATTTCCCCTCACCTTTCAAATGTTGCAAAAATATTTTCCCCATTGCACACAGCCAGAGCTGCACTTCTCACTGGGAGGTTACCTGTACGAAATGGCTTCTACACTACTAATGGTCACGCCAGAAACGGTGAAAACCCACAATAATAATCCTCACTGCTGCCAAATAAGCAGCTGCAAATCACTTCAAGCCATCGTGTTCATTTCATGTCTGCTAATGACAGTTGGTACAGCAGTCACACAGACTAAATAGCGGACCTCATTTACAGCATACACACCACAGGAGATTGTGGGAGGAATCTCCAAGGATGAGATCCTGTTACCTCAGATGCTGAAAAAGAAAGGATACATCAGCAAGATAGTTGGAAAATGGTGAGTGCCTTTTGATGTCTCATGGGTACTTTCAAAATGGTGTGTGAGTTTTTAGAAGCTAAGGTCGTTTACCACTATGCATCACCACAGACAGAAACCATCCAGGCTCAGCTAAATTTTTTCAAATGAAATCACCAGTAATCATGTGAGGAAATTCACTTTTTAGTCATAATTACAAAATGTAAGTTTGTATTAGAGATGGACCGATAAGTTTTTTTCAGCGCGATACCGATTTTTTTAGTAGTCAAGGAGGCCGATAACCGATATTTTGAGCCGATACTCATTTTCAGCAAAAAAGAAAAATTGGCATCATAATCCAGAAAAAAATGAAAACTCTTAACTTTGTTGAAACGTCTTTAAGCATATGATTATTGATTTTTTTTTTTAGAATAACAGTGTTGTTGTTGATTTCTTTGTTTATTATTATAAATGTTTGCCACTATACATCTTTGATGTAAAATTCTAACAAAAAGGGAACTCCCAGGGTCGTCAGCATGTCTTCAAAAGTTAAATGACAACTTAAACGATAGCTCCATATACTTTTCTACGGTAAATAAAGTCCCCAAAAATTTCAGGATGACAGGAATGTTAAAATTTCACTTACCTTTGTTTTGATTTCAAACAAAAAAAGTGCAGACAGAGTGTTCCCAGGGTCAGTAGACTCTCTTATAAAATTAACTGAAATTTTAAATAGAATAGTTCCTTAAAGTTAACAAAGTTTCAAATTGATTTATTGTAGGCCATCAGATTTTTTTTTAAAAAGGGTGATGCAGATATTTGTCAAAACACTGAATATCGGAGCCGGTATATCCCTAGTTTGTATGTCATCATAAGAACACCATGTCTAAAGTGAAGGCATTATAATTTAGGTGAGGTAAGGATTGTTTTTCTTCAAGTTGAACTGAGCTTTTAATCAATATGGAGGGGGCTAATGATGGACAGTTCCAAAAGCCACTGTTTGTACTAAACCTTCAAGCGTCTACTGGAATGAACACGAATAATGGGAAACAGGAAAATTCACAATTTGGTTTGGAATGGTCTAGCTAGAGCCCTGACCTAAATCCTATTGAAAATTGTGGGGTGACTTGAAGAGGGCTGTGCACAAGATATGCTTTCTAAATCTGACAGATTTAGAGTGCTATGGTAAGGACGTGTGGAAAAGTATCACAATGTTCCATGATGACTCATAACCAAAAGGACTGAATGTTGTTGAGCACTGTATTGCCAAAGGTGCTGAACCAAAGTATTCAATTTAGGCTCTGCATGCTGATGTAACCAGCTTGCATGTTTTCCCCATTTGAGCGTGGCTACTTTTCAACTGGATAGGCCACAATACCATTTTTATATTTTTGACACTTGAACTTGAGTTATTGAGGACAAATCTTTAGTATTTTCTTAATGTATATCAACAGGGGTTGTTTTCAATTTCTATAGCCACGTTTTCTGAATCTGTGAATTAACCGTAAAAGCTCTCAAACTGTAAGATAACTAAAAGCATTCCTAGATGAATTGTTGACATAACATAAAACGCGAAGAATAACGTGTCGGTGGCTCAATGTGCACCTTTTTACTCAATTGAATAGAGTCCGATCCATGACTTCAAATCAGTGTGCTGTGGAAAATGTGCGCAGCATATGTGACTAAGTGGAAACGCACATGCTCAGTCAGCCACGTTGACGCCGCACTGTGTGAGAGCACTTTACTTCACGACAGGCATCTGGGCCACAGAGCGCAGTACCTCCCCCTGAAGAACGGCTTCGATGAATGGTTTGGTGCACCCAACTGCCATTTTGGGCCCTACAACAACAGCGAGCGACCCAACATCCCCGTCTACAACAACTCGCAGATGGTCGGCAGGTACATGAACAAGGCGAGCATCTCCGCTGCTCTTCATCCTCTGTCCCGACTGCACTTGTGTCTACCATTTTACGCCCATTTGTTTCCCCCCAAAAACAGCCATATGCGTGTTCAGGGTCACTGCCGCTGGCAGCCGGCTGTGTTTTTCGCTTAGCCAGGAGTTTAATCGGCGCAGCTTACCTGGGCTGTGGACAGACGCACCCACGTGAACACATTTTCAAACAGGCACACACGCGCACGCACACACACACACACACACACAAGCGCCCTCCAGGGACAGCAGGTTGTGTTTGCCGAGTGTGAGGACACCTGGAGGAAGTGAAGCGCGCGGAAGAGAGATGGCTGTCGCTGCCTCTGTGCTCGCCGCTCCACGCCTCAGCAACATCCTAGTGGTCCCTCCCGCTCTGCGGAGACTTCCCAAATTCGGCAAACCTCGTCACTGTTTGCACCTGGGAAACTTCCATCGTCTCACAATTAAAATCCATGTGAAGTTTGTCCAGTTTAAGAATGGATTTGAATGAACAGAGTAGCATGTTGGGCCAGTGGTTAGCACGTATGTCTCACAGTTTTGAGGTTTGTGGGTTCGCATGTTCTCCTCGCGCTTGCCCGTCTTTCCAGAAACGTGCAGGGATAACTGTCTGTCTAATCATGTCATCTTGTTTTGTAGATACTATGAGGAGTTCAAGATTGACAGAAATACAGGAGAGTCCAATCTCACACAGATATACTTGCAGGTGAGTTGTAGGTTACACAGCATTGTCATTCATTATTTCTTGCCTGGGCTTTAAATAGGTTTAAAGCGGAAGTCAACCCAAACATATATATTTTTTTAAGAGTACGTTCCCAGCAGTTGAAAGCACAGCATTCTGATTAATATTGTGTTTGTGGAATATACAATACAATACAATACGATTTTATTTATGTAGCGCATTTCATAACAGCTAGAGCTGTAACAAATACATACTTCATACATATTTTTTTTCAAGAATATGCTCTATGCAAGCCTACTAGTTGAAAGAAGGCATTCTGATAAATATTGCGTTTGTGGAAAAAGAGTTAATCCACCCGTGTGTAGCCATCTCTGGGGGCGGCCATTTTGTTACTTTGGTTGACTGAAAATGACATCACACACCTTCAGGGCTCAGTTAACGACCAATCATAGCTCAGCTTCAGAAAACAGGTGAATTGTGATTCGTCGTTATCTGAGCCCTGAGGGTCTGTGATGTCATTTTCAGTCGACACAAGTGACAAAATTGCCGCCCCCTGAGATGGCTAAAAATGGGTGGATTTTGCTGCTTATAACTCTTATTTTATAAATCATATTGCCTTGTTTCAACTATTGGGCCTGCATAGAATATATCCTTGAAAAAAATATGTTTGGGTTGACTTCCGCTTTAAGGTGTGTTTTTTTCAGACAATGTTTTTTTTTCAGTGAAGAGAAAAAGTGGGCTTTATTTACAGTACATGCACAGTGTCATGCAGTGGATGTCTGTTCTTTGAGCAATGTTTATTTTACATGAGAAACATCTCACAACAAAAAGTACTGAAAAACTAAACAGATTGCGATGTGGGTTCAAACGTTAAAAAAAGGTCCACTTAAACTCAGCTGTAAAGGTTATTATAGTTCATTTTAGATTCATCCTAAAGCTTAACTTGAAAGCCACTTTTTGTAAGAAGTGCTATTGAAAACACAAGCTTACACTTGTACAAATCCAAATAAAGTCTTAAATCCAAACTAGCCTTGTATAAACACATTGATACAAATAAGGATAACTTACAAAAGAAAGTATTGGAGACTGTGAATACAGCATTGAAGTATTTTTATTTTCTTCTATTTATTTTTTTTTTTACTCCCTTTCAGAACTTTGTGAAATTATGCCATTGAAGTCAGTTTCTAACAATTCAATACCACTGCACTCTGCTTTTCAATTCATGCACTATACGGCTTACACTTCAAAGTTAAATACAATATTTAACTGTGATACGTGCTTCAAAATAGCCCCCTGTAATGTTGAAAAAAGATGAATGGCTGGAAAATGATAATCGATATTGAAAACCTCACACGTCTGCGCTTTGACGAGCCACAAAAAACCTTGTTCTCTGCCAACGTTGCCTCTCATATTTCCATCTTCAACAGGAAGGTCTTGACTTCATAAATCGACAGAGTCTTGCCCAGCAGCCCTTCTTCCTGTACTGGGCTGCTGACGCCACTCACGCTCCCGTCTATACTTCCAGACGCTTCCTCGGGAAGAGCCAACGAGGCCGGTGCGTCCCCATCTCATTCTCTGACGAGCAGGACCGGATGATTCTTTTTGTTACGGAGATGTTGTTGTGTTACGTAGGTATGGCGATGCGGTGATGGAGCTGGACTACAGCGTCGGTCAGATCCTGTCCAGGCTGAGGACTCTGGGTATTGAAAATAGCACCTTTGTTTTCTTCACTTCCGACAATGGAGCCGCTCTTATGTCTGGCCCGAAAGAGAGTAAGCATCACCTTCATCACAAATAACCATTTTATAGCTTTTATTTTTTGTGGTTATGTCATGTGGGCCCTGACTTGTGCTTTTTGTGCTTCTAATTGTTCAGGTGGCAGTAATGGGCCATTCCTCTGTGGGAAGGAGACCACCTACGAAGGGGGCATGAGGGAGCCTGCCATTGCCTGGTGGCCCGGACACATCACAGCAGGCACTGTGAGAACACCTTTGTGATCGAAATCTCTTGACATCACACACCCTCAGGGCTCAGATAATGACCAATCATAGCTCAGCTTCAGAAGATGAGCCGCGATTGGTCGTTATCTGAGCCCTGCGCATTTGTGATGTCATTGTCAGTCGACAGAAGTGACAAAATGGCCGCTCCCTGAGATAGCTAAAAATGGGTGGATTTTGCTGCTTAACTCATATTCCACAAACGCAATATTAATCAGAATGCCTTGTTTCAACTAGTGAGTTTGCATCGAACATATTCTTGAAAAAATATGTTTGGTATGGCTTCTCCTTTAAAGAAAAACTAATCTTGCAGCAGGAGCGCTTAGAGGACAAGGCACACAATAACAAAATAACTTAAGGCATAATAATAAAAAAAAACAACCTAAAACCCAGACTCAATAAGAAACAAACAAACACAATAAAATGAAACATCATACTTGTGCACATGATTGCTAAAACATGTTCAGTCCAGGCCTAACACCATGGATAGATAAATTAAATTATCAGTTATTGCAAAAAGTGCAACATGCAGATGTGCAAATAAGCGATGCTAACTAACTAAGAACATGGGCAAACTGGTTGCCATTAAGTTAAAAAAAAAAAAAAAAAAAAACGACACTTGGGATAAATGAAACTTGGAGCCTTTTTGCCCTCCTTTTCCTGAGAGCAAAAGCTCAAACTCATTTTGGAGGGGATGATTAGGATTATTTAAAAAAGCATCAGCCTTCCTCAGGGCCTGTTTATTAAAGCTAGATATGAGTCCGACTTGCTGACTTTTTTTCCAGCAGTTTTGACAAGACCACAGAGGCGATTATTTTCAGACAAGTTCGGGTTTCCAAACCATGCAATAATATAGAAGGATGAGACAGATTCTCTAATACGTGTATAGAAGAGAGTCATCCTCTCAGATGAAATTTGGAAGGTTCTCATTTTCCTTAAATAGCACAGTCGTTGATGAACCTTTTTGGAGGTGACATCAACATCAGGTTCATTGCCGAAGACCACACCCAGATATGTGCAATCCATATAAGTCAACCCAAATATATTTTTTTCAAGAATATGTTCTATGCAGCCCCACTAGTTGAAACAAGGCATTATGATTAGTATTGTGTTTGTGGAATAGGAGTTAAGCAGCAAAATCAACCCGTTTTAGGCATCACACGGGGCGGCCATTTTGTCACTTCTGCCGACTGAAAATGATATCACAGTTGCTCAGGTAACGACCATTCACGGCTCACCTGTTTTCTGAAGCTCAGCTATGATTGGTCGTTACCTGAGTAACTGTGATGTCATTTTCAGTCGACAGAAGTGACAAAATGGCCGCCCCCAGAGATGGCTAAAAACCGGTGGATTTTGCTACTTAACTCATATTACACAAATGCAATATTAATCAGAATGCCGTGTTTCACCTCGTGGGCCTGCTGGGAACATATTCTTGAAAAAAAATGTTTGGGTTGACTTCCGCTTTTATAACAGAAGGTGGTGGAATAGTGGTCGACTTCCTAAAAACAATCTGGTCTTTGTTTATTGACACATTTCAATTTGAGATATGACTCGACGCACCAGGCTACAAATTACTCGTTGACAACAGGCCCGCAGTCCTGCTCACATCAGAAAACTTTTAAGATGTCTCTGCTTGCTCAAATATTGCAATTCCCTCCCTAACATCAACCATCAGAGTCACTCTGCATGTGTTCGGCTTTGTTCCTTCCTAATGTTCCGCCTATCAACAGGTACCAGAAATGTAAATGGAAAGCTGCAGGCAGTGTGCGGTCCTGTAAATCAGTTTGAGAGCAAATGAATAATTGATTTACTAATCCTCTGTATTGAGTTGCTTGTTATGTTTTGTTTCTTTTGTGTGTTATTATTCACCACGACGCATTGACAGCCACTAGTGCTGCAAGCGGTTCATCTCGACTGTGTTCAACTTCCGTCGAGTGATTGAACTCGTCGCCGGGGAAGATCAAGTGTATGATTGAAACCTACGTTTTGGGGACGCGTCTCCTGTCATTTTTAGCGGCAATTATCGACCCGCCTCTCTCTCTCTCTCTCTCTCTCTCTCTCTCTCTCTCTCTCTCCCTCTCCCTCTCTCTCTCTCTCTCTCTCTCTCTCTCTCTCTCTCTCTCTCTCTCTCTCTCTCTCTCTCTTCTGTCCCACAACCTAATTTAACCCCCCACCTACAGCGTGATCCTTTAAGCCTGTGCGTTCTGCAAATGACTTTTAATTGTATTAGGGGCAGCTGTGACATGGGGCTGTGATGCGGAGGGATTTGATGGCGGAGCGAGTGGAGGCTGCCGTCTGCAGTAAGCCTTGCCCCTGGCTCATCTCGTAGGGTTGTGCTGGGCCCTGATAGCGCTGCAGAGTAGCGAGGGAGAGGGGGATTGGGAGCGTCTTAAGAAGCTAATCTGTTTGTGTGTTTGCTGAGGTTGGATTGAGCTGTAATGAGGACTCAGTATCTGAATATGCCAGGCGCTGAGGATAAAGAAACTGGAAGGTGGGGAGTGGGGGGGGTACAAGGAAGAAGATGTGCGTAAAAGAGGTGGCCGCTGTGGAAAAGAGAAAGCTCCACTGCCGGGGACATTGTTGTGTTTGCGGGGTCTTGTCATCATAATTGTCCACTGTGTCTCCGCATGCAAGTGCGTAAAACGTGAATATGCATATCGGTGCAGAATGTTATGTTATAAGGTGATCTATAGGGCTTCCCTGTGGCTGTATTTTGGGATCTATTGACTTTTCCATTGCCTCAAAGATACTTTTGGCGTGTGTTTTCCGTCATAGCTTTTAAGCATTATGTGTTTTTCTTGTAGTAGATTTTGAGCATAGCGTTGATCTGTTGACCACCTATATCTTTGCTACTGTAACAATGAAAATTTCCCCACTGTGGGATCAATAAAGGCATTCTTATTCTTATTCTTATTCTTACATTCATCACGCGGTGTGTGTACACCACACTCAATTGTCTCATTCAATTGTCAGGACGTCCGACCTGCTTGCGCCTCCGTCTAAGTATTTTCTTAAAGAGGGGGAATCAACCCAAACATATTTTAAATATTCCCATATTTTTTCATATGTTCCCAGCAGGCCCAGTTGTTAAAACAAGGCAATATGATGAATATGACATATGAGTTAAGCAGCAAAATGCACCCGTTTTTAGCCATCTCAGGAGGGGCGGCCATTTTGTCTACCCAGGGCTCGGGGAACCACCAATCACAGCTCGCCTGTTTTCTAAAGCTGAGCCTTGATTGGTCGTTACCTCAGCCCTGGGCAGTTGTGATGTCATTTTCCGTCGACAGAAGTGACAAAATGGCCGCCCTCAAAGATGGCTAAAAACAGGTGGATTAATTCTTATTCCACAAACGCAATATTTACCAGAATGCCTTTTTTCAACTAGTGGGCTTGCATTGAGCATATTCTTGAAAAAAATATGTTTGGGTTGACTTCCCATTAAGAGACTAAAAGGAGACGTACTGGAATGAATGAAGTTCAATTCACAAGTTAATCAAGGAAGAAAATACGCAACTCTTGAAGTAACTCCTCCATCAGAAACCTTTCGTGTTTGGACATCCAAGTTATTGCAGAGTCAATGTCAGTGTAGCTTCTTCTTTTGTGCCTTTTCAAGCGCGTGTGCGTGTCTGTGTTTGTGTGTAAAAGCAAAAATAAAAGCGAAGGGAAATAGTTAAGGACTATCTGTATTCGAACGGGACGTGTGATATGGAATGCAGTGCGCCGACTAGTTGTGTGGCTGCTGCGGAAGAAAAAGTGAATTAATTTCAGTGCTGATGCGCTGGTGTGCGTCTGCATATGTGTGTGCGTGTGGATCGTAGCACAGCAGCACATGGCCGCGCAGCTGCAGAGGCCTGATAGTGCTATCTGATTGTGAGCGTGCCGTCTCCCTCCAAGGCTCGCTCAGGAGAGAATGGAAGGGAAGATCAAGGATGACAGCGGAAAAATGGCATTTTATCTGAAAATAGTTCAAAGTTTATAAATAAAATAAAGCTTTTTTTTTTTTTTTTTTTCCGCGAGACTGCGAGAAGGAGATAAAAAAGCAGTTCGCTCCGTCTCACGATGCCTCCTTGCCCGGGCTGTCTTCTGCCTACTTCCTCTTCTCTTTTTCTGCTTTTTTTTTTTTTTTTTTTTTTCTCTCTCTCCCTTACTCCACTTCCCCTCAACAATTTCAAAAAGCTGCATTTTTATACAAAACCCTGCAAAAGGAGATTAGGTGCGCTGAAGAAATGCGCCTCTTTTACAATCTGTGCTCACACATGCGCACTATCACAACATGTTGACTTTGATGATAAAATCCGACATAAAAGAGCGCATTTGTGGTATTGCTCAAGTGTGAGATTGTTGATTTGGGAATTCAAGGCCATTTTTACCGGTGGTTAGAACAAGCAGTTGTGTCACGGAGATAGACAAGCATGCAGCGACACTTGCATTCATAGTGTAACCAATTCTTTTGTTGTCTAATTTAGTTTGTTGTACGGTTCCAGCGCAGAGTAGTCAAGTCACACGCGACCGTAGCAGATCCCATACAATCGATTCTCCCATTTTACGAAAGGAAATGTTGGATGGGGAAGGCATTCCAGGGTTAGTTCAAACCTTCATTTTTTTGCCATTCGTCAGCTGTCAAATGAATGAATGAATGTGATTTTGCGTCACAGGTGCGCCTTGCTCATTTCACTTGTTAAAATGTTTTGATTGTCTCCTCCTTCTCTTCCTCGTTATTCTCTTTCTCCTCCTCCTCCTTCTCCTTCTGCTCTTAAACATCATCCTCCGTCTCCTTCTCTTACTCATTATTCTCTTTCTCCTCCTTCTCTTCCTCCATGTCCTCCTCCTTCTTCTCCTTCTCTTCCTCCTTGTTCTCCTCTTTCTTCTCCTCTTTCTCTGTCATTTTTCTTTTCCTCATTCATTTCCTCCTCCTCCTTCATTCTTATTTTCCTCCTTCTTCTCTTCATCGTTATTTTTTTTGTCCTCCTCATTCTTCTCCTGCTCTTCTTCCTTGTCCTCCTTCTCATCCTCCTCATTTTCCTCCTTCTCTTCCTCATTATTCTCTTTCTCCTTCTCCTCTTTCTCTTCCTCCATGTACTCCTCCTCCTTCTCCTCTCTTCCTCCATGTCCTCCTCCTCCTTCTCCTTCTGTTCCTCATTATTCTCTTTCTCCTCCTTCTCTTCCTCCATGTCCTCCTCCTTCTTCTCCTTCTCTTTCTTCCTCCTCCTCCTTCTCCTTCTCTTTCTCCTTGTTCTCCTCTTTCTTCTCATTCTGTCATTTTTGTTTTCCTCCTCCTTCATTCTTATTTTAGTCCTAGTTATCCTACTTATTTTTTTTATCCTCCTCATTCTTCTCCCCCTGCTCTTCCTCCTTGTCCTCCTTCTCATCCTCCTCGTTTTCCACCTTCTCCTTCTCTTCCTCATTATTCTCTTTCTCTTTCTCCTCTTTCTCTTCCTCCATGTCCTCCTCCTTCTCCTTCTCTTCCTCAGTATTCTCTTTCTCCTTCTCCTCTTTCCCTTCCTCCACATCCTCCGCCTCCTTCTTCTCTTCTCTTCCTCCATGTCCTCCTTCTCCTTCTTCTTGTCCTCCTTCTCATCCTCCTCATTCTCCTCCTCCTCTTCCTCATTATTCTCTTTCTCCTTCTCTTCCTCCATGTCCTCCTCTTTCTCCTCTCTTCCTCCAAGTCCTCCTCCTTCTTCTCCTACTCCTTCTCCTCCAAGTCCTCCCCCCTCTCCTTTCCTCATTCTTATTCTCCTCCTCCTCTTCTTCCCTTTCCTCCTTCTTCGCGTTCTTCTCCTTTTTCTTCTCCTCCTCCATCTAAGCAACCTTGAGGCTGGTTCCTTTGGTGCTTATGTGCCTGCTTATTTTGCGTTTTTTTTTTGAGTCGGCTCAGGTTTTGTGCGACTATAGTGACAGAACGGAAGGAGTAGCTAGGGTTTGATTGTATGTCTTTGTTTTAGTGCCTCCATGGTTAAAGGGTCACTCACGAGTAATCGTATTTAATAGCCCTAACTTGCAATCTGTTGTGCTTTGAAAGGTGAATTTCCAGCTCACCAGTGTAATGGACCTGTACACCACTAGTTTATCTCTGGCTGGCATCAGCCCACCTGATGATCGAGCGCTGGATGGATTGGACGTGACGCCAGTTCTCCTGAACAGCTCACACATTCTGCAAAACAGGTGGATGCATAATCCCGCACACGCTCTCACACATCTTACCTTCGTTTTGGCACCAAGATGCCGAAATGTATTTGTTAGCATTTCCACCCACTTGTGCTACGTGCGCTTTAACAGGCCAATCTTCTTTTACCGTGGCAACGAACTGATGGCGGTCAGGCTTGGGCAATACAAGGCCCACTTTTGGACCTGGACCAACTCGTTGGATGAGTTAAAGGAGGTGAGCTGACTGTGTGCCGGATGACATTTTGGTTTAACATTAGTGCAACCGTTTGGGTTGATCTCGAAACGTCAAACACCCCCCCGCCCCCCCGCCCAATCAAGCACTTTTGAGAAGAACCAAAACTGAAATTGTGAGTTGGTAGGCCCATTAATCCCACACCGGTGACCTCTTGACCTCACAAATGATGAATAGACAGAATTTCGCGCAAGCTCAAATCTTTTCGGACGAGTGGAAGCTGTTATAGCTGCAAAGGAGGACTGATCCGGTTTAATGGACATCTGTCCAAATACTTTTGGCCATATGGTGCAGCGCAATCAGTGTTGTGCGTTCTACAAATGCACCGACACATGGAACCCCTTCGCGGCTTTCTCTGCTGGTGTTGTGCCGAAAACGGCTCATCAGTCGACTGCTGTGTACATCGCAGCGTAATGAATATTAATGAGGAGCCCCCAAATCAGCAAACTTGCATCATTCATCAGCCAGTCGACTTGTTTGTTGCAGCTCCAGTGGAGAATTCCCTCCTCGCAATTTACATAGCAACATTTCCCGCTGTGGACTTTCTTTTTTTTTTTTTTTTTTTTTTTTTTTGCGATCACACCGATAAGCAGGGGAGGGGAAAAAAAAAAAGCTGGCAACGACAGCGTCCTGCCGCTTATATGTATCGGGGGGCGGGGGGGGGATATGAAATGTGATGTTTGAGAAGCAGTACCGTTTGGAACCTTTTCTCGAAATGTCCATCCGCGCTCCTCCCGCCTTTGCCGCGATTCAGTTTGCTTTATGCCCCATCGGTCGCTTAAATTGCTCTCTCCTTCGGGGCCGCTGAATCAATAGCAGCCTCTTTTATCATCTCATGTGAACTGAAGTGGAACTTCACAAATAATGGTGTCTGATTGCCTGCAAGTTGCTTATTGATTCGTGTGAGTACATGAGAGAGAGGGAGAGAGGGACAAGAGAAAGCTTTTGCATGTACTTTGGCTTTTCAATGAAAATGTATTTGCCTGAGCGCCCACAAAAGCCAATAGTTTTCGTACGGATATAGAATGCTTAAACTGTTCACACGACACATAATGCGCTTCATAAAGGCACTAAATGTAAATATAATACTTGAATCCGCTTTCTCCCCAGTCGTCTGATGAGCCCGCATTGGCGCAAATACGGCGGCTTTTCTTCTTTCACATAATCAAGATTTTCCCGCCTTTGTTTCAGCGCTTGTGCTACTTTGTTATGATTGAGCTTTGGGCCCGCGTCGTGAAAAATAAACAGAGGCGGTGTGTGCGTGTTTGTTTGTGTGTGTGAACACATTACAGGTTAATAGCCAGGAGAGGTATCACTCAAGGCTGTGTTCATGCAGCTCAGCCATGAGGAAAATGAGAAATTTCGCAAGCTTAAACGGCCCCCGTCAAACTCTCTCCAAGGCAGTGTGATGACGTTAATATTTCAAAATACTTTGTCATTACCGCAGGTCTTTTTTTTTTTTTTTTTTTTTTTTTATCTGTAACTTGTGCTCCTTTGAGTAGCTTTTTTTTTTTTTTTTTCTTAACTCGACAGCAAATTAGTATTCGGAAAGACAGACTGGGTTATTCCACTAGTGCCCCACGTAGTTTATTTTACTTGAAGAAAAAAAGCTGTTAGTTCAATTCTAAGCTCACAGAGGACATTTTCTTGTCTGGCCTTGTTTGGCCTCTAGCTAAAAAAAACAAACAAACTTGGAAACGTTCATTATTTCTGGCATCAAGAAGAGAATCTTCCGAGACTTTGGCATACCTTAATAAAGTTAGGATCCATAGCTAACGGATGAGCCTAAGCTTCCCCAGACTCGACTGTGCCATACGGTAAATACAATCGTACATGGAACTTATTGCAAAGCGGTATACACGCACACACACACACGCGTCTTTCCTAGCCGCTATTGAACACTAAATCAATGTTGTTGAAGAAGGAAATACAGAATGTCAAAGTCGGCTCTGTTCAGGGGGCTAACAGGTTCATGTGAAGAGACTCACCTCCCAGGCACATGCAGTAATGCAATCCTGCTGCACGTTTGTCACCGTGTCACTCATCTTTCCTGTGTCAGCTAAGTCAATGGTGACTACACTTTTAACTGTTTACATGTAGCCATCTTCCTTTGGCCGCCTCCTTTCGCTATACTTAATATTTTAATTAGGACCTGACCGATTAATCGGCCGGCTGTTGTACACAAGAATCTTAGTTTTTACAAACAAAGCATAGGTGAGCAATGCAAGTTGTGCTATCACTTTTAACATCACTAATTAAATTATTTTTCCTGCCGCTGGGTATTTGCGTTTCATTATTTATTTATTTTTAGTTCATGTTATTGTGATCTACACAAAAATATGTATTTTGTGTACAAATGGGAAAAGATAATCGAAAATCGCCATTCATTTCAAGCAGTTTAAAAAAAAAATATATATATATATAGCGGACCAAAAAGGATTTTGTTAGTTTTTATTAACAATATATTTACAGTTGACCCACACTATTCGCTGGGAATAGCATATAATTGACACCTACATACAAATGCATTGTGGGGGGATTATTTTATGCAATATACATATACATATTTTTAATTAACCTGTAATCTGTATTTTTTTTTTCTTTTCCAAAAATCGGCATCGGCCTCCAAAAATCCATATGAGTCTGGCCTTAATTTGAATTTGATTAAATGTTACAGTACAGCGGTTGACTTCCTACACTTGTATGATGGTTATGGACGTTAACATATGACTAAACATTGCACGTCCAGTGAATAAAGTTTTGCATGTGGCAATTTGACCCTGGAACACAGCACATGTGATGTTCACATGCCTTGTACCAAATATTCACTTCATTTTTTTTGTGTGCTAGATGCCCGCTGTGTCTCTGATGCCCCCGCAGCTGAGCGCTGCTTGAGTTTGAAATCATCCTCTTTTGGTCTTCATATCATTCATGTCCTCGGAGACACGAGTGCTCGCTCATGTGTCGAGTACAAGAAGCAGAGAGATACGCACATCAGGCCCCTTCTGTCTCCTCTGGGATGAGCTCTCTTTCTTTCTTTTCTGCATTTCTAAATTCTTGGCTTTCAAAGGCGGGAGCAGTCAGGATCAGACGAGCCTCTGCGGGGCAGCGGGTATCTATCGTTCTCCCTCGCGCTCTTCAATATGTATTTTGAGGTGTTCTGTCGGGCCATCTCAGAGGGGGGCAGCAACACTGCCTTACAGATGAAAGCTTTTTCAATTTTACTTACACTCACCAAAAAGTACATTTGTGTTTTTGAAGAAAGAGGCGGATCTCCGGGGGTTTCTGAAGGAGTGTGTGTATGTGACTCAATCATGATGCCCACCAAAGTGCAGCCAGAGAGATGAAGGAATCACAAAAAAAAGACGTTTTGGACAAAACATTTTGGATCGCTTTGAAAACTAACAGTAGCGGTGTGCGCATTTTTTTATTTTTATTTATTGTTGAATGAATAACTTTTACATGTTTTAAAGTTGATTAACAAGCAACACTTGCATCATGCTAGATTAACTGTTCCTTAAGCACTGTATTTTTAAAGCGGAAGTCAACCCCCCAAAAAATCTTTGCAATAATAGGTTCTATGCGCCTTCACTAGTCTGAACATATTATGATTAATATTGCGTTTCCGGAATATGAATTAAGCAGCAAAATCAACCATTTTTTTTAGCCATCTCAGGGGGCGGCCATTTTGTCACTTCTGTCGACTGAAAATGACATTGCAGTTGCTCAGGGCTCAGGTAACGACCAATCAGGGCTCACCTGTTTTCTGAAGCTGAGCCATGATTGATCCCTACCTGAGCCCTGAGCAACTGTCATGGCATTTACAGTCGACAGCAAGTGACAAAATGGCCGCCCCCTGAGATTGACAAAAACAGGTGGATTTGACTGCTTAACTGATATTCCACAAATGCAATATCAATCAGAATGCCGTGTTTCGACTAGTGGGCCTGCATGGAACATATCCTTGTCAAGAAAATCTTCGGGTTGACTTCCCCCTTTAAGTTGGTAGTCAGCATTTGATAAAGCAAATACGGCAACACAATCTTGTATCCATAATTATGGTTCAGACACATATGTCTCAACAAAATCTGTTCAAAAGTGAGGCATTCTTTTGGGCAACCATTATCTTTGAAAAGTCGATGAGCGTCACTTTCCCGAACAAGAACGATGATCCCCGCAGGAGTGTTCATCGCTTGAATATAGCTCAGCTTCCCATAGCTGACGTCATGTTGTTTTTTTTCAGACCCCAAACTATAGTTGAGACTATATCAGCAGCACCACTGCTGTTTGCAGCCAAGTAGTGTGTTAATCAACAATAAAGTGAACTCATTCAACACAATTGTTAATCAAACAACTATGATTCCCCTTCTTACTTTGTACGATTTAGACGTCAGTGTGCAACTTGTTTTGGTGACAAGATTTCAAAAGACAATAAACAATAACCCAAAGCACACGTCCAAATCAACAATAGAGTACGGACCTGAAAGCGATCGCACGTACGTTATTGTTTGTAAGGTCATGAGGGCTGTAAACAGGAGATGCCCTTGTACTCCAACCGATGTCGACCATTTTTGCAAAGACTCAAATACTCAAAAATAGTCAGACTGTAATAAATGCCAAAAGTGCTGCAACACAGTTTTAATGTGAGGGTGTGCATATTTATGCAATCATGTTATTCTATGTTGTTGTTGTTTTTTTAACATTTTTATCAATTGAGTATTACAGATTCTAAGTCACATAAAAATGGAAAAACATTTTTTTTTGTATCAACAACCTGACCTTTGAATGGGGTGGCTAGACTTTTTATACCCACTGTATATTGAATATGAATTTGTGGAATTGTAGTTTTAAGACATCAAAGGGGCAAATTATATTTATGGAATTTCATATGAATGTTTGTGGGTGGTGTAATTACGCTATTGTACTTGTACCTTCTTTTGACAATCATCTGTCGGGCATCCTTGAAAGTCACTATAACTTGTGGTTCGAATTAAGAACAAAAATGGAAAAGGCTAAGGCTTTAATACAGGGATAAGGAACACCGTCAAGTGGTGGATTGGATTCAAATTCAAAAATGATTTATTCCTTAATTTAGTTGGGACTAAAACTGACACTGATCTCTTTCAGGGTGTGAACTTCTGTCCAGGTCAGGAGGTCCCGGGTGTGACCACGCATGAGCAAAAGGAGCACACACTGCAGCCTCTCATTTTCCACCTGGGTCGAGATCCCGGGGAGAAGTTCCCTATCAGGTCAGTTGCTTGAAAAGTCCAATTGTATCTTGTTGTGTGGGAGATCAACTAAACAAAGAAACATGAGAAAAAGGAGTGCCGGGCGAAGGATGTGAGACCGTTTTCCTGCTACTGGCGCAGAATGGTGATGAGATCAAAGTGGATTTAGACGTGAGAAGGCGGGCGGGCGATTGATCTGCTCAACCCGAGTGCGCCTGATTGCACTCTTGTCTTTGTGATTGCAAACAGCCCTCTTAAAGATTACTGTGTCACGCCACTGCAGGTTAATATTGCAAGATAAATTGTTCGGCTCTAAATTCAGGGAGAGTGCTGTTTAATAAGCTTTGGTGTATTTTAGCCACAGCTCCGAGGATGAGCTAAGGCTACTGAATGAGAGAGTAAATATACTATACATATTAGCCATGTACTGAAAAGCAACACAAATCTGAAAGTGGAAGTCAACCCCCAAAAAAGACTTTGCAATATATCACAGTTGTTCAGACCGCAGGTAAGGACCAATCACAGCTCACCTGTTTTCTGAAGCTCAGTCATGATCGGTCGTTACTTGACCTGAGCAACTGTGATGTCATTTTCAGTCAACAAAAGTGACAAAATGGCCGCCACCTGAGATGGACAAAAACGGGTGGATTTTACTGCTTAAAGTGGAAAGCAACCCAAACATTTTTTTTTTCAAGAATATGTTCCTAGCAGGCACACTAGTTGAAAAACTGCATTCTGATTAATATCGCGCCTGTAGAATATGAGTTAAGCAGCAAAATCCACCCCTTTTTAGCCATCTCAGGGGGGCGGCCATTTTGTCACTTCTGTCGACTGAAAATGACATCACAACTACTCAGGGCTCAGGTAACGACCAATCACGGCTCGGCTTCAGAAAACCGGTGAGCTGTGATTGGTCGTTACCTGAGCCCTGAGTAGTTGTGATGTCATTTTCAGTCAACAAAAGTGACAAAATGGCCGCCACCTGAGATGGCTAAAAACTAGTGAATTGACTCTTATTCCACAAACGCAATATTTATCAGAATGCCTTGTTTCAACTAGTGGCCTTGCATAGAACATATTCTTGAAAAAAAATATGTTTTGGTTGATTTTCTCTTTAAATCATATTCCATAATCACAAAATTAGACTGCCCGAAGACTGCTGGGATAGGCTCCAGCACTCCCTGCGACCCTTGTGAGGATAAGCGGTAAAGATAACGAATGAATGGAACTGAACCAAAGTGATGTAGGTCAGCTGTCTTACTCAACCTGAAATTTTGAGAAATTTTTCCAAATCAGTTTTTTTCTTCCCTTTGCACGTCCCGCAGCTGTAGAAATACTTCTACTAATGCTTCCATCCATGTGTTGCACACATGAATAGCACCCTGTCGTCCCTCTGGAATTTTACAATATAGAATATAAAATTCCAATACGTAGTCAGCATGTGTTATCCGACTTTGCTAGTGGCTTGTTTTTTTTTTTTCCGTCTTTCTCTCCGCTCTGAAGTGAGATTGGATGTTAAAATGTTCATTTTTTGTCTTGGCACCATCGACTTGAAAAACAAAACAAGAAGCTAAACTAATCAATGTGCAGCCATGTGTACTTAAAATACAGGCACAATTTCCAGGATGTAAGGTCACGTGTCCATTTTCCATCCTCCTACCAGTTTCCTTAGAGTTTCTGCCACTTCCTTTCACAGTGGCTGTTCCTCTGCATCCACTGGGAGCATTCTGCTCCATCCTTTTTAAGTGAGCGTGTGTGTGTACATACATGCGTGTGCTCCTCGCTCCCGCAGCTGGACCGACTGCCGGGCCGCCATTAATCTCTGCCTGCACCTAAAGAGCCACTTAAGATGATGCAGCGCCTGTCTGCACACATGCCTTCACTTGTGTTGTGCTCCGGACAGTCCAAAACATGCGTCCTGTCAACTTAGAATCACACAATTCAGAAATTGACTTCCTTCAGTTCTCAAGTGATACCAATGCAATGTTGAGGGCCGTCCGGCATTAGGGGCAGATCCCAACTAGGCCAAGCTTTGCCAATCCGTACATCCCGCACCTCTCTAGGCGCGTTCAGAGCCTTTTCCTGCCTGCAACCGAATGACCCGAGGCCTCAAGGTTAACACATCCAGAGCGCGCTCCCAAGCTCCGACGCTGCGGGCAGACGCACTCCGTCTGGCCTCATCTGCTACCTACCACCAAGCTCCTGTGTCCCCAATCAATAGTCCTCACCCAAGTGATCTATTTTCACTTGGGGGGGGGGGGGGGTGAGTCAAGGTAGGGGGTTGTTAGAGGGAGGGCTTAGGCAGGACACATGCGTTTGATTGTCTCCTCAATTCCCCCTCCGTCTGCCACAGTGTTCTTCATTGTGTGTGTGTGTTCCAGAAATAGTGTTATGAATCAGTAATCGGCATGGCGACACACCTGAGCAATGCCCCTGCCCCCTCTTGGGTGCCATAAATTATAAATCAAAAGAGTCCATTTGCATACAGCCTGCTTATTATTCCGCACTTTGCCTGTGCACCAGTAAGCTAAGGGTTATAGTCATGCTAATGAGCCGCGCTGACGGTGGCTTTTCATTATTTGTTTGCACAAGAGACACAAACAAATGATATAATTAGATTTGGATGCCGCGCTTTGCTCCAATACGATTAGCCCGCACGCGCGGCCGCGACAATGGCAAACTTTGGAGTTTTGCGCGAGTTGCTTTGCAGGCGCCACGCTTGGCTAGCACACTCGCTCGCGTTCTATGAAGTCGCTCCACCGCTTATCGCAAAAAAAAAATAAATGAATCACCAGCACAGATAGCGTGGGGGGGAGGGCGCTTCCGGGGGTTCGGACGAATATCCCCCTTTGCCGATGGGAATCGCGAGCAGCAGAATTTGTGATATCAGATAACCGCGGCGAATTTCGTCCGCTTTTTAACCGAGAGCCGTAATCACGTCCCCCTTCCCCGGCGAGGGTCGCGGTCGTTAGCTGATGACCAACGTGGAGTGAGAGCGAGAGAGACTAATTGCAGTCGGCGCGATACCACTCGTCTAATTGTGCAGCAAAGTCAAAGCCGAGAGGATGGCGGGCGGAAAAGGGAGCAGGTGCCGGCCGATGGAGTGAAGCCTTGCCGCCCTGTGGGAGACCCGGCTAGGGGGGGGGGGGGGGGGGGGCGTTGGTGTGAGCTGGACAGGGCCTGGGGTTATTACTCTAATTGACACTTCACCTCACACGCATGCGCACGCTCCCTGGGGGCCAATCAGAAGGCAGGGCTTGTCGCGAGGGGAGGACGGAGGCCTGGCACAGGTGCTGCCGGCGAGTGTATCAGGGGTGTAATTGCACCGCTGATATTTGTCTATCAGTGTGTCACGCCACCAGAAGCCCCACTCCCCCAACACACACACACAGCACAGCACAGACCATTAACCCTACAGGTCCTATTGAGAGCGGCGTTCCTTTGAAAGCCTTCAGGGGCTCTGTGTTTTACACACTGAATATAATAATGCACAGAGGTGTGGGGCCCACTGGTGTCCAACAGCAGTAATTGAGAGAGGGGCGGGGCTAGGGGGGTAGTTCCATAGTCACCCGCTGAGTGGGCTTTCCCACGGGGTGCCGGCGTTTGTGTTTTTGTGCTTGAAAGCTACAGTGGGGGGGGGGGGGGCTCTCTGATATAATGAGTTAAGCTCGGCCGTCACAGCAGTGTTTCATCACGGCGCACACGAGGGCCAGTGTTTCACTCGCAACACTCCTTCACAAAGCCACGACAAACCGGGGGGATTATGCTCTGTGTGCGTGTGCCTTTTGAATTCCTTGTAAGCAAGTTGCAAACAAGTCTTTGCGTAGTCAATTAGCTGTCTGCAAACACGCATCGGCCTTCAAATGTAAAAAGGCTTAATAAAAGCTCTATTGGTTTTTTTTTTTCTTCTTTGGGTTAGAGCTGATAAATAAATGTCGCGAATGAAAGCTGTATGCAAATAAAACGAGGTGGTTGTTAATTTCGGTGCCCTGTGTTTCGCCAGTGTTTTGACAAAGGAGTACCACGATGTACTCAGCCGCATCTCGCCAGTTGCGGCTCAGCATAAGAAGACGCTGGTTGCAGGCATGCCCCAACTCAACATGTGCGACGCTGCAGTCATGGTAAGTTGGGCTGTGCTGTGATTATGCACCGTAATCAATACTAAGGCATGTAACAGAGAACAAGTGCAACCGATCCTTTGTAATCTTTTGTACAGCATTTCAAAGACGCTGTTGGGAAAATTTTAAATTGCCCTTGTATGCCTACCAACTCAATAGTCTGTAGAACAGAATACACAAAACAGAATACAGCAATAGCAAAACTGGAAAATAAATGATACATAGGTTTTATGGAGGGCAAATGAAAAATAATACACATTTGAATTTTAATTCATAACGAACTTATATTATTAAAATCACTACAGTGATTGTGGACTTTTGGCTTGTGGCTCTTTTTTTTGTTCTTGAAGCTCTCAAGAGTGTGAACAGACGATTTTTATGTGACATACTACTGCCCCCTTGTGACAAATTAATTAAATGCAAGTGCAGCGAAAATGTGGGTGACCTGCAATCAATTCATTCTATACTTGTGTTAATGAACTCTGCTCAAGCATTCAAATATAATGCCAACGCACAAAGACATAAATCAAAAACCCAATATGAACAGCATTTACCGTGCATATGTCACAGAAGTGCTAGTCTGGAAGATAGTGACAGCATTGCTATCCACATATACAAAACACAAAAGATGTTTTATTGCTTCAACGTGACTGGTGCGTTTCAGAACTGGGCCCCAGCCGGTTGTGAGAAGTTAGGAAAGTGTCTCAAAGTGCCCGAGTCGTCTCCGTGGAAGTGCGAGTGGCCGCACTGAGGAAGCAGGAAGCCAATCCTGACCATGTGCCTTAACTGCAGATGAGAAAACAACTTTTGTAATTGTTCAGTGTTTACTATTTAAGTGTGCTCATTTGCTGAAATGTGAAAGTCAAATGTAGTGTTGTCTTCCATGAATTTAGAATGCTCAAAAAAGAACAAAAGAACAAAAACGATTTTAAGAGCTGAATTCTGGCTTCCAACTCTGAGGTCAGTAATTTGTAAATATCTCAAAGGTCAAACCAAAGCATGTCCCCTCTCAGCCCTTTACAAGTCATTTATTTACTAATCAATCCTCAAGGATTAAAAGTGGTCTTTCCACATTTTTTTCTATTATTTTCTATTTCTATAAATTTGCTTCAGTGCAAAAAAAATCTACAGATTTTTAAACCCAGAGCGCAAGATTGTTACCGTTCTTTCTTACTACTATTCAGTGATCTTTCATGCAACAGTCTGCTGAATTTTTCCATTTTTAATATTTTTTTCTAATGCACAAAGGTTTGACAAACATATTGATTAAGATTAGTCAATAGTATTAATTGTACATTGTTAATGTAATTATTTCTATAAAATATCTGTTTTAAATGCAGTTGGAATGTTTCGTGGATTTTTGTACACGCATGCACAAGAAACACCATTCAAGTATTGAGATATAAATGTGTTTGTTGAATTTGCTTCTTGCCTTCATCATGTTGTACAGATGCATCTTAATAATTTGGACTATTGTGGGAAACAAAATTCATTCCAGTTTATCAATTCAAAAAATAAAACTTACATAGATTCATTACATAGAGGGAAATATTTTATGGTTTGATTTATTTTATTTTATTTGTTAACTTGCAGACAATGAAAAATAATCAAAATAGAAATGAGCAATTGTCCTTCAAACTGTATGCTCCTGTGTTTAATGGATCCATAAAACATGAGTTTCACTTATTGAATAGAACAGAAAAATATTACGGTAGTCTCCGAAGTTCAATTTGTTGAGATGCATCTGCATGTCCGTGGTCATTTCCTTAATTGGCTCAAATGAAATTGCAGCTGATTTGAAGAAAGAGCTGCGCTTTATAAATGAGCCCCCGCCATCATGACAGAGGATTAAACTGTGACAACACCAATAACCAGTTACAAACGATACTTTTCTAAAAATGTGGCATTTTAGCATCTGATCCACTTGGAGATAGTTTTAAAATTTCTCAGTGTAGAGTGTTGAGTGCTGATGAACCTTATAAACCATCTTAAACGCTTAGTTTGCAGAGAGGTTTTAAATATAACATGCATGACTAAAAAAAAACGGTGGAAGGGTCAGATGACTACTTCCTCTTTATCCTCAACCATGTGCAAGTCAATCTCAACCTAACCAATGGGCCAGGACAAGTGAAAGTATGTTCTTGTCTCGTTTTCCTGAACACTTACTGTATGGGTCAAATTTGACAGCATGATATGCTAAATCTCATGTTCGCTCTGAAGTTAGATGAATTTTCCTAAACTAACCCAAAAGACTGTTCTGGTCGCTCCCTGAGGTGGACAAAAACAGGTGGGTTTTGCTGTTTAATTTGTATTCCACAAACACAATATTAATCAAAATATCAAGGTTAGACTAGTGGGGCTGCATAGAACATAATATTGTAAAGCATTTCTGGGAGTTGACTTAATCTTTAAGGATTATTTTTTTCATTTATTAAACCAAGTCAGCCTATTCATGCATTTGAAAAAGAACTATAGTTAGGAATTTGATACAGACAGTTAATATTCTTGGCCCAGATCAGAATATACCTGGAGCGTTCAACTTTCTAATTGCATCACTACAACCACAATAATAAACATTGTTAAATTAACGCTACAAATTAATAGTTTATCTTGGAAACGCTCTTGTAATTGATCTCAAAACATTGTACCTTCCGGCTAGTCAGTGTCTACAAGTATACACACCCAGATGAGCATATATTCTGAGCTACCATTCTCCAGCTGCACATATTTGGTTTCCTGTTGAGTGGGCTGCTACACTATGGACTGTTAGCCATGCACTTTTCCAGAAGAGCACCTTCACCAAGCCAAAATGTAAAAACAGACTCCAGAGAAAGAATGGAAATATACTAGAAAGAAGGTACAGGAAAAATACATATCGCACTATAGTGTGCTTACTTTTAATTGTTATTTTATCTAATAGAAATGTTGTTCTACAGATACATAGATGTGTTCTACTTTCATCGAAAAATACATACTATTAATACTATCTGAAAAGCCACGCCTCTCCTAAGTTATCCGGCATCAATACTAAACATTCCCATCCTAGGATGGCTATGCGTGTGCGTGTGTGTGCGCGCGCGTGCGTGAGTATTGTGGGGGGGTTGTCCCCCCACCCGCCTCACATCTGGTCAAACAGATGTTGCTTCCGCGCTGTCATTGTTTCCGCTTCCACCTCAGAGGAGCCTCGTCCATTGCTTTTTTTGTGCGAACCTCATCGCAACCGAAGCTCGTCTTCACTACTTTTAGCCTTTCTCTTCCCTCTCCGTGTTAGCTTGTGTCCGCCATGGGAGACATAGAAGCTCCCGACTCGAGACAACCGAGCCGCAGCGTTCTGCAGTCGGTCCTCCCCAGCAGAGAGTTCGCCTCCTCTAGGAAAGGAATGCTGCTCATCGCTGAAGTGGTAGGAAAGTTTTCTTAACATTTCCAGGAGATGTGTCCATCGCCACGCGGTTTAACGCAACTACAACTCAACTTTTAACGTGTCTATTTCAATGTAGGTCAGTCAGTGGGGGTTTTCCTTTAGTGACGGTAAGACCAGACACTTTTTATTCGCATCTTTCAAACCTTTGCTAAATGCTTCTTTGGTGCGCCGAAGATTTTCATTGGTCAATATGCCAAAACACAACAGTGACTCCAACTCGCCATTGTGCTCCCTGCTGAATTTTATCAGACTGAAGGATGCTTTCAGTATTGCGTCACTCTTTCCTGATTCATCTCTAAAACAAAACACTTGGCATCAAAGTAACCTTAAAAAAAGACACACTCCGCTATCTGAATTAGGACCATCTTTATTGGCAAAGTGTGTTAAAACTTTCAAGGAACTTGTTGGTCGCACTCCAGTGCTCGGCATCATGAAACACTAAGAACAAAAGCATTGAGAAATCGCCACCATCACAAGGAATGAAGTTGGTCCCACCTTTGCACTTGAAAGACTTGCACATTCTCAGAATTCTTTCTCCATGATTACAGAGATCATTTGTGAGGTCAGAAGTCAATGATGATGCACAAGGCGGGGGGGGGGGGGGTTGGGCTGGATCAGCCATCTCTAGGTATGATACTGTATATCCCAAATCATCGAACCATGGCATAATTCATCATTTGCATGTTGGACAACTCCAGGTGCATGGCGAGCAATGCCAATTGTGTCCTCGGCTATGACATACTCAGTTTCCAGTTTATGATGGACGAATGGATGAATGAAGTAATGTCACTTGTACTTTTAATGCAAGCTAGTCTTTCAACATTGCGCAATACCACGTCCACATAGTCTGTACTTAAACCCAGAGCACACATGCAACATCAGCAGTATCATGTGCTTGTGGAAAGGAAGGGCCTTTTTTTTTTCTTTTTTTTTTTTTTTTTTTGCTGTAATCACACTGGTGTCATGTGACTTTCAGCTAATGTTGAGCCATGGTCACAGAGCGGTCATTCTCTTCCTCACAGTCACACACTTCCATTCCACAACGTGTAGCCTGGGGCAGCGTGCTCACTGAGTGCATGACCCGACATCCACAACCGAGTCTCTTGCACCCAGCGCTCTGCCAGGACACTTTGGGTGTTGGGGAGTAGGAAACATGGGATGGAAACTAACTCCAAAATGTAACTGATTAACTCCAGTCCATGCGCTTGACAAATTGTTTAGGTTGTTCGAACAGAAGAGACCGGACAGAACTATGAGATGTAATGTCCAAGATGAAACTACCAATCAACTTAAAAAACATTTATTTACACTCTACGGCTGCGTCAATGGAAGTCATTATTTTAGATCTTGCCTGAATAAATCACGGCATTCTGATTAATATTTCGTTTGTGGAATATGACAAATCCACCCGTTTTTAGCTAGCTCACAGGTCGGCCATTTTGTCACTTCTGTCAACTGAAGGTGACATCGAAGTTGCTCAGGGCCCATTTAACAACCAATCATGGCTCAGTTTCAGAAAACAGGTGAGCCGTGATTGGTCGTTAAATGAGCCCTGAGCAACTTCGATGTCATCTTTAGTCGACAGAAGTGACAAAATGGCCGCCCCCGGAGATGGCTAAAAGTGGTTGCGTTTTGCTGCTTAACATATAGCCTATTTCACAAACGCAATATTAATCACAATTCCGTATTTCAATTAGTGGACCTGCATAGAACATATTCTGGGGGGAAAAAAATGTTTGGATTGACTGCCTTTAACTCCTTGCGGCACCTATATTTGAATGGCTTCCAACTGTATTGCATGGCATGCAGTATAAAAATCTGAAAAACGTGCACCATAAAGCGAGCACCTCATCTTACAATGCATATTAGTCGGACTCCTAGCCTGCTAAATGCGCATTATTATTCCGCCTGTATCAAACAACTACTCCTGCAGTGCATAACAATTTAGTTGAAAATAAAATGATGTTAGAAACAGTCCTTTTTTGGTGTGAACATGGAACGGGAGAACTCTATTTGGCCCATTATGTTTGTGACTCATCGTTGCGCTCACAGCTAGTTTTACAACCTTTTAGTACCTGCTCACTCATTCCATACCTTTTAAGTACAATCTGTTTGTCCATTATCATGATGTAAGAGTGCATTTTGCTCAGAGAAGTGTATGTAATTTATACAACAAAAACATCAACTTGTCCTCAAGTGACAAGTCAAGTGTTTTATCCAGAGTACTTTAAAAGGGGAAGTCAACAACCCAAATTTTCTTTACAAGAATATGTTCTATGTACTAGTCTAAACATAGAATTCTGATTGATATTGTGTTTGTGGAATATGAGTTAAGCAGTAAAATCCACCCGTTTTTGTCCAATCTCAGGGGGGCGGCCATTTTGTCACTTGCTGTCGACTGAAAATGACATTACATGCCTCAGCTTCAGAAAACAGTTGAACCATGATTGGTTGTTACCTGAACGCTGAGCAACTGTGATGTCATTTTCAGTTTACAGAAGTGACAAAATGGCCTGACATGGCGAAAAACAGGTGGATTTTGCTGCTTAAAGAGGAAAACAACCAAACATGTTTTTTTTCAAGAATATGTACTCAGCATTCCAACTAGTTGAATTCACGGCATTCTGATGAATATTGTGTTTGTGGAATATGAGTTAAACAATCACAGCTCAGCTTCAGAAAACAGCTCAGCCGTGATTGGTTGTTACCTGAGCAGTCGCGATGTCATTTTCAGTCGACAGAATTGACAAAATGGCCGCCCACAGAGATGGCTAAAAACGGGTGGATTTTGTTGCTTAACTCATATTCCACAAACGCAATATTAATCAGAATGCCGTGTTTCAACTAGTGGGCCTGCTGGGAACATATTCTTGAAAAAAACATGTTTGGTTTGATTTCCACTTTAGGTGCCTTGTTAGCATTAGCGATTACTTGTTGCACCAGAATGCGGTATTAGCAGCATTGCCACAGTTACCTTGAAAAAGTAACTCAGTTACTTTGCGGATTGCTTAATTTTAAAAGTAACTTAGTTATATTACTGATTCCTTGAATTAAAAAGTTTTTAAAATGAGTCATCGAGGATTTTTAGCACAAATGGGCCAATGTTTCGCGACACATTCACGATAATGGACAATTTAGTCTTCAGTTAACCTAACATATTTTTGGACTGCTGCAAGCATAGTGAGAACAAACTCAACACATCTGACATTTTTTTTACCCGGACCTCAAAGGCAGACAACATGCCAACCACCATGCTGCCGTAACAAAAAAAAAAATGTACGCTATACGCATTCATTAATACAAATACTGAATGCCTCTTTTCCACTAATTCACAGTGTTCTCTGTGTTGTTACATTTGACTCCATCACAGAATGTCTGCCAATGTGTATTTTGTTTGTCATTTTGCCTTGAGAGATGTACTACATGTCTGTTCAGCAGAGGGGCTTTTATGTTTTGCGTTTGGACAAGTGAGTGTTTGTGCCCGGGAGTGACAGCAGGAGAGATTTAGTGTAAGAGTGAATAAACATTGTCTGTTCGCAGCTGCTGTATCTCCTTACAGGAAGTAGGCCTGGAGCCGTGGGTGGATAAGGTCCACTCTTGGGGAAGCGCCTTTGCTACGAAAGGGGGCGCTTAGAAACAATCAAGCCTGCGTGTACTCAGCCCAAGTAATGTTGTGAATTACTACTAGCCATCAACCGGATCTGCTTGCCAGATGTCTCCTTGTGTACTGTACATATGGACCTTGGCGTTCCGATAGATGGTATAAACTGAGTGTTGATGAAAGAAAAAGAGACAAAACAAGGTGGTGGAAGCCTAAAAGATAGCGATCCATGTCAGGAAATAAACAGACTCTATGTGGGAAGTGACACACTTCATAAATAAACAAACCTCCGAAGGGGAGAAGTTTAGAAGAAAAAAAAATCGACAGATGAGGCTGAGATTTATCCACTCAGAGAGGGATTTTTGTTTCTGAAAGCGTGCGTGAACATCTCCGTATGACCGCAGGCGCTGTCCTTCGTCGACTTTGTGTGCTTCGCCGCGTCCACGGCGGCCGCCTTCGTGACAGTCCCGCTGCTGGAGTTCCTGGCTGCTCTCTTCCTGCTCTTCGCCTACTCGACTAAATTCAACGAGAGGTTTAAAGGCTTCCTATGGCCTCTTATGGTAAAAGGAACGAGCCGCTTCATAGTTACATGCTCATACACGAAAGTGGCATTGTGGTGTGTGCTTTCCCTGCTAATACGTGTGTTTCCTCTTTTCCCCATTCAAGGATTTTATGAGATGCGTGACTGCTGCCATCATCTTTTTCATCATTTCCATAATTGCAGTATCCAAATATGTGGACGGTTCCTCCAAAGCCGCCGGGGTAAATTTGACAGCTGACCGCTTCTGCCATTCAGCGTCATTAAGTTATCTTTCCCCACACCTGTTTTTTTGTTGTTTTTTTTCTATTGCAATTTGCAAGTCTTTCATTTGACCTGCAGTTTCTTCTCACAGGTTTTTGGCTTCATCGCTACCATTGCATTTGCTTTAGATTTTTATCTCATTTTTAACGAGCTCGCCAATTTCCTGAAGCAGGGTGGAGAGACCACTGAGGAGCCTTCCAGACAGCAAGGTAACGGTCCACAAACACCATCATCCCAAATTCGTCCGTCAAAAATGATACTGCCGCATGGGAATACGCTTTTATTTGTAGAGCGCTCATCAAAATGGTAGCTTCCTATTTTATGAGGCCTTAGCATGTTGCCTTAACTGTGTCAAAGAAAACAAAAACGTACATCTGGGTTCAGTTCCAAAGTTTACCTCAAAATTGAAACAATGTGACAAAAAAATTAGAATAAAATGAGGTGTCTAAAGAGAAAGAAAAAAAAAAACTCACCAGATTACCATACTCACGTCGATCCTTGTGCCATAAAGACAGTTTATAATTATTATAAACAGTTTAATCTGAAGAAATGTAAATACCGCAGACCCTTTTTGTCAGAATCAACATAAATCCCCTTTTAACATGTAAACTTAATTTACTATGCAAATAATTGTATTTCGAACCCTAAAAATACTCAAAGATGCTTTAGAGAGACATTAAAAACAAAAAAACAAAAATCTTCAATTTGAGTACATATATCTCTGGCACACAAAATGTCTGTAAGACATCTGATTTCAATTTGCTGAGTGTCACAGATGAACTTGCATGTTTGGGATCATGAGCAGAACATTTTCTTCAAGAAGCTTTACAATTTTCCAGCTCTTTGACAGTCCATAAAACATTCTTCAATTTTTGAAAATCGGCTCTGTCGTTTTTGGCAAATTCCAGCCTTGACTTCTTGCGAATAAATTCTACGCATATTCCAGTGCAGTAGCTGTACTTTAGTTCATGTTTATGACTTTCACTCCTGTCTATTAGCGGGGTTGCTGAGATTGACTTTCCAACTTCTCTCATTTTCACCAAAGCTAGTTTCTCACCCGTAGACAGCTCTCTGGTTTTCATTTTGGTTACACCTCTAACTCGTGTGAATACAGTCTAGTATTTCTTATTTACAAATTGTTACACAAGTCCACACGGGGATGTGCCAATCGTCCTGATGGAGATGTTTTTCTGTTCCAGATGAATTTTCAGACTCTGATTCGGACTGAGATTGTTCTGTCCTGCAAGTGACCGATTCCAACAATTTGGATGCTCTACCGCAGGAGACAAGGCCTCAGCTGCAGCGCGACACCTCGCAAGGGTACATTCGTACTGTGGATAAGAGGAAGTTGCTGAACTTTCACAATTGGGATATTTCGGCGTGGTAAACGTGGTACTGAGATGAACCTGTCCGAATTCATCTGTTGTTTCGTACACCAAAGAGTAGAGATGCATTAAAGTGTAGAGTATAGTGCTAAATGGCGTTTTAAGCATTTGAAGTTACCAGTTGTTCTATTCTATTAAAAGCATCGTTATATCTGCATTTTTTTCCCCAAATTTGTATCATAGCAATAAGAATGGCTTTTCTTTTTTTTTTTTTTAAATGAACTCTTAATTTGTAAAAGAAACACTACAATGTTTGTCTAAACTGAATTTGTAAGAAAGTGGAAATCAACCCAAACATGTTTTTTTTCAAGAATATGTTCCCAGCAGGCCCACTAGTTGAAACACGGCATTCTGATTAATATTGTGTTTGGGGAATATGAGTTAAGCAGCAAAATCCACCCCTTTTTAGCCATCTCAGGGGGCGGGCATTTTGTCACTTCTGTCGACTGAAAATGACATCATAACTACTCAGGGCTCAGATAACGACCAATCATGGCTCAGCTTCAGAAAGCAGGTCAACCGTGATTGGTCGTTACCTGAGCCCTGAGTAGCTGTGATGTCATTTTCAGTCGACAGACGTGACAAAATGGCCGCCCCTGAGATGTCTAAAAACGGGTGGATTAACTCTTAATCCACAAACGCAATATTTATCAGAATGCCTTCTTTCAACTAGTAGGCTTGAATAGAGCATATTCTTGAAAAAATATGTATGAAGTATGAAGCTGTGGTCAATGAAGAAGTGGATTTTAAAATGTGAGTTCAACCAAATGACTATGTACAAATGTGATTCAGGTTGGCTGGTTTCAACCATTTATGATTAACTTTACAAGGGTGTATTTTGGATTTGTTGCATCAACACCGTTGGTGTCACTTTCTCTGGTTGTTGTGCTTTGCTGTTTCTGTCTCGAAATGTCACATTTGAGTGTGTGTGAATGTGAATTAATCTACTGTATGTGATTCTTTCAATATGTTTACATATTGGATAACAGTAAAGTGCAGCCACTTATTAGTGTTTTACAATTGCCAGTGCCATGTGTTGCTCTATTTTTTTGTACTGTGTGTGTGTCCTCCCTTTTACCACTACTACTACTGAGGAATAAGAGGCACAAAAACGCCACGGTGAATATATTCATAACAACACTCGACAACAGAAATTGCCACTTGTGGCCTTTTGGTCATGCTAAATTTATTTGTGGAATGTAAATTGTGAAATATTAGTAAATGTATGTGATGATCATTTGAAACGTGTACTTCCAAGTTCCAACCAATACACTGCAGTGCCTTTGATTGGAAATGTTTTCCATGACTTGATACTGTGGCTTCAGAGTTAAAAGAATGCAAAGATCTTCTTAACTGCATGGCCATCTCTATTGTATTTTATCACTCAATGTCTTGCGGCAACCAACTGTTATTTTTTTAAATAATAATAATAAAAAATAAAAAAACACACTAAAAGTTGCTTTGTTTTCATTGATCTGTCACATTGTGCACTACTCTTTTTTTACTTCTTTTTTTTTGGGCTTGGAAAATCGTCCAACTGACTCTACACACTGAGTACAAAGAAGTCGTCATTGTGATGCCATCTACTTAGTGTGCCATTTTACTTCACTTCAGTGGGTTCTTCACTGGGTTTCAGATAAGTGCACTTGTTTTTTCTTGGAGAGATCTGTGAAGCGCTTCAGAACTTGTTTCCATCTTCGTTTTATACACAGGTCATAGAACAGTAACATCCCATTTGAAAATGGCGCGTTCAGTTGCATAGGGAGGTTAAGTGACATTCCGGGACCTTGTAAAATTTTAATGTGGGTGTCAGATGAGGTCAGAATCTGCTGAAAATGTTGCTTCTTTGATTAACAAATCAGTTCCATTGATGAAATGTCGTGGCAGAAGAATCCATTTAGATGATGACGTCTCCACGTTTTAGGTGTTCCCTAATCAGGTTCCACAAAAAAAAACAAAAAAAACGAGCAACTGCATAACAGCTGTTACTGTGTTTGAGGTCTGCAGTGATTGTGACAGCAGTTCCTTCTTATACAAGTTTGGACTCGTTTGCCTGGGGGCTTTTTGACTTGGTCACTGAATTTTCTTTACCTTTAACCTTTACAGGCAGGGATTCACTTCATTTTAAAAGGACTTACAAACGCTTTAGAAGTCATCAAAACCGCTCATTTTGGTCAATAGGCGCAAGAAAGGCTAAAAAAAAAAAAAAAAAGCCAGAAAACAGGTGAGACGTGACAGTTCGCAAGCTGAGCCCGTGGGCACTTTGATGTCAATTTCAGTCAACAGCAGGTGACAGTATAGGATAAAATGGCAACCTCTGGAGAAATGGGTGGATTTTCCTGCTCAATTCTTATTCGACAAACGCAATATTAATCAGAGTACCACGTTTAGACTAGTTAGGGCACATAGAACCTACTGCAAAGAACATTTTTGGCTGAATTCGCTCTGATACAGTCGGTTTCCACTTTAATTTCTACTAAAGTCACTTAATTTGGGATAAGAGTGTAGTCGATGCACGTGATGCGAATAATGTTATATCATATATCAGTGGTGATGAGTAGTGTGGGTCAACAAGTTTGTGGTGATATCAAAAACTAGATGCCAAATAAACCTTTTGGCCACATATTAATCCATGACTAAGAAAACAGGGACAATTGCCATAGCTATTTCCATACTTTAGATTGTTACTTGGGAGATTCTGAAAATAGACTCTTCAGTGATCATAAAATACAGGTGGCATTTAAAAAAATGTGAGTGTTAGATAATCATATGTGTTTGTTTGTTTTACATATCGAATGTACAGTAAAGCATTGCAAATTACAAATCAAATGTATTGTTATTATTATTTTTTTCAAATCAAATAAAACATCTAAATTGGTGGATGTTGTTAGCATACTGATTGGCTGAAGGTACTTCGCTATGACGTAAATGCATCAGCCAATCGCGTGCTTTGCGAAGACTTAATTGCCGTGCAGCTCCCCAACTCATCGCGTTCAAGCGGGAACTTTGTGCCATGTCTTCCCCGACCACAGCGAAGATGAACACGCCAGTCGTTCCTACAAAGTTGGTACGCAAGTGTTTGTTTGGCACCGTGAACCACGACCATGTAAACCGAGACTTAGAACTGAAGCTCCAGCAAATTAGCCAGGAGGACACCCAGCGCTGGAACTTCATTTTCAAGACAGAGACGCCGCTGCCCGGCAGGTTGCAGTGGGAGAAAAATCCAGTGGGCCACATCGCTGCGTTCTACCACGAGTCCTCTTGGGGCAAGAAGTCTTCCTCTATCACTAAGGGTATGCGAACACCTCTTTAAAGCATTCATTAACGGTGTATAAAATAAAATAAAATAAAATTATTTGTGGTAAAAATTATTCTTGACCGTTCGGACGTCACATATACTCAGCTAGCTTTGTAGCTAACAAGGTACATGACGTCCATTTTAGGAAATACTAGTTTTACTCGATATATAGGCCTACTTTAATAAGGTTGTTATTATTTGGAATTAATCAGGTTACCATTTATTGAGTGGGGGAAAAAAGTCGAATTTTTAATTTTATACACTGTACTGATTATAATCCCATCAAGAGGCGATTTTAAAATAAGAAATTTAGGGGTGCTGACAGATGTCCAGTTACCGTTCGGGAGTGTTGCAGGCTTCACATCTTGTTGCAGGCTTCATATCTTGCTGAAAAAAACAAAACAAAACGTGTATACACGCACAGCATTAAGCCTTATAAAACAGGTATGCACACAATAACTCATAACAAAAGCATTCTTCTGTAATTGCAATTAAAAAAAGCACAGCCGTGCTGGCAGACCACCTGTAACGTTTCCCAGCTGGAAAACATGTCAGCTAACTCATCCCTAACAAGAGAAACAGTGACCAGCAAAAATTTACCTCGTATGTAAAAGTACTGTATGTGTTCATTGAGTGGTAGAAGGTAAGAAACTAGCAATATGGCTAAACGCTCACACTACTCCATATGACTCGAAGACTGCACACTTGGCTCGGCTTGCGACTGAGTTGAGAAGAGGTGAAAGTACTTATTTTTTCTCTTAATTGTTTTTTAAACAGTGTATGAGAAGACTGTGGAGATTGAACCGGAAATCTACTCTGGTAACAAGTATCCTGCTGAAGTCACTCCTGGCCCAAAAAAGAGGGCTCTCCCAAAGTATTCATTAAAGACCACACATGATGAACAAACTGCAGGTCAGGATTCTGTGCAATAAAAAATACACGGTGAACCCTCGCTATTCACAGGGGTTGGTGACCAAGCAAATAGTGATACAATGTCAGTAGTTTAAACCGTAAATATACCCCAAACTATGATCCCAAAACACTTTTATACAATTTCGAACGCATCTTACATCACCCTTAAAACGTCTTTGCTGACAAGTAATTTTGTTTGTTGAAAAATGTGTGAGTAGGTGGGTTTGGGAATGATTATTAGTATTAGCGGGGGTTCACTGTAATGAAGATGCTAATGATTTCATCATTTTCATGTTTACGTTATTTATATTTCCCGGCAGATATGTTGGTCACAAAGGCACATGTTCCAGCAAAGCAACGTTGCACTAAAATGGACCAAATCTACATCTGAAGATGGACTACGGCATTCAGTCTAACTGCTGCACTAAAAAATTCTGTTGAATTTAAACATGACATTTTGTTTAATGTTGATATAACATGTTATTCAAAATACACTCATTAGAAAAACACAATTTATTTTCTATATGATTAAGAGTTCTTTAATAAACAAGTTAAGTTAAATTGTTCAGTAACCAAACCTGGTCTTGGAGATATTGTTAATTTATATATTCACATATTTCACCCAATCTGGTACTGGTATTTGAATTGTTGTATTTAATATACCCCTCCAGCTGTTTCAGAGCGATTTTAAAACAGTAGTTAAAATGGATAAATTATCCATGGATAATGCATTAATCTGCAGCCAGGCAATTAAATTAAATAAATCACATAAAATACATTGTGCTAAACGTTAACATGAGTTGTAATTGTCTTATTGGAGTTTTCACCCAAGGACCCGATGGGTGTGATAATTTTTACTGTGACATTGAATCAAGAGACACTAGAAGACAGAACCTTCAGAACGGCGCTTTCTTTACTTGTCTGGTCGGCACTCTTTACACAGACAGCAAAGAACCTGTCCTGGAAAAAACTAAAGTCAACGGTTTCTCAAGATATCGATAGTATGATTACCTAGATTATAAAATTATACAGTAGATCATTGATGTATGTAGAATCAAATTTGAAAATAGTCAACATTTCCCTTTCATAAATGGACATGAGGAATCAAAGTTTACACAGCAGAAAGTGTTATGGTGAGTAATTAACAATGAAATATTGGTTAAAAATGTTACATTTCATTTCTGCCTTTGCAAAATGGGTTTCAGTGGTCAACCTTGACAGCTCAACTGTATGTCTCTGTGCATTGCAAGGGCAGCCTATTAGGTCCTAATATTTCTTTAAATCTTACAAAACTGAAGTTGAACATCACGTTTATATCGCCGAAAATATATCGCAGTGCTGTCTATTGATGATTTAAAGCATTATGCAACAGTGAGGGCCTCCTTGAGCAGTGTGACGCTACGTAATCATTATCTCAGTCACATCTACACAGGCATATAATACTGCAATTAAAACATTGCGTTGGTCACTTGCAGTACAATAATTACTTGTTGCATCCATACATCTTACAAATCACAAAAAAAACTTTGGCACATTAAAAATCACAAAGCAAAGAATCCATACAGTCTATGGTTCAATTAGTTTAATAAGATAATTAACATAAAGGCAATGCATAATAAATACCTGAAGTGACTCTCGCTGTGTTAACGATATATTGTGTATGCATAAAAGAAAACAGTGGGTTTTATGTTGTTTTCTCAAGTGCCACGCTGACACAGTTATGGATTGTGTATAAGGTTACTGAAGTACATTTTAGAAAAAGACCAAAAGGTGGCGCCAAACAGTAAGAATAGGTTTACAAGTAAAGTGGTTTTTGAAGCAGGGATGTAGTAAAAAAATTAGGCCTGCAGTACATTCACTCTTGGGTCACTTTGACCTACAAGCATTCATGGAGTGTCAAGGAATGATTGCTTTATAACCTGAAGGAATGACAGATTTGATTATAAACTGATAGGATGCAGCTGTTAAATTATGAATTTTGAAGTGAACAAAAATACAGAAAACTATTTTTTAAAAATGCAAAAAAAAAAAAAAAAGCATAAGAAAAAAAAAAACACATGGCATCAAAGCAACTAAGACAAAAAAACAAAAGCAACCCTCTATGACAGCACATTAAAAGTGCTTAAACTGCAGCATACTAGATTGTAATGCTAACTGCAGCATTAGCAGGGTGTGCCGAAGGGTTCCACTATGTGCCACATACATACTGTGTGTTTTAACTACATCTACTCTATGTCATCATCACTTTATAAAGCGGTAGACATGTGCAAAAGGGAGACAAAATAAATCATTCTTGCCTCGTACTATTTACTCACAGTGTTGACATAAAACTAATTGAATGCATTAAGAAACATTGTACTGGCAATAACCATTTGTCCACGTATGTATAAATGCATGGAATGACTGAGATGTAAAAAAAAAAAAAAAAAATCTCAGCTAAAAATAGACTACTGGTATTTGATTGCACGCAGCAAAGTTCTTTTAGTGGCTAAACATTACAGATTAAAAGGAAGTTTGTCAGGACAAAGAAGGAATGAATCAGCATGAGTACACTCTAGCGATTAAATACACTCTTAATTAGTCTTGTGTGGCCAACAGTTGGTGTCAGTAGAGAAAGGAACCATCAAGTTCTGTTACTGATCCATAGTAACGTGTCGCTAGATCATTATCACCACTGACAGACAAGTGACAAAAGCGTCTCGGACAGCTCAACTTGTGTCTCCCCAACTACTTCACAGTGAGACGCAACAGATGGAGCAAGTCCAAAGTTGAGTCAGGGCAGGTTTGTGTGCATCTGAAGTGATGTGAAGAGGTCCTGCTCGATTCAGATGTTGGGGAGACACACGTGGATAGAAATGTGACTTTTTCCATTCCTTCAGTGAGCCTCTTTATTGTGGAATGTTTGTATTGGACTCTTTGTCAACAAAGCGGGGAGCACATCTGCGGCTCGGGAAGCCGAGCCAAAAGTGTTGTGATGTTGTGCCAAAGCACGAGTTGAGGTGGCCGTTCCTCTCGAGGCGGTCTGTCAGCTGTCAGTCATGTGATTTGCGGTCAGATTGTCCGCTCACGCCAGTTCGGGCCGCGCTTCCATTTCGCCACGAGAGGCCGTGCGCGCTCGCATGTACTCGCTGTTTTGAGCCGCTCTCTGGCTGCCGTTGCCGCGGCGCCACCGCCGTACGCCCAGGAAAGTGTTGAGACCGTACACACCTGTGGCCAGGAAGCCAAAGGTCTGCGCACAAGAGGAAATGGGAAGTGAACAACAATTCACAATTGTGGAAAACTAATCAACCTTCCATAAACAGGCTGTTCATGAAATAAGAGAGAGGTCCATTTTGATTCTCGTACTTGTAGTGCAAATATTTAATGAAGTATACAATTGTGTTTACGTCAATCTCCAAATATCCCAATGAACAGAAATAGTCCAGAGAGGAATAAATGCACATGAAAATGATGTAGTTGCACATCAGCATGCTTTTAAAAAACAGTCACACATCCAACAGGAATCCTACTGCGGTAATTACACTAAATAAAACCAGTTAATATGTTTAACATTGTCTTTTATTTTATTTATTTTTTTATCAGGGGTGTCAAAATTAGCACGTTATTGAGAAAAGTCTCACTAATGCAACAGATCTTTTTTTTTTTTTACACAGATTAACGCACGCCCCTTACTTGGAAATCCCTTTACTTCGAGAATTCCGGTCGTGAGGCAGCAGAAACGTTAGAAATGCACTGCGCAATATACACAGTTTAAAGAGCAGAAGCCACAGCGGAGGAGCCATTCGGCCTGTGAAGGACCACCAACCGTTCCCTGTTTCGAGAGGGGAATGCACTTGGTACGCTGCTGGTTAGCAGTTAGCACCGAGCTAGGTTGCTACAGCTCTCAAAGGGGTCTGCGTGGGCACTCCCAAATCCCTTTAAGAGCCAAGTGTATGCCTGTCTTGTCACTTGAAGTGACTCTGAGTAACTTGCTCTTAAGGTGTATTTTAGTCAGCAAGTCCAGAAGATAGCTCGTGTAACAGCATTGATTTGATTTCCAGTTCGTTTACCGGAAAGCTGCGTCACTAATGACAATGCATCACTATAAAACTGAACAAAAATAAAAGCGTACAATGCTGTGCAGAGGCGTCACTACAACACACATTTGTGGTAAAAAGAATATATTTGTGGGGACTGGAGACTAGTTATTTTTGATTAACAAAATGGGCAGCAGTCCATGAGTTGCTTCATGTTCTAATTTATATACTCTTAACTTGAAAAGAAAATGTATTGTTACTGTCACCAAGGTCCAACGTGAAACGCTAATGCCACCTAGTGCCACAAAAATTCAACACAAATCAGACTCATTGTTTTACACTTCTTTACAATAATAATAATAATATACTTCTAATTACTATAAAATTACTGTAGCAATGAACTAAAACGACAATATTTGTAGGAAGTAAAGGTATTTGTCAACCTTTATGCTAACAAGAGTATAAAAAAATTGGAGAAACAATATTTTATTGTACATTTAGAACAGATATAAATAAGAAAAAATAAATAACCGTGAGCGAATTGGGGGAGGGAAATTCATGTAATTAATTACGATTAAAAAATGTAATCGACTGACAGTCCTAGTTTTTATACAAGACTGTTAATTTTTTCTTTATTAAAAATGCGACCAAAAAAAAAAAAAGGAACATATACGGTAAATGTCATTTCAGTTCTTTTCATTAGTGACAATTGATTTGCTCTGTGAGTAGATCGATGTGCGTGCGCGTGCATAATAATCAGCCTGGGCCCGCGTACTCACCACTGCCGCTATTTCAGCTCCAGTGTTGTGGTTTATGCACGCGAGCACGAGAGATGACAAGAAGAAGAGGAAGGTGCTGGCTGCCGTGTTGCCCAAATCCTATAGGAACACACCAAAACATACGCATTGTGAATTAGCCGTTTGCTTTGACCGCAACTGAAGAAAAACAACAATTTGGCTCGCGCAAATAACCACTCAAGATTGCATCCCTGCTGCTTCATTATAGCCCATTTAAACCTGCAGGAAGTATAGATCAAAGGTGGTGAGCACTTCATATTGCTGACACGGACCATCCCCCAAAGCAGGGAAAAGGAGAGCTACTTCCTTTACACAAGTTCCTTTCTCATTTCAAGACAGTTTAAGAAGGGGTTAATGACGGTAGCAGGCTTTCCCGTCACACTGGGAGGCATGATTTCAATTATCACAGCCCCGTTTTTTTTTTTTTTTTTTTTGTCATGACAAACGCGCTTTGTACCACTGGAATAAATGAAGCGGTCGCAATAATGTGGCATCAAGGGGGTTAATTAGTACCCCCGTATTATTAAACCATAACGACGGAATGCGGTGTTCAAACCGTCAACCGTAATCCAAACCACAGCCGCTTTGCACACAAACTGAGCCTATATCCCAATACACACACAAGCACAGTTTAGCTGACACACCCGACCGGTTCAACAGGAACGAGTCTAATTTTTGAGGGTCCTGTCTCATGCGGGGAAGCAAACACATCACACATCCAGGCAGTTCACTCGCACACATTCCATGTTTTCGCCCAGCCGACACTCTGTAAAACCTTAAATAACACCAGACCAGAGCAAACCGCTGGCTTTCTGCTCGAGTCTTGGCCCGACCTCAGTCAGCGCCTTTACGTGAACTAAAAAAAAAAAAATTAAACACTGCATAAAAGCAATTGAAAACAGCATTATAAAATGCACGTAAACACCATTAAATGATTGTGTTTTACTTTTTGAAAGTTGGTTTAACACATACAGACAATTCAATTGGAAATATAATTCCTCTCTCATGTGCTGTAAAAAAAAGTTCCATTGATAGAGTACCGGAGCCAGCTTACTGAACAGTACTCCAATCTCTGTGGCTGACCATAAAAAATTTTTAATTTACAAAAGAAAAAAAAAAAAAAAAAAACGCCAGAGGGAGGGTGGCGTGTTTGGACCGACAAGGAAATAAATTCATGCTACAGCAGCTTCAATAGTTCAACATTTTAAAGCATACAGTATGTAACAGATGGAAGGAAAACATTTGTTTAGGAAGTGGTGTTACGTTTGAGCTGTGACACAATCCCTGAGAAAATTCATGTACTAAGTGTATTTTAACACAAAAACCCATTTATCTATTCACGTTGAATAAAAAATGTATTTTTAGTCCATAACATGAAAAATGTAAACATCTCTTCAACTGTTACTCTAATGAAAGTTGCCCTAAAAGTCTAAAACAATACATCTGAGCTCAGACACCATTCACAAGAATTATAGTTATGCTCATCAACATTTATTTAGCCAAGTAAGAATACATAGGCACGACCATTTAAAATTGATTGCATTTGAAATAACAGCCAGCATAGCTGACAGTTTTCAAATCCTTAACTCAAAGCAAGCCATTAGAATCTATTTAATCCATTCTCATCATACCGGTTTAAATTTTTGCTCAGTGTACAATAGTTCAGTGAAGCAGTAGTAAAAGTGAAGTGAATGAGTGACAGCTAGCTAGATAGGTCACATTTTTTATCCAGATGATATTGCAACACAACCATTTTCTTTTGAGTGTCCCTATAACCAAGAGAGACAGTTAAAGGAGGAAGTCAACCCGAAATTTTTTTTTTCAAGAATATGTTCTATGCAGGCCCGCTAGATTAATAAACACGGTACTCTGATTAATAATTTTGCGTTTGCGGAATATGAGTTAGGCAGCAAAATGCATGCGTTTTTAGCTAGCTCAGGGGGGCGTCCATTTTGTCACTTCTGTCAACTGAAAATGACATCACAGATGCTCAGGGCTCTGGTAACGACCAATCACGGCTCATCTTCTGAAAACAGGTAAACGTTGGCCTGATCTGGCCATTTTTTGTTGCGTATTGTCAATTCTAATGTTACGCTTTCGTGCAGTGCTTGTACGAACAAATGATAGTTTATGAATTTCCTTTTTTGTTTGTTTTTACCTTGGCTTCACAAACATTTCAAAACTTTGCCAAACTCAATAATAAAAACATTCATTAGTGGTGTTGTAACACATTTACAATGTTCCTCAAAGTCTCCCAAGGTCGAATTTACAGTATGTGGAAAAATGGTCCTTGATAACTTGGCTACTCTCATTTTAGCTGCAGTGTGTGGCGCTGTGTGTTCCATGACTGTAGTTGCCATCTCATGGCAGCAACTTTATGCGTTTAAAAAAATCAAAAATAAAATAAAAATAGCTTTTACTATATTCTACGTTGTAACAGAAAAAAAAAAAACAATGAAACAAAGTGAGTGCTGGCCTGAGCTCAAACTGATTCAGATTCTGACTGCATGCCTGGTGCATGTACGATTCCAAACCAAGACACCACGCCAGAATAATACAAACATAAACAGTTAGAAAACAAAACAAAAATGCTGTGAAGGTCAAACATAAATTACATAATTACGATATAATCATGCTAATTTGAATACAGCCTATTGCAATTATACACTGTTTCGCTTTAAAAAGACTACTCAACCTTGTGCAAAGTGGTGCTGAAATTGAAATAGTATTTTTAATACAGGTTTTTCACTTTTGCCTACCCCCCCCCCCAGTGTTGTGCCCTGAATTCCTGATTTAATTGACGGTTTTAATCAGCTGCCATTATTTGCGCAAAATCAGCACATCTGTTCAAATTAAGTCACTAACATTGTGGTGCAAGCTGTTATTTCCACTTAGAAGGGGCTTGAGTGGGTGGTTTAGGACCTGACTTTTCCCAGCAGCGCTGCCAAAGCCACCATAGAGTGTGAAATTGGGGAGACGGAGTCACATAGCACATAATCACATGATCGAAACGCTCGTGCAGAACTTGCTCAGTCAGTGCAACGGCAACATCGAGCAGTAGTTTGAAATGAGTGAAGGGGAGGGGCGGCACAGTAGTAAGCTAGCAACGATGTTAAGAAAAGGATTCAACTTACAGCCGAAGCTACACGAGACTACCTTTGCCGTTTCCATGAAAGTCATTACGAAGGAAGACGAGCAACAATTCCAGTTGAGGACTCACCAACAGAGCACAAAAGACATAAAAGACCATCTGCCGATGAATAAATCACGCTCATTCCTCGGTTCTCGTAGGTATCACCGTCCTACAGTGAGTGGAAAACACATTAAGCTGTAACCAGACAGTCCAGTAAGCCATCGGGGAAAAGGAACTGACGGAATGCAAAAAATGTTGAAGAATAAGGTCAAACCTTAGAATTTCCAATTAGATGAACGCTGCTGGTCACAGGCAGGGTGCCGCCTAGTTCTCTAAATCCGCACACTCAAACTGGCTGCAGCCACTCGACAACTAACCAACTGGTATTTCGGGCCAAATGAACACCATTTTCCCTTGCTCGAGGCATAAAAGCATACCAATGATGCTATATAAGGCAATCTGATATCTAGAGTTGGATTTAACATCCATTGCTCGACCACGACATGTTAAGCTTGCGTGTGGCTTGTGGAATTATAGCTAAAAGCTACTTTCCACTCCCTGCTGCTCTCAGACAACACCATCTTGTGTGTTTAGGCAAATAGTAGAAGGCAGGCAAGCAGTGTCAAGAAAAACCAACCATCTCATTTGGTTACAGCTGACATGGCGTGTTCGAGTGACACTGTGGAGCTGCAAGGCCGCCCACCAACTTCCATTCGCTTTGCAATCTTGCTATTTGGAAGATCCTAAATTCATGTGCTCCAAACTCCAATCGCAGATCAGTTGGTGGCTCCATCCGTAAGAAGGAGGAAGAACTTACTTTGCAAAAGACAAAATCAACCCACACTCACGTTAATGTTGGACATGGCAACATTCCACAATCAATCAAAAATGCTGACTCAGATCGATCCATCCATTTTCTATACTGCAGCACTTTTTCTCAGTTGGATCCTGGATTGTGTGTTTACATGGAGACTTTTTTCAGAATGAGTTCATTCCGAATGAAGCCTTCTGGTCACCTATTTTACACGTGACGTGATCTATTCCGATCGGCCGTTGACTTGCTCGACCCTGTTAATCAGCCCCCGTTGCTCATAGAGTCATTGACGACCGCGTCCAAAAAGGTTGAGAATTGCCTATAGGTGCCAATCATACCACTACTTTTTGTCTAAATAAAGCTTCCGTCTGTGCCTGTTTCTACGCCAGGCGTCTGTGCAGGGTGACTTGATTCTGTGTCTTGAATGCAGGGCTCTAGACTAACTGGTTGTACTTGGGATTACCAGCACAAAAGTTAGGTGCACCCACATTTTTTCCCGCTGCATCACATTCAACACCACCGTTTTATCGGTACACTCCTTTTTCAAACAAAATGACAACCCGTCTTTTCAGGTTGAAAAATTGCGTCGATTTGTGAACAGAGTTTCGGAACGTATTAAGTCAGTGACCCGATGATGCATTGTACATGCCGCGGAGCACTGAGTTCTGTTCCGAATGCAAAAGAGGGGCTTCAAAATTGACTATCATGCGAAAATAAAAGCAGATGAAGCATAACGTGCTAACCGAATGCCTGTCTCGCAATGTAGCATGAAACCTAAAATCAATGTTCACTATAAACAAGAAAGACAAAACACACTGAAGTACATTCCCCCCCCCCCCCCCCCCCCCCAGTAGTTGTCATGCAACAGTTTCGCACTTGACTGTGACACCTTTGATAAAATGTGTACCAACCGTGAGGTTCCAGTTGATGTGGGGCACTTTGGTGTGCAGGTTCAGAGAGAAAATCACTAAGAGTGTGCCGGTGACCACAAAGGCAGTGCAGCTGACAAACTCGAAGAAGTAGACGCCACTGCATGGGGAACACATCATGATGGTTTCTATGCAGATGAACCCGATAAGTGACAGGACCTGGAGGGGGATAAATTAAAGGGACAGTTGTAAACACTTACGCAAGGGCAATACCAAGACGTATAATTACATTTCAGATCATATGGACATTTGTACAAAGTAATGAGCAGTGCCCAAAAAACACGATATTTTTCTTTACAGACTGTGAGGTTTTCATTTGGATTTTTTTCTTACACGGTTACCGTATTTACCAGCTATGGTGCAAAAGTAGCTAACCAGCAAGTACTTCAAAGTGTAAAAAAAAAATGTAAAAAAATTGTGGATTCATCAATTTGTTCAAACACCTTTTGGGAAAATATGCAAAGTTGACATATCCTTTTTTACAAGTTAGACCAGGTGTCAACAACGTGGTGCCACCAGGCAGTCGCCCGGGACTACTTGAGGAGCTCGCCGGCATGTTCTAAATATCTCCACTGAACATCTTTTTTGTTGCTATTCTTTTTAAATCACACTTTCAGTGGTATACATTTGGTAATGACAGTATTTAAAAACAAAAGAAAAAAAAAATAGTGGAGTAAAACATTCTTCACGTATGCACCCCTTCTCAGTGGCTAACCATGTTTGTACCTTGTACTGACTGGCTAATTATTGAGCATTATATTTCATATCAAGGTCATGTTTGCACAGGACTTCAGAAGGCGCTGTCTGGTTTTGCTGTGAAACTAAACATCAGTCTTACAATGAAATTGTCTGTTGGTTTGTGTGCATTGCATTTAAACCCCACCTAGCAAACAGTCAAATAATGTTATCAAAGCGTGTTTGCTCTGTTTTATGCTCCATGTTGTTTCTTTAAAGGGGAAGTCAAGACCAAAATATGTCCTATGTGCTTGCACTAGTCTAAACATGGCATAAGAGACATAAATAGATGGCATCTTGGCTCAAAAAGTAAAATAGATGCTCAATTTTTAGCTCATTGTCCATCACCGGTATTTGCAGGGACTAGTCACTGTTTGGGACAGGTTTTTTTTTTTTTTTTATCTTAAAGAATGAAAGAAAGAAAATCATTTGTAGAAGCGTAACAGATTACAAAATGACATGTACAGTTCAGGACGGAGCCTCCAACCTTCTGCATTTATGAATGTTGGCACAAAAATTGTCGGATGTCTTGATGACGAAGAGATTGTTGTATGAATAGATCCCGAGGCCATGAACCCATCTCATGAGTCCACTCCTGGCAGCCGGTGCGGATGCCTTCCACCGGCCAAGTCATCAACAAACCACAAAATGGGAGGAATTCCATTATTTAGGTGTTCTTTTGCCATCGAAGGCCCGGCAAAACCACATGCAGATTACTGGCTGGGTGAGTGGGGTCCAAATTGCAGACACTCAACAGAACCAAGAAAAACACCAACGCACCATCCAGTCTCGTCCAAGTCTGCCACTGGATAACAATGAATTTATGTTTAAACTTTAATCAAGGTTAAGCAGTAACTATGCATGAGTATGTGGTTTGAATTTTAAAAAATGCCCAACATTATCCAACTGCGGTAAACTAAACATTCCAAGAACATACTGTCCAATAAATACTCCAAATGATTATTTTGACACTCAAGAAGAATCGTTGGAGTGCTTACATTCACTAAAATCCATTGTAAAAGAATACGTTTTTTAAAAATGTTACAAGGGGCTTTCCACCAAATGCCACAGCCCTGCCATGTTGGACAAATCTTGCAGACAACAATCGAAGTGGCTTCGCTGCGGGTAAGAGTGCCATCGCACTCGGGAATTAAGAGCAACCGCAATTTATCAAATCGTGGAATTGGATGCAGTTTTAGTCTGTGTCACAACCAAAAGGGGTTACACCCAAACAAGAGCGCAAGGCTGCAAATGTTTCGGCATGATGTCATGTCTGTGAGACAAAAAGCATTACTTCCCCAAAAGTCCCTCCGTAGCAGCTAGCAGGTGTCGAGCTGCCAAACAGGAGGAGGAGAAGGAGGGGCCCGCAAAGCTCCATATTGGATAATCTCGTAAGTAACGATTAGATGTTTACCTTCACCCCTACAGTCTGTGCAAATGCAAAATCACACAGAACCTCTCGCTCACCGCCTTAACATCCGGATTATTATTATCACTATTATTTCAGATACCATTTGTTGTGAGAAGGAAACACAATCACTGAAAGAACTGCGGGACGTGTTTTTTGTGTGCAAAGAAGCAAAAAAAAAAAAAAATTGCAACGCGGGAATGCTTGAACAGCAACCCACAGTCTATGTGCTGGAAACCATAGCTAGCCCGAGTGCAGGTTATATTTCACCACAGAGGATAAGGTGAATATGCAGTCTATGACATGCATTTCTCACCACATGCAGGCACAACATTCTTTATTTCTCCCTCCCGGAGCTGAATAAGTAACATTTCAACCAGAAGTGACCGCAAGTGTCTCTCAAAGCAGGAAGCGCACACAGTCATTTGGCACCATCTGGAAAGTTCATTACATCTAGAGCAACTCAGCGTGATATTTCAGTAACACAATAGTTTGCAAAGGTGCTGGGAAGCAGAATGATTTGTCTAATGAAATTCCCAATAGTGAATGAGGAACAGTTTGAATATCGGTTGGGCTTTGTTGAGGACAAAACATGGTCAGGTTTCATGTGACACAAGAAGGTGGTCAGAGGGGGGTTGGGTGGTGGAGGAACTCTCCATACAGTAAAATATAGTCGGTCCGTCAGTACAGTTCCAGCAAAAGCTGCTATGACCATGCATGGGAGGTTGTCTTGCTGCATCAAGTTTAAAACGGTATTTATTTAGATATCAATACTCTAGTACTGTATACGATACTAATACACCAAATACCCTCTTAGCAGCAATTGAGTTCACACAGTTCGGATATTCAAGATTTGTCCTCCATTGTCGTTATTTTGAACTTCATAAGGCACAGAATATAATTTCATGACCCCATTTAGGGCAGAGTAAAAGCATTTACAGAATAAAGCGGTAAAACTGCCCGCTAAGGAAGAAAAACCATCTGGCGGTGAGACTTGCAGGCTTCCACTAACATACCAAATGCAAACTTGGATGGAATTCAACTGTCCTTGTTTGTGAGGCAGACATACTTTATGACTATCTTAAAATGAAAAGTCTGTGTCAAAGCAAAAGAGCAGATTATTTAGCTATATTATTTATTTCGATATTTGTAATGAGAGCAAAGAAAACGCTTACATTGCCTGTGTTTAACTGTAAACACATTTTTGCTGAGATGGCGATGTGTAGGCTAACTTAAACTCCATCTATGACACTCAACAGTGGCCTACTTAAAGGGTAAAATAATACTAAGTGAAAACGGAAGACAAAATTGAGTCTGGAAGGGAGGACATCATACTATAGTTCAGAAATTTGTTTGGGTTGAGGTCATGGGTCTGAAGTTCTTCCACACCAGGCTCGCCAGGTGGTGAGGGCACAATCATGCTGCAACAAAAAATGGCCTTCTCACTAAAATAGAATTATCCTTAATAGAAGCCCACTTCCATATTTCCAAACAAACATACTGGTTAATAGTCACGGGTAGAAGCTTCCGCTCTTGATACTGGCTACTTGCACCTAAAAAAACACACAACACTGTCAACATAAGAGGTGAGGCACAAGTCAGACGGCGAAGACTTGACAGTTTTCTAGCAGCTGTCTGTAATTCAAACATTGTTGTCTAATATAAGTATTGGTTTGCTCAAACTGTTAACGTGAACAAGTGACAGGGAGTATTGTACTACAAGCATACACCAAGGAATTGATCACCAAATAACTTCTCCCCCTTTCTGTATTTTGTAAAAAAAAAAAAAGATTCAAGACATGTTCAGGGGAGTATCATATCCAGACAGGTGCATAAACGTCATTCAAATAAAAAAAATCAATACTGGAAAAAGGTTAATACGACAGGGAAGTATAAAAGTGTTGTGCAGTACGTGTAAGGGATTAAAATCATACATTAGTATTAGGACTACATAGGAGTATTTAATCCATTACTTGAACACCGACTATGTAGTTTAATTCCACGGTGACCATATGTTAATGGCTAATTAGTGGACAAATGGCACGTCATTACTTAGGACCACTTTTGTGGAGTGTTTACGTTGTCCACCTAACACTAAAAGACAACTTACCACTTCGACCGCCTTTAAAATACCAAAGTAAGACTTGAGGTAGTCCACATCGCACCGAATACCCCCCAAAACACTCCTCGCGTGGACTGGCTCGGTGGTGGGCTGATAGGGGCTGCTAGCCCCAGAGATCATGGAAGTGTTGGAGGCCTCGCCGTCCAAGCCCTCCGCCTCCTCTGTGTTCCTCATGGTGGTTCCTCGCGGTGCCCAAGGGCTTGTTATGTCCAATTAAAAAATGTTTCAAACCGCGCCGGTGGCCTCTATGCGCCCAAGAACCCAACTTGTTCCATGTTGACACGAGGAGCGAGACGGAGGAAACGAACAGAGAGATCGACTTCTCCCGGCCGCCCCGCCGGGACGCGATATCGGGTTCACGGGGTAAGGAGGTCGACACCCCGGGCTGTTTCCTGCTTGCTTGTCGTTTCGTTCCCACAGAGGCACTTGGAACTCTATTATGCGGGTCACTTGTTTCCACAGTCACATCACCGCAGACGATTCTGATGAGTACCGCAACATACGAGAGAGAGGGGGAAAAACACGCCTACCGGGAAGAGCGAGCTCTTTCTGTGAGCAAATAACACGAACCCATCCGGACCAAGCGAGAACCGATTGTGAGCTAGCGTAAACTCGAGGCCTGCTGTCCGAGTAGCGGCAACCCGCACTGAGGCAGCTCCGAGCGGTTAAGATCCCCGTGGATGCGGGCCAGCTTGTCTCCGCCCCTCACAAACTACACGAAAACTCTCCGCCGGTTTCGGGTTCCTCCAAGCGGTCTGCGAAAGGGAATTTTGGCAAGAAACAGGAGGCTCTTTTCTTTCGCTCTCTTTGTTGGCAATGCCTTCGTAGCTGATGTAAAAACAACTCCCTCCAAGTGAAGGCTTGGAAAAATAATCGTTGTCTTCTGGGTAGAATTACAATACAATGCCCTCCTACTCTTGTGACAATATTAATAATAATAGATTAAAAAAACAAAAAAACAAAAAAACAATGGTTTCATATATTTTGTTGTTGTCATATAAGCGTTTAGTATTCATTTTCAGTGTCCTTTTTTGGGCTGGTTAATACTGTACTGTAATTGTTTTGTTCTTAGCATTTACTGCCATCCGATGGTTCATTGTGGTATCACAAGGTCAAAGGGCACTCTCATGCAGGTCAAACTCGAGGCGAGGGGATCAGATCAGGCCCACATTTTTTGGGTGGCCCACTAAAGCAAATTGTGTCTCCATGTTTCGGATTTGAATGGGTTTGTTCTTTTCATTTTTGTTGAAACCCTGTAACAAACACGCAATTTATTCCTCGACTTTTAACAGGTATTATAAGCAGTCCCCCATCCCACCAAATTAATCCCATCTATATAAATTTAGCAATAGTATTATTTGGTTGTCACCAATTTCCATGACTCCTGATTTCAAATGCCATTTTTCTTAAAATATACAGTATATAACAATGCAATGCTGAAACAAATACGTGAAAATGCCAAATAATGAATGCAGCCCTTGATGTAAACGAATTTGACACCCTAAGCACAGGTGTCAAAACGCCAGTCCTCAAGGGCCACTTATCCTGCATTGTTTTATGTTTCCCCTCCTTCAACACACCTGATTCATACCATCAGCAAGATTTTTGCAACCAGTTAATTCTGATTATTTGAATTAGGTGTGTTGGAGGAGGGAAATATCTCAAACATGCAGGATAGGGGCTCTCAAGGACCGAGTTGGAGACCCCTGCCCTAATGCACTGGAGTCTAACTTTGGTCCTTGAGGGGCACTATTCTGCATGTTTTAGATGTTTCCCTCCCTCCTCCAACACACCTGATTCAAAATATCAGCTCATCAGCAAGCGCTGCGAATAACAATCCTCATCACTTGAATCAGGTGTGTTGGAGGAGAGAAACATCAAAAACATGCAGGATAGCTGCCCTCGAGGACCAGAGTTTAACACCTTAATGGAGTTTGGACTGGATATGCATGCATTTGCACTGTACCTTATGTGACGGTTGATTGACCTTATACTATACAAGTCCACTCCATTGCGCACTATCCTTGTTTTCAATACAAAACAAAAACATACTGCAGTTTGCTTCATTATAAACACACATCTATTGATAGGGTTCCCGTATAAAGTAAAACCAGTCAACCAATCATCACCATAATCACAATGGAGACAACACACTTGGATTCATTGTTTTATTGAAGCCGGGGATTTGATAAGCATTTTCCTCATCTTTGTCGGCACAAGAAGCTAGAATCCACATGGCAGCGTAGAGGCTACAGAGTTGTGTTAAAGTCATACAATCAAATTCTGAATTAATTCAGTACACAAAAAGCAGCCACTTGAATGCTTATAATGTTTTGATATCCTGAATACAAAAGGACTGATAGCAGAAGCTTGTAGTCTCGTATAGATGAGGACCGTCATTAGTGGTCAAAGGCAATTCACTGAAGTTGTCAAGCGACAGTTGACTTCAACTGAGGCCAGAGTACAAAAGTTACATCAGCTCATTATTTTAAAAAAAATAACCAAAAAAAAAACCGTGCAATTATGGAACCAAGCAGCAGCAGAAGAGAGCACTTCATTCCTTTTACCTAATTTACAGTTTGAACAAGTGTGGCCAGAAAGGTTAAATAAGTCAAGTTTGGAGTGACATTTGACAGCCTGTTGACAGAAAATGTCATATGGGAATAACCGGTTACGCCCCCCAAAAAACTTGGGTTGTAAACAAAAAAGGAGACTTGGGCAAAAAACGACAATGGATATTCACTGGGTCCATCTTCAAGGCGTCCCAAAATATTCATTATACACTTTCAATAGAAAGAAAAAGAAATCAAATGTTGGGATTCCATAGTTAACCACAGGGTGTACTTTCCAATTTATAAGCAGCAAATGCAGCTAAATAGGCTACTTTATGGTGTCGGTTCATCACTAAAAGCGCAAAAAGGCAAGGCAAAAAAGTATGCATTGTGTGTCTTTTTTACTGTTGCAAAAGGAAAGCGATTCAGGAGTCCAAGGAAAAGTGCTTCTTTCAACATGTTTGAATCCTGGTTGTTGTGGAGGTGTGCTTCAATCTACTGCATAGGCCACCCGGTCACAAACAAACAAACAGCCCCATTTTGACCAAAAGTGTGCAGCTTGTATCTTCTCACATCATATCAAATCACATTACCAATAAAGTCATCTCGACACCATGGTGGTCTTCGTGAAACCCGAGCGATTAAAGCACATTTAAAATATTTTGAGGAAACGGAGAGAAATATGTATGGGCGCCTACAAATACAACAATGTGGAAAATAGTCAACAATGGGATTAATTTGCTTTCCTGTCCTTTTTCCGCTTGTCTTTCCTAAACAAGCAGCCACTTTGTTCACATTTACCATTTCTTATGTGAGAGCGACTGAAAATAAGTCATGAAACCAACAAATGTTCCAGACTGTTTGAGAAGGGAACAATACAGTTTGCACGAGAGCGATGCTGTGAAGGCGGGGTGTCGTTTGAAGGCAAAGGTCATTTGAGGGCACTGAAGGGAAGACCAAACAAAAAGGCCTGACAGGATTAGCCGGTTTAGGGAAGTGATTCCTCTCATCCTTACGTAGAGACGGAATGTATTCTCGGAGAAGTGGAGGATGATTTGTGTACAACACTGGGGAAGGAGGGAAGACAGTGCAGTGATGTCGGAACAGTGAACTGGATGGGATGCTATTCTGTTTCATACAAAGCAACTTATTGTGTTTCGACTCTGGGGTGCATGAAAGTTGAGCCTTTTTTGTTAGAACGAAGGTATTAGATCTTTTTTTTCTATATGAAACGTCAACGAACTAACGAAACCGCAACCACAGGTTTGATGTACATGAAAAAAAAAAAAAAAAAAACATCAAAAGAAATAAATTATTTGGATGACAGGAAATGGACAAAAACCTTTCCACCGATGGTGCTACAGTGCATTTCCTCATGTAGAAAAGCGAACAGCGAGCATGCCAGGCACTTTTGGGAGTAATAGTAGGAAAGATGCTGCCCAACCCCCTTCCCAAATATACACACCTGTAGCCAAAGAAAATATTCTGGTTGAGCCTCAAAGACTTGTCAAAACGCCAACCTAATTAGTCAAAAGAGGCAAATGGCCAGGATAACAGAATTGTATATACACAAAACAAAACCTGAAGATATTTTTTTTTCCTGGTACTTATTTACAAAATCCTTCGAGATGACAATGGCAATGCTATCGGCTTTCTAGATTTTGTCACGTTTATTTCATGCTTTCAGTGGCATTTGAGCCGGTTGTGTATAGTTTCCTTAAACGGCGCACGCAAAGAAAAAGGAGGAACTTTGTATAAATACATTGGCATAAACCCAACGTTTTGTTTGCAAACATATGAATTAAGTTTCATGACAAATGCAACTAAGAGCTCAAACTAACTTTTCAATTTCAAGACAATTCTTTCCATGAGACCAGCTGAGCCAAAGGCCAGAGTGTTTCCACTCAGGAGTGTGTTTTTTTTTTTTTTTTGTCTTTTTAATATACCTCAGTTACTGGGAGGCCTGCAACCCAGTTTACCAGGCTTGCCGCCAGCGTGGGTGCGCACATTTCCATACACTTCTCCACAGACAACCTTGGTGGATAACACTGAAAGTGGAGAGGACCGAGTCTTCCGCACTATCATCTTATTAGCACCTTCTTAACCATTTTTTTCTCTCTCTCACACCAAAACATTTGATAGCGTCCCATACGGGTTTTGGTGAAACCTGCTCTGCGTTCTGACAAAGACATTGGGAATTTGGTCAATTGTTTATGCTCACATGTATACTTGAATTTCCATTATTAACGCGGTGAACAATGCAGCTCTTTTTTTTTTTCTTTTTTTTTTTGTGGATTTCACGCTTCGTTCTCAGTCTGCGGCGATATGTTGTTTGCTGAAACCAGGGGGTCCTGTTTGCGTGTCATTCGGTCCAACTCAGCCTGGACGTCAGTCAAATCCGGCTTCTGCCCTTGGAACAAAGAAAAGGGAGACAAAAGCAACAAGTAATCTCCTGTAGCTTCTGTATGCGCGCTCATAAAAAGCAAGCGGATGAATGGCGCTTGGAAGGTGATGCTGCTCCATGCGGAAATGTTGCTGGCTTGCCGCCACAGTTAAGACATGCAAAGTGAAAGATCAAGCAAAGACAATGTGCACGTGCATCATCCTCAAAGCTGGAAAAAGAGGCACACTTTACTGGTCTCGGGGTGATGGCGTTACACATTCCGCTTCTTTCGGTAATTGGGTGGCTGCATTCTCATGCCAAATTTTATTTATAATATAGTATATAAGTTAGTTGAGCAACTTGCAATGTAGAGGTGGAATGTAAGGCAAAATGTTATATTAATGGGAATAAGATGTTTTGTTCATACAGGCCTGTCTCCTGTTTCTTCACATCTCAGAAAGGTCAGCATAGATGTCTTTCAAAAATCCCCCCCCCCTTTTTTTTTTTTTTTAAACATTTGTGTTCAGGCTGTGGAGATAAAACTCCACACAGCAAATGTTTCCCTGTCTAACGCTGCATCTGTTAAGAGTCGTTCTACACACAAAAAAATGCGAAAAGGCACACAAAAAAATGGCGATATTTGTTAGTACCTGTTTTTTTGGCGGAGCCTTGCACTCCAGCTCCAACAGCTCCACTTCCAGGGCTCCCCGGGGAGCCCGTCTTTTTACTCAACAGGCTGTTGAAGAAATTGGCCAGTACGCCCTCAGTAGCAGCTCCCGCTGTGGGAAAACATGCAGTGGCTTCAATGCCAAGACCAATGACCTACCCTTGAACTTTCAAAGATGACATAATAGCTGTGAGATATTTCATGAACGATACTGAGAAGTGGTTGGTCTGATGAATTTTCAAAATGTGGAGTAAATTGCCGCATCTTATCTTTAACAAGGGGAATAAACTCAATAAATCTAACTCCACCAAATATGAGGATGCTCTTCCTAGCTGCTGTATTTAGTGATATAGAAAAAGAATAAACATAGCTTCTCAAATGGTGGTTGGTACAGGACGTGCTAATGTCAACCTCCTGGGGGCAGTATTGGAATGACAAAATGATAATAGTTTTTTTTGGGGTGGACTAACGGTTGTCAAAAGTGGTCAAGTACATCTGAAAAGCTCGATAAAGATTTTCTTTACCTTTCATGTTGGCATCAGGCTTTTTGACAGCAGCCATCGGGGAACCACTGCTCAAAGCGGGCTGGCCGGCACGTCCTGCAGGTCTCGGAGAAGCTGACGCTGTCCGTCCTGGAGATTCCTGCCGCAAAGAAAATCGGAACGACAAATGTCAACACTGACAGTCGGCTGAGGTGATCTCGCGAGACAGAAATGGGAGGCTGCGTAGCGTTTCAAGATTTTTTTTTTTTTTACAGACGATACTTACTGTGGCTCCTCTTGTTGGTGTGGCCGGCTGCTTTGCTAACAAAGACTGCAAAAACAAAAACAGTCTAGTAACCGTCTAAATCAGTTGTGAATTGAATGCAATGTAGGGAAAATTAACCTGGCCACCTATCAAGTCATAAAACATACCTGTTGTTTCATCAGGAATACCTGCTCATCCTCCGCATTTATCTCTTTGTCATGCACCAGCTATAAGGAACGTGGAATTGAAACAATACAGATTTGGATATGAATGACAAAACATGAGAAAGCAGCGACTTGGGTCTGCAGGAACGAACTGCCATACCTTTCGAATAGGAGGTTTAGTGATAAAATCTTCAAATGGATCGTCCGCTTTGACTGTTGTTAGGTTTTCATGCAAAATGCAGATTTTCTTGTCGTTATCCCACCCTGATGGACTACGAGAATATGACAGAGAGGTCATGTTTAGTGCATTGTATTTCAATTCTTCTCATTGATAGTACTCAGTGCCTAGCGTTACATTTCATGAACAAGAATTTATAATGAGCAGGGTTGTGTGCTGAACTGGTCGATTATGAAGACGGGAACTATTAAGGCAACACCGTGGATAAGAAACGGCGATGGCTATTTTGAGTTTCACTTACATGAACACTGCATCCTTCTCCACTACTAGTGCAGGATTGGTAAAGTGAAAGTCATACAATTTATGTACAATATACTTGTAAAGCAGATCTAGATTCTTTTCCTCTTTGGCTGAGGTGTAGATTAGACCAGCGCCATCTGTTTAGCTGGGTCAAGGTAGAAATGTCGTTTGGAAGCCAAAAAGCACATAAGAGAGGCAACATTTAAGGAAATGTTTCAAGGATACATTGTAAGCAAAATTGCCTAATGTGGGACTGGATGAAATCAAAGTGCTCTTCTCGGTAGTCGTGCTCCTTCTCCAAAACGCTGACTGAGTCACACTGCGGATTTGACCAGAGAGACAATAAAAACATGAAATAGGGTCATTTAGTACAAAAGTATCATGAAATAGGACATCGCAGTTGTTGCATTAAGTGGTAACAAAGTCTGTCATACGTTTGATGCACAATACATTGTTAAATCTTTTCAGGGGAACAGTGCACAGAACTAAATAACAAAAAAAAAAAAAAAAGGGGGGGGGGGAGTTATTTTGAGGACATTCCTTGCATGTTTAAGGCAATGAAAAGTTATTTACAGCCAGCAAAATATTCTCCAAGCAGATGAAATGTATGACAGAAACAAGTTAGTGTGTTTTGATTTTCACAGGCCATTTTTTTTTTTGAGTGTGTGTGTGGTCCTAGGATTTGCTGTCCACACTGTCATCACACTGGAACATACACTGTGTAGTCATGGAAATGGTTGCCAATCTCCCTCTTTTTTTTAAGCTGATTTTGCCCATCTGAAGCCCCTTTTGAGCTCATGAAGCCATTATTGCAGTCCCTAAGACGGATTTGGACGTATGAAGTCGTCTGTAGCTTTGGGGTGTTTTACATGGATGTGCTTGTGATGAAAAAGAATACAGTACCGCTGAAGTGTTCTCCAAAACATTGGTTAGTCTCTCACAAAGCACAACACCCAAAGTACAAGTTTGCATCGAAATGCTCTGTTGAGAAGGAACAGATTTCACACTGCTAAGTGAGTGACTGCTCATGAGGGTTTAAGAACTCATCCGTAAAATCCAGCAACGGATGATGTTGCCAAGATAATAAAGACTTATTTTGGCTCAACACAGTGAGAGATGTCAAAAATGTGCCAGGAGAACTTCTGGAAAATCCTTTCAGGCAGTGATAAAAGGCTGCACATAACCAAAACCAAGATTTCAATTGTAGATTCAGTAAAAGTATACCTCAAAGGGTTTGTTATCCCTCATTTTTACTCATGTTAAAAACGAAATAGATCACATCATTCGGCAATCTGTACGTACACGCAGTGAGTTGATTAACATAAAGAGACGGAGACTTTCGGAGTCCCTTACCTTTGTGCAAACGATTAGCACTGGAATGCCTAGGTTGTGCGTGAGTGTGTTGTCCCCCAGCGGCAACACAACAGACTCGTCTTCGCCCGCCGCCAGGGCCCGTCGCTGCGGAGAGGCAGGGGTGGCGTCCTCCGGTTCGGCGTATTCCTGGAACGCTTTCACCACTGAAGACAACGACAAGGGGGAAAGGAAACGTGAGCTATGTCATCATTCTACGCCCTTACGTCACTTCAACTTAGTTCACATAGATGTCCATGGGAGTAGAGTATCTGGCTGAATGACGCTGTCAAAATGTCTGTGTACCAACATACCTTTTTTACGTGGATGCTGAAATAATTGATATGTCAGGACTGAGCAATGTATTTTTGGGGATATTTTCTTTTTCTAGGAGCAAAGGGAAAACAAGCGTGACAAGTGATCTTGTGGTCTGCATTTCAGAGCATAGTCAGGCAGTTTGTCTGGATTCCCGACGCTTTGGGATGCTCATCATTTTCGACTCCAACGCCAGTATCTTTCGCGGTATTTGCACAGCGGGTAACTAAGACGCCTTTCCGCAAACAAGATTACGTTGATAATGTTTGATAATGCCAATGGAACGGTCATGGCAAATAACTGCAACGGCTGCAGAATGTGGCTGGAAATAAGCACGTTTTCAAACACTAAAACTTTTGCTGCTGCAATTTGACTGTTACCAAGACACACTGTTTAATTATGAGAATCATACCACAGAAATATGGCATCCATGTTTTACAACTCCAGCTGTTAAAGACCTTTGGCATTGATTGTGTGTGTGTGTGTGCGCGCGCGTATGCGCTTAGATGCAGGAAGCTTTGGCCTACTTGCTCAGGAGCTTTGGAATGTAGCAAGGGACAGCCTACGACATCAGATAAACTTGCATTTTGGAGCCAATTCCTTGACTTTAAAACATAGGATTTAGGATGTGGGGCAACAAGTAGGGAAATTCTATCCAGGAGGGAAGTCTTATTGGTACTGAAGTCAATTTGACAAGCACAATTTTACAAAACGCAAGAGGAGGAAATCTGAATTTAGGAGAGGTAAACATGGGACTTATTTAAGTCCAAGGAAAGAAAAAAAAAAAAGGGTTTCATTGCTTCCTTTTTCACTTTCTGAACTGATCCTGCAATTTAAGTAGAAAAATCCAGTATCCGCTTTCATAGCATGCAACCCACAGACTGAATTCAGCCACCCAACATCGCTGACACTACTGTCGGAGGGGAGGGGACCATGATGCAAGAGGGCTGCAAGAGCTCTTGGACTGGAGCCACTCACACAAACGTCCTGCCTGTCTCGCTCATATACAACCACTCAAATATTATGTGACTCAGGCTCAGTAGTGGTCAAAGCTCTCGTGCTGAGAAATGATTACCTGGATGATATGTTGGCATGCCTATGTGGGGTCTTACATTGAAATATAAAGAAATAAATGTATGACTTCCACAAAAAATGTGGAGCTGAGTCAAAGCTTAGTTTGGCAGCATTGACCCCAAGCTAGTTGTGTTGTCACTAATTACGCTTTTGCATCATGCAGAAACATAGGTCGGTAGTAAAGGTATTAACTATTATTGCTACTATCAAAACATGGCGCACACTAGGGCTGTGCAATTAATCGAAATTCAATTACGATTATTACACTTCACGATTGAAAAATTGGCATGATCGTAAAAAACGATTATTAATATGCATTTACATCCAACGCACTAGGCTTCTTTACACATTTGCACCTTTTTTAAAAATTTATAATAAATACATTTATAAATTTTGTTTGGTCCAAAAGGAACTTACATTTATGTGTCTTTATATATTTTTTCGTTTAAACATTTTCTTGTTTTGCACCAAAAAATAAATGATGGTTTGAATAATCGTGATTTCAATTATTACCAAAAATAATCAGGATTAATTTTTTTTTTTCCCCATAATCGAGCAACACTAGCACAGACTAAACACAATTGTTTACAGTCAGAGGATAACAGGGAAAGTGAGTTTGAATTGAATATATTTTCAATTTTATAGCTTTAATTTAGTTGATCTGTGTTCATGGAAGGTGGAGCAGCACCGTTTTAAAAACCATGCAGGCTTAACTAACTTGTACAAAAAGCCTCATCTGTTCTCAACAGAATAGCGCTCCTCATGAGCTAGACATGACCACATCTATATTTAACAGTAGAACATCATCTGTGTATGTCTCACTCAAAGAGTGGAGAACTCGCCCATGGCCAGAAAACACTGCTGAGGATCACGGGCTTCTGACGGTGACCTACAATCAGCCATAACAATGGGTAATATGACACACACTGCAGTCCTATCCTCCGATTGCTCTTTCTTACAGGCAGTCAGTAAAGATAGAAGTGTGTTCTTCACTCTCTATGCCATTCGTCATATAAATATGGTGGAACGAATGAGCGCTGTCTACCTGAAGACCACCCTCGGTCGGCGGATAATTTAAACGTATGAAAAATACAGATGCTGAGATACAACACAATCTCTATTCAAATAAGACTGTTTGCATGATAAGCGATTCTTGTCACTGGTCTCAAAACTGTACACTCACTGACTACCAGATTGACAGGTCCCAAAAAAATTCCTGCCTCATACAAAGTAGAAGAAGATGGAAAGCGCCAAATGAGCCTTTACTTACTCTTGTGCTCCATTTCTCTCATGTCCTCTGGAGGGATCTTCAGTTTGTCCAGGTGGTCACGTAGCACACTGGCCCACTTCTGCAGTGACTCCATAATGGTCCAGGGTCGCGACATATCCGCAACAAACATGGCTAGGCAATCACATAGCGACTGAGTGGAAACAGCAAACTTGAGCAGGCCTTTGTGGTACAGGTCTCCGTCCAGGATCCACACGTTACATCGTGTAAGGTCTGCCAAAGGGAAAGTAATCCATTTGAGTATACACTAAGTAATATTAACATGACTACAATACAGATGACCCTTATTACCCAAGTGGACTCACCATCCCGGTCTTCATCGTGGACATTTAAGTATTGATATTCCAGTCCTCTTCCTTTCTTGTTGTGTTCAGCCCCTTGAAGCTTGGACATGAGAGTAGTTTTTCCTGATCCATCCTCCCCTAAAAGACACCATAGCCATCAGCTAACTGATTTCATAAATGAAAGATCAATCAAGGCAAAATACTTCTATGCAAAATGTGAAGTTAATAAAAAGGCTACAAGTAATTTTGTAGATAATAGCTAGATAGATAACACATATTTTTTTTTATCTCTTCTGACCAAAACAACTTCTGAATATGTATTGATCATTATGCATTTCATTTAATCAATGCTAGGAAGATCAGCTAATGGAAGGGAGGGGGGTAATATAGCGAACAGTGTTCCACTCCCTTCTGTGCTTCCAAAGCCAAACACAACAACGAGAGCTGCTGAGTCTGTCTTCCACAATGACGGTTTCATAAACACTTACCAAATACCAAAATGTTTTTTCCTGATGGCAATTTTGAACTTGAACGGGTAGAAACATCACTCAGTATTGAGGTCCTATGAGATAGAAGTAATGTGGATTACATTGTGAGTACAGCAGATTTGCAAATAGATTATGTCACTTTACACAAAACATAGCCGTCGTTCTTTTTTTTCCACTCTGTTCTGCGAATCTACAATTAAAAACTGAAATGATGTCATCTCTACTGGCTGACACAGGCAGATAATGCTGCTTGTGGTGAAGGAGTTAGCATAAAGGTTCCTGTTAGCTTGGTGTATTCCCTACTTCAATGACAGCAGTTAGCTTAGCTGTGACTTGACATACCCTAACAAAAATCATCAGATAATACAAAGAGAATTGTACATCTTGGAGAGTCTTCAACAGACACAATAATCACAAAGAACGCTAGCAAACTAGTCGCCCAGCCTCTGTTGGCCGGGCCGCCGGTGTTTGCTTCCCAGCAAACAGTGGTGACAAAGCAGGACGGTGGCGGTTGTACTTTTCCCTGCAGAACTCAACAGTTGTTACGCCACTAAAAGAACCGCCGAACTTGCCAAAGGTCGAGTCCTTCTTCCTCCTCGTTGTTGTTGTCGCCTGCCCCGGCTACGCCCGGCTGTTGCTTTTCCAAAACGGGAGCCATCTTCTCTCTGTACGAGCACAAAGGCAAGGCCCTGCTGCCTGGCCACCACTAGCGCCGCCCTAGTCCAAGCGGCCAAGGGTGCGTTTCATTTTTCGGCAGCAACGCCGCGACGGTGTCTGGCCCCCGGCAGAGGCAGCGTCAAATAAACTGGAGCATAATTGACGTTCGCCAAGGTACGGAAGCATAAGGCAGTCACTTCCAAAAATGAAAAATAAAACTAATAAAATAAAAGTAAATAAGTAAATGATAAGCAAATAAATACATCTGTTTTATGGAATTATTTTTTTTCATTAAAAAAAATGTTTTTTTCTTTTTGCTTTTCGTAATACGTATATTCTTCATACAAAATATTCCACAAAAAACCCAAACACACAAAAAAAACATTATTCCTAAAAACAGAAAAAAATATTCCATAAAACAGAAAATAAAAATATATTAAAATAAAAAATACCCGCCCCCTCCCCAAAATACAGTACACAGAAAAACAGGAGGTTTTTTTTATAAAATTGTCCAAATCCACAGAATTTCAGCCTCTGGACAGTAAATCTTCTCGGATTGTTATTGAGTCAAAATAAGACATTTACAACAATCAGATTTTACTTTGGAAAACAACAATCAACATTTTTAACCATTTAATGATATGTTACATGTTACCAAAGCAGAAAACCAAATCATTTAAAAAAAAGATAAAAAATGAAAAAATCTGTTCGTGCATTTTCTCTTCTGTTGATTTGAAAAAAAAATCCTGTTTTTCAATAGACTGCTGAAAATCAAAACATTTTTTCAAATCTGAGTGAATGATCGCTAAACTAATCAACAGATTCATCCATCCATCCATTATCGTGCTGGAGCCTATCCCAGCTGTCTTAGGGCAGTGGGCGGGGCACACCCTGAACTGGTTGCTAGCCAATCGCAGGGCACACAGAGACAAACATCCGCACTCTCAATCACACCTAGGGGTAATTTAGAGAGTCCAATCAACTTACCATGCATGTTTTTGGAATGTGGGAGGAAACCGGAGTACCCGGTGGAAACCCACGCAGGCAAGGGGAGAACATGCAAACTCCACACAGGGAGGCCGGGGTCGGGATCGAACTCAAGACATCTAAACTGTGAGGTGGACGTGCTAACCAGTCGACCACCGTGCCGCCCTCAACAGATTCATTGATTATTAAAATAATCATCACTTGTAGACTTGAGGCCCCATAATAATTGAACTGACTTTCAAAAGTAATCATTCCAACTGATTATTTTTATTTTCCGTTTATATTTCTTGATCTTGTATACATTATATGTATTATAGAAGTCTTTTTGTAATTGTGTTGTTGGCAAAATAACTGTTGTACTGAAATTATCCAGTAGATGGTGCTGATTGAAAAAAAAACACTTGACTATTCATTCACACGTGTCCATACGTTCTTAAAAACAGCGTAAAGTGCATCTTTTGGTGATTCAACCTGAGACAAATGCAAAGATTAAGTAAAATGTAATGAAAAAGTAATTCCATTACAGTTTGACACGGATTATAGAAGGAAGCCTAATTGCCTCTGATTTAAATAAACGCGGAACACACTTCAATACTGTATAGTTGCAGAAGCTTAGTGAGACATTTCCCAGACACTCATTCCACAGAAATCTCTAACTTTTGCAGATAGTTATTGGTCCATTCTTTTTCTGGATCAATGTTCCCCTAATTGATCCATGGATTTGGCATTGTCTTACTCAGTGTGTAATCTGGGTGGCAACAGGTGGATATGATGTACCGGTACCTTCTGCCATTTAATGGCATGTAAATGTACTGCCTGTAACTATATACATCGGTGAACAAATATATGTTTGTAATTAATGAACAATATATATATTTTTTAAAATAGGTGAAATTGCATGGATCATTTCAAGTGGCCTAATTAGCTTTAATGGCACCCTGGTTAGGAATTCCCTCTAGGATCTTGACCATAGCAAACTGTGGACATTTTGTGTATTTGGAAAATTTCCAAGGCGTTCGCATACATGTTGATGATTCCCATGTTTGTGGGAACAGTGACAGACAGGCGTTGTGGTCCAACTCATGGGAATAGCATTCCAGAACATTTTCATCATGTGAAACTCGGCCTTACTGCTGCCCCTGTGTCACTGCCGAGCTCTGCTTCCAGCAAGGAAAACATGCTAGATTGATCTTGTTTTCTTTTGCTCACAAATGGAGTCTTTGTGCCCCCGGTGACACGGAAATCAGCAGCACAATTAAAAGTTCAAGACCCAGGGCTAACAAGATTATGCAGATAATACAGTTTAGGTTTTCAATATTTAAATTATAGTCACACTAGTTTGGTTCTGTTTGGGGGAAGAACACAACCCCATGACTAAAAATGGAATGTTTAGAATCAACGAATAGGGTATTATTTCTATAAACTTTAGTATTTGCTTATATGCGTTGTGCTTGTCTTACAGAAGAGGGTGCTATATCCCTATACATACTCCATGGCTGCTTTTATCTACGAGGAACATTTAATAGAAAATAAAGAAAAAGGTGCATAAATCTCACCATCAAATTTAAACAGTGTCAAATCAATTATTTTTCAGGCATCTGAAAAAGACCAAATGGTGTTTAATCAACTCTAACCTCTTCATCTTCTTAGCCCCTTATTTTCTAACATGTCCTATTCTTATTGCAATTGTCAGCTCTGCAGAGTATATGTGAAATAACGTGCTGCAATCATCGCTGTCAGCATTACACAGCAATTGGGATTTCACTGACATGATCTCTCCCATGCATAATTTATCTTACAATGACACTCCCCTAGGGGGTACCCCTGATATGATTTCATATATTTTGTTTCTACCATTTTTACATTGCTGTCTTGTTGTAATCCTCGTTGGTCCCCAGATGTACTACAAGTAGACTACTTGTGCAGTGGAGAGGGTGTGTGAGGTAGAGGAGGGGTTAAATTCGGGAGGGTATAGATTGCAGTGGGAGCCCTGGTGGGCCAGGCTGCATTGTGATAGCGACAGATGTCTGAGGGACACTCCTCAGACCCACACTGCACCCTCGCAGAGCAAGACCGGAATCCGCAGCTGTCACTTCCAAGGCTTTCACCTCCATTATCACATTCAAGCGGAGCCTGAGGACCGACTGACCACGCTCCTCACACACAGGTCGGTCAAACCGATGCTTTTCTTTTGGAAAATGCCTTCTTTTTCAATTGAGATACGTCGTTGGTTTTATTTTCCCAGTCGAAAGTAAGAAAGAAAAAGAAAAGAATGAAAGTGCTATAGTTCCTCTGCATGTGCTTTCCTATTGTTCTCGCCATTCCTTTTCTCTAATTATGTAAATGTGTTCCACTTCAATAATAAAGCCGGGTAGGTTTTTTTCTTTTCTTTTCTTCTCCAGACTGGTTCAGCCTTGTGCGCGCTGGTATGTCTTCACTTCATTTAAAAAAAGAAGAAAAAAAAAAGAAGAATAAATAAATAAATAAAAATAAGTAGGCCATACAATGCAATTAGAAATGCACAAAAGAGAAAGAGGAACAAAGTTCTCAAGTTTCTCCTTGGTTGTATATCGGAAGAGTTTCGTTTTTGCTGAATATGATGACATTTTCTTTCCCAAACCTGCATGCGAACAAAAAGAGCACAGCAAGCGAGAGAGAGGCGTTGGTGGGTTGAGGTGGGGGATGGACAGTGGTTGGAAAGTGCACAGTCTTATCTCCTAATTCCATTTTACTCTTCCAGTTCGATGCCAAAACCCAGTTTAGCTTTTGTAGTCGTGACGAGTACACACGCATACCGCTTCGATCTTTGCATTCATGCTTCATAAACCAAATGTCGGTCCAAATAGGTCTGCTGCAGATTAGTCTTGTTGCTTGCTCATTATATTTACTTGATACATTTTTTCCAACTGCGACATGCGTTTCATGAATAAAAGGTGAACTATTTCAATCACATGTGGAGACTGGCAAAGAATATGAATGGATTTGGTGCAAATGGGGTAGTTTTCAAGCAGGCACAAGGCAGTTTTACTGAAATGGCGTAGTGGGGAGTGGTCATAGGTGAAATGGATTTGCAGCCAATCCCAGAACGGTGTTGTGTGGCCACGGTGTGGTTCGATTGCTCTACTGCAGCACTATGGACAGTTCCCTGGCCCTTCACTTTGGTGCCCATACCCACACGTTGCCCTCACCTGGGGTTCTATATGTCATGTTTGCCGGTGTATTTATTTTTTGGTCCATAAAAAGATGGTTGCAATACATTACCATCTTTGGTTTGACTATTCAAATCGACTTGAATATGTTGCCTCTGTATCATCTGAAGCAGGTTTTGGGGTGAAGAACAATTTCAAACATATGGATTTCTCCTTTAACTCAGTTTAAAAGCAGCCAGCAAAATGGAAGTGAACACATAGTTCTCCTTTTTGGACTCAGAAAGGAAGTCAGATTGTGGCAATCAGCTGCTGCCTTTGATACATCCTCATCGAACATTCATTCCGCTCACGCACTGTTTGTGTTGTGTACCAATCTGTAGTTCCCATTGAAAAAAAAGGAGTGTCCAAAAACACCATTGAAGAGTGTTCTAGTACAACCACAATTATACAAATATTGTCAAAAAATCAACTAGGACCAGAGCATCTACAACAAAAGACAAAATAGTTTGTGGTCAAGTTGTATTCTTTATTGGCTGTATTCTTCTTTTTTTTGGAAGGGGTGGGGTAGGAGAATTTGGATCAAAATATATAGATATATTGAACTTTTACATTTAAAATATACAACTTTTTTACTTTTAGCGACAAAGAAGAAGTGAGTGACTTGATTCCTATTTATTTATCAGCTAAACCCTAGTTATGAAGAGAACATTTTCACCTGGTAGATCTTTTGGGTTACTGGGACATGCAGTTGGTACACAATGCAATGCAAACGTTTTGTTTGCTTTAAGAATAAAACAATATCTACACATCCCGATTCAAAATAGAGTATGTAATGAATGCTACTTGGCTTATGCTAGCAAGGCCACGGGTCTTACATCAAGAGTGTCCTGTGTTTAAAGTCATGTTAATCAGGTGAATTTAATTATCTAATTTACTAGTGGAAATGAATGTGATTATCCCAGTCTTGCGATGAGTTTATTTAATTAGAATCAGATTCCGACATGTTCCAAGGTTATGCAATGCCTTAATCTTTATCACCTCTTCTTATAGGTGACACCATGGGAGGGAAACTGAGTAAGAAGAAGAAGGGTTACGATGTGAGTGATCCCAAAGAAAAAAAGGATGAGGCTGCAGCCGAAGCTGCATGTGCTGAGGAGCCCGGTAAAGGGGAGGATGCGGCGCCGCCCGCAGAAGCTCAAGTGACAACTGAATCAGGCAATGTGGAAGAGGCAGCTGCTGGATCAGATGTGGCAGCAGTAACCGAAGCAGTCAAAGCCCCCGAAGAGACCAATTCCGCTCCACCTGAAGAGCAAACACCAGTAGCAGCTCCAGTACCAGCAGAACCAGTCCCAGTCAAGGAAGAAGCACCCCCGGTTCCAGACGAACCAGTCATAGTCAATGAAGAATCAGTTTCTGTTGCAGAGCAACCAGCCATTGTCAAGGAAGAAGTCGCTCCAGTAACAGAACCTGTTGTAATCAAAGAAGAGGCGGCTCCAGTTCCGGAAGAACAAGCACCACCAGAGGAACCACCTACAGCGGAACCATTTGCAGCACTAGAAGAAGAGGCTTCAATACCAGAGGAACCGGGTATAATCACAGAGGAAACTGCTCCAGTTCAAGAGGAAGCATCTGCGGTTGTAGAAGAAGCTACTGCAGCACCAGAGGTGGCAGTCTCGGTTCAAGAAGAACCCGCTGCCGTTTCCGAGGCAGCATCACCATCACCAGAAGAAGCTACAGTCAAAGATGCTGCACCAACTGAGGCAGAAATCCAGCCTGCACCTGCGCCCGAACCCGTCGAAGAGCCTTCTACAGTTCAAGAAACTGTGACAGAAGTAGAGGTTGTTCATGCAAGTCCAGAGGAGGCCCTCAAAGAGCCAGAACCCATTCCGGTGACCGTTACCGAGACTGAGGCCATTTTGGAGGAGACAGTCGCTCAGGAACTTGAACCGGTAATAGAGCAAGAGACAATTTTGGAGACTAAAATAGAGCAGGTAACAGAGCCTGAGCCCGAATCAGTGACAGAGAAAGAACCAGAGCCAGAACAGGAGGATGACACACAGGAACCGCTAGCCGAAGAACCAGGCCAAGAAGATGAGCCTGATCCAACAGAGGCCACAGATGACAGCACAGAACTGGATGAAATCCAGGAAAAATGTATGCTTTCAAACGATCAACCAGACGGAGCAGAACTTGCGGAATCTGATGCGATAGCCCAAGCTTCCGTGGAAGATGTGCCTTGCCCAGAGAGTGTGGTAGAAACAAAGATGGAAAATGGTGATAGAGAAAGCTCTCCTCTTGCAGAGGATGTGACGGAAGTAGCAGCTTTCCCAGCTGTGAATGGAGACTGCGCAGTCTCCGCACACCCAGAGGAATGTGTTAATGGTATTGAGAAGTCAGTGGGGTCCCCTGTCAAGAAGCTGAGTGACTTTGAACTCAAAACGGACGTTGACTTGAGCGCGGATGTCCAGGATGCCCCGGAGGCCATTGCTGACATGGCGGAGGCTCTGAGTACTGAGGTCACACAGGAAGTCTGATCTTTCTACTTAATGTGAATTTTGACAAATCTTCCAATGATGTGAAAAAGGCGTTAGAGGAAGTTAACCCAAACATATTTTTTTCAAGAATATGTTCTATGCAAGCCCACTAGTTGAAAGAAGGCATTCTGATAAATATTGCGTTTGTGGAATAAGAGTGAATCCACCCGTTTTTAGCCATCTGCGGGGGCAGCCATTTTGTCACTTCTGCCAACTGAAAACAACATCACAACTGTTCAGGGCTCAGGAAACGACCAATCACAGCTCAGCTTCGGAAAACAGGTCAGCCGTGATTGGTCGTTACCTGACCCCGGAGCAGTTGTAATGTCATTTTCAGTCAACAGAAGTGACAAAATGGCCGACCCCAGAGATGGCTAAAAACGGGTGGATTAATTCTTATTCTACAAACGCAATATTTATCAGAATGCCTTGTTTCAACTAGTGGCCTTGCATAGAACATATTCTTGAAAAAAAATATGTTTGGGTTGACTTCCCTTTTAAGGAATCACAAAAGCAGCGAGGGTTCCAGAAACATCAAAATCATGGTTGTGTTTTTCATGGTGACTCAACCAATGATATATTTTGTTTTGAGCAAAAAAACCACAAAAAAAACCCACACACAGTCGCATGATGATAGACAGAGCTTGGGTAGATAGCAGTTATAATGAAAGTACAAGGACACACCTGTGTTTAGAATTTGAAGGGTGACCCAAAATAGTTAAACCACACACCTGAGTAAAAATACTGGACAAACGATGTTATTAACGAGTGAAGTGATTAAATCTGTCTTTGTGTGTGAGCCCGATTAATATGACAATATTAGCTGACTTTCATATATTCTTTCTATTATGTGCAGAGCCATAAAATGTTTTGGCCTTTTATAACAAATGATGCTTGTGAGATCTGTTAAACGTAAAATGATTGAACAGAGAATAAAAAGATTGTCATAGCCCACAGTGAGCTTCTTGCCTTTCCATGCACTTTGCAGCATTAAACATAATTAACTCTTGCATCAGGCAATTTTATGCAAATATATTCCAACAAATCTCTTGTGAGTGATTACAGAATAAAACGGGCATCGCTGCAGAACAACTACGGTACAAAATCCACTAAACATTTTAAAGTGCTTGTTGACATCAGCAACCTTTCTAGCTGTAATGCGGGTCTGATTTTGGCTGATAATGGAGAGCAATGCCCTGTAGGTCCCTGCTCACTGCACATATTTTGGTTTGTGCAATATTCAGGGCTATTCAGGGCTCACTTTTTACTCACCAATCACCTTATCTTGAAACTAAAAATATCGGATCAATCTGATATTTAGTGCTAAACTACCAAAACAGGTTTACATGGAAGCACTTGACAAAATGTTTATTTACTGAAGTCCATATTGCTATTTTTCTGCTTGTGGAAAATGTAAGGATTTCACATTATAGGTCTATTTTCCCTGCGTAGCCTTCATTCTTGTACGAGGTGTGTCATAAAGATTTTCAGGACAGGTGTCACAGAAGCTATATTTCAAATCTAAACTACAAAGAACAAGTTTTTCCCTTCAAAATAATCCCCTTGAAGTCTAATGCGCTTACCGAGCCTTTTGCCACGCCTTCATGCACTCCTGGCAGAACGCTTCCGCCATCCTCCGCAGCTCCCTTGTCAGGGCTGTGATCAACATCTTCAAAACGGGTCTCCTCGATGACCCCCTTGAGCTTGGTTCGGGTGGTTACACCAGCACGACCATGTTCTTCTCTGCCGGGGAGTTTTGGATGCTCAGAGCACTGTGAGTCAGGAACCTCACGGTGAAGCAAACATGAGCTGTCCTTATTGAACTAATTGAAAATTCTCAGTTTATAGTTAGGGTTTGAAATCTAACTTTTGTCGCGCCAGACCTGGAAATTCTCTGACACACGTTGTATGTCACCATCTTTATATTTAGTGCTCCTTTTTAGTGAAGGCAGCTCACAGCTACTTATTGGCATGGATGGCGACAGGGCAAGAATGCTAGCTAGAGTAACGGAGGGGGGGAGGGTCGTTTTAGTGATGAAAGGGAGCACTCTGATGCTTCACAGAGCCAGAAAAGACACTCTGGCTGCACTTCTGGCACAATCACACTCTATCAGATTCAAATGAGGCGTTAGATGTCTCTCGATGTGCGTATTTTTGTATCGACCATGTATGTGGGGTCTTGGGATGTTTCCTGACTTTCTGTTCGCGCCCTTGTCAGAGGTCCTAGAATCGTTGTCACATGGACGCTAACGCACATATATTAGCACAGGGGAGTCAATGAAACTAGCCGTGTGCATGTGTGCGTGCGCTCGTGTGTGGACAGTTGGGAGGCGGGTGCACATGTGTGTGTGAAGTGGAAGAGAGGTGGGAGGAGAGGGGTGGTCACCCAACCTTGAACGAACTACTGGACCGTGAGTCAGATCATATAGGAGGAGATCTGATAGGGATCATGAAAACTTCCATAGATTCTTTCTAGGCCAATCCACATAACAGCTCTCTCCAGTTTCTTTAAAAAAAAAAAACTCCGGTGCTGCATATTTATGAAAGGAATGTTGTGGAGAAGATTTTCATGGGGGCTGGGGAGGAAGGACTCTTTCGCAACATTTTTAGAAAAGAATGCTTTGCATGCATATTGATGGCAGCCATTTCTTATTGGTACTAGGATAAAGCCACTTGAGGGGGAAAACAAAATCAAATGTGCCCAACTAAGTTCTTTTGTTTTCAAACATGCTAACATTTGTAAAACATGTATTTTTATTGTATTTAAAATACATGTTTCTAACGCAGAAATGATCACCAGTGCATTCATAAACGCAGCCTACGGGTTTACATTTGGTCTAAAACAGCTAATCCATACATTCCCCTCTATCTTTCCTCTCAATGTCTTTTTAAATGGGTGAACAGGGCTCTTGTCCTTTGGCTTTTGATTTAAAGTAGTTGCTGTGAAAGGCCAAAAGGCCAGCTGCACTGCCCGGTTACCCCAACACTATGTGCTCTATATGCAAAGGCCTGCACAAAGCACAGACTGTGTTCCAGCTTCTTTCTCAGCCTGCAGGCGTTAACTAACTCTGAGAAGCAAGCGGAAAAAAAGAGCCTTGAAATAAATCCAAAGCATCTATTTGATGAAGAAGTGTACGAGGCATCAATCCACTGGGGCTTCCTTGAAGCTTCTTTTTTTTTTGTTTTGATGAAAGGGTATTGAAACTTGACAGATGAAGCTTTTTATTGAGGTGGAAGAACCACTGGTCTATAACATTTATCTTCATTAACGAGGAAGTCAAGCCCAAAATTTTCTTCACAATAATATGTTCTATACACCTCCACTAGTCTAAACATGGCATTCTGATTAATGTTGTGTTTGTGGAATAGGAGTTATGCAGCAAAATCCACCTCTTTTTAGCCATGTCAGGGGGCGGCCATTTTGTCACTTTCTGTCAACTGAAAATGACATCACAGATGCTCAGGGCTCAGGTAACAACCAATCACGACTCACTTGTTTTCTGAAGCTGAGCAATGATTGGTTGTTAGCTGAGCCCTGAGTAACTGTGATGTCATTTTCAGTCGACAGCAAGTGACAAAATGGCCGCCCCCTAAGATGGCTAAAAACGTGTGGAACATATTACAGAACATATTATTCAAAGAAATATGTTTGGGTTGACTTCCCTTTTAAGGTTACGGTTGAGCTGGTGCCTATCCCAGATGATTTTGAGCGAGAGAAAGGATAGACCCTGGATCTGTTGTAAGCCTATCGTAACTCACAGGGCACATTCACACTTAGATTTACATCTATGGACAATTTAGTTTTCAATTAACCTAACATTCTTATTTTCGCAACGTGGGAGAAAACCATAATACCGTGACAATTTCAAGTTATGTCAGTGACCATTGTGACTTTCTTGAACTGAAGGGTATCAGCAATGCGGTTTACGTACAGTACGTCTGCACCAATATCCTTTTAAAAAAAATCATTGTTAGAATGCTGTAATGATTGATTCCCTGACAATCTGTAATCGAGTTACAACAGGAAATAGATTCCAAACGGGCAAAAACCAACATAAATGAACAATAATTTTAACCTAAGGTCCCCCTGGAAAATTCGAGACAATATGAGGTAACAATGGCTTCAGTGTATTCATTGGCACAAGTGTGACACAGTCATGTAGAAATTCTCCGTTTGTGTCGAAATGGCTGACAAATAGTTAACCACAAGACTGGATCTGCAGCTCTGATTCGAAATAGCATTGGTATGTCAGAGTCACAAAATTTCCCCAATGAATGACCAAAAAAGGGTGTTACATATTTGACTGTTTAGAGCAGAATAAATTGTGATGATTCTGTACAGACAAGTCTAAATGTATATTGAATGGATAAAGGTATTCAGACGTGTTAATGAATAAATAGAATAAGTACAGAACTCCTCGTTCCCTTGACCAAAATTCAAGTAATTACAACTAGTTAGAGGAAGGTCCCATTCAGTTCCTTGCCATGCTAGGATGTCTTTGCTGGGGAAGAACTGTTCCAGGCTCAGCTCCATTATAGACCTTAATTGTGATTGACTCCATATGTTCTTCCCATTTTACCTGCTTTAGGTTTAATGGCCACGTGTTTGGAACACATTTGTCCATACATGATGCTTTTTGGAGCAAGTAAAAGCTATTGAAGGCACATATGTGAAAGTGAAAACAATTGACTGAAGCTCATGACAGTGTTCTCTGAGGCAGTACTAAATTTACACACTTTACCCATATCCAGATGATGGCTGATGAACAACTCTACAGGAAAGGAATGTTATGGTATACGGAGGATGTGAACATGCGACGGAAGGAGGATTGTAGTCAAAATGTTGGATTCGTCCTCATTCCAACTTCCCTGGTACTTAAAGCGGAAATCAATCCAAATATTTATTTCAAGAATATGTTCCTAGCAGGCCCACTCGTTGAAACCAGGTATCCTGATTAGTATTGTATTTGTGGAATATGAGTTAAGCAGCAAAATCCACCTCTTTTTAGCCATGTCAGGGGTGGCACTTTGTCACTTCTGTCGACTGAAAATGACATCACAGTTGCTCAGGGCTCAGGTAACGACCAATCACAGCTCACCTGTTTTTTGAAGCTGAGCCATGATTGGTCGTTATCTGAGCCCTGAGCAGCTGTGATGTCATTTTTGGTTGACAGAAGTCACAAAATGGCCGCCCCCTGAGATGGTTAAAAACAGGTGGATTAACTCTAATTCCACAAATGCAATATTAATCAGAATGCCTTGTTTCAAATAGTGGGCCTGCATAGAACATCCATCCATCCATTATCTGTACCGCTTCTCCTCACAAGGGTCGCGGGGCGTGCTGGAGCCTATCCCAGCTGTCTTTGGGCAGTAGGCGGGGGACACCCTGAACTGGTTGCCAGCCAATCGCAGGGCACACAGAGACAAACATCCGCACTCACAATCACACCTAGGGGCAATTTAGAGTATCCAATCAACTTACCATGCATGTTTTTTGGAATGTGGGAGGAAACCGGAGTGCCCGGAGAAAACCCACGCAGGCACGGGGAGAACATGCAAACTCCACACAGGGAGGCCGGAGCCGGGATCGAACCCGCGACCTCTGAACTGTGAGGCGGACGTGCTAACCAGTCGACCACCGTGCCGCCCGTTGCATAGAACATATTCTTGAAAAAAAAAAAATGTTCAGCATGACTTTACAGTCACAGCTGATCGTTGTTTGTTTTTCAATCAAGAGGGTGTCAGAGAGAAACGTACAGGCAAACACACAGATGGCAAGGCCAAAACCAAACACCACAGCACACAGTCACTCGTTCACTCACTCCAAGCTTTATTTATAATGGCTTTGCAAAGACTTTCTCTCTTTTCCGTCAAATTTATTAAAACAGTGAGTCGGGGGAAGATGCACTCAATAGGCTGCAAGACCTCATCCGAGCCAATCATGTCAAAAGAAACCATTTTAGGGCATGCCTTTACACATTAATAGCCTTGTTGCCTTGCCCTCACTTTTCACCTAACTCCTTTAAACAGCTTTATTCCTCATTTTCTGCTTTTCTGACTGTGTCTCACGTTGGCACCCCTGAGTCCATTTGGATATGTACACTAATGCTCTGTCATTGAACCATAGCGGGCAGAATCCTATTAGGGCAAGCTTGGATCAATATTGATCCATGGGGTTGGTCTAATGGATGCTGAGTGTAGCTGTGATTCCCTCCTTTGTCTGCTCCAAGATCCCCATCACCCTTAACTCCTCTCATGTGCTCTTTCTCTTAACACAAACGCATGCACGCACACACACACACCCCCACACACCCACACACACACACACACACACACCCACACACACACACACACCCCCACACACACACCCACACACACACACGCAAGCAAACAAAGACACTGCTTTCTATTCTGTCTCACTCTGCTGATGCAGCTGCTGCGCTGACTGGGCACTTTATAGCTGCTCATTTTCTGTACACTGTGTATGAGTGTGTGAGTGTGTCTGAGTAATACGGTCGTAAAAAGGCTTTTCATAAACACGATGGGCCAGTTAGAAAGAATTTCACTGCTATTTTTTTATTCTCAGAAAATGGCAAGTCATAGTATTGCAAGTGTAGCCATCGTAGCTAGCACATTAGCATTGATAAATTAGCATTGTTTGCCCCCCAAACAAGACTTGTTTTTTTCATATTACGCAATCACTTGACTGTTTTTGCTCAGGTTTGAGGATGTGGTCAATCACTGAACTCTTGTGTTTATAGTGTAGTGAGTATAATTTTTTTTTTCTAATTTACAGTTTCGGTCTATAGTCAGTTTGATCAAGCTTCCTATGCCTGAAATAGCAAATGAAACATGTAGACTAGCATTCATTTTTCTTTCGCATATCATTTTAGATGGAGGCAACATTAATGAACTAGTTAGTTCCTGGAGAGAAATCCTTTGAACAAAGCTTATTTTTGTTATCCGTCATATATTATTGGGTAGCACAGTGGGTGAGCGACGAGCACAGCTGTCGCACAACGAGAATATTTAGAGTTCAAATCAGCTCCACGGAAAGGCCCTAAAATTTGTCATCACATGACTTTTTGCACATCAAGCCAACAAGTTGCACTGGCTGCGTTTTATCCCAAAAAGGCAAGTAATCCACAGCGTCTCCTGAACAGCATTCCTGTGGTCCATTGTTACAGCCGCAGCCACCATAACTGCAGAGGAGTGTACACAGCAAAGAGATGACCTTCACTGTTCCTCTAGTGACAAAGCTGCTGCTTGCTTTGAAGACAACCACTATGTACTGGCAGCACAAGCCCTGGTGAATTATTTATACTTGAAATGATACAACCTCTGATACATGCTGAGGAGGGGGAGGCTTAAATAACAAGTGATGGAATGAAAACATGGAAAAAGCAAGTTGCAGAAAGATTATGACCTTTGTGTACAGTAGAGCAAAGCACATCTTTGAAAGAACTTGGGACACGTTACCACTTGGCAGCACGGCAAACTAGTGTTTCGTACATCTAGCTCTCAGTTCGGATTTTCTCCAGGTACTCCAACTTCCTCCCACGTTCCCAAAACATCCTGTTAACACAGTAGACACACAATTAGTAACGGGCCAAAAATGGATTCTTTGAATATATCCATACTACTGGGAAATTGTAGTTGGTATTCACATGCAAAGTGACAATTCCAAGAGTAGTATGAGGTCTCCGGCTGTGTGACAGGCTGGTGAGAAAGTGTCGTTCTCGGCAGCCAACTAGAAATAGCTTCTTCAAGCATTTCACATACAGTCCATTCGCTGTAGGACAAATGAAAACAAGTCACCATCATCGTACTCGTGGGCACCCTAACAGGCCACATGTAACACTCTTTAAAATAAACATACACATTTTTTTTGGGGGACAACTTATGATCAATTGCTGGTGCAAAGGTGCAACTCAGTGTTAAAGTGTGCTTGTCACTGTACTGACTGACGTGTCGGTGCAGCATAAAGCTGGAGAGAATGACTCAGTAGATGCATTCCACACAAGTTAATGCTAAACTGGCAAAAAACGGCAAGGTCAATACCACTTCAGCAAGATAATGTTCATTACCTAACGAACCGGAATATTGTTCCAAATCAGATGTAGCGTGTTCTTTGTGTGCTTCTTGCCATGCCGTGTCAACGTGCGTTTAACCGAGGAGGACTTTAAAGTGCCGTGACAGATCAGCATCTCAGCTTTTCTGGTCGTGTAGTTGTGTTGACATTGTTGGGGATATAAACCAGACAAGATTCCTTTCATTAAAATGGGGGTGTACGATGGTATATGGTTGAAACAAATCAGGAAATTAAAGATTATAAAAGAAGATGGGAGGTACTTCATAAATGTTTAACTTCAGATTACTAACATGGACATTCTGGATATTGGTGTTTATTGAGACATTTGCAAAAATGTATTTATCGTTGTGTTGTTGCGCTGACATCCTTGTGTGTGAGTTGTCTTGAGCATAGAGGTTATTATTATTATTATTATTATTAGAGATGGCTAAAAACGAATGGATTAACTCTTATTCCACAAAGGCAATATTTATCAGAAAGCCTTGTTTCAACTCATGGGCTTGCATAGAACATATTATTGAAAAAAAAATTAAAGTTGTGCCATGCCATTCATGTCCCAGCATATTTACCCTGGTACAAAGATTACCGGTAAGTGTTTGTGTAAATTTAGGAATGGCTCAATTAACACAAACAAAAAAAGGTCCAGCAGAACACAGCCCGTCCGAAAACATGCACAAAAAAAAATATTTGCCTTGCACCTCTTACAATATTTATACTACAACTAGAGTTTTAACCTTTTTTGTATTGCGCTGAGATTTTGGGGTACCAGTGTCTGCGAAGAATAAAAATTGCCGTGAAGGCAGTAAACAAAATAACTGATGGAAAGTGGGGATCAGGGACAAGTGTGTGTGGGGGGGGGGGCTCATTGTGTCAGAGCAAAGAGGACTTCAAACCGGCTCCTCCCTCCTGCGCACCGGGCGAGTTCTGTTGCTCACCCCCTGAATGCCTCATTAAACCCCTTAACTTTGTCACAGATTCATCGCAAAACACACACGCAAGGACACAAAATGAAACACATAAGGCACACAATCCCCCACCCCAAATGATGCCCCAGGCCACGGCATTGCCATATGTCCACCTAACAGGGACTGGCAGCTCCTTGCTGCTTTGTACTCTCTGCTTACAGTTCAAACATGCGAGTCCCCCATCCTCCTCCCCGCCCCCTCCGGTCCCCTTCACTCCCCCTCAGACTTTTGCCGGAGCAGTGGTGATTGCTTTGGAAAATGTAGAGCAGAGCACTCTCTGATGCAACACAGCGTCTACATCGAAAGCGTGTTGCTGCCTGGGTCTTTTATCTATTTTGCAAACAAGTTAATGGATTATGTATTACATTCTGGTCTCCATGTTGTATTTCAAGTCAAAAACAGATTGCTGCTTTTAGGTTTCAAACTATTATTTGCCTCTTTGACTTCATTTTGAGGGGGAGAACTTGCCGTTGCGCTCCACTGGCAAAGGTTACGCAATTTTACACAGCGAAAAAAAAGGCCACGAAGGAAAAGAGGTAATGATTTTACAAAGTGGTTTTCTATCATCTATGTCATGACAACTATTGACAAGATGATGTACCTATGTTCAAGTCACATGGACCTTCATCTCGTATGCAAAACTACAACCTATAGTGTCAATCCAAACAAACATAGATCAAAAGTAATTTTTCTAAGAGCTAAAAAAAAAAAAAATGTCTGATAGAAATAAGACGCCTAAAAACCAAGACTTTGATTTGACTGTAGATTTGGAATGATAAACATGACTTCCGGCTTTTCTTGTCCGCCAAGCTGGTCTCTTAGAGAGACCGAATACCGAGAGTAGGATTGGCTGAATGACTCAGCACTGCGAGGTGACTGAGACCCCACACTCTGAATTTGTGATGCCGTACTGTCAGGCAAAGCAGGTCGAGGCTCCGTCACTCCAAATTCCCAGTGACATGACATAGGCAAAGAAGGAGAAACCGCTTCCCTCTGCAGCAAAAAAAGCCAACTCAGCTGATGCTCGGTTGAAATCAGAGAGGAGAGGAAGCGAGAGATGTCTGGAGGGCTGCCCTGATGGTGTGCCCAGGCATGCGTGGAACTACTGAACCTCCCACAAAGATTCCCAATAAACGTCGTTCCCAAAAATAACAAAGAATTATCTTTCAAAAAAAATGGCTGCGCAGTTACCTGCTGACTTTGCAGTGAACCCTGCATGAAGGCTTAAAGAGGGAAATCAACCCAAACATATTTTTTTTCAAGAATATGTTCCCAGCAGGCCCACTAGTCAAAACACGGCATTCTGATTAATATTCTGTTTGTGAAATATGAGTTAAGAAGTAAAATTCTGCCACTTTCTGGCAACTGAAAATGACATCACAGTCGCTCAGGGCTCAGGTGACCAATCATAGCTCTGCTTCAGAAAACAGATGAGCCGTGATTGGACGTTAATGGAGCCCTGAGCAACTGTGATGTCATTTTCAGTCGACAGAAGTGACAAAATGGCCGCCCCCTGAAATGGAAATGGCGCGAATCTTGCCATGAATAGCAAAAATCTGCCAAGATTGCTGACCCGTAAAAATGTTATAAATACTGCACAATGCCACAATATCAATATGTTTTTTGGGCATGTTTAGATCCTCAAAAAGACGATTAACTAATTGAAAGTAGAAAAAAAAAGGAAGTCCTAAAGGAATAAATATAAATGAAAGATTTTTTTTTTTTTTTTATCAGTAACAACCTTTTATAGTATTTGACATCCTCCATGAACCAAAAAGTAAAGCAAAGCTAGTCTGGTATGCTTGCCTGACAATCGGTATTATATTGCAATTGAACAACCATAATTTACAAATACTTGCTGTGCTACTTGATTCAAATGTTCTTTTTCTGGCATCATAATTGTGTTTGCAGAGCATGACTAAGGTGATGCAAATGTATTGGTATGTGTGTCTGCATTCATCTTATTGTCCCAGACATCTGCTGCTGCTCACTGCCAGACTTTGGGGCAGATCTCATTCCAGCAAAACCCCCGCCATACAACCAGAGGATAAGACTCAACATATTCGTTCCAATCCTTTACTGAGGTTTCCACTTCCTCTACATGTCTCTCACCTACTCTTCCCCCACTCTACAGTTTTTACGGCGCTCAACATAGTTAGTCTGCGCATACATGCAGTGCACAAACACACACACATGCATAAACCCCGCCCCCACGAGGGCACACAACACTGGAACAATATTGCTGATCCAAATGTTCTTTTGAGCTTTTTAGGATTCCTTCCTCTCCCACAGGCATGTTGATTACACGGTTAGTAGGGTGGTTTGTGGTGGAAAAAGCGAGATCAGAGGATGACAATCGCGACATTCAATTTGTGGATGAAAGAAAGTGAGTGGAATGAGAGGTGCCGGTGTAATTCAAGGCAGGAATCTGAAGAATGCTGTCATCCGAACGGGGTCTATGTCGCTGTTGTATTACATGGAGTGAGAGAGAAAGACGCTGACCTTAGGGGTGACGTTTGCTGACTGAAGTTTTCTAACATCCAACATTGCGCAATACAAACGGTGGAATCAAATGCTCTGTAATCATTTTTCACGCCAGAGTCTTTGAGCGCCGGTTTGTGAATTTTTCCGAGGGTTTCCATATTGGGAGGTTGTACGCTTCTCTACGCCCACAACAGAGAGACGTTGTGTCACTTATCTGAGGAATTCACCCAGAGCATCTCCTCTTCATAAACACTCCCATGTGGAGCTCATCACTCTCGGTGCCTCTCAAACATACGCACACTTCTCTGGTTGGACTATTACCAGAACTATAAGAAAGGTGGGGGGGGGGGCGACAATAGTGATATGCATCACGCAATTCCTCCACAGTTCCCAAATGACACCTGGAACTTCCGTAAAAAGGAACCAACCCAAACATATTTTTTTCCAAGAATATGTTCTATGCAAGCCCACTAGTTGAAACAAGGCATTCTGATTAATATTGCGTTTGTAGAATATTAGTTAAGCAGCAAAATCCACCCCTTTTTAGCCATCTAAGGGGGTGGCCATTTTGTCACTTCTGTCGACTGAAAATGACATCACAACTGCTCAGGGCTCAGAAAACGACCAATCACGTCTCAGCTTCAGCAAACAGGTCTGCCGTGAATTGTCGCTACCTGAGCAGTAGTGATGTCATTTTTAGTCGACAGAAGTGACAAAATGGCCGCACCCAGAGATGGCTAAAAACGGGTGGATTAACTCTTATTACACAAACGCAATATTTATGAGAATGTCTTCTTTCAACTAGTGGTCTTGCATAGACCATATTCTTGAAAAAACTACGTTTGGGTTGACTTCCTCTTCTTCAAGCTTGGCTCACACTGTTGACATAGTTCTCCGTCTTGATGTTTTCAATGGCTTGCCTCCACCAGGCAGACAGGTGGTCTTCATTAATGCGCCTCTTGAAAAACGAGACGAGACAAAGAAAACACAAGCGTCACTGTCGTGTATGTCGTCCATGTTAATGTGCCACAGTCAGCATGAAAAGGAGATTACTGTACATGCGCAGACATTCTTTATGGGCATATCATGCCGGATATATTATTTAGATTCACTTCACAAAAATCGGATCTGTTGAAGTCTCCACATATGAGAATGCTTAGTTTAAGTGTGGTTCAAACAGACAGGCTGAATTCCCCGCGCCTGCATCTGACTGATCTCGGTGCCGGGACAAATGCCAGAGAGAGGCGACAGAGATAAGAATGGCACCTGGAGAATGCAAGCAAATCATTCTGTACCAAAGCGAGCACGCTCTCACATTCAGCGGTACTTCAGGAATGTTGGCATAGCAATGCTAATGAAAGAATACGCAGATATCAAACAAAAGGCAGTGGCAGCTATTTAGCAGGAACTGATCAAAGAGAAAAAAAAAACAAAACAAAACATGTTTTAGCATGGCGTTAGGGCTAATCTTTAGTAGTTTGGTAACAATCTTTGGTTTACATAGTTGCTTGCACCCCGTGCTAACAAATGAGTAGATAGGAAAGAAAAGAATTCCATTGGAGCTAATAAAAGAATGAGAATGTTTGAAATATATTACAGCAGCGTGAATGTTTTTGAAACAGTATGTGCACCATTTATCAGGCTAATGTGGCTTTGAGTATGTCCGTGTCCCCTGAGAGTGTACAGTGGGAACATGAATGATGGTCTGTGTGTGTGTGTGTGTGCAAGGGGGGTGTGGGGGGTTGTGGGGGGGGGGGGGGGGGCTGGGGTAGTAATGCAATACCATGGTTTCCCAGGAGGGAGTGTGTCAGTTTCTGACCCCATCTGGACGGACTGACTTCTCGACTCTGCTCATAGAACATGAATCCAGATGACCAGTTGTAGGTTGTGTTGACACAAATACTTTTTTTTTTTTTTTCAAGGGACTTAGTGTGGAGGGTTGGTGAAGCCAAAGGGGGAAACCTTCATAGTCTGGACCATGCTGTCTTCGGAGTGCACACTTTTGTATATTGACTAACTTTTCAGTCATATCATCTCTTATTTTCTCCGAACAACGTTGGACGCGATTCTTCCTTATCGATGACAAACAGATTTGTTGTCATACTGACATATTGAGTGGTTCTCCGTACCTACTTAAAATTTCCCACTTGAGCTTTAGCTGAGAGGTATTTCTTTGAACTGTATAGATCCATGATGTCAACCAGTCCAGTTTGAAAGCAATAAAGATTGTGAAGCACCTTCCCTAGTTGTTGTGCAAATGACACAACAGCTAGTAAAACCTGTCCAGATACAGATTTTAAAATCTTAACTCATTCATTGCCATTGACGGATATACTTGTCTTTTCACAGTGCAGCATTCAATCCCAGGAATTTATTTATATTCCAATTTCAAAATTTCAAATTGTTTCAAACATTAGGGTAAAAGAGGGTCTGAAAATGTCTGGCAGAGAATGAGTTAACAGATTTTTTTTTTTTTAATGCAAGAGACCTAACATGACAAATCGATGTAGAGGATGAGATGACCAACACGAACAATCCTGAATGGCCTTACGAAACCAGAGACTTGGTGGAGCACCCCAACCAATTGTGTAGGATAGCAAACAAATGTCCGCTAAAAAAAAAAAAAAATTAAAAAAAGAATTTTTTTTACGGGTCCGACTTCATAGCAAAAAAACATGTCAAAATAGCGAGGTAAAACTGTAATAAATGAAGCCATGGTCAATAAAAATACTCTATATCGTTAAAAAACTGAACTATATCTAATTTGACATTATTATTGTTGATAAACGTGCATCTAAGTATCTTTGTACAATAGCCTTGATACTTCCCTTGCATAAGACATACTCTACTTCTTTCTACCTACCCGAAAGTATGTTTTGACCCTCCCCTTAAATATATCAACAGTCTCTGCGGACCTGATGTCCTTTGGCAGGCTATTCCATAGCTGTGGACCAAAATGGCTGAATGCAGCCTCACTATGTGTTTTGGTTCTCACCCTAAGAATAGTTAAAAGGCCGGTGCCAGAGGACCTCAGGATCCGTGAGGGCTGATATGATAAAAGCAGGTCATATAAATAATATGACCGAAGCCGGTTAAGTCATTTAAAAACGAATAAAAGCACCTTAGTGATCATTTTTCTGATACGGAAAAGACCAACTTTTTCAGCCATGTATGACTCGGACAGTGAGATGCCCTGATTAACAAATGCATATGGAAAGCATTCATGTAGATAAGGCAGGACTGCCGTGAGAAAATTGTCTACGTTGCATTGTTGTAAACTGCGGAGGAAATGTCACACATAGGACCAGCTGCTAATGTACTGCTGCACTTAGCGTTGGAAAATTGCACTCGCACATGTTATTTTAGTGAAATCACTCTTACACACTTGACGACAACGTACGAACGAAGGAATTTATTGCGGCTTCAATTTGCTGCAAAAAGCGTATCCTTCATTTTCATACGGATGTAGGTATTGTACTTTCACATTCCACTCTCGCAGCTCCATCTGTTTGTAGGAAGAATGGAGAGGCCCTTGGCCCGACCCCTGAGAGGTTTAAAGTATGCCGGCCTCCTGCAGTCTCCCAGCAAACATTGGACACTTTGCTCTGCTTTGGCAGGCTGCTTTCCATTCAGCCTGGGCCTCACAAGGAGCTGAGGGCTGAACAACATAGTTTGGATCACAGCCAGGCAAATGGCTGAAAGTAGCGAAGATGAGCTATCAGGGAATGCGTTCTTAATCGTCGGCCCTCTCTGCCTTTGGTCCTCATCAGCTTCAGGGAAAGCAAATCACCTTTATGGCACGATTACCCTTTACTGCATGTTTGCAGCAGACTCATCTTGTTCCCGCCCACGTTTCCTCTCTTTTTATTGCTTGGAGCTTCCAGGGAGAGAGTCATAGCTGGCAATGTTGCTCTTTTGCAGGCGGTACCGCCGATTTAGATGGATTTTAGCATTAAAGGCCCCTCCCCCAAGCACAAACAGGGATCCACTGGCTTCTCTACAAGTTCAGCCTAAGCACTCAAATTTGGATAATACACGAATGCAAGAAGGGAGGCTGTGCTCACAAAAATAACCGAAAAGCAACAGCCGTTTGGGTCCAAACATTAAAGATACAATAACAATTGACTACCTTATAGTCTTGTATTTATCTATATTAATGTCAAAGTTGGAAGTTATTCCTTTACTTTTATTTTAACTTAAAACAATAACCTTCAATGCTACAAATGAAATGCCAGTATGTCTATAATTATGAAGCCGTATTCAGAGGGGAAGTTTTAACAATGATCTTATAATACACAATTTGCAGACTTTTAAAGACAAAACACTATTAATTGTATGTTTAACAATTAATATAACACTACAAGCAGATTCAGCGTCGACATTGTCTAACCTCCCTTCCAAAACGTCATCGTTTGGTTTAAATCCCTGCAATAAAACGTGCATTTACTGAATGCTAAATTTTGTGCAAAAAGATGACCCTCATCCTTCCATTTATTCTGAGGAAATTCCCCATAACATTACCTCAGTGTTTATTTGAATAAAAAAATAAATATAAAAAGAATCACAAATCTAAATGTTGCAAATAGAGCAAAAAGTCAACTTTATTTGTGTCACGTGTTGCGTAGAAGCAGAACAAACACAGTAAGATCAAAACATCCAAGCCTTCCTCTTGCAAAGAATTATCTTCCATCTTCTGTTTGGCAAAATGATGTTATACCCTAGAGGCCATATAGTTACACATGGATTTTTTTTTATTGTTATCCTACACAAGTGATGCAGATTGTTTGTTTGGTAGCTAATATTAACCAGTTCTTTTGTTGCAGTTACTGGAGCATGATGATGACATTTGACACATTCTTTTTAAAGAAGCTTGACACAGCACAGTAACCGCTTCCATTTTTTTTTTTTTTTTTTTAGATTACAGGCACAGATATCTTACAATACAACACCCATAACTGAACATGACAGCAAATATGTATCCATTTCTAAAACATGATTTCAGTTATGTCTCAATGACTAAAGAAATGGATGGAGTGTTAAACTAATAACTATTGGACTCTTTTCTGCAAAAGTCTGGCCAAACAATAGTGACTTCTCAATGACCCGTGTAAGAGAAAAGCAAAACATCTTCTACTTCTATGGCGATGCTGTTAGGATCACGTTTGGGGTAGTTGAGGAAGTGTTCCTAATAAAGTGGCCATTGAGTTTGAACAGAACGCTAACCGGTGAATGGAAATGTGCCATCTACTGTTGAAAATCAGGATGAACTCCTAAATGCTTTGACGCAGCACACTACTCATGTTGCTTTAATTGCACAGTAGCACATAATAACTGAGCATACTATGAAGCAATAGTTTACACAATTAGTATCCATATTAGGCTAAGCAAGGACAGCTTGACAGCTATAAATTCTTTTTAGAAAAAAGTCCTCCTTTATCAGCCAGCAGAGACAGAAACAGTTATGATGTATGTAGACACTAATGTGACACTAGTATAATATTTAATAATATGTATTCCCCCCCCCCCACTTTTAAGAACTTCAAATACTTGTTTGGCCAAATTGACGTTCAAGTGCACATATTTGAAAAGGAAAAGCATTCTGAAGAGCAGCAACAAAAACAAAATCCACGGATGTCCATCTTTGTTTTTGTGAATGAGTTCAAAATGAGTACCTGTCTCACAGCTGTAAAGTGGCAGAGGTCTGTGACATTGCATTGTAGATGAAGGTGTTGTTGAATGGCACAAACTGATGGCTGATGATCTTTATAGCTTCTTGCGCAGCTGAACCTGAACACACGCAACGTTCATGAAAAACAAATGATAGTGGGGTACATTGCACTCAAAGCCAGATTTAAATATTACCTCCCATAAATGCAGAAACTGTATGGGGCTCTGCTGCACCATATCGACAGCTACAAATAAAAAAAAAAGATTTTAAAATCATGACGATTAATGCCACTCACCCAATACAGAATAAAAAACAAGTAACAAGGACTTACAACTCGTGCACGTAATCATCCTTTATGTTGACGTTGAGGTTGTACTCCTGCAGCAGGCTGGTGACACACAGCTTCAGCTTGCTGATGTCCTCTTCTACTTGATAGTTATACACGCCTGAAAAGCACAACATTTAAAAGTTGCCACCAATAGTAATCATTTCAAACTTGGAATTCCCCCCCCCCCCAGCACATTACCAGGGTAGCGCGAGTGCTGCTGGTGGAAGCGGTCGACGGCTCGAAGCATGAGGTAGAAAACCATCTCGCTATCGGGATTGTCCATGCATGAGGCTGCGGAGAAGTCTAATAGTTGATATGTGATCATGCATGATGCTGATTAACAACGGACTACTGTTACTTAAAATACATTATAAAATTTGTCACGACACACTACAAAAAAAAAAAGTGCCAGAAGATATAGGCATACAAAAGAAAATAATCTCGTCTCAATTTACTAACAAATCGATTGAGTGTGAAATCTGGGCCTGTAGTCATACACAAAGCTGCAGGCAAATACAAAAGTTAATTGTACCTTCTGCCATCTAGTGGAAGAGCATTGAATTGTTCTGTCTGTCACAATGTGTCAAAGGTATATATGGATGAACAAAGATACATTATTTCAAACATCTACCCATCCATTATCCAATTCGCTTATCCTAAAAAAAAATATTCTCAGACCAATTGAGTGAAATTGGATAATTTCCCACGGCACAATTGGTGATCTCTCGCGGCATGTCGCAGATTGGGAATCACCGCTATTTGGGAAGTGTGTCTCCTACTTACTAATTTCATCTCTGTTGACTGAATCCACGTTGTACTCTGCTGCTAGAGATCGGCATCGCACCACCCGGAGGAAGGATGCATTCTTGCCTAAACAACAAAAAAAAGAATCATGATAAAATTGTGATCGTGATTTTATTTGTAAAAAATCGTGATATGATATTTTTGCCAGATCGCCCGCCCCTATTCAGTTCCCAAACTATTGAGTGATGTAACGCAGAGGAAAACATGAGCCTGTCCCATCTTTTTTGGAATGTGTTGCAGGCATCCAATTCAAAATAGAATGAATAATTGCAGAATAAATAAATTAAGTTGATCACTTTGAACATGGAATATTTTGTCTTTGGAGAGGGAAAGGATTTGCAAATTACTGTATTCTGTTTCTAATTAATGCTTTACACAACGTCTCAAAATGTGAGTGCTACTTACAGAAGAGTCTGATGTCCTTTTCAGAGATACTTTCAGGCGCCTGTCGGGGAAAAAAATAATACAAGGCATCATGACGAAGTTCCAATCAAATGCATTATCAGCACTTCACATCCAAGTCATTCTTCTTTTTTTTTTTTTTTTTTTACTGCTTATCTCGTTTCTGTGGGAGGAAGCCGGCGTACCAAGAGAATCAAGCATAGCATTTACAACCAATTAGCCACTGTGCTGCCCAAATCCATTCAATCATAAATATATAATGTATTGTGTGTTGTAAATGGCTGTCAACAGAAGCAGAGAACGGAAAGTATTACTTGCTGCATTCAGGGATAATTACTGTATAATTGTGCATGTAGCAGAAGCGCTCTTTTTTTTTTTCAGGATCAGGATTGGCTGGTCATTTTACACACCAAAAAAGTTTACAGATTATTATACAAGATAATATAACTGTTGATATATATATTTACTTTAAATTGCATTGATCATTTAGGATAATGAATAAAGACAGCATATGACACATATTCTGGAACACAGCTTTCTGGAGTTGATATTTATGTACCGTATATTGGACATATTGAAAATGGATGGAAAGATAGAGGCAAAAGTAAAAATAAATTCATATTACTGCGTATTTATAACACGGCTGTTTCAGGAGGGCAATGCTACTCCATTGCTAACAGCACTGAGATGAAAGTGAATGGTATCCCAGCAATGTTACTTTTTCCTTACAGTTTTGATGATTTCCTGAGAAAGCGCTTATTATTATTTGCAACTGTTGTGGTGTTTTGGTGATAGCATACCTTTCCGACAGACTGTACCAGACTTTCAACGTATCGGCCAACAGACGCTGCATCCTCCAGGGCCTTTTCCCTGTAACTGTGAGGAAACATTAACTTCAACTGGAGTACATACACAAATATAAAAATACAACCCATGAATTGTTGGGTCATAGTCATTGACAAATTGGGTTTTCGCGACTTAGTGTTGTCAATTATATTTAATGCTATGATTTTAGGATCAGTGGCCATAAGAAGGTTCCATTCCAAGGCATAGGGAATTTTGTAATGCGTTCAAATTTTTTTTTTTTTTAATCACTTAATTTAATCGATATGAGCATTATCATTCCAACGGTAATAGCTGCTTCTAAGAAAAAAATGTTCTGGTAATGCCAAAATCTTTTTACCATTATGTGTCGTTACTGTTATGTGAAGTTTCATAATTTGCAACAGGTTTTTCTGAAGATGCTAATTCCAATCTTTGGAGATGAAGAATTTTTCTCCTATTGTTTAATATGCTTTTCCATGAAAAAAAGAATTACAAATCTTATCTTGATATCTCGAGAGTTCCTTTTTGGGTTATATTACAAATCGTCTGTTTTTGCCACTCAAGCTCTGTTTACCGTTAATGCCACCGGAGAAAGCCGCATTATAATGTTGCAACACACCAGAGGGATCTGAGAGCTAATGTGCCAGGATGAGGCAGCCATTTTGCATTCACACAACGGCAGACAGCAAAATACATGGTGTTATTTCCAACATGTGTATGAATTTGTGAAGGTGTTAGAACTATTGCATGTCTTTACCGTCGCGACAATTTTCTTTTTCTAACATTTTCTTACACATTCTGAAGGTTGTTAAACTTCTGAGAGTCGGCGATCATATCTGGGATGGTCCCCCGCAGAGGTAGGCTGCCACAGCCTTCGTTGTGTACAAACTCCTTTACGGCTCGCAGCATCACCCAAAAGGACGAAGTCTGTCAACAAATACCATTAGGTTGAGTTCCAAATTAAATTTTTACACATGAGTATTTGGATAATTTAATGAGAAGCAAGAGTAAAATCCAAAACCTGTGATGTTATGTTGTTGCATTCATCATCATTGAAAAGGTCTTTAATAACACTTGGGATCTGAAAAAAAAAAAAACAAGTGGCGGCTGTATAGTTTAGTTTTATATTTTCCTACAGAAAACTGCCCTGGTGATTATTTAATGAGGATAATCAACCACTTTAAAAAGTACGATTTGTTATAGTATGTGATCTGAACCGACACCTTGGTTGGATTCAAAGCAGTATTGACATTCTTAATTGCTTCCTCAAAGTTTTCTTCATCCTCGAGGACACCATTTTCATTCTTCAGGATCCCTGAGGTAAAACGCAGAATGACAACAAAGGAAAGTTATGAACATGCGTAAGGGATCCACAGCTGGGGGACTCAACTACTGTAAGTCAAAGACTCCACACAAATACCTTCCCGAATAATCTGTCTGAAGGCTTCTTTCTCCTTGTAATTTCTGGGAAGCTGGGAGTCTTGCTAAAAAGTACAATGGCATGAAATTGCACATCATTGCAAATACAAACACCCGTGTTGTTCAAGAACTGTACTGTACCTCGCTGAGCCATTTCTCAAGACATTTAGCAACGATGACAAGCCAAGGTGTGTGACTGTGATCCTACAGAGCAAATATAAACAATACGATTAGTTGAGCGAAGCAGCAATAAAGTGCACCACCGTACACAATACGCACTTTTTTGTCCATGCTTTCAAGGTCATAGGAATGAATGTGCTTCTTGAATTCAGCAAAGGGCTGGTCTAACCTCAGGTCCTCCAAAGCATTGTCGGGGTGTGACTCAATCACTGTGGAGATAAGTCAAATGTAAACAGGACAAAATCTAAAGCATAGGCCGCAAAGGGGTCATGAAGAACTATGCTTACAGTGCAAGATGTCACTCATCTTATGTCATTATGTACACAATTCATGTCTCTGAACTGCAATATCACACTTGTGTTGAAAGGTGAAAGGTCCATGTTTTCATGCATGTAACTCAAATGCTACTAACCTGTGTGCTCTTGCACAACAAGCCTCATGTAGCCAATGAGGCCGTACGTTTTACAAAGCAGGAATGGTACTGAAGCACTCCACAGAACTGAGCCTAGCCTCAGACTCGTGCTATTCAATTTCAGGAGAGGGAAAAAGGAAAATTAGTTTATTTTGTCAAAAAAGTATATTACGACCGTAGTTTCCCCCAAAAAATAAATAAATCAATGCAATGATGAATTTTTTTTCAGCACTTCAGTGGCCTGCAACATCTTTTAAAGAATACCATTCATTAAAACAACAACAACGAATATTATGTTGTACAGTTTTTAATTAGCTTTAAGAGCAGTAGTTGTGAGAGTGATGGTAAGTCGTTATTATATATATGTCATACCTTTCAGGTAACTGTACACCAACAACAATGGTAAATCTATGGAAAAACTCCGGATTGTTGTCCAAGAGCATGTCGGGACTCTGAAAAAGAAGGATAACCCAAGAGAGAAAGCACAACCGTTATTGGATCTCAAAAACAACAACCTAATAATTAGCTTTCTTTTATTTTATTTTTTTTTAATTGTTAACATTCCTCTAATTTTCACCTATTACTGTGCACGCGAATCACACTGGAAACTAACAATGACAAACGACTCTAACCTCCTCAACAAAATTGCCCGATACATCAGAGTTCAGTTCTTGGAGCAGCTCTGTGGCAGCTTGTGCTCTGTTCTGCAACAAAAACACTCAGGTCAGGAGGAACCACTGACATATTGTAAGCATAAAAAAAAGTACAATAAAACAACATGGAAGAATTTGTGTATACACTTATTAGACACATATGAATGTACCTTTCCAATGTTTTTGTGACTGAGAAAAAAGCTGCAAAGTAAGATAAAATAGTGATGAACAGACAAAAACAAAAGCTATAAAATTATAAGAGCAAAAAACTAAAATGAGTCTTACTTGTTTCCTACGTCTTCCCCAGAAACTGTGTGACCATCAACTATAGTAAACGCTCCAATACCTGATAAAGACATGCGGGTTACACTATTCATTCAAAACATGAATACATTCTACTGGACTGAATCTTTAATAGAGAAACATTTTACCAGGAAGCACAAGATTTTTCAGTATCTCGGTCCCAGTTGCTGTAGCATTGATTAGGCAAACATGAGCATTCTCGAGAGCTTCTTGACCATGGTCTCCCCACAATCTGTAAACACACAGCATGTGTTCATTTATCACAATGTGGCTTGGTGCTGCTACAAAGAAAGACACAATTAAAAAGCAACGAACAGTTTGGACTGCCGAAAGGATCATCATAGTACCGCCCTACCCACTCTTGAAGACTTTGCACACTGCCAGAACAAAACAAAAACAGCTTGTGGACCCCAATTTGAAAACGACTGCTTTATATACTGCTTAATGTACTACATTTGTGTATATATCCAAACGTATGTTTTGTCAATACTTCTTTTGTTGCTACAGTTGTGGTTGTACTAAACACACATTAAATGTGCATAAATGTACCATGCTAAAAAGAAACAACAACCTTACGAAACAGTGGGGAAGCCAACACAAACACAAGACACTTTAAACTCAATCAATCAACTGTTTTCTTAGCCGAGGTTGCATGTAGCAAAGCTGCTAATGCTAGCGCGGAGCGTCCTCATTTCCGCGCTGTTTACTGTCTCGGCTTCTGTGTCTTCTTTCTTTTCAAATTGAGAAAACGGCAAAATAAACGTACGGCACATAGAACCCAATTCAAAGATGAATTACCTGAGCTGCCTGTCGTATTTCTGTTCTTTGGCCGCTTTAGTAGCTGCCATGGCATCTGTCAATGGAAGGTAAACGCAAATCTGGTGTCACAACGTCAGATTCGACACATACTTCCACGCAATGCGATTCGCATTCGCATTTTCAGCACATCAAACCGAAACGTTTATAATAATAATAATAATAATAATAATAATAATAATAATAATAATAATAATAATATTAATAATAATAATAATAACAACAACAACAACAAAACAACAACAACAACAATAATAATAATAATAATAATAATAATAATAATATCAATAACAGTAATATACATTTATTATAATATCATTTGTATGAATAAGGTTTGGGTTTCATAGTCGGTGGTTGTAGATTAGGAGCATGGATGTGCGCACGCGTGGGGACGTGTCTATTAAGGGGCGTGCGGTTGGCGTCTTCAGCAGAAAAAGGCTCCCTCCTCCTGCCTGTTACAAAGTCGCCTTCATCATTAGCTACAGCGACTCATCCTACTGCAGCACGCGTGGACCCCAACGTGAATCCCAACGTTTTAACCTTACGTCCTGAAAGCACAAGATGCCGATCAATAGCTGGGGATACGGTAAAGAAAACGGTAAGACGTCTTCTCTGCTCTCATTCAGTTCATTGATTACAATGTGATGGAATTTGACAGGGGCACATTATGCTGCTGAGGCTGATCGGTTCAGATCAGGTTCAATGCGAGATTAGCCTTTCTCCAAGGGATGAACTGTGTCCTATTTACACTGAATCGCTCTTGCACGAATAGTTTTTTTAAATTTTATTTTTGGGGTGTGTACTCTTCTTATTTTGCTTATCCTGATGGTGATGATATTCTCGTAGTGAAACAAGTCTTTGTGTTTTTAAGTGAACTAAAAATGTGTATTATTTACTTTAGTAAATGTATAATTTCATGATAGCGCAGGGGTGTGTTTTTTGTGCTTGGGACCGCATTTGATTTTTAAAACGGATATGTTAGACAGATAATTTGTAGATAAAATAGAAATTAAAATGTGTGTGTAAAATTTGTAAAATAGTGTAAAGATATGTCCAATAATTTGTTAATATAAGACGTATTAATTCTTATTTTTAAATGGTATTATTTGTGTTAAAGTATGATTAATTAGCCATTATCTAATTAAACCAATCTCTCTCTCTCTCTCTCTCTCTCTCTCTCTCTCTCTCTCTCTCTCTCTCTCTCTCTCTCTCTCTCTCTCTCTCTCTCTCTCTCTCTCTCTCTCTCTATATATATATATATATATATATATATATATATATATATATATATATATATATATATATATATATATATATGAGGCCATATGTGGGAGACTTGGGAAATACTTTGCCCATATTATGTATTAGCGGGTCTACCTACGTTGTGCTGTAGAATATCTAAACTATATTGCTTTATTTGCTTTGTTTCGGAATAGGTCCATCAATATGGCACAAAAATTTCCCCGTTGCCCAGGGAAACAGGCAGTCTCCCATTGATATCCTGCCTTATCAGGCGTCATATGACCCCAGCCTGCCACCCGTTCTCCTCAACTATGATCACTGCTCCTCCATTAACATCTCCAACAATGGGCATTCTGTTGTGGTCGACTTTGATGACTCAGATGACCGTTCAGGTAAGAAAAAAGACATGCTGATTTACTTTCTTGGCTCATTTTTATATGTTCAAACAGTACAGTCTTGTATTGTTTTGATTTCTTAACAGACTTCTTTATACAAATTTCCAATCCATGCTTTTACAGTGCCGAAGTTATTAGAGATGTTCATTCATCCTCATCTAATCTTGACAGACATATGAAATAAATCTATGGAATCTAGTTATTTTGCCGGGTCAGGGTTAGCACATCGGTGTCAGAATTAAAAAAAAATATATTGCAACTGATCATAAATTGCAATTGCATGTGTGTACAGTTTGCAGTTGAAGTACAATCAGTGATTACAGTAAGTGTGCAGTATCTGTTTCGTGGAAAAGAGGTATAATAAACTGAGCTGATTTCAGTGGTTATTACATAGCTGTTAGTGGGTGGGACCATGCACAATACACCACCCCATCATTACCATCAATAACTGCAGAAATATGGAGCTGTATCTCATGGTTGGTTTCCACTTTCCACAGTGAAAACAACAACTTCTTTTTTCAGCAGCAATATGAATAAGTGACACAAATCCCTTAAACCGGGTGGCTTTGTTTGTCAGGTGTGGCTGAATTTGTTGTTAACATGCTACTTCAACATGTTGTATACAGTATTGTTGTTAAAATTATTCTTCATATCATCACTGTCCTGTGAAAAACACATATCTCCATTATTTCCTTTTTTTCTTATTTTTACATGAGTGTTGTTTCCGCGTTTTTTCACAGGACAGCGATGATATGCAAACATTTCTAAAGGGCTTTGAATGTACGTCAATCATTCAATAAAAGTTTATTCCTATATACAATACAATACAATTTTATTTATATAGCACGTTTCACAACAGCTACAGCTGTAACAAAGCACTTTACATACAACAACAATATCCCAGATTTCACTGATTGAAGGGAAGGTCTGGAACGTACTCCTGCAATGGAGGAGGGGTTACTGAATATCTTCGTGACCATTTCAGATGTACATGCAGTCAAGAACTTCTTAAACAATAATTAATATTATTTTGCTCCTATCTATGTGTATTTAATTTTAATACAATGGTTCTAACCTACCTCTACATTGTTAGCTGAACTTGTCTCTTGTGTCATTTCTGCCAAGCTAACTTGACTGTGGTTGGTGCACTTTGTTTGTCAAAAGGATGTCAGAAACATCACGATGAATAACAATCAGATTAGAATGGTGTGGAAGTCCTTGCCCAACAGTCCAGGATACAGGCATGCATAAAATGTGCACTTTCTCTCTGAAATTCAATGTTCAGCCACAGGAACGCTCCATTTATTATTAGCCATTCTGGCCAGTCGACTGGAATAGAACGTGTAAACCAGCGCAGCAAATATTTGACCTTACATGTGCATTTTGTTTTTTTTGTACCTAAATCTTATGGTGCAGAGGAGTAATAATAAAAAGCAAGCTGGCTGTCAATACTCTTAGTCTTAACAAAGATTGGGTATGTGATAAGTTGGCATAGTGTTGACTCTTGTGCTTCCACAGTGATCCAGGGGGGGCCTCTAGACAACCCATACAGACTGAAACAATTTCACTTCCACTGGGGCGGAAAGGGCTGCCATGGCTCCGAGCACACTGTTGCAGGCCACAGCTACGCTTCAGAGGTCAGTTTTTGAGAACTGAATGTTAGTCTTACATGACGCAATGCTGTCAGGTAGGGATGAGAGGATCCTGCATAATTCGCTAACAATGTACAATTGGCATCACAGGAATGACAAACCAATCCTTTAATGTATATTATAATCTGACTGAATAACTGTCTTCTTTACTTTGATTTGCATTTCTCAAGATTGTGGAAATGTACAGTCTTAATCACTTTCCATTCTTCCAGCTTCATTTGGTTCACTGGAATGCAGTCAAATACAAGACATTTGGGGAGGCAGCAGCAGCCCCTGATGGACTTACTGTCCTTGGTATCTTTTTAGAAGTAAGACACTCATTTTTACTTATTAAGACAAACATTTTTAGTGAAGTAAGATTCACATTAAAAAAATGCTGTAATTGAACGTATTCCAATCAAGACACTCACCTGTTAACTGGTTCACCTGTGGAATGTTCCAAACAGGTGTGTGTATGTGCGTGTTTGAGCACTTCTCAACTTTCCCAGTTGTTTGTTGTCAATTGCCCGGCTTTTTTGGAACATGTTGCCGGCATCAAATTCAAAATAAGAGAGTATTTATGAAAATACATCAACGTTCATCAGTTTGAACATTAAATATCTTGTCTTTATTCAACTCAATATAGGTAGAAAAGGATCTGCAAATCATTATATTCTGTTTTTATTCATGTTTTACACAATGCCCCGACTTCATTGAAATTGGGCGTTTGTACAATGGCAAACAATTTGGGGGATTTTTAGCCTCTTAAACCACCACAGTGCGTTTGAAAAAAACAACAACAATTCAAGATGCAACTGAAGTGTAGATTTTTAGCTTTAATTCAAACGGTTTCACAATCATATGCCCTTTTACAAATTAGAGTCATTTTACTACCTCCATTTCCCGGGGAACAATTGTAAATAATATTTAGCAATACTTTGATCATCTTTTTTGTGTGTGTTCCTGTGTTGCAAGACTGGTGATGAACATAGATGGCTCCACATGATAACAGACTCCCTGTACACGGTAAAGTTTAAGGTGAGTTTGCTTATGTCTGGCTCATTATGATTCAAAATTGTCAAACATTGCAAATTCATTGCTTGTTTTTTTGTATTGGCCATAGGGTAGTGTCACAAATTTCAAAGGTTTCAACCCCAAGTGCCTCCTACCGAGCAGCCTGCACTACTGGACCTACCTCGGATCACTGACCACACCCCCATTACACGAAAGTGTCATCTGGATCGTCCTGAAGGAGCCAATCACTGTATCAGAAAAGCAGGTCTGTGACCCTTCGACCACACTATTGATTTATATTGACAGCACCTTGTGACAGATGCTCTGTCAGCCTCTTATTCTATGGCAACTATACTACTTTTCATATTACATAATTATGTAGATAAAGCAGTCACTGCGAGACAAAGAATTGCTTTTTAATGGAAAGTCAACTCCCAAAAAATTCTTTGTAATATGTTCTCAGTGCCTTAACTTGTCTAAACATGGAATTCTGATTAAAATTGCGTTTGTGGAATAAGAGTTAAGTAGCAAAATCCACCCGTTTTTGGCCATCTAATGGGGCGGCCATTTTGACACTTCTGTCGACTGAACATGACATCACAGTTGCTGAGGGCTCAGGTAACCAATCACGGCTTTCCTGTTTTCTGAAGCCGAACCGTAATTGGTCGTTAGCCGAGCCCTGAGCAACTGTGATGTCATTTTCAGTTGACAGCAAGTGGCAAAATGGCCGCCCAATGAAACAAAACAAAAAGGGGTGGATTTTACTGCTTAAAGTGAAAATCAACCCAAACATATTTTTTTCAAGAATGTTCTATGCAAGCCCACTAGTTGAAACAAGGCATTCTGATAAATATTGCGTTTGTGGAATAAGAGTTAATCCACTCGTTTTTAGCTATCTCTGGGCGCGGCCATTTTGTCACTTCATTCGACTGAAAACGACATCACAACTACCCACCTGGGTAGTCATCAAAGAATTGAACAGTCAGATGGATGCCACAGTTCACCATCCAGTTGTGAATATTTCTTTGCCCCAAGGTGGTTCCAACACAGACGACAATTCACTATCACTGAATCTGTCTGCTAAGATTTGAGAATTTACGAGGGCTTTTCCCTGCAGGTCTAATCTCGAATTTTACAGTTTGCTGTGGCGCTATATTTAAATAGGGAAACATACTTTGTTGTGTTGCTATGTCATAGGGTTAACATTGGGCCCCTTTAGCACTGAAAATATTCACAAGGTTTAGGTGTGGTAAACCCAAGCTGTTGATACCTTAAGCTGACTATATGTGACTAACCTTATGAGCTGTCCCTGTAAAGACTACCATCCTCTTTGTTGATCTCTACTCATTCCATTCCTGTGGGAGGAGGCGAGTGGGATAAAGATGGTTTATGTAAATGTGTACAGTATGGCGCAAGGTAGGATGTAAGCTCAGAGACCCACAATTTATAATTCCAGGTCTCAGTCCATTGATCCTATCCAGGCAACTATATTGATGAATGTACAACTGCTTGGTGACAGGGTTTTGACTAAGGGGGATCAGGTATGCAAGCATTCTTTCATGACTTCACTGCACCAGAGGCACATTCGTATGTCACAAGGCCTCTGCTATTATTTGTGTGTATTATACAACACAAAACAATAAAGGAATATTATATATGGCTAGATATATTGGATTCAGGGTGTTATAACGTCTGAGAGTTGCACCCGGCCAAATTGTGCAGCTTTCCCAAGTATCACTGTAGTGAACTACAGCTGCAGCTAAACAGTACTGTTTGCCCTCTCCTAAAAGCGGCTGCCTTGCACTAGAGCATTTAAGAAAATGTTAATTTCACAATGAGAATAAATTTGACTCGGGCCGAGAGGCAAAAACAGGTATCGCAAGGATTGAGATGACTCATTGTCGTTTTTTTCGGTGGAGTTGTTAAATTACGGTAAACAAAGAGTGCAGAGAATTTAATGAACGTTTTATTTTCATTCGCAAGATAGAGAGATTCTTTATTCACCCTGTGAGGGAAATGATGCTGTAACATTTATTGGAAAAGATGCCTCACAAACCATTTCAACTGTATTCCAGATGGGAAAATTCCGAATGCTTCTGTTCACTGGAGAGGAGGAGGACCAGAGGATACACATGGAAAACAACTACAGGACTCCTCAACCCTTGAAAGACAGGGAAGTGCGTTCGTCCAATTGATAGAACCTCAAAACCTTGTGATGTAGCAAACCCTTGGTGATGACAGAGTGAATGCAACAACACCAGCATATTTAAAAATATATATTTTTACTTTAACTCAGGGCAAGTTATTATAGTAATTGAAACATGCATTACTTGTTCTGCTGGTCAGCTTTAATGCCAAATGAAAGTGCTTTTGTGATTTTTAGGAACTTATTGCACAATAGAATTACTTGAATTACTAGACTTGATGAAGAATTAAAAGGTTGGATTGAGACTTCTTTGATGTTGCAATTGTTAGAACAAAAGGGAGCCCCAGAAAGCTGCCAATTATTGTTAGGTGGTACAGTATACAGTATATATTTGTTATCATGGTTTCATTTAAGTGTCATTTCTTTCTGCTTTGCCGATCCAGCCTATTGCTGATGGATATCCAGTCCCCGTGGCCATAGATCATTTCCATTGTATCAGTCCCAACTGTAGCTGGAACTGTGTTCATCTTAAATGCTCTGTTTGGCTATGACAGACAAGTCTCAGGGCCTACTACCGTTCACCAGAGTGTTTTGGTTTTATTTTTAACATTTTTTACATCTATTCTTGATTGAAACCATTGTTTAGAATAATTTCCGTTCCTTACCACTCCAGAATTTTTATTTTTCCTTGCAGGAATGGTTTTGTTTGTTGAATTCACATGGGTATTAATCTGCATATTCAAAGCATGTTGTGTATGTAATGCTCTGCAGTGGTCCTGACTTCTAACACATGTTGAGCAGTGGCAATTTTATGGAATACAGTCTTCACGTAAATGGACAAATTCTGTAATAGTATAGTTACATATTGTAATGTATACATGTACATGACAACAATATGGACCTCACCATTTATGTTATGAGCGGTTTGAAATATTTTGGAATATATGTATATGTTTGCTGATTGAAATAAAATGTTACAAAAACGGTTCCATTACTAGCTTTTTTTTTTTTTTTTTTTTTTACTCAGTACTAATTTCTCATCATAAACACTGAGAACTGAGTGAAAGTGAGTGTCAAAATCTGTTATTAAGAGATTACAACACATGCATGCACCTTGTACCTAGTATCTACATTCTGTTCTTTTTTGGATGACAACATTTAAGCAAATGTTTAAACTCCACGTTGTAGATCAGAGAAAGCCCCCAAGGTAACATTGAAGGTAATTAGTAGCCAGGTTGTGGCAAGGGCATATAGAGAACAATCACAGTCAATTATTAACTAAATGTTTTCATTGGGAAAACTCATGAGCCATTGTTTGAAAAAAAAAGTGGATGTGTGTGAGTCCGCTGATAGTGTAGTGGTACACATGCCTGAGTTGTGTGCGGGCAGCGTGGGAATCGATTCCCGCTCAGTGACAGTGTCTATGTGTGCCCCGCGACTGGCTGGCGACCAGTTCGGGGTGTAGTCTGCCTTCGCCCATTGACGGCTGGGATAGGCTCCAGCAACTCCCCGCGACCCTATATAGGATAAGCGGTTTGGAAGATGACATGACATGGATGTGTGTGCAATACCTCTTGATGAGGGAGGCCTTTTTTATGTGCTTATGCATATACCAATATAACCCCTTGATTTGGTGTTATTATTACAAACCCCAATCCAAATGAGATGAAATTAAAAAATGATTATATGAAAATAAATGAATAAAGTTGATCAGATTTGAACATTAAATGTTATCTCAAATATGGGTGGCCGACTGGTTAGTATGTCCGCTTCGCAGTTCAGAGGTCGTGGGTTCGATCCCTGTGTGGAGTTTGCATGTTCTCCCCGTGCCTGCGTGGGTTTTCTCCAGGTACTCCGGTTTCCTCCCGCATTCCAAAAACATGCATGGTACTCTAAATTGCCCCTAGGTGTGATTGTGAGTGCGGATGTTTGTCTCTGTGTGCCCTGCGATTGGCTGGCAACCAATTCAGGGTGTCCCCTGCCTACTGCCCGAAGACAGCTGGGATAGGCTTGTGAGTATAAGCGGTATGGATAATGGATGGATGGATGGTTAAAAGAAGGAACCACAATAATAACAATCTACAAAAATCTATCATTTATACCGTTATATATTTTAGCTGCAAGATCAAATAAGTATTACAGTATTTCGTTTACCATTCATTGATAAGCAGTTCGGAAAATTGATGAGTGAATGTTTATACAGTAGCCTACCGTAGCACTGAATTTATTGCTGCGGACTTGAGTCATCCTCTAGATGGCAGCATCTCACTCTTTGTTTGGAAGCAATGAGTATAGTTTACTTTGGCAAAGATTAATAACTGGAATCAACTTTTATTGGTACTTGTAAAGGGATTATTTGCGTCAAACTTGTGTTTGATGCTATTTGTATACCGTTTTAACCATCAACAGAAGAAAATGGAACCAGCAGTTTTTCAAACTTTCAAAAACATTTGACCTTGCCCATTGGCTGTCTCCCATTTATTGTGTATTTATATAAATCCCCATTATTGTTTGCATCAGTTTCCTTAGCATTTAAATGCTTATTGCTATAAAAATAAATCTGTTAGCGTGCTAATAAATAAGGAATGAGAATGGGCATGCGTGAAGTAAATTTAACACACATTCTCAAATAACCCTACCAAAATAGTACCAGGAAGCATGATTGAGACTGCGAATGCCCGGCCAAGCACATCATCCCAAGCCAAATCGATGTGCTATGTTATAAGATATTACAGTCAGACCTCAGAAATAGAAGCAGTCATGTGTATATTTAGCACAGTCTTTATCTATAACCTCTGACCAAATAGCTGAGGTCAGAACTATGTAATAATTTGAAAGACAAAGTCAACAGGTGCCCAAAATTGATGACAAATGACATTTTCACCTGACATTGTAACAGAAATGGAGCCTGCCAGCTCATACGGTATACACTAAATAATGTATGTTGATCTCCCTGATATTCTGAGTTCCAAAAAAGGGCAAAACAATGCAATAAGAAGGCAAGTTACTGCTTCAGTTGTATTGCAAAGAGCTTGTAAATTCTGAAATATACTGTCCAGAAAATACTGAGTAATTCACTTTTTTTTTTTTTTACAACATTTTTCAAGAGTAATACAATTATTATAGTTTATATACGCATAAATGAGAGTAGCTTCTGTAAACACAAGCAAAGGAAGTCAAGTAACATTCCTTTCAATCCCCTACAGTTATCAGTATTGGCAAGGACAGCGACTCGATCTGGCAGCAAGGAGAAACAGTCACTGTGCAGTTGCCATGGATACAAACAACAGAGCAACAAAGCACAAACTCTGGGCCCACTCATATCTCCCCTACTTGTCTTTGAGCCCCGTGATCCATCTGCATCACCTTGTCAGGAAATAAAACCGTCTAATAAAAATATCCAGCCCATTAAAATCCTTCTGGTGACAAGTGTTTCTGTTTTCGTTAGGATGCCTTTATTTAGTTTCTATTTTGTTTGGATCGATGTTCAGTAAACCAAGGCTTTGGTTTCCGTGCAACCCCTGTTGCTCATGGATGCTGACATTTGGTTCTCAGCCACGTTCAGGGTCAAGTTTAAGGTACAGTGATAACAACTTGCCACATTAACAGCAGGCTGTGTATAAACAGAAAATGCCATTAAAGTTGACAGCCAAGGGCCTTGGTTCACTCAGTATTATACAATAAATCACAGAGGTCACATGGATGAGTTTGACCCATCCATCTCTTGGTGGTCTGTTTAGAGAAAACAGCGCCAGAGTCATGGAGGCAAGGTCATGATCTGTAATTCTGTACTTGACTGTCGACTCACCCCCCATAAATGTTTTGATCTATGGATTGTTTTTATCAGTTAATTTAACCTTGCAGTTTATCTATTTGCTGGATGGTCACTCCAAGTGTTGATGAGACGCTGTTGATTGCATTATGGGCTCTCAGTTACGTATGACGGTTGCGCACTGGTCCTTGAATGTACGCAGGTCGGGTTACGCTGACCTGAAGCACATGATGTTGGTAGTGGGCCTTGTACGTCTTTAGGGAACTTAACTTACTTCAATGAATAACCCTTAAATCTCCCAGAGTGGTGAGTAAGACCAAGCTTTGATGTTTGTTCCGGGTGTCGCTATAGCAACGCACCCAGAACTGCATCAAGGCATATTCATCATTTCATACATGTCTGTTTAAAATCACTGTCAAAGACATTTGGCTTTCAGTTTTCATACATGAAGCTACTGTTAAGAGACTTGACAGTCAGATGTATTTACATTCTAGGTTGATTCTGTAAAGTCATTGGCACCAGTGGGCACTTTATGACAATAGGCAGTCTAAAAGCTGTTATCCAATGAATTCACATTTTCTCACATAGGTGGTATAAAAATTTGTTGTGCAAATTCATACTTCATGGGTGGGCAGGCACTTCAGAGAACCTTTAGGAGGAAAGAATGTCTATCCATCCATCCATCCATCCATAACTCTGTTCGGGGTTATAGCAATGGTGGGAGCCTAACCGTACTAAATGACTGAATGTACACTGTACTACTCACAAGTCAATCACAGTATCACATTGACTGTTAATTACATATGACATTGAGCTGAAACTCAGCTGTGAACCACTGAACTATTAGTGACTGCTTAAAGTGGAAGTCAGCCCAAACATATTTTTTCAAGAATATGTTCTATGCAGGCCTGCTAGTTGAAACAAGACATTATGATAGTTAAACAGCAAAATCCACCCATTTTTAGCCATCTGCGGGGGCGGCCATTTTGTCACTTCTGTCAACTGAAAATGACATCACAGACCCTCAGGGCTCAGATAAAGACCAATCACGGCTCACCTCTTTTCTGAAATTGAGCTATGATTGGTCGCTATCTGAGCCCTGAAGGTGTGTGATGTCATTTTCAGTTGACAGAAGTGACCCCAAAATGGCCGACCCCAGAGATGGCTAAAAATGGCATCTAGTGGGCCTGCATATTCTTGAAAAATATATATGTTTGGGTTGTCTTCCCTTTTAAGTATCAAACATGAGTAAATGTTCCATTTATTGAACAAACCAAGCCTTGACTTGATTTGCCACCAATCAAAATGGTCCCTCCCATTCCCTTTAAATGCAGCGTGCAAGGGGCGAGCTTCATAATCCTTGACATGGTGGAAGAAGAAACTGATTTTCTCGAGTCCTTTACAAAGAACTGCAAGCAGACCTCAATGTTGTAAAGTTGGCTAGGAAGATCGTAGATCTTTGAAGTGGGCACTTGAACACCGCCTTCCACCCCGACTGTTTGTATCTGGGTGTGATCACCCATATCCCCCTTCCCCACCCACTCTCCATCGCTGTGAGATGATTTAAAAAATATACCATAAAGATGATGATGATGGTAATGATTTCAATATAATTGATCTCTGCAATGATTCAAAGGGTTTGATGAACTGTGTTGTCAGATTTATGAATGAAATACCGCATGCCGGGCGGCACAGTGGCCGAATAGTTAGCATGTCCGCCTCACAATACAGAGGTCTACCTGCGCCAATACTTAGATGTGGTACCAGCAGGTTTCAAGTTTTTGTGCCAGGACGCCCACATGATTGAGAGATGAACCGAGTTCCCAGCAAGCTCAATGACTCCTGCACAGGTGCAAAAAAATGAAGATGCGCCAGTATTTACGCTCAAGCGCAGCTGTGCAGTCTACCAAAATAGAGGCCACAAAGCACTCAACTTGTGTTTTGAGATTTCATGACATTGCAAGAAAACTTTTATTAGTTAATCATTCCCAGACAAACCCACAACAAACATTATCATTAAGGAGAGACCCGTGTGATCACTCTCTTGGACTTTCTCCAGGACATCACAGGGTTCTGCCTCGTCGACTATCTGCAAGCCACCACACCAACACGTTTAAGTCAGAGGGGTCAGTCATGCTCGCGAACGCATCACAAGTTTCCAAGATCACTATCCCCCAAGCCCATCGGGTAAAAATAGTCCCTGTTAGCCTTTTATAAATCAGAGTGTTTCTATAAAAAGCCTCCGTCTGACCAGAAGGCTGGGCTGAAGCCGCGTTTGCCCTATCTTTAGCTTTATTTATGTCCTGGCGTTGACAGCACCACTTGCAAGGCTTTCCAGTCACTGTTCATTAGGTCACATGTGTGCCAACCGTTGGCCCCATGTTGGAAAGCACCGTCCAGTCAAAACGGTAATCGGAGGGCCTCCAGTGCTGGTCAGTCTGCATCACTTTGAAAAACAAACGGCATAACAGCTGCTGAGTTCACAGCCTGCTGATTCTTCCGCTCAGATTCTTTCCATCCAATTAGTGTTTATGGAGCTCTGTCCTGACGGCAGATAAGCGTGCACTTGGTCCAAACGATGATTGGCTTTATTATAACCGACCAAGACTATTCCACTGTTACAAAGGCTGTAAAAATAGAGAAACTAACAACTGGGGCTTCAGTTGATTATTAGGTCATGGTGTCTGCTTCACTGTCCTTTGTTATGTTTCCATTTTATCACCTGAAGCTTAGCAACTGGGAAAACATTGTTTTAATTAGTTAAAAAACAACAATCCCCCGAGTTCTTCTTTTAAAATATTATTCGGACACAGCATCGGTCAAATGTGTTGTACATTTCAATTTTTCACCATAACACCTGAAGTGCAACCTCCTCACCGTCTTAAAATCAAAACTTTGTTCTGGTGGCATCCGATCAGGGTTTCTGATGAAGGAGTAGTGTGTAAAATATGTTACTTCAAAAAATGGCAAATGTTCAATTTTGTCTATATGTGACCTGTGATTGGTCTACGGCAAGCCCAGGGTGTATCATAGGTAAAGATATCAGGCCAATACAGGCCTTATTTCAAGGTATTGGGTTCTTCTGAAAGATGTTGATACCAGCCACTGATACTTAAAGGTGAAGTCAACCCATACATATTTTTTTCAAGAATATGTTCTATGCAAGCCCAATACATGAAACAAGGCATTCTGATAAACATTGCATTTGTGGAGTAAGAGTTAATCCACTCGTTTTTAGCCATCTCGGGGCAGCCATTTTGTCACTTCTCTCGACTGAAAATGACATCACACATCTTCAGGGCTCAGATAACGACCAATCACGGCTGACCCGTTTTCTGAAGCTGAGCCATGATTGGTCGTTACCTAAGCCCTGAGTAGTTGTGATATCATTTTCAGTCGACAGAAATGACAAAATGGCCGTCCCCTGAGATGGCTAAAAACGGGTGGATTTTGCTGCTTAACTCATATCCCACAATAGCAATATCAATCAGAATGTCGTGTTTCAACTAGTGGACCTGCTGGGAACATTCATTCATTATCCATACCACTTATCCTCACAAGGGTCGCGGGCGTGCTGGAGGCAAAAAAAACCCTAACCCGACATTGGATAGGTTTTCCTTGCCAGTAGTTGGTGCTACACTGCGGCCGTTTGACGCATTGCTGAATCATCATGTGCGTCAGTAAAACAGAAAGGTCCTTGTTCACAATTACATGGATCTGCCATTGTGTTAATTAAAATGGAAAAAAAGTCTTATCAAATATCCATACTCATAACCCTATGGTGACTTTGTATTTGCGGTGGTGAGGCAAAATGACTTCACATCTAACTAATTTCTTTCTCCGGCCTTCATTATTTCAGAGCAAATTTGCCCACTCAAGAACTGCAGGTATCGTCCAAATCAAGGATGAGTTCGTGACTGATGCCAGAGGCCATTTGGCTCATCTTGTGTTCACTGAGAGAGCGGTGGTGGTCTCTGTGTGCGGGGTGGGTGTCAGTGAAGGGGCGGGAGGCTTGGGGGGGACATAGTGTTATTATTCTAATTTTAAGACAAAGCCACCCTTACAATAAACGTTGGAGCAGCCAAGTCTCATTGTAGCTGTTACTTTTTATGTGTGAATGATTTTTGTGGGACAGTGGGAAAATTAGTCATCGTTGCTATTCATAATCTTTTGCTATTGAGTGTGAACGGCGCAGTCATACACGTGCTTGAGCCGAGATGGAAATGTGTCATTTCGTGTAGATGATGGATGATGGTGGGATGAGGGAGTCAGAAAGTGATGGAGTGATTGGAGCCTTCCAAAGAGACACTGGATAATATCTTCACTCCTCCTTCAGTCCTCTAAATATCCTCCAATAAATTTGATTTTAAGAGCTCATCTGATGTCTTTTGTTGTTTTTCCATTTCAAATGAATGAAAATAAACGAAGCTATAAGTGTGACATTTTTCCTTGCGTGTCTTAATGTGTGGGGTCTGCTTCTCTGGGTCGTGTGCAATAAAAAATATGCAATAGAGTGTCAATGAACTGTCCCCTATAATATGTATAACATATTCCAAATTTAGTTGAAAATTACACCTAAATATTATTTAATTTCTTCTTTTTTTTTTCTTTGTCAAATAAACCTTAGAATTATTTTGGATGTACTTATACTAACATTAAATTTGCTTGTCAACTATTGACTGACAGCAACCTACAGACCTATACAGTTTGGTTATATTTGTCAAATTTTGTTGGTTAAACATTTCAGTTCAGTATTAGTCCAAGTACTTGATGCAGCACTATTCTATACCCCAAGAGCCAAGCTACGCTGATCAGCTGATGTGTTACGTGATGTCGTATGCGCATGTTGCAGTACTGCAGTACAAAGCAAAATGAGATATTATCAGACCTACTTAAAACGCTCCAAAAATGTATTGTACTTATACCAACTGAGTTACTACTCCAAAAATTCATTTCTGAATCAGGTTATGTTTTGGGAATCAGTGATTGTAACTGATTTACAGGTTTGAGATATGTTATTTCTTTTCATTAATATGTACTATTAGGTTTTACAGTGCACATAGCTCCCGTACTGAAATGATTTTTGTTCAAATAAGTATAATTAAACATTCAGCAGGTCATTTAAATTCACTTCTGATCTGCCACTGATTGGAGGTAGTGGGTAGAATTTCCACAAAGGAGTGTTACAGCCCGTTTCGCTTTTACAGGCATTTATTCCTGCTGCTTCTCGATTTTAAATTGTTGATTTCCAGCTCCCTGTCTTGTAGTCTGAAATGTAAGAGTGATTGTATTGTCTAAAGTGCCTGAAATAGCACTAGTGACGCATGTACTGTGTCAGTCCGTTTCGTCTGTCAAGCAGTTTAAACCATTTCCAACAATTTTGCTATTTCACAGGGGATGCGTGTTTAGGGCTATGATTGCCATTTTTGGGGGTGGGGTGTGGTAAAGTGGAAGTCAACGCAAACATTTTTTTTTTTTCAAGAATATGTTCTATGCAAGCCCACTAGTTGAAACAGAGTGAAACAGAATCAGATTCAGAAAACTGGTCGGCCGTGATCGGTCGTTGTGAGCAGTTGTGATGTCATTTTCAGTCGACAGAAGACAAAATGACCGCCCCCGGGGATGGCTAAAAACGAGTGGATTAACACTTATTCCACAAAGGTAATATTCATCAGAATGCCCTGTTTCAACTAGTGGGCTTGCATAAAACATATTCTTGAAAAAAAAATGTTTGCGTTGACATCCGCTTTAAGTCTTTCTTTTTTCAAGGGCCTCCTTATTTGGAAGTTTAAATGCCATAGACCTTTGCGATTTACTTCCTGGAGGATTCAAACAAGTTAATGGCAATGTATGGTACAGGGAAAAGGCTATTTTCTCCAAAATGGTTGTTTCAAGTTACACCCTTATGAATAATGGTTCGACACGAAACTTTCTTACATTATATTTCCAAACGTCTGGACAATTTTGTTGAGCCACATTGGACAGCAGATGTGTGTTTCGTACATGCACCAAATTTCTGCTACATTACCAGAAGCTTGTGTTAATTGTTGAGTGGACATCTGTAGCAATTCAGTCAAAATGATACAACTTTGATGTGGTTTTCCAAGGCTATTCCTGCCACCGAATGCATTTGGTGTTCACATGGAAAACCGGAGTGGCCTTTGAACCGCCTCAAGTACCAGTAATTGCTGGTGATTTAGTTATTAATGACTAAAAGAGCAAGAGACGGTGAAACAACTAAGAATGTTCCAAGGGCAACCTTTTAAGGGAAGATTTTTGCTTAGCTCAGACAAAACAGACATCCAGCATTTATCTTGACAGCTGCTTTTGTTCGACTTAGATTTCCACAAAATATTTGGCCACTTTCATGTGTTGTTTATGCCATTTTATGGCTAAAAACACAAATGACAATTTACTTACATGTCCAACCAGCAAGCCATTCATCTATTTTCTCTATCACATATCCTGATCATAATCTAATGGTCTGGATTCAGACTGCACGGTTCATGACATTTTTCCATTTTTTTTGTTCTCATGTGGCACAGTTCTGATATGGGTCATGGTAGTGTAAATTAGAAAAAAAAAAAGATTAAAATAACCAGTGCTGTGGCGGGAACCGAGGGTGGGGGTGATTATATGTCTTAATCAGCAATGGAAAACAGACCGGCCAATTGGGGAAACATGAACACTGCTTCTGTCCCTCTGTGTCCATCCCTAATGGAGGGATTAGCTCTTTTTTCCAAGCTGCTTGATATGATTGCAACCTTCACCCCTTTTCGCTCTGTGGCATGGCTCATTGCCTCCTAGAACTTGATCCCCTGCCGCAAACTGTCCGATTCCCCTCTGCCCTCTCATCCCACTCAAGGTTCTTTTCCTCCATGGATATAAATAGTCTATTATAAAAGGGTGATGGCTGTATGGGCCATCAGCAGCTTTGTCAGAATATTTGTTGAGTCATTATTACACATTGAAAATTTCCAATTCAAACGGTATTTATAATAATTTAGAAACGTGTGGACATACAGTAATGGTTGGATTATCCAACAAGTACAAGACACAGCAAAACAAAAGTTGTATTGGATGATGCGGGGACGAAGGCTTACAGCAGCTGTGTGTTACATACAGCTGACATGACAGCTGACAGATGGAGCTAACGACAAGCTAAGCATCGCGCAAAATCCTGATCAAGGCAAAGGCGAAACTGACCAACGCATCAAAAGCTCGCAGGCCCGTCATTCGTGATCTGCGTCAAATCACCAAACACAATCACAGCAGCAGCCTGAGCACCACCAGCATCGGGAGCGACTCCACGGCAGAGCAGCTCGATCATTTCTCCACCCCGCTCTGAGGTGGACGCAGCAGCAACTGTCACTTCAGCTTTAACCATCAACAGCCAGCCACTCATTCTGCAAACTGCTGTTTTGAGATGTGCTCTTCAGAGCATCAACACCCAGAAGGTGCTGCTGAGGTATTCGCTTATACAGTATCTTCAACCTATCTCCTTCGCAGTGCTCTGTCCCCACATGTCTGAAAACATCCACCATCGTGCCAGTTCCAAGGCAGCTTGCAGTGACTGAGCTGAGTGATTACAGGTCGGTGGCATTCACACCCGCAATCATGAAGTGCCTTGTGCCTCGTGGGTCTTCCACCAACCCTGGACCTACACCGGTGTGCATTCACGAGCAGCAGGTCAATTGATGGCACCATCTGAACTGCCCTTCACACTACACTGCACCACTGAGACCTATGTATGGCTGTTTGTGGATTCCAGCGCTGCTTTCAGTACCATCCTTATTAGCAGGTTGTTCCTCAAAATGTACAACCTGGGCATAGGCCGCAACATCTGTACTTTTTGGCAAACAGGCCTCAGTCAGTTTGCATGCGCACTTATGACTCCACTCTGACACTGAGCAGAGGTGCCCCACAAGGTTGTGTGCTAGGTCCCTTCCTTTACTATGACTGCATCAAATAACACCAATGCCACGCTCTAAAAATGGTTGGGTGAAAAATAACGACATTTTGAGTCAAAAATGGACTGAGCCACTACTTGGGTCAATTTAACCCAACTTTCTGGGGTTTCTTCGCAGAAAAAAACAAACCCAAATGGGTAGTTTTGTACAAAACAACCCCGCAAAAATGGGATGTTTTGTACAAAACAACACAAGGTGTGTCAAACTAACCCAATTAGTTGATTGGTCCACTTTTGACCCAAAATTGGGTTATTTTTAACCCAACTGTTTTTAGAGTTCATAATTTGCAGATGACAAAAAATGACCTTAAACTCAATATCATAAAAACAAATTAACTCATATTTGACTCGCAGAAAAATAGGGATATACAAATGCCACTGTGCATCAATGTAAAAGAGGGTCTTGAAAGGTGATATGTTTCAAACTCGTGGGCAAACCAATCACAGAGAGGACCTCAAATGAACTGTAAACACCAACATGCTGGTAAATAAAGGAACAGTGATGATTTTACTTCCTGAGAACGTTCAGAAAGATTAATCTGTCGCAGAATCTGCTTGTGTCCTACTACCGCGGCATCATTGGGAGCGTTGTGACCGGCATTTTGATGTGGCACATAGGAGTAGCTCAGCAGCAGACAAAAAGGCTCTGCAGAGAATTATAGAAACTGCAAAACACATCACCAATTCCCAGCTGCCACCTCATGAAAGACATCTTGACCTCTTGCTGCCTACACAGGTCACACAACATCATCAAGTAGCCTTTCCAAACTGGTCACCACCTTTTTGAGTTTTTACCATCTAGGAAAAAGAGATTCCAATCTATAAACACATGCACCAAACTCTTCTTGAACCGTTTCTAGCCCACCGATAACCACACTGAAAAATGAACTCAAAAGCAAATTACAAGACCATATTAATGTGTAATAATCTGACTAATGTCTTATTTATTTGGCCTATGCACACTTTGGCACTGCTGTTTGGTAAATGAAGGAATATTGAGGTGTGAGTGATGTTATGTATATGCAACATTATCCCGTGCACCTTAATTTTGTTGTAGCGTCTCATATTATGACAATAAAGTGTCTTTAATTTATAAAACAAATGCAATCAAATACAGTGCATGAAAATCAAAAGAAAATTTAATATCATCAAAAATTTTTATTTAAATCCAAACAGGAATGTGACACCATACCACAGTACAGTTACAAACTGAGTAGATGAAGTGAGAGGCCGGAGAAAAAACAACAACAAGCATTTTAAAGGGACGGTGGGGCCGGGATGGCCATGTATTCACTAACAAGTTCATTTGAGATATTTTTTGATCAGGAAAATGAAAAGAGTTGCCGTTTTTTCTTTTATCCATTCATTTTGGAGAAATTAGTAAATAAGTAACGCCATGAGTAACAACCCTTGTTAATGAGGAGAATGGCCGCGCCCCCTAGCGTTCTATCCATGTTCGGCCGGAGTCACGCGAGGAACCGATTTCAAATCCTCCATTAGAAATCATTGTACTTTTATTGCTTATCAAGTCCAAAAAAAGCAATCAATTGGCACCAAAATGTATGTGGACATCTGTACTAATGCCCACTTCAACATATCAAAAGGATTATCCTCTCCGTGGTTGATTTATATGAGAATGAGGAAATGTGGAAGTCAGCAGATACACAGATTTAGGCTGGGACGAGCGCACACAGCTTCTTTGCTTGAAAAAAACAAAAAAAACAACACTGCTTCTTTGCTGATCACGGTTAGAACGGGCGGGGCATTAAACACCAGTCACGATATTTACAGAGACTGAAGTGGGAACGAGTAGACATGCACATTTATTTGGATGTGGAACGGACCCAGTTTTTCGACTTAGAACGCGCCGTCCAATTTGGAAGGTAACAGCCGAAATGGCACGTTCCAATGCGGCCACACTCGTCTGTGCAGTCAGCCTGTTTCTCTGTTCGATGAGGGCTTTCGTCACACTCACGTCGCTTCACTTGGGCTGGTCGTGGCTGCAAGCAAGCAAGCAAGCAGGGACACCGCACGCGACTGCTTGCGAGACAACATGAAGACACAGGCTCATCTTCACTCCACACGCTGGGCGAACAATAAGGAGCTAATGCTGGTGTGCTAACGCCTTTTGTTTTAACGGCCTGAAGCTAGTTGCTGCTATTAGCCGTCCCAATCCTACCTTTAGCCTGGGAGGGAAGCGGGGGGCTCCAATCTGCCTGCTGCTGCAAGCCGCCGTCTCTCTCCGTCCTGAGTCACGAGTTTAGCGTCGCTAAATGTCGGAAATATAACCAGTCGGGGTTCGTGTGCGCATTCATGCTCTTGTCCGCTTCAGCTTGTGAAAGTGGAGGAGCAATCGCCACGGTCTTTTTGATTTTGTGGAGGTGATCATGATGAGATCACGTTTTATGTCAATAAATCCAAACTATTGTGCAGAACACTTTTATACTTTCACAGGTCGAAGTGGACAAGAGTAGTAATGTGCATTTGCATTTTGGTGGCGATCGGTCACCGTTCTAGACAACAGAACTGACAAAGCGAGCAATATTACCAAGCATGCCTTCCTCGCGTGACGTAGACCGCTGAGACCGAAAACATAACATAAGCCACGCCCTTTTTGGGGGCGGGGAAATTTGTCGTAAACCTAATCACAAAAAAAGACCTTTAATCACGAGAGAGTCTTTTGAGGTTGGCATTTTAGTACTAATGTCATTTTTACATGCAAACCTATTATATAAGTGCCAATGTTAAGATCACCCAAGTGTTACTTTAATCTTATTTTTTCTTTAATCTGATGATGGTCTTACAGCAATGTATGCATTTCACAAGACAAGGAATAAAAAAAAAGAAACTGTGACTAGTATTACAATACACATATCTGCAGTGTAAATATAACACGTGTAAACAACTACTGGTACACCTAAAATGACATTAACTATATAACAAGCAGCATCATATCTAAGACACAGGTAAACCTAAAACCTGAACATAGTTACTACGTCACAAATACTTGACAGAACATCAGAATTTGAAATAGAGCATCACTTTCAGAAAGTACAACGATACCATCAGTGCACTGGATGGTGATAATCATGTTTAGATGGACATTTTCAGAGGAACTCTCTCCTGGTTTGTGTTACTTGGCTGCTTGGGGTTCTGGTAGGACAGTCGCACAAACACAACAACGAGGATCGTGCCTGATTTAAAAAGAAAGAAACACGCACAATAACAAAACCTGCGATAATAACCTGTATGACAATGTACACATTGAAATAGTATAGGAAGACTATGAGAAAAGCAAAAAAAAATTAAGTCCATAGAGTATCTCTATTTGACAATAAATGTGATGTTACCTGATAAATACTGACCTATGACTGCAAATGTGCCAAGCAGAGTGCCCACTGCAGACTGGATGGTTGGCATGCCCTGCAGCTGCTTGGCTGCCATTTTGCAGTTCCCCCTGATGTTGCAAGGACACACTGTCACTAAAAGAAGACAGAATGACTCGGTCACCGCGCCACATAGCACAATAACCATTCAGGACAGGGGCAGGTTTATATAATAAATGAAATGCTCGGGATTTGATGGCCATTCTTTAAATGGATATCATGTACATCGAATATGCAGTTTTTCTACAAATCAAAAATGTTTCTACCTGCTATAATTTACATACAGAAATTCTGGAAGTGTGCGAGATATTCTCAGAGAGGTGTTAGTGATGACATTTCAAATGCCTCCCTTATTTTTTTATCAAATTTGTTGGAAGTGCATGAATAGTTATAAAAATGAAAAGGGCCAGCAGGATGTCCTTGTCGTAGGAGTATTTGCTCGATGGGAATCCCCGTGTATTACCAAAATACCTAATTCCCAAGTGCCTCATGATCTCCGTGGCTCTTGCTCACCAGCAGGAGTGTGCCTATTACCTGGTAAATTTATGAAGGTGCTCCTTGGAGGAGAGCTGCTGTCAGAGATAGTGAAGGGCACAGTATAAACCTCGGGGGCCAGATACGGCGTGTTCAGGGAGAGGTTGGTGTGAGTATCTGAGGAGAAGAAAAAACACATTTACTTGCATAGTCGAATGTGTTTTGTGCCTTTGCTGGAAATAACTTAAGTAAACGTAGCTGGTGTTTATTTGCCTGATAATATTCAACTGTACCGGGACTGGTTGAATGCGACAGGCTGGCCATCAGTTAAAAGCCAAAATGTCAGGATTGTATAGGTGTGGTTTGGAAGAACTTGAGATACCTGACGTCAAACCCTTCAAACACCTTGAACCAAAACAGAGATTGTGGGTTCTATTTTGGTGGCCAGTGCAAGTCTAGTTTGTATCTACACAGGGGTGGGTTAGACCAACTATTGGTATTTTTGCAAATTTGTGCGAACCGGGGTAATTAAAAAAAGTCATTGCTGAACCATGATTGGTTGTTATCTGAGCCCTGAGCAACTTCGATGTCATCTTCAGTCGACAGAAGTGACAAAATGGCCGCCCCCTGAGCTGGCTAAAAACGGGTGGATTTTTTCATATTCCACAAACGCAATATTAATCAGAATGTGTTTAGACTAGTGGGCCTGCATAGAACATATTCTGGGGAAAAAATATGTTCGGGTTGACTTCCCCTTTAGATTGGGGGACAATACAAGGGACAATTAGTTCTGCAAACTCTTATTCCTTTGTTGAAAATGTGGGAAAGCCAATTTTCACATGAGGAAAACTTAAAAGTATTTTGTTGAATTGCCTGACTTTATCGTTTGTCGCCTTGCCATTTTGAGTTAACGCAACTTTTTAAACTTTTATTTTAAAGTTCAGATGTATGGACAACATCCTTTGGATATGTTTAGAAGTACCGACACATACCAAAATCTGTCTTCACCTGCAAACCCATTTCACGTTCACCGGCGACAAAACTCCCACACACTTTTGCGGTGTGCGCTGGAGTGGGGCCCTTTATCTTATCTGTACAAATCGGTTTAAAATACACAGCTGGCTGTATGACGTGAGACCGGCCCTGTAAAGAGAAGCGTTTATCAAGTTGTTTGAACCCTTATCTGAACTTCTTACACTTGCACCTTACCATCATCCCCCATCATGTTCAACACATTTGCCAGACAAAACAAGAAGAGCCGTGCCACACTGAGAACCTGTTTTGTTTTTCTGCTCCGTGTGCCTTGACACCATGCAGGTTTGTTTTGTAGGCTTTTACACTGACAGAGGTCGATCACATTAAATGCATCAAATACAAAATGGATGAGTCATGACCACTTACCGTGAGGGAAAATCAGACATAAGTGGGGCCTCATTTGCATCGATGGACACAAAAACAGCAGCCATTGATGGCAAGGCGCAACACTTTGTGCGCGATTCCTCTTTTAGCCTCCATGAGGTAGAATGAACGCATTTATGACGCCAAAGAAATTACGCAGTTCAGTTGCAAGTTATAATTACTGCTGCAAGCTCAATCATTAGTGGCATAATAGGGGAGTGTGAGGGGGAGAGGGGACAGCTGAGAGGAAAGCGATTGAGATGTGGTAAATGGACCTCTTGTCCTGCACCTGTATATTGCAAATACCTTTCTACCTTTAAAAAAAAAAAAAAAAAAATTCCTGCTAATATTCACACCATGATGACTGAGGTTGCCACCATGGAAACAAAGTAATTCGCATCATTCACACAAAGAGGAAATGGATGGATGGATGGTTTTCAAAGGTTTAAGCAAATATAAATCTGCAAAGTGTGGTGTGCATTTGTATTCAGCCTCCGTTCCTCTGATACCCCAAAATAAAATCCAGTACAATTGATCAATCGATATTTTCCAATTTAGTCGTGTTTGGGGTGTGTTGACGGATACAACGGATAACAGTGAGGGGAATTGAACCATTAATCTTCCATTTTCAAGACAATTGTATGTCTTTTGTCTACTGAAAAGAATCTGCAAGGAATCTGTCTTGCCTCACCCTCAAACCAACAAAAACGAGCTTACATGCAGGAAGAGTAACAAGGCCAGATGATGGTTTCCTTGACTACGGATGTGTGAGAATTATGCCCTGTCTGTTGTTAAGAAAACAAGCAGTGCTTTTATTGCTCTTTGCTGTCATAATGATTTTGATAGTTTAATAGTTTTAATAGTTTCACAATAAAAAGGGCATTGAATCTACTGATAGCTTTTCTGAAGAAAAGGTGCATTTAAAAAGCATTTATCACAGCAATATAATACAATATTATGCTTTGGAGTGCTTAAATGTAGCTAGAGCATAGGTAGGAGAATTGGCTGAATCTTTTTTTTGTGTGTGACCAGCAGTTGGCACTTTGCCAGAGTTTCTTTGATGCAATTAGTATCACATTTTTGTTTTTAGTTCTTTATCTGTTAAAGATACCTTTTTAACGTGGATATAAATTACATGTTCTTTCACCATTTAAAACAGTTGCCAGTTATCAATAAGTCTGTGGAATGTATGGTGTACATTTGCTGAATTGTGATGTCACAAAAATAGTCAGCAAATAAAATATGTACTTATTTGTTTCATTTGATACTCAACGAGTGGCAAGGCACTCAATGCAGATACCCAATTTGCACGCAAGCAATCAAAACATACATTATTCTGTAATTGTTCCCCTTTAATCATTTCAGCCAAGTACCTATAATACACACTACTGTGATATACAGTAAATACAATGAAATCAAACCACTTTTTCAATCACATCAGAAAAACTGAAAGGGACAAAAAAAAAAAAAAATGCCTCGGTTATGTCCAGTCGAGCTCACCATTGATTGGAGTGAGCTTCCAGTTGCGTCGTACTGTGGCATCACTCCTTAGCGAGAAGTTGAGTCTTCCTCCGTGCTGCGGGCCATCGCTGTCCCGCGAGGCCAGCACCAGCGCTTGGTCTTCCCAGCGAGGGGTGCACAGGTACTTCCATGAGTAGTCACCCACCAACACGGGACTGTTGTCATTCACATCCAGAATTTGCACCGTGACCAAAGTTGATGCAGATAAAGAGGAGTTACCTTGATTAAAGAAAAGAAACATCACGGCATGAGTAAATTTGGAACAACTAAACATAGTATTTCAACTCTTAATGGCATTGATCTACTGTTTACACAACAATGCACGTGCAGTATGTGTGCATATCTGGAAAGGTGTAGCAGTTGGAGCCGATCTACATAAACACTCATTCACTGCCATTGACGGATTTACTTGTCTTTTCACAGTCCAGCCATTCAATCCCAGGAATTGAGTTATATATTTTTTTCACATTTTTTCAAACGTTAGGGAAAAAGAGGGTCTGAAAATGTCTGGCAATGAATCAGTTAAGAATGTTCTGCCTTAGAAGAGGTTTGTCTGTGCTCTGGGTGCTTATTAGTTATTACACATATTCATTATTGGATCAATCAATTCATTGCGGTGCAGTATAATGGCTAATAAAGAAATCCATCTTACGTCCATCCACTGCAATGACCTCCATAGTGTATGTACTGTTCTCCTCTCTGTCCAATGCTTGCACAGTCTTCAGCTCACCTGAGTACTTCCCTATTGAAAAGTACTTCTTGGTGTCCCCTTGAAGAGAATACCTAGAAAGAAAAACACTTCAATGACGATAATTTTGTCCCAGAATGGTGATAATGAAATTTACCTGATTGGATGAGAATCAGGGTCATAGCCTCGGATGGTGGCAATAACCCGCCCTGGTTCTTCGCCCTCTCTGACAGTCACCTCATAATGGCTTTGAGATAGAACTGGACCTTCGTTTACGTCGTCAACATAGATCGATACGGTCGCCGTTGACGAAGGACCATAGCGGCCCCGGACCAGAGCCACTGGGTTCTGGGCGCTTAGAACGAGGATGTACTCACTCTCACGCTCAAAGTCAATGACCTGCTTGAACAGACAAACAAACATTTGTTCTTAACTTTTTCAACACAAATTGTTTGTTAATTAAATATAACACCGCTAAAGTGGATGGGTTGGTGCAAAGGGCGTCACATATATGAAGCTCGATTTTGACTGACCATCCATTCCAAGTCCTTCGATTATCCGAACCGCTTATCCTCATGAGCAGTCTTTGGGCAGTAGGCGGGGTAGACCGTAAACTGGTTGCCAGCCAATCGCAGGGCACACATAGACGAACAACTATTCACACTCGCAGTCACACCAAGAGACAATTTAGAGTGTCCAATTAACCCACCGAGCATGTTTTTGGAATGTGGGAGGAAACCGGAATACCAGGAGAAAACCCACGCAGGCACATGCAAACTCCACACAGGAAGTCCGTAGCCCGGATTTGAACCCACAACCCCTGCACTGCGAGACGTCCGTGCGAACAAGCCGACCACCCAAATGAGAAGTCATAAATGGAGAAATAAACCCATTACCCGGGCACGAAAAAGAAAGATAAAGTCAGATTATTTCTACCGCGAGAGTTAAAAGCAGGAGTAAGAAAAGGCCAAACCTATTTCTAAGTGCCACAACGGGGAGGTGTACCAGAGGCGCACAAGTAGAGAGACGTAAAAAAGGATGTAACTACAGGAAGGAGCGGACTCTTGGAAGGGGTGACGAGACCCAGCCAGCCCACTCACAATCATGAACGCACACACTTAGCCGGAGGAGCTGTGTCAAACAAGACATTATCAAACAACTGCTGTCTGACATCAGGCTGCTTGCGCTGGCTGCGTCTCTGTTGCCAAGGAGAGAGAACGCAGACCTTTGGCGGGGGACGTAACGGGTAACTGCCACTGACTGGAAGTGACGCATCAAACTACTCATTGTGCATCAGCACATTCGAACATGTGCAGCCACTATCTTGTGAATACAGTCATCTAAGCAACTCCAGTGCACAATGGCTTTTACTCGATGTCAAAGATATAAAAAAAATATACTGAATCTATCGCGGTGTTTTTTTCAAAGTCACCCCTTACCGACAAATAGATCTGCGCATTGTGAGTATACCGACAAAGTCTAAACAGTTTTTGCAGCCATTTATTGCATTGCCATCATTCAAGGGATGCCCTTCTGTGGATGGCTCTCGCATGCTGCATTTTAGCCATCGCAAGTGGTACATGAACAGACATCTACAATTGCAGTTGAACCATTCTGACTGCAGATTCCATTATTATGAGTCATCTAAAGTGTTGCAATCATTTCCATGAGAACGGAATTGTTTTAGATTTACTTTCAGCTCACCCGTCATTCTCAAAATCCGGCCCTCTAGCAGCTGTGTGCCTAACTGCCATTAGTCTCTGCACATACAATCGAATTATTTTCTCTGGCTGCGGACAGAGTGTGATTTCTAGTAATGAAATGTGTCTACCTTCCGGCTGTGGCCTCTCAAGGTGACGCAAAAAATGCAAGTTAATTTTCGAGGGCGCGTGATTTTTCACTGGGTCTCTACTTGTGAAGGATCCCAAGCATTTTTAGTTAATCACAATAAATAAATGACATTTTAAAATGTCTCCATCTGCCTCATTGTTAAAATGCTGGAAACAATTGGATATGCCAAAACCAAGCACTAGACCTATTGAATAAAACATATCGGAGCTTTTGGTGCTATTGCACCTAAAATTAACAAGTAATAAATTAAAGTTGGTCTTTGGTTCTTTAATGCAGTAGTTAATAGTTCAATCACATTCAACAGCTCTTGCAGAAAACAACCTGCTGAATTACATGAGCCAGATCCAATATGATGTGCCCCAGGGAAAGGACAACCTAGTGAGCCAAAACCTTCCATTGTCAACAGGACTCAAAAGCGGGGTACATACATTTTGATAATTGGACCGAGAGATTATCCTGAACGAACATACTGAAGTATGACGTTTGTTGAGATATCTAACCGAGTAAATAGCTAAATATCTAAATCTAAAGGTAGTTAGCAGCTAGCTAGCTAGCTAACTAACTAACTAACTAACTAACTAACTAACTAACTAACTAACTTTGTATGACAAATTTGTATTACTGCAGATTATTGCTCTTGTCAGTATTATGAAACTGGCAGTATACATTTTTGATATTCTTGATGACTCAAGAATCATAAATACCGGTAATAAATAAATCGCTAATTATAATCAATATGGTAATATTTGATTGGAACCCATTTCCAATGTTAACATAATAGTAATAATACTATGCACTTGAATGGAGCTGTAGGGTTCAAGACAAGGATTTTTTCTGGACAGTTTACCTTTGAAAGGACAAGTGAAACCTCATTGGTCTGCCTGTCCGTCAGTAGAGAGAAGACCTCTTCCTCGTTTCCAGACTCTAAACGATAATTCACTTGCCAGCTGTCCCCTCCTCGAACATCAGCATCACCTGCCAGCACTGCTGTTACTGTGGTGCCCACTGGAGCATCCTCTGAGATGTGGAAGGGTCCATACTGGCCGGGAGGGGACAGAAAAGAAATTACTGCATATCAAACTGCTGGGATGACCAGATTTCTTTTTATTCACTGACAATTTTCACTCCCGCATCCCTTTATCATTCGTTCTTTCCTGCCTTTTGTTTGTCATTCCCTCTTTCCTTCCTTCCATCACATCTGTTTTTTATTCATGCATCCTTACCTCCTGCCTTCCATGGCTTAAACCTGATTTTCTACCTTCATTCCTTGCACCTCAGTCCTTACTGTTTACCTATTACATTCTTGATCCTTCCTTCCATCAAACTTTTCTTTCCAGCGTTCTTCTTTTGTTCCCCTTTCCTGTCTGGCCTCAACCCCTCTTTTTCAAAAAATATATTTTGTATTCTTCTTTCCTTGCCTTAAAAGCATATTACTGCCTTTCTTCTTTCTGACTTGTCCAATACTGCATCGGAATCCACGGCCTTTGTTAATTCAAGTGTATACCTACTTTTGGGCCACCCTGTATTGTGGCCTGTTGCCCTCCTGGTGTTGGCTAGCCTTTATTAACACACCCGTTTAGACAGCCTTTTAATCTGCCACTCACTAATGTCCTCTCCTGAAGCAGCATGCCTCTGATCTGGCTGCCCCAGCTGCAGGGTCTCTGAACCCAGCCCTGTCATCACTCACCTCCCACATCAACCTAGTTGCTGTTGCACTTCACAAGGCTATGGAAAATGTTGCACTGCTCAGGCGTGACCTGCTCAAGAGCATTTTCCACCTCACTGTTTTTGCGGGGATCAGCAGTGGTGATCACATGAGCAAGCAGAGATGGGCATTTTGTCCCAGGGATGGAATGGTATGGACGGACGCCCATTTTGGGGACGGAGGACGGGTATATATATATATATTTTTTTTTTAAATGACAGATTAAGAAAAAAGGACAGACTGAGGAAGGACGGAATTGGGTTTTCATCTGTCCCTGTAATCGTCCCTAACCGGGTCAAGTACCGACTGACGTGTTGTGTTGGCTTCTTGTAAAAAGAAAGACCACTGTTCTCTTCTGTGATACTACGGAGCTGCCTGTATTAAAACTCATTCAGTACGAGACCTTTTTCAGACCCATTGCGAAATGACATATAAATATGTCATTGGGATAGAATGAGTTAACTGCCTCCAGAGTCCTTTTTCTGCAGTAACATTGTACTCAAACGCATAGTCTGCCCTCTAGCGGCTCAACGGATGTAATACCATGGATTACGCCATTTCGCCCATTTCATTGACGACTGACACGCACAGCCTGTCTTGTGTGTGTAATCCGAAGGTATGTATGGGGCGTGGGAAAAAGGTGGATAGCAATTTCGTTTTGTTAACTAATTGTTAACATTTAGCACATACTTTATCCCTTCGCATACGAAGTATATCCTTGTCTGCTCTCCAGAGTGTAAAAATATCTCCAAACTGTCATTCATACTCATGCCAGCGCAGCCCTACACTTAATGTTACCACCCAAAAGTGGTTCTTTAGTTTACTCCTAAAATATCATTGCGTTATTTTGCAATTATTATTTTTATTGGGAAATAATGCAAAAAAAACGAAAACTTATTGTATTACAACGCAAAAGTTTTGCAGTAAAATGCAATACCATTGCATCATAATCTTAAATATTCTTGTGGTGTCCCCTGGTGGGCTCCGTAGTCCGGTGTCCAGCGGTGCTTGTTTTGCCAGCTAAATGCTATCTTGGTTGACACTTAAAAAGTTGTAAACAATTCTATCCACTCAAGATACTCCCAGTCGGTGAGTGGATGTGAATAGGAAATTAGCCAGCTAATGATCTTTAAATAATGTTTATAAATTATGAAACCTCTGCCGCTCGCCTCTCTCCCACAGTGCCACGCACGGACACTTTTATTTTTTTTGGGGGGGGGGGGGGACTGTTGAAATGTAAAGCAATAAAAGAATTTTCTCCAAGGCTTAAATCGCATTCTTTCATGGCCCCTAATGCGTGTACAGCCTGTCAAAGTCACTACAGACTAACAAAGAAAACCAGAATGACTTAACACAGCATGATGTCCCTCCCACGCATCACTCAGCCGTCATGACTTTTTTTCTGTTATATGCCACACGTGGGCGGGAGTGTGTGGGCTCTGTCTAACGGCCTTTGGGCCATCCATCATCAATAACATCACATATACTGTGCAGGGTCACAGGAACCTACGGTACATCTCTGCTGAGATTGGATGAGAGGCGGGGGTCACCCTATATCAGTCAGACTGACACATACTCTATCTCCACTCACCGGCCAGAAAATTTGGTTTACCCACACAACCCTTGCAATGACAGTGATTGTTAGATTTGACCGACACTATCGGATTATGAAATTCTGATGTCATTTTAAACATGATAGTCCTCAGCTGCAGGGATGATGGTGGGCTGCTCTAAAAATACACCAGTGGAAACTTTCTCTCCAAAGGAAGCTAATGTGATTAAGCGCACTGTCTACTCAGAATACAAAGAACACAATAAAACTCAGATAACACATTGCCATCTCCATGAGCCTTGGATTAGAGGGCACGCTTTATTTAGTTCCCCGCCAGGAAAATTGGATCAGTGACCTGCAGAGTCATGGTCCGCAGTCAAATAGCTGCTTATATTGGTCTGTTTTTTTTTTTTTTTTAATGTATTCTTTGGTTACTCCCATTGCCAAAATGAACAAGTTCATTGCTCTGTCTTACCTCATGTTGGGAGAAGACTGGTGGGTTGTTGTTTTCGTCTTGCACTGTCACCACCACAGTACATGAACTGTTCAAACCTGCCAGGGACATCATTACACCTTTTATTGGTGACTCAGGGTCAGGCCAGAATGCCAATAAAAGATCAGGAAGGAACAGCAAGTACCTCATCTTGCCTCCATCTCATCCTCATGCATGACTCATGCAGCAGACGCTTCTACTTCCTGTATATTGTCAAACCTTTCATTGTTAAACTAGGCTACTGCTGTTGTTGATGCACGGTGATGGCAGTTAAATATTAACTAATCAAGTTTCTCACCCGAGCACAGTATGCAATATTTTTTTATGGATTTTTAGTTTTGGAATAAAGACAGCGAGCGACAGTCAGCGAGCAAAGAAAGGTTACCCGGAGACATCAGAACAAAAAAAAAAATGGAGCCACAGGTTCAACTAAGGTAATTAAGACGCAGTAATTGCAGTAGTTCTTCACAGAGGATAAAGAATATATGCCTGCGAATATTGGTATATTATCCGTCTACATGTGTAATGAATAAAAAATATTGAGTCACCTTTTGCGTCTTCAGCAGTGATGGTGAGTGTGTATTGCAGTGCTGTTCCCTCCATGCTGTCTGCTTGAACAGAGATGACACCCGAGTCCCGGTCCACTCGGAACAAAGCACGGGGACTCTCTGGAATTTGGCCAACCAAGCGGTAGAAAATCCGCACATTATCCGTCTTGGGATCGTCATTATCAGCTGCCTGAACTGTCAAGATCTCCGTTCCTGGGGATAAAGTAAAATATGCACCTGTCAGTTGTGAGCCTCTGCTCTTTGCGACAGGTTAGAGGGATGACTTTTCCCTTGACATAATACATGCAAATGCCAAAAAGGCTTTTATCACAGGACCTCATGTGTCAGCACAACCTTCTGTGTTTTTTTACAAGGTTTATACAAAGGAGTAACAATGTTTTTTTTTTTTAATGAGCTGGACCTTTCTCGTGTATTTTTTAAAAGATATTTGGAATGCCTTTTTAAACAAACAATCTGAAAGATTACCTCGAGCAGCCAGTTCCTTGACCACGGTGTGGTACTGCGCCTGTGGAAACGTGGGTCTGTTGTCGTTGGCGTCACCCACCATTACTCTTAACTCCACCGGCTTGGCGATCTCCCGGCCATCTGGACGCTCGACCACAATGCTGATGAGGAACTGACAAAAGCAAAGAGAATAATTGTTTTCAATATTGAAGTTATTTAAAGCAAACCCTATTCATGAACAATTTTGGAGCTAATACTTTTAAACAAGATACAAATGATTTAGGATTTAAGGGTTGCTCTATTCCGCTTTTTCATAAATGGAGAAAACAGCAGTTTCACATCCCATCAAATCAACTGCATTTGTTTCTATGCTAATGTTACATGCATTCTTTTTAAAACATTCCGTTGTATTGCAGGAAAATATGTCAAAGCAGTAAAATTACATCCAATGGTTGTAATCACTGCATGAGGAATTACAATCTACTTATTTCAGTTCAATTCAAAAGTACTGTTTTCTGTGGCCTTTGCCATAATGGGCTTATCGGTCATTAATTGGTTGGAAATTCCATAAAACAGAATTCCTTAAGTATTAGCGAAAAAAGAGATATTGTGATTCTTGAGAGCCAGACATAAGCGCCGTAGGGATTCCAATACTGCTGCTTTGGCTCGCACCACAGCCTTTAACACAATATTACTACCACGTAAACAGAGGCTTGTAGCTCCACTGGAGTGTTTCCATATTTTAACCATGAATTATAAGCACCACATTCATTATTTGGTGCTGGAGATGTTTAGCTTGCAAGTTTACAGACCTGGTCTTGCGTTTCTCTGTCCAGAGGTGCGTTGAGATAAATGATTCCTTCCCTACTGATGGTGAAGAGCATCTCTGGAAACTCCCCCTCTAGACTGTACTCTGCTTGACTTCCACTCCATTTCACCTTGGCAAACATGCACACGGGCACTCAACACGACATGGAATCAATTACAGGAATTGTGTTGTACAACTTTGAAAACTATACAGCACATTACGAGAGGACCTGACTCTGCATGTGTTATAAAAAGGGAATATTTATTGTCAACTTTGTGAATTCAACAGGCCCCGTATACGTTAAAGCTAAGCTACCAGTTGTTTACATGATAAGGAGCCTAGCTGAATGCACTGACAATGATGTGAAACAGAGAGCGTAGCCAAAACTAACTCTGCGGGGCTGAAGGGGATTTTCCATTCTTCTTTGCAGCCCTTTTGACGGAGTGCTGCGCAGTGTGGCCGAAAGAGCCTCGGAAGCAATCCAACAGCACCCAACAAGGAGTGGAGGCTAGCGCAGCCAATTGCGCACACGGCACATGTGTATCTCCTCAACTCACTGTCACGCTGCCTTTGGAGATGATTGCCCAAATGCTATGCTTTTTGTATACATATCAAAACATTACCAGGCTGGCTTGTTTCTGGACCTCGGGACAATAAAAAGTCATTGGATTAGCGTTTACAGGGTTCGTTCTGTCTCCTCGAGATGATTTGCGTTTGGGTTGCATCGTTTTATGCAGAAAAATGCCCTACATGAAATGTTTTTCCCTTTGGAGTCGTACTGAAAGGTCGGCAGAATGTCAAAACATTAAGATAAAATGTAAGGATGAGTTCTACTTCATAACAGCTGAAGTAACAGGATTTGCATGTCATTGACTTTCAAGATGAGGACAGTTTTTTAAAAATATTCATTTGTGTACGTACAAACATAAAACAACGTCATGCAGTATGCAAGGCGGTGTTTCTTGGGTCGATTTAAATGTGACGTGTGGGTCGAAATCCGATAATAGTTTTCTTCACATAATGCAGAGGACCAGACAAGCATAGCAAAGATGTCACCTCATTTAATGAAAAACGTTTTTTTTATATTCACCTACCCATTAATGAGAACATGAGCCTCATCTATCTGCTAAATAAATGTTCTAGCATGAGAATAAGGCAAGCTGAATATAGTAACAAAATCAAAATGATCTTTTATATGAATCATTTTGCTTTGAGCTTAAACAGGCTGCACAAGTTGTTTGAGCCTACAATATAAAACAATGCAGAAGAAACAAAGAAAGAAATAAAGCTGACAGACTTCGGTATTATAAGAGACAGAACAAATAATTGATTTGTGGAAAAAAATGAAAAAAGCTACTTCGCTCTGGGTCAAGCATGAGAACCTGAAAGAAGCGGCTAGTGACATTGTTGTCGCTGATGCAGCCAAAGTCATTGACAATTGATCGTGCACATAATTTCCGTGGACATAAAAATGTTCCAGCTTGGTCTAATCATTTTTCAATTTTTCCTTGCTAATGTTTTTTTAAGAACCACTGACCTGAAAAGTTTTGACTGTGTCTATTTTTGTCTTTTAGCCCACTAAAGTCAGTCTGAAACAACTTCTTGGTGTGCTTGTTTGTCTGCATGTTTTATTCCCATTTTATGTTCTGTATTAATATGAAAAATTGCGAAGAGCAGCTTTCCCAAAGGCTTCCATAATCCAGATACAGAAAACCGTTTCATAATGCTACTCTAAATCTTGTGTGATGCAGATAGCTTCAGCCGCACGTGGACATGAATCTCATTAGGGATTTGATCCGAGTTTAAGTGGCGATGGCAAATGTCGAGAGGCGCACATCAATTTTGCTCCCCCAAAAAATTTGCGGTGAGAAAGATTCAATGCAGTAACGAGCCTTGACTAAACCATTCGCAGAGAGTGACGCCTCTCTTCCACTCCAAAGTCTCACTAGATTGCATTACGAAGTCCAAGTGCTTTCACTGACTGCTTTCCACAATCACACTTTTAGGCAGGAAATGAGAGGCTTGTAATAAATAACAGAATGAAATAAGCCGTCACAGCCCCGAAAATAGATACAAACAGTCTGGATTGGAAAAAAAAAAAAAAAACTTTGATCGCAATAAATAATCATTAAGGCGAAACAAGTTTTGCATTAATTTCAGCATGTGTCAAAACTGAAGCTGTCACCAGTGTAAAAAGCTGAGGAAGGTGAACATGGCTACCGGGTGTATTTACAGATAATTTAGAGGAAGGAGCCATAGAGTAAGTCCTTGAACACGTTGAGCTTCATGTCTCATAAGAGTGGTTAGTCCTGCCGCCTACTTCGCTCCATCGAGGAATTCTTATTTACTGTGGGCGAACTGAGGTTTTCCCCAAGTAAGCGCCACACGTTTGTGATTTTTGTATGCTATGGTGTCACTCAAAGTGTGAGCAAGACTAAATTTGCCATGTTTTACTCTAGTTCTATTTATATAGAGGTATTTATTCTAGCAATACAGCATTTTTACATCAGTTGGAAGTTGGAACGAACATCCTTGATCACACACCTGTCTGCATGTATGAAAAAGAGGGAACATTACGGTACTATAAACCCTGATGAGTGGCAAACCTAAATGAGACATGCAATTATTTGTGCCGAGGATAATCAAACGTGCCTACACGTGCGATCCACACACTTTCAGTGGGTGGACGGGGGCTGTTAAACAGGAGTGATGAGAGGCGGAGGGCGAGTGTGGGGGTGGAGACAGAAAAGCAGGAGGAGGAAGGGGCCTGTTGTGATGTTTGTGACTATTGGAACCAGCACAACACGTTCGATTCATACAATTAAAAACCAACATCAATACTGGCAGAGGTTACTTTTTCACACTAGACTCGATTGAATGACTGTGTTTTTTTTTGGTTTTGTTTTTTGCCGTACAGCTCATAATTGAATTCTCAACAAAGGATAACTTGAGTGAAGTTGTAGTCCAGTCAAGAGTCAGCCATGAGCTACTGTGATCGGGTAAATAAAACATAAAGCTGTGAAATTTGAAAATGTTATAGCTCTGTGTAATTGGAAAGCTTGAATTTCATTTAGTTACAGTGCTCACGTAGGGGAAACTCAATTTAAAACTTAAGCCCCTCACTGTAGTAGGCAAGTGTTGGAGATGGAGAGGGATCGAGTGATTATTCCGAGTTAAAGCGGAAGTCAACCCAAACATATATATTTTTTTAGAATATGTTCTATGCAGGCCCACTAGTTGAAACACAGCATTCGGATTAATATTGTGTTTGTGGAATATGAGTTAATCAGTAAAATCCACCCATTTTTAGCCATCTAAGGGGGTGGCCATTTTGTCACTTCTGTCGACTGAAAATGACATCACAGACCCTCAGGGCTCAGATAACGACAAATCACAGCTCACCTGTTTTCTGAAGCTGAGCTATGATTGGTTGTTATCTGAGCCCTGAGGGTCTGTGATGTCATTTTCAGTCGACAGAAGTGACAAAATGGCCGCCGCCGGACATGGCTAAAAACGAGTGGGTTTTGTTGCTTAACTCATATTTTATAATAATCATATTGCCTTGTTTCAGCTAGTGGGCCTGCATAGAACATATTCTTGAAAAAAAAATACATTCGAGTTGAATTCTTCTTTAAAGTGACTCTGTCATGATGCAGCCTGAAAGGCTACATGACATTTGAACAACATCAATAATTCAGCATTTGGTGATTCAGGAAGACCTGAGAATCCCTAAAAACAGCAACTGGCAATGTGATACCGTTCTACTCCGTTCAAGTTATTGACAGTTGATGTCATTGTCATCATAGATACAACTGCACAAACTCTCTAGTGTCGAGTAGCGTGTGTGGATAGTGATTCAATTATGAAGATTGAAAATAGCTTGAATGTTGTAGTGTTTCATTTACATCTGCTAGATTAGAAACTGATGAGTGTTTTACCTGGGAGATGGCGATGGGATACGGGCCGGGGAGGTTCTCCTGCAATCGCACAGGATCAGGCGATGCCCAAGTATTCCCTGTCACTTCAACGGTGACAATGCCAGTGGTGAAGAAAGCATTCGATTTCCCGGCCATGTCCTTTACCATCACTGATAGTTTATATCTACCGCACATCTCAGGGTCCAGTGTTGAAGCTCCTGGTGATGATGCAAGCACAATTCAGTACAACATGGTACTAATGTCACCGATGTTTCTAATTGCGTGCATGTACATTGAAATGCATTAAACAACGTTAAATGTGTTTTAACCTTAATGTACAGTAAATCACGCTCTTACCTTGACTATTTTGTTTTAAGTGTCATTCTAGGGTTTATGATTAGGACATCCAGTGTAATATATGCATGGAAATAACATTTGTGTGTCAGCTGTGACTTCTAAGGACTGACCGTCCTCGGTGAGGGAAACCTCTCCAGTGATGGAGTCGATGAAGAACATCTGAGGGGAGGGGATTCTGGGTGTCTGCTCCATTAGGCGGAAACGCAGCTCAGCGTGGGCAGTGTTGCGGTCATCACGATCGAGCGCCTCCACCTGCATGAAGGGTATCCCTGAGACACACGTGGTAGTAAGTTACAATGTCAAAAGAGATTTTCACCAGTTCCGCAGCCACGTTTCTACTAAAAGCAAACTTCAGGTTAACCATGTGCATTTTTGAATACATGTTATATGGTTTGATTCGGAAGTATTCACGTAATATACCTTATTATTTAGTTATTTCATTTGGTATTTGGCAGGATTAACCAAAATCTACACTCTAATAACAGTTGGGTTAAAAATAACATCATTTTGGGTCAAAAATGGATCGATCCACTACTTGGGTCAAGTTGACCCAACTTCTGTGTTGTTTTTGTAGAAAACAAACAAAAAATGGGTCGTTTTGTACAAAACAATCCGAGAAATCGGAGTGTTTTGTACAAAATAACACAAGAACGTGGGTCAAATTGACCCAATTCACGGATCGTTCCATTTTTGACCCCAAATGTTGTTATTTTTAACCCAACTGTTTTTAGAGTGTACAAAGCCGATTACAAACAAACTTTATACAGAAATAAAGAATACCTATCACATTCAATTTTGAGAGGTCCTGACAAAGATTTGGATTAAGGACTTTTAGACCCTTTTTTTGCCTTTATTGTATCTATATCTTTAAGTATGTCTGGGTGCACAATTTGTCATGCACATTAAACTGACTTGAGTGGAACGGTATAGCTTAGCCCAGGGGTGTCCAAACGTTTCCCTCCAAGAGCCACATACAGAAATATCAAAGCATACAACTGCCACTTCAACACTTTCAAACCCCCCAAACACACAAACGCATACGCACTCACACTTTTTCGATAACACTTCAAACACTGCGCCCTCAACATTTTTTTTTTTTTTTGCGGGCACACTTTTTACCATGATTCCGAGGAGCCTCGTGGGCGGGGCTGTCTTACCTTTGAGAAGGCCCAGCTGCACGCTACCCCTCATGCTCTCCTGAATGAACGTGGGCACGTTGTCGTTCTTGTCGATGACGCACACTTCGACCGTGAAACTTTGGCGCTGCCCTGACATTCTGAAGGACACCTTGTAAGACCCAGAAACACAACGGATGACATTCATACTGCATGTTCTGTATAAGGATATTCAGTGCAAACACCGTAGTGTGACTCAGTGGGGAATTCTTTTTACATTTTTAAAATTTTACGTCATACCATCACCAACTTGGCATATCGGTATGTCATCCTTGTTGCATATTTGAATGGTATATGCGGATTATGATGATCTGCATTGTATTTAGCTACAGTGGCGGTCACCCACTGAGACATACTGCAGCAAATATGTCACAAATGGCATTTGTAAGCTCATGGAGCTTAGTATCTACAAAACTGCTCTGGTGTCATACCCTATCCTTCTCACAGCCAATGCGACATTACTCACACCATCCATGTGTACTGTATGTACGGTATTCTTGTATGCATTACACTATGTCTGAGGTGTCCAACTAAAGGCCCAGGTGCCCGATCCAGCCCGCAAAACCATTTACGTGGACCACAAAAGCAAAAAAAAAAAAAAAAAAAAAGAAAAGAAAAGTGTGCCTACTTCATGTTTCTTGCTAAATGGATTTCTTATATAAAATGCAGGTGCAATTGTTTATATATAGCGGACCCTCTGAGGGAAACCATAATGACAATGTGGCCCAAAATGAAAATCAATTTGACACCCCTGCGGTTATTTGCCCTCAATCGGATGCTTTATAGTGCAGTTACGTGTGGAAACCGACTGCTTTTTATTATACAAAAATGATGTTTTTAAATTGAAGCCAACTGTGGTATTTTAACCTTTACCTGCAGAGAGTAGGATGGCTGCTTCTCTCGGTCCAGCGGTTTTAGAGCATAAAGAAACTGAGAGTCCACTCCAAATATACCTTCATCATCTCCTGTGACCGCCAAGTCGCTGTAATTGCCTGGAAGGCTGTGGAGCTGTGGAGCACACAATGTTAGTCTGAAAAGCAAATAATCACAATTTCAACAACAACAAAAAAAATTGCGAACAAGAAAACATAAAATAAGCAGAATATGAAAAATACAATGTTCTCTGTACATGAGCCAAAGCAGAGCAATTCAAGTTTGGCTGCTTCAAAGCGGAGGTCAACCCAAACATATTTTTTTCAAGAATATGTTCCCAGCAGGCCCACTAGTTAAAACACGGCATCCTGATTAATTTTGAGTTTGTGGAATACAAGTTGAGTAGCAAAATACACTCGTTTTTAGCCATCTCCGGGGGTGGCCATTTTGTCTCCTGTCGACTGAAAATGACATCACAACTGCTCACAACGACCAATCGCGGCTGACCTGTTTTCTGAATCTGAGCCGTGATTGGTCCTTGTGAGTAGTCGTGGTGACATGCGGTTGACTTCCGCTTTAATACTGTGAGTAAAAATGCCGTTTTGCTAGATCATTCACAAGTAGGAAAGATGATGTTGTCCATAAGGAAAACTAAAGTGCAGCTCTATCTAATGTGCAGACCACCTTCAGGAATGTTCAAACACAGTACAATTGCTATGCCTGTTCCATTTATAGAAAACCAAGTGGTTTCATTATACTCTTCCGGTACTTCAAAAGTTAATAACATCTTTTTTTTTTTTTCCACAAAGAGTGACAGTGTGTTGATGCGAGATGGGGTGATGATGACACAAAGCAAAGAAATCAAAGTGCCATCTCACAATACTGTTGCACACAATCCAGAGGCCGTTTGAGTGACACGCATGCTCAAAATGCCGCCTGCCGACTGGGCCAGCTGGACTGAATGAAAAAGCTCAGTGTGGAGCTTTCAAAGCAATAGCGAGCCAGGTGATGACGGCAGCACGCGCACTAATCTTAAACCTTGAGTGCTCAACGAGAATAAAAGAGGCAGATGCCTTTGTGCCTTCCTATACGTATACACTATTCGATTTCTTAGAAGCCATGTAATCTCACAAGCACTTTGGGGTAAAAAAAAACATATGCCTTCACTGTTGGGTGGATGGATTTCATTCTGCGAGCAAGGACGCAGATTCTTTTTTTTTTTCTATTAATGTTATTGATGCTGAGGTGGTCTAAGTGTATTCACAAGCCTTAGTCTAAGTACTGTACACATGAGCCAATTAGACTCATTTCAATGGTTTTATTTTTACTTGCTAATGTTGCTCAGTTTTGAGTGACATATTCAGGGGTGTAAATTTTTTATCATACAACTGTACTGCATCACACTATATTTCGCTGTGCTGAAGAAGGAAACGTCTGTTTAATGCAGTTTAATGCATATTTATATACACTGCACGTGTAACTCATTCACTGCCATTGACGGATTTACTTGTCTTTTCACAGGTATTTATTTATATCTTTTTCAAATTTTTTCAAACGTTAGGGTAAAAGAAGGGTAAATGTCTGTCAGGGAGTGAGTTCAAATTGAGAATTAGTACGAGTCTTTCTAAGTACTTTGCATGTTATACTTAGTGACACAAATTGCTGTTTTATAAAAATATACACCTTTGCTTGTCTTTACATGAGGCCCTTTTCTTTTCTAAACTTGCAAAAAAGTAAATGGTCTTACCTTGGATAAATACCATGGGAAAATGCCATCATAGTTCTCTGGGACACCTATTTTAACATTTGCACCTAAGCAGGATTGAAATATGTTTATCACCACCTGTAAAATAGCAAGACAGGATGTATTTCAGGGACATTTTTCCACGTAGCTTTTTTCCTATTTCAATAAAAATGTTTCATTCAATGCTATATATATCAAAGTAAAGATCTTACTGTGGCTGCAAAAATGAGTTTCGGTCCAGTTCCGCAATTAGCCATGACTACCTATAATTATTAAATCATTTAGACTCATGCGGCTTCAGACAGGAATCAACAGCTTTTTGTTACTGAATACCAAGCATGATATTGTTTCGCGCGTTGTTCTGCGTAACCTATCAAAAGTTAAAAGTGGCCAGTACTACAAGACTCAAGAAAGCCACAATTGGAGAAAAAAACAACAACAAAAAACAAAACACGAAAACCAAGTAAAAAAAAAAAAAAAGAATCTCAATTGTGTTTAAAGGTGTATTGAAGTGAATCTTTTAAGTGAATGTTTTGTTGAATCCTACCTTCTTCAAATGATGAGAGCGTTCCCTTTGAGAGGTGTGAGTAGAGTTTAAATTGGCTGGAAAATAAGTCTTGTTCTTGTACTCCTTCCATAGATTAATGGTTAACACCTTCAAAAAAGCGTGCCTAACTACCATGTTTCCTTCCTGTGAAACCAAAGCCAGAGTAGCATGCATAGTCTTCTATGAATATTCAAGAGGATGCAAATTATAGTAATCAATTTCACTGAACCGAAACATGTTTTCGCTTGCTGAAGGAAAAACAAGAGCTTTTATATTTTTCATTTGAAATTTATTGAAAAAAATATCGAAAACAAAGAAAACCTGAATGTCTACAAGACAAATATAACGTATTGCTTCACAAACCGAACACAGTGTTAAAGTACGACTGTCGTTTTTTTTTCCTCTTCGTTTAACTTGTCCGAGGCACGAACCTGCGTAGCGCCCTTCAAGTAAATACCACCCCAGACTACGTGTGATGCTTTATGTCCTTGAGCATAATGAGATGTATGTATGTTGCATTCAACATCCTTCATGGTACAATTTGACATGAGTGCCTTCCGGTAAAATAGGAAAGGCAATCTTTGCAATCCATTAGGGGGAAAATAAAAAAAAAAGGCCTTAATGGGTTTCTCACCCATGCTGATCATATAATGACAGCGACATTTTAAGGCAGACAAAATGAAATGAATATGCAAAGCTTCATGCACGTGAACACCATTAACATGATATGACAAGTCTTCTATTAATCAAGACTTTGCTTCTGGTGTCTGAAAATCAAAAATATATTTCTGTACAGCGCAATTAGTCCATTTCAGTTAGTGTTTAAAAAAAAAAAAAAAACAACAACACACAGCGTTGGGTCTTCAGAGGCCAAAGGAAAGGAAAAAAAGTCCATGTGTCCAATTTGCTTCTCAAAGAACTGTGAGGTCATGGCATGATTTGGACTTCTGCCGAAAAGCCATCTTCTTGTTCTTTCGTGCAACGATGCGGCCCAGAAATCTTTTGGCTTTCTTGCTGATGCTCTCTCTGCGCCGGCAGTTGGCCATGCGTCGAGCATTCTCCTCTTTGCTGTCCTTCCTCAGGCGGATTTGCCTGACGATGCCCTCAAACAGGTCCTGCACGTTGTGGTGGAGGGAGGCTGACGTCTCGATGAACTTGCAGTCAAACACCACTGCGCAAGCACTTCCCTCTGGAATAATAACGCAGGGGGAAAACATGACTTCTTTGAGAAGATAAACATTTTGTCCAAAGTAAGGGGCAAGTCTCTATTAGTGGCAGTGTTTTGTAACTTTTTTTTTTTTTTTTATGTAAACATTTCCATGGCCTTAAAGGGAACAATCTGTCTAAACCTCACAACTCAACAGCGCAGTGAGATTTGATCATACAAGCCTCAAGTGATTAATATAGACCTTTTTTTTTTTTTTTTTTTTTTTTTATAATAGCAACACGAAAAAGTCCAGCTCACCAAATAAACATTTAGACACAGATGCTTACGGTAATATGTCTTATTAGTCTGGCTGTACTTTACTTGGGTTTAGCGTTACTGACTTACCATCGACTGAGACTTCTCTGGACCTCACCAGGTCACTCTTATTGCCCACGAGGATTATGGGAATATCTTCAGACTGTCTGGCCCTGCGCAGCTGAATCCGCAGCTCTGATGCCTTCTCGAAGCTTGATTTGTCCGTCACCGAGTACACGATGATGTAGGCGTCGCCCATCCTCATGCACTGCTCCTTTAGCCACTGGCTGTTATCCTGCGTATGACACAAAATTGCAGTTTTCATCTTGAAATATTGATGATCAATACGTGCAAATGGGAATGATCATGAACCTCACCTGTTCCCAAATGTCATACAGCACAATAGCTGATTCTTCTTCATCCACCACAACACATCTGTCATAAGTGTTTCCTGAAAGGGAAGAAATAAATATGTTACACCAAAACAGTCCATTTAGGTTTTTTTTTTTTTGCAATGTATGTTCTAGAAGAGATCACAGCTAGTTATGCCCTGCCCTTCGACAGCAAAATTTTGCTTTATGTGTTATACACTTCCGTGATGTGTTTGTGACAGATGAGTGCAGCTCTGGTGCTTGGCTGGAGATGGAAATAGCAATAATCGATAAGTGTACACTCTTGCGTGCAGAAATAAGAAACCACTCCTTCAGAGCAAATTTGCCATTATTGATTCACAATTGTTAGATGCATCCATCCAGATATTTTCTCCTTTGCTTTCCTGTCTAAGGATAACAGGGAGCTGGAGTCCATCTCAGCTAGGCAGTTGCCAATCAAGTAGGGCACATTCAGAAAAAAAAATTAAGAGACCAAAAGAAAAACACTGGAGATGTTAGGGGATTTTAACAAGTTTCATTTTCTGCAAATGTTTTAATTAACAATATTTGATATCTTATAATTGTTATTATTATTAGCTCATACATATGACATACTATACACTGAAAATTACAAAAATCTGAGAATCTTTTTTTTTTCCCCCAGAGCTGTATAAAGACGATGAAATTTCACGCCTTCACTGAGTGTGACTTGAACACACACTACCTGCAAGTCAGGCGAGTGAACTGTTATATTTGGGAAAGTATATCTAATCACAGTAGCTGTAATACACCCAACTGTCTTTAAATGGAGGCGGGCTCTTTCTTGTAATACAAATTTAAAAGTAGCAAAAATGAATAGGCCTACACTACTTTTATGACTAAAAGGTGAATTGGTCAATGGTCAGTACTGTACATGAATTGACCTTTGGTGACACACCGGGCACGATCAGATCGCTGTGGAATGGATGATGACTCATCCTCTTCATGCCATAATTTACCTGCTTCATCGCAGTCGTGACCAGCATCCTCAACTCCACCAAAGACGCGCGCCAGGCTCGACTTGCCCACGCCGTGCTCCCCGAGGAGCACCACCTTGTGCACCTGCGAGTCGGCCTCGCTTCCGGTGGAGATGACCGAGTCCGAGGAGTCGGAGGCGCAGCTGCCCCGGTGTTGTTCTTTCTGGGAGTGCGAGGTGCAGCGCAGAAGCTTGGACAGCTCGTCGCTTTGTCCGTTTGGGTGGACTGCGGTGGCGCGCAGGTCCCTGTCGTCCACGGGCATGCTTCGCCGGTGCAGGTGGGTCATGTTCACGGGGAAGGGCGTGCTGCCTCTCCTCTTGTCCATGCTCCGCAATTTGTCGCTCTTGTTCAAAGTCATTGCTTTTAATACAGGGGACCTGTACAAACACGGACCAAGTCTTATTGATGTAATCCAGGTACGTTTAAACAATCGTCTAGTTGTTCATCATATTATAACCTCACCGTTTTAACTATACTAAATAGTGTATCAAATCACTTACTCGGTTGTGCTAAATCCGACGATGTCAAGTCCAGTAATCCTGCAGTGCCTTTCTTTCTGTGGCCACCGCTCAGTTTATTTATACAGAAGCGAATGTGACGTCACAGGGAATCGCGGCCCATGCTTATTATAGTAGTGCGTAATGGCAGCATCACCGAGCGGGGGGTTGGGGGGTGGGGGGTGGGGGGGCGGTGGTGGATGCGGTGACTGGAAGAGCGGAGGAATTTCCCTTCCGTCAAGCCAAATGGAGCATCCTACTCCTACGAGGAAATTTGTGAAGGGAAAGCCCACTAAAAGCTACATGATATAAATAATTAATTCACGGGGTAAATTTAGATACGCTGAACGGTATCTCCTCCGATTGAAAGATGTGCTGGCAATCCATAAAGCGCAATGTGCACGTGAGTCATCCATGCGCTCGATCAGCATATCATCAAAGACAACAAAAGCAGGCGTTGTCTGCTCAAAACGGTGCAGCATATTCCGGAGGACAATGATAACTCAGGAACTGTATTTGTTCATTACAAGTATTTGCCCAATATTACGTGCTGCTGGCGATCTTCTCATTCTACAGCTACAACAACGTTAGACAGCATTAAATATGAGATCGTTATCAAAGAGTCGGCCTTTACCAAAATAATGATTAATTCAGATTGACACTGACAGCGGTATTAACATATGCGTTTATTGCAATAGAGGAAAAATAAACATTTCTCATGTCAGTTTCACCTGTAATCTAAAAAGACTGCAACTTGAACACATTTCTGCGCGGCACCGTGCAAAAGTGGGCATTGTGATCTCGAAGGCATAACATTTGATGTACCTCATTTAACTGGTGGAGAATGATTTGGCTCGTGAGTGTACGTCATCGTTTTTCACAATCAACACTACTTCTTGACCACCAGCGTGTAGGTGAATGGCTTACTGTCGAGTGTGAGCTGTTGCTTCTCTCTTGTGGCATCATGATGTACTGCAGGCCATTCCTTTTTTATTTTTTTAATTTGTAATTATTTTTTTTTACGCAACGGAATTAAACGAGGGAGGGTAATCAGGCAGATGTAGAACTAACCTAATGTAAATGTGTCTGTTGGGCATGAAACCTGATTGAATGTCATGTATTATGGGATATGACACCAATTTTGATCTCCTAGCTATTATGGAAGGCACCATTTTATTATTATTCAGGAGATTGGTTGCCAGTCTTTATACGGTTTGGGAATTAGGGTACACACACCCGCAGGTATGCAAAAAAAGCGGGAACGGAGGGCAACACCAAAGGAACACACAAACGTGATATAACATTCAGAGAATTTGAATTTGTAGCACTTCATATTGCTGCAGCTTACAGCACTGTATGCAGAAATTGGATTTGTTTCTACATCCAATCATTTCAGTCTCTATGTGCTGCTATAAAAATCTGATCTGCCCAATGCTTCCAGAATCAGTTGTGAAGGCAAATCTAAAACTACATTCATAATGAAACTTAACTCATATTCCACGTTAGAAATGACAAAATGGCCGCCACCCCAGATGCCTAACAACGGGTGGCTTTTGCTGCTTAACTCATATTCCACAAACGCAATATTAAACAAAATGCTGTGTTTCAACCATTGGGCCTGCTGGGAACATCCATCCAGCCATTATCGATACCGCTTATCCTCACAAGGGTCGCGGGGAGTGCTGGAGCCTATCCCAGCTGTCTTCGGGCAGTAGGCGGGGAACACGCTGAATTGGTTGCCAGCCAATCGCAGGACACACAGAGACAAACAAACATCCGTACTCACAATCACACCTTGGGGCAATTTAGAGTGTCCAATTAACCTACCAAGCATGTTTTTGGAATGTGGGAGGAAACCGGAGTACCCGGAGAAAACCCACGCGGGCACGGGGAGGACATGCAAACTCCACACAGGGAGGCCGGAGCCGGGATCGAATCCAAGACCTCTGAACTGTGAGGCGGACGTGCTAACCAGTCGACCACCCTGCTGGGAACATATTTTTGAAAAAAATACCGGTATGTTTGGGTTGATTTCCCTTTAAACCAATATTTCCAATTCAACCTCGCCATTGTATTGGATTCTCCTCCGTGCCATACTTAATTAGACGCAATAATGACCAGGTACAAAATGCACACCCGCCACTTAAATTTTCAAGTTACACATTCCCAACATAAGTTAATTTTTACTGTTAAATTACTCCTTATTTTTGCAAGAAAACAAGATTGAGGGTGACATCCATTCTAAAATGAATCTTGAAATGTTTCATAATACAGCAATTAAAATGCCCACACAGATTTCGCGGGTTCAATGTTTTCTTTTATGATTCTTTAACAAAAAACATTTGATTAAATATACAATATAATAGCAAAACCCATTAAAAATGGTTGGTTTGCCAACTGTTCACAATCATCACAGACAATGAGGACTAAGCACCATGATTGTGTTCTTGTACCATTCGTGGACGCGCAAACTGCTCATTCTTGGTAACATTGTGACACGTCCCTGGTTGTACCGGTAGATATCTTGAAATGGGTTACATTGCAAACAGAATGAGGAACGCAACCATCAGACAGAAGAGACCCATAGCCTCGGAAAGAGCAAATCCCAGGATGGCGTAGGAAAACAGCTGCTGCTTCAGAGACGGGTTCCTGTGGAGAAAAATATACAGAATTTACTTAGATAAGAAAAACATCCCACATCTTTCTTGACACATTCCAGAATATAAATGATCCCTGCCAAATGCCAACTATCAATATCCAAAAAAGGGTTTACCTGGCGTAGCCAATGATGAGGCTACCGAACACTGTCCCAATACCGGCTCCAGATCCAGCCACTCCAACAGTGGCAGCTCCAGCTCCAATAAACTTGGCAGCAGTGTCTATGTCACGGCTCACTGCGCTGGTCTGAAATCGACGCAGCGCCACCTGCTGCTGGGGAGGGGCAACTCCCTGTGGTAGGACGAGTGCAGCAGTCTAGAATATAATATACATCCGGTTAGAGGTTGTCGCAAATGTGACAAGGGCAATATTTCAACGGTGAAAAACTTGTGCAACTTTAAAAATCCATTATTATCCTGTTAGCAGGTTTTTCATGAACATTCAGGTTAATCATTTCCCCCCAATTGCTAAAAATGTGCATGTACAAAAGGTAATGTTACAAACAAACCTCAACATTTTGAGGTCAGCTGTGACCTCATGAAGGTCCTTACACGTTTTCAACAGTAACAGAACAATTTCCTTTCAGAGGCCAACCAATCCTTAGCACTTAAGCAAAAGGTATTGCAAATTTGTTACCATAAAAATTACATTAACCCAACAAACTTTAACTATTGGCTGCTACTCACCTCTGCCCTCTTGGCATCTGACACTACAGCTGCTGACAGTGGCCTGTACAGAGACTGAGATCCCACACGGACCTATATAAAGGGGGTTGAAAAATAGTTTATTAAATCAGTGCTGATATAAAATCATGAATCATTTGACAGAGCATCCATAATTGAGTTGTGCTGCAACTTGCAAGTCTGGTTAAATTTGGATAACAATGTATACAACATTGTTCAGAGGATCCTCAGTTTATGGCAGTACTGACATCCATTGCGAGGTTTCACATAATGTAATGTACTGGTTTGGCATTGACATAAGAATTAATTGTCACGCAGTGCAAGAAGGAATGCTCAGTTACCACCATTTTGACTATTTTCATCTCATTGTTTTCATTCATGGCATATAAGTGTTTTTCATACAAATCTGTACTGTTAATTGATAGGCTATGATGGGTCAATGATGGAGTAAGGCATATTTTAAATGTAACTCCCTCATAAACTGAATACCCCATGTATACAAAACGACCTGGCCCACATGTCAGTTTTAAGGGATGGTCTACAACGCCTAATGTAAGTGTAAAAAAGCGTAACGTCAGAAATCTACAATTAATTGTCATCAAAATGTATGTGGACATGCCTACCGCAACCTCTGAAATTATTAGAACAATCCCCTCAATATCTTGGATTTCATGGACGTTAAGTGTTTTCCTCCTTAAGTGACATTAAGCTGCCGTGAACGCCTATGGAGAGGAAGCCAATGTCCATAACATCCCAAATTTTAGGGCGATCATCATATTTGCAATGGTTGAAGTTGGCCTGAATAGAGTTTCCCACATACACTTTGGTACAGAGTAATCACAGTTTTCTGTGATGTAAAACTTATTCTATGTGCAGGAAAAGTCTTAATGTCCATGAAATTAAAAAAATGGGACTTTAATATTTTCTGAGGTTGAAGTTGGCATGAGTAGAGCTGTGCACAAAATATTGGTGACAATTGGTCAAATTTTTTCCAACATTACGTGATGTTAAGTGATTTTAAGGAAAATGCATAACGTCCAAATAACCCAAACTATTGGGGCAATCGTTCTAATATTTTCGGAGGTTGAAGTGGGTATGAATAAAGGTGTGCACATGAATTTCCGTGATGACTGATCAGGGTTTCTGGACATGAAGCAAGGCTAAAAAAAAATTTCCATTAAACGTTTTAGAATGTCCACCGTTTTAAAAAAATAATTACGGCCCCAGAGTAAAAAGGTTTGCCCACCTATGCTGCAGACAGTATAAATGTTGGTCGTTGCTTTGCTAGGGTTTATCCCTGAGAGTAAGTCTTCGTCGGCCTTGGACACACAGGCTAACTGTTTAGCAAAGATCATTGGCAGAGCAACACAGCTAGAAAGCTTTTGAGCAAGCGCCAACATCAAACTAATGAATCTGACACTAAATAAGAATAACACGTTCACGTGTACACGTTGTCATTTCCATGCACTTTGTGGAGCCTCACCAGAGAGGGCGTTGAGACGAACTTAGCACAGGCATACATCACGACAGGACGTCCTCGTCGGGTCAAGCACAAGAGCTAAAGATGATTAAGATCTGCGCAATGACAAATGACGAAATCCATTGAAAACATCAGAAGTTGCACATTCTTGAGACAGCGAAGATAACTTGCAACAGGATGTGAACAACGCAAATGCAGTGCGGGCACACGACGATTAAGGTCAGCGTAGGGTGCAATCGAAAAGGTGTCTGCCAACAACAAGCTAGTGGAACACAACAGAACTATTTAGCTTGTTTGAAATCAATACGTATCGCAGAGGCGACGCATGTTGTTTTTAAATAGTAATTTAGAACGCGGTATGACAAGAGATTAGCCCTTACCGGTGACGAGTGGAGGTCGAACACACGAGAGGATTGCACATGCGCAATGTCACCTAAGGGTTTGACTTCTGGTGTTAATGGCAGAACTGGTGCGTGCACGCATGCGCATATCCCCTAGAGGACCTCGGCTGGTTGAGCACATGCAAAACGAGCCACCAACTTGAACCGGGAGTCCCCTTGACCGAATTTGACACGGACGATGTATTTTCATTTTTAATTGTGTTATTTAGAAAGGATTCAATTACAATGAATTAAACATTTAATAAAACACATTAGCAATGTGTACATGCAATATTGTTAATTTTACTTTTTATTATTTTCTTTTACAAATAAATCAATCTACCGATTATGTATTATATAAATTATTAATAAAATGAATCAATACATTTTTACTAACCAAATATAGGAGAAACGGCCGGATTAATGAGGCTAACATGACATGAGTGATATTCATCCATTCATTATCTGAACTGCTTAACCGTGTATCCATACAGTGCTGAATGCCAAACGTCTAAGGTACAGTAAATCCCATTTAGAATGTATTACTGTATTTATGTTAAACTATCATTAATCAAGCTGTCCATTCATGTCTAGTCTATATTGCCTGTCCTATCCGGGCTAATGCGGACTACCTGTTCGTACCTGTATTATTTATTTATTTATTTATTTATTTATTTATTTATTTAGTTAGTTAGTTAGTTAGTTAGTTAGTTAGTTAGTTATTTCACTGTACTACTCGCTCGTGACGTTGTAAGATGCGTCAGTTCATTCTCCAGTCCACCTAACGGCGCTGTCCACTATAAAACGGCACACCGACAATCAACTTTTAAAGTAGAACAAGAAGCCCGATATTACCGGTGGTTGGTGTTTAAACTGTGTTGTGTAAATTCACCCCTGAGCTTCTGGGGTTTTCATGGAGGAATCAAATGTTTTTATTTCCAGCGTTACTACGGAGAACATTAAACGACAGAAGTGGGAAGCTAGCGCCGAGGCTTCTGTGTTCGTCAGCTGATCACGATGCTATTCGAAAACACAAGAAGCTAAAACAAGCTTCAAGTCCACAGGTAAACAGATCGTCGTGACTTCTTATCTGCTGCTTATCATATCTCTACTCGTGTCACAGTTATTATTTTACGAGTCAACGGTTGAGACTCGCCATTCATTCATTAAGCCATATACAACAGACAAAAGCATTTGTTTGCGTGTCAGCGTGATCACAAAATAGTTTAGAACTCGATGTCAGTTTGTACATGTTGTGCTTCAGACCAGCAGGTGTCACCACTGCATAACGCCTTGACACTGAAACGTATAACCAACGGACGTAAGAAATAACTTGAAACAATGTAGTGCAGTTAAAAAACAGAAAGAAAGATGATATTGCTTAGTTTTTTGACAATCAGACAGACTTGTCAGTCGATCAGATACATAGTGTTTGACTTTGTCAACATTATCTGGTAGGTCCCTTTATCATGAACAACATCAAACTGTTGTAGCGTAGTAGGCCTAAGCATTCATCAAAAAAGAAAGGTTTTATTTCTAAAAAGTATATTTAACGTTATAGTAATGCACTCTAACATTATCCACAGTTTGAACAGGAACTCTGTATGCACAATGCAATGCTTCATTATTTGAGGGTAAATCAATAAAACTGTACTTAGATAATTATTCAATTAAATTGTATTGTAAATAAAAGTAAAATAAAAAAAAAAAAAACAATTTGTCAAAGATTCAGTGCAAATGCTTTTTAAGAGGCAGTGATTTTTTTGCATACCACTAGAGGGGGGCAGCCGCCAGCATACCACTAGTGGTACTAGTACCAAACTTTGAAAATGTCACTATGAGAAGAAGCTTACATTATATTAGATCATCCACTGTCCAGTCAGTTTATGTAAATGTACTCTGGACTTGAATACAAAAAATAACTTATAATGTGCATGCAGAAAAATTCTCTGAATGTCAAAATATTTACTTGTCTCCTCCTGGTTGGGAATCAAATAAGGTTACTAGGATGGATGACTCATCCCCGTATAAACATTCAGAGCGCTATTCCTGCGGAATGCCGCTAGTCAAGTACATCTAAGACGATATCTCTAAATAAGAAACTGTTGGCATTCTGTTTCTACCAGGTAATCAGAACAAGCAAAAAAGAACGATCTTCATGTCAGCTAATTCTGGAGCATTTTGACCATCAGTACAGTGAAGAGCTCGGGGACTTGTGGACATCTGTGAGGTCAGTATGGTTTTTAGTGTTAATGCGTTGCTTTTATTGCGGACAGTGTTTGCTTACTGTTACTGTTTCTGTTTGACAGATCTGTGCTGCTTGACCCGCCGTCTTGGCAGTACGGGGTATTGCTCAATCGCTTTACTGCAGTGACAGACATCAAGCGTGTCCTCTTGTCAAAAGGCTTTTCCACACTACTGCCTCAGAAAGAAGCCCTGACATTGGCTGGTGTTTTGCGCACTGTATTCAGTGCTGAATGCCAAACGTCTAAAGGGTCTCTCTCCGCGTGTCCAAGTGATAACTCCCATCTCCAGCTTGACAACAGCTCTGGAGCTCCCGTGCAGCACGCTCAATCAGAAACCCTTTTGGGTCCGCCCTCCTTGTCACCGCAGTGTTATATGCACCCCTATCCGCTGCGTTTTCCATCGCAGGCTCACAGGCCCGGCCAACTGAAGCAGTACTACCTCCTTAACGCCGCCTCCTTGCTCCCGGTGCTCGCTTTGCAAGTCCGAGATGGAGAGAAGGTTTTGGATCTTTGCGCTGCTCCCGGGGGCAAAGCTTTTGCTATAATGCAGTGCGCTACCCCAGGTGACTCTGTTTTACTTAAGCAGCCTTTTAAGAATTAATCCTCAAACAGAGCCGCGCAACTTTAGTGCAGCACAGTTTGTTCACTTACTTTGAGATTCATAAGTCATACGCTGTATCTGGCCCATGCAGCTAAAAAAAACAAAACATCAGAAATTTGAGGGTTACATTTCTTCTTGATATGCAGTATATACAGTTGTACTGTAGCTCGGTAAATTAGATTGCTGTGGAAAATATCATTTATTGAAGTAGTTTCATTCACAAAGTGAAACTCGTGTCGTTTATAAACACATGGGAAAATACTTTTCAATTCTTACCTACGGTAATTTCCATGTTAAAAATCTTTGATTGTTGTTTTCCAGCATTGCTTTGCTGTAATGAACCCGATCGTCGCAGACGTGACAGGCTGACTAAAACCTTGGAGTCTTTCCTGCCGCGCTCATTGAGCAGCCGAGTGGTTGTCTCGGCCCAGGATGGACGCTCCTTTGGGCAAAGTGAGGCGGGGATTTATGACAAAGTAAGCAAAGAACTGCTGCCACGTTTCTAATGATGTGCATGGCGTTAGTCTTTGATTGTACAAGTAGATTGTTTTAGAAAAATAATAAATAATAGTAGCAACCAACCATGAAGTCAGTTTCACAAATGAAAACGATTTGTACAATAAGACGGATAAAAAAAAACGAGCAGATATAATATGTGAATATTTATTATTATTATTTTGGATTTTATAATGCTAATTTATCCATCAAGGTACATTCAGAATTCACTTTTCACTCTTCTGCATACTGTGTTTTTTGCTCCACACCACATAGAGGATCAGACCTAACACGCAAATAAAGAAATATGGTTATTATAATTATTATTTGTTGTTGTTGTTGTTGTTGGAAACAGTATTCTGATGCAGTATTTTCATGACCTTCTATTTAGCTAAATTCCAATTTTAAACCCCCACAAAGTACAACCACTGTAATAAAAAAAATTAATTGAATATCTTTCTTAAAGTGTCAATGGAAACAAATGAGCTTGGCCTTATTTTCTTTTTAAAAGGCAGACTTTTGCTCCTAGATTGGATCCTATTAGATTTCTCAGGTATATTGATTGCAGAGATCTTGCAGAGAAAAATGGATCATCAGAATGTTGCATGAGATTGCATTGACTAAGGATACTTTTCAGGGTACAAAAAAGGGGGCCAGGAGAAATGTGCTGCGTGGCTTCTGATTGGGTACAGGGTGCCGTATCTTTTTGTGTCTGGAAGCAGAGCGTGGCTTTGGGCAAACCAATGGCAAAGCTGGATTAGCAGCAGAGCATGAACAACATCTCACTTGCATATGTCGCTGTGTGTGTGACAGGTCCTGGTTGATGCTCCGTGCTCCAATGACAGGAGCTGGCTGTTCTCGTCTGCTGGCCAGCAGGTGGAACAGAGGTTAAAAGAGAGAGGCAGGCTGCCGCAGCTCCAGGTCCAGCTTCTACGGCAAGTCAGAATGTCTCCTGAGTCTTCCAAGATTTGATTTGCCAGCCAAGAGTCGGACTTTTTGAACTCCTTACGTTGCGTTGCGCCAAATGACAAATTGTTTACCTGTGTGCATGGAATCCCATAGGAAGAAGGATTTGGGGGGTCGGGTGAGGTGGCGGCGGTGGGGGGGGGGGGGGGGTTCCGAGTGATTGAGTGAAATTACATTCGAGTCACTCAATTGTAATCACTGGCCATTAGGTTAATCAAAATAATTAGAAACACGTCAGAGAGGTAATAATTTAACGTAATGTGTTTATTATTGAAGTTGCGTTTTGCAGCGCTCAACAACTGCACTGCATCATACTGAGAGTTTTTAAAATATTCATCCACATGAGTCAGAATATTAGAAACAGCTACATTACCAACCAAATAACAGACATCGGAAAATGAGTACTTATAATGGATCGCATTAGATGTACGTAATGCTATGGCTGGTAAGCATAGGGAAAAAAAAAAAATGTTATAAAAAGTTTGTTGTCAGACTATTTGTCTTCAAGTTTGGTGTTGATCTTCTCCCTGCAGGTCGGCACTGTCAGCAGTGCGTCCGGGGGGCATTGTGGTCTATTCAACATGCACCATGTCCAGCTCAGAGAACTTTGCCGTGGTTGAGGCTCTGCTCAAAGACTGTCCTGAAGCTGAACCCGAGGACCTCTGGGAGGAGATTGCTCTTCCCTTATCGAGCTACTTCACATTTAGCCCTGCTCACCGTGGACTGGTACCTAACACCCAATCTCTGCAGCCACAGTGTGGCCGCGTGTCCTCATATGACCACAAACTGGGCGTCCTAGTAGTTCCCCAGCCATGTAAAACCTGGGGGCCGATGTTTGTGTCTCGGCTTAGGAAGAGGGAATAATGTGTCTTCTGTAGAGAAGTTTTATTGATTACAGTTTTGTGCTAAAAAGTGTGTATATATATATATATATATATATATATATATATATATATATATATATATATATATCATCGCTGTCATGTGAAAAACACTTACGTCCATTTCTTTCAATTTTCGTATTTTTACGTGAATGGTGTTTCCGTGTTAGAGAATATATATATATATTTGTATTATTTATTTTTTTAGTGAACAAGTTCACCCATGCACAATGCAACATTTCATTATTTGAAGGTAAATCAATAATTTTGAGATGCTGTTGCATGTATCCCATTTACCCTCAATTAAAGATGAGACTCAATTGCAGTTTCTTTTTATTCACAGCTTCTTGTTTCGATCCTTCAACTAAATGTGAAGGATAATTCTTAAGGGTGTGAGCCTTTAGTCAGAAAACTGAGGTGCACTTTTATCAAAATAAAGTGGCAACGGTACTTTTGCAAATACGTGAAGCTGTTCGTGGGGTTCCTAAAACATGTCCTCTCATTCTAGCAGAAAATGTAAGAGCGGTAATCATGTCATGAAGTTAAAGCTCCCCTGTGCTGCCCTACACAAAATTAGCACCACTTTTAAGTACCACTACATCAAATTATACACCCTTCAACAAGTCATCAAGTTCTATCATCCCCCAGAAGCTCATTACCTGAATGCTGTCATGCCAGAGTGGTCAGTACAACTCTTACCCGGGTTAGAAATGCTCAGACCGTAACTACTAAATGTCCTTGAATGCAGCATACAACCCGCCTGCGTTTTATCTTCTCAACGTTAAAGTGACACTGACTAGTGTGGGTGAGGCGCAAGTGCTATTTCACCTCCCAGTGTGTTCACACAACAAATACCGCCTAGCAACTAATTTGACTTGGTGAGAAAAATGGCCCCATTTTCAAACAAAAAAATGACACTGGTGATAAAGCAGACCCTATCGAGGAAACATTACGCTGTGGTGCATTCAATACTCCCGCATCTGTTCCATCCACCATCAATGGGGTGAACACACACTGTTGGGTATGTTTGTAAGGATATTTTTATTGGCTGGACCACTTTGAAATATACAGTAGTTGCCGGATGTCATCTAAGCATGTCTTTCATGAAGGCAAAAGATATGGAGATGATCTGAGGTGATAAGTGAGGGTACAAAATGGTCAGCCATCTTGCCGACCTCTGTGTGAACTCTGGTTTGTTGATGTTCCCCATGTTGCTGCGGTTCCTCGAGGGGGGAATCTCTAAGCAGCTTTTCCTCCACTTCAAAGAGAGAGAATATAGGCCTGCTTTGCATAATCAGGTGGGGAACAGCTTTTTGCCAGAGAGGCAGGAATTAATTTGTGGCACCGCCAGATGCAATCATTAACACCCTAGTCATCGACAATAACGAGAGGACGAGGGGAAATTAGAGCAGGAAATGTACGGTAGTTGGAGTTAAGGAGAAAGCAACTAACAATCAATTGCCCTGCCAATGAACTTAATTTGTATTGCTCTTATTCCTTCATATTGCTTCTTTTGTGATCATGTAGTATAACATCTTCTTGATTAAAAGGTCTTACCTACGGTCATAAAATTTTTTTCTCACTGATGATGAGTGTGTTTGACATACTAGGGACGGTTTGAAAAGAAGTGGGGTGTTGCTGTTGGTCCAGACAATATATGTGTGTGTGTATATATATATATATATATATATATATATATATATATATATATATATATATATATATATATATATATATATATATATATATATATTTTTTTTTTTTTTTTTAGGGCTGTCAAAATTAACTATGGAGATTAATTTAAATTTGATAACGCACTAAAAAAAAAAATTAACTCAGTTAACTCAGTTTTATTCACTTGCTGCAGCAGCTGACCTCTGCTCACTGTGCAGCCAAACTTAGAGGAGAGTCACCGTCGCAAAGACGGACGTTTATGTAGTTTTACTTTAAAAAAGTTTCTTGACGGCTCATTCGAGACATCCAAAATAATTTGCACACTTTGCAGAGCCAAATTCAAATACCATATTAGTTGTACGTTAACTGTTGTATTTTACAGGAAAAGTATTGTATTCAAGGATCAAGGAAAGTTATTAGTCTTTGAATTGAAATATACTTTTATTTTTTTCCCACATTAATTCCAAGATTTTACTCAAGTAAATAACGATTCCAAGCTTCGTAAAAAATTGTAGTTGAATAATACAATGAATCATGATTAATTATGGAAAAGTTTGCGATCAATTAGTTAAACTTTTTTAATCGTTTGACAGCACTAATATTTTTGTTACCAAGTGACACATTTTTATGTATTTTCTTTTACTTATGTACATTTTCAGAGGTGGGCATCCCGTCGGACTGACAAATGACGGGACACCTTTTAGAATAGGAGACTGACGAATGACGGAAGTGGTTTTCATCCGTCACTGGCAGACGCCCGTTTTTCGGACGTTTTTTGAGCGTGGGCGATTGACAGACCGACGGACTTGTGACGGACTGTCTGATCGATTGGCAGACTGACGATTACAAATCAGTTCGTTACGAAAAATGACCGACTGACAAATGACGGACGGGTAACCTCGACGCTGACGGATGACGAATGACGGGCCAGAACAATTTAGGAAAATGGTCACCTCTGTAAAAATAGCTGTCCACACTATTTACTATGAAACTTAAAAATGAGCTCATATGCATTCAGATCCCACTCGTTACCCTTAAGTTGTTTATACATCCTGATTTCATAATGACCGTGCTGAACTGCATTGATCAGGCAAGGCACACACTTGTCTATGGAAGTTAAACCTTTGACAGGTGCAAGCGTTACATTACAGCTACCGGGATACAACATGCGGCATGCACGTTTTCTAATGTTGGACGGTGAGCGGAATATTGTTCCTTTTATTGTTTTTCTTATGTTTAATCCATTCATTCATTCATAGCGATATAAAGTTGAGCTGAATAAAGCCCGTAGACGTGAGTGATGAGGCTAAAATCTGGGGAAGAGTACAAACAAAATCGAAATGAAAGAAGTTTAGAGCCACCAGCCCTCTTTCTAGAGTGTGTCCTCCGGCCAAACTGAATAACCAGGGGAGAAAAGTCTAGAACAAGATGGAGCTCCAGCATTCCTCTGTGGAAATGGACATGTCTCTGCAGCCTTTTACCAACGTGACCTTTATGCTTGGCTGGCCCAGACCGAAGTCAGTCCTTATTAAAAGGAATTTGATTGACAGATACCATGGGAAATAACGTTTTCTGACACCAATACTGAACTCTTAGACGCGATTGTCATATGGGAAACAGGACACCAACTGCTGCCTGTGGTGGCTTCAACAAAGTTTTGAGTAAAAAATGTGGGTACTTGGGCACATTTGAATAACATTTGTTGGGAAAAAAAAATAAGGCGGCGCAGCATGGGGACAGATTGGCGCGCCCGCCTCCCTCACAGTTCCGAGAATTGGGGTTCAACTTCACGGCTCGGGCCTCCCGTGTAACACTCGGACTCGGGCGACGGGTGAACTCACTCAATCGCGGGTTGAATGCGACTTTTGAGACGCGAATTGGATACCAACACGGAGAAATTGTTGGCTCGCCTGGAAGAATTGACCTCCAATTGATGCCCATTGAGAGGTCCAGTGAAAGTCTCAAGGCTGACTGAAATGATTGTCGGCATGTTCTCAAACCAAACGTTATTTTGAATTCTCTCTCCTGGATGTTGACGCTGCCAGACACTGGAGCCCCCCTTATCTCCCACGCTGTCTCATTCTCCTGTGCTTTGTGTTCCTGTTTGACTGGCCCTGAAATGGGCCGGCCATTCGGGAATCTCCTGAAATTTGAAATGTTTAGTTAAATGAAGACTCCAAGTTGTCCATAGGTGTGACTGTGGGTAGGAATGATTGTTTGTCTATATGTGTTCTAGCGGCCAGCTCACCTGTGACCCGAATGATGATGAGCAGTATAGAAAATGATGAATGAAAGGACGAGACGGCTGGTAAAATGTATTTGTGTGAAATGTTTTCAACATGGTTGGATATTTTAAATATTCTATCAGGAGTGGTGTGGCTGAGTAGCTATGCTATGCAAGCGCAATAAGACTACCATTTAAACTTAAAACGGAAATCCACCCAAACATACCGTATTTTTTTTTCAATAATATGTTCTATGGCTATGCGGTCCAAATAGTTGAAACAAGGCATTCTAATTATTATGAAATATGAGTTAAGCAGAAAAATCCACCCATTTTTAGCCATCTCAGGGGGCGGCCATTTTGTCACTTCGGTCGACTGAAAATGACATCATAGACCCTCAGGGGCTCAGATAACGACCAATCGTAGCTCAGCTTCAGAAAACAGTTGAGCTGTTATTGGTCGTTATATGATCCCTGAGGTTCCGCTTCAGAAAACAGGTGAGCTGTGATTGGTCGTTATATGAGCCCTGAGGGTCTGTGATGTCATTTTCAGTCGACAGAAGTGACAAAATGGCTGCCCCTGGAGATGGCTGAAAACGGGTGGATTTTGCTGCGTAACTGGTTTAACCAGAAGTTTTTAGTGACCAAATGTAGCTCACCTGTTTTCTGAAGCTGAGCTATGATAAGTCGTTATCTGAGCCCTGAGGGTCTGTGATGTATTTTTCCGCTGAGAGAAGTGACAAAATGGCCCAACCCAGAGATGGCTAAAAACGGGTGGATTTTGCTGCTTTAACTCATATTCCACAAAAGCAATGCTAATCAGAATGCTGAGTTTCAACTAGTGGGCCTGCAAAGAACATGTTTGGGTTGACTTCCACTTTCAAATAAATAAATTTAACAGAACTTAATGAGAGAATCTGATCAGACACACTTGCGTTAGGTCCATGGTTTATACTTGCCTGAGAGGAACATGATATGATAAAGTTTTATAAGCTTTGTTATTTGACTGTCAATCCAACATTTTCCCAGCCAGTGAGTAATGCTTGACTCAAAGCATTGGAGTCAGTGGATGTGCTGGACAGTTAACAAGTGGCCTCATAGATTTACAACATGTCAGGGTACCCATCATTCTTTTCAAATGTCATAATTTGTCAATATTCCATCAGTGGATATGAGAGACAGAGCTTGCTTCTGGTGATTGATTGTTACATGGCGAACCTCAGAGGGGAGAAACAGCAAGGAATCAATAATGGTAGGAGTCCTATCATACCACATTTGATTTCTGACTGTAAAAGCACAGGCCAGAGTTATTCATTAGGGCTTGTTAATTGCCCCCCAAAAAATGGATGTTTTAGCGTTGTGGGCCATTTCTGAGTGAAAGACCACTTGGGGACCATCATACCGGCGCCTCAAGCAGACGTATGATGAATTAGCAGGGTGACACCATCACTTGTTTTATGTCGGAGGATGTTAGATCATTTTGAATTTTGTGCTGAGAAAAAGACACAATAATGTTTCGAGTTTAAGGACGGAACCGAGCACTGTTTTCCCCTTCCCTTGGAAGCAAACATTCCTCTTGTGTTTTATTATTGAGACATCAGGTAACATCAATGTCAGCGCTGACAGGCAACGCCAGAGGAAAATTAATGGAGAGGAGGGAGAAAGTTACTGATGCAACTTCAAGTTCAAGGAAATGAAAAGACAAACCCCCTCAGTTGATGTCTGTCACAGACGATACGCACACGCACAGGTGGAGCAAAATAGACCCCAGATTATTCATTATCTTGGTCTATAATATGTCGACTGTGACCACTCTGACTTTTAGTTGTTCATTAGTTGAATAGAATCCTCCACTTTTCTGTAATACCAAGGAAACAAAAACAACTTCACATTTTTAGGTCAGTATCCTGGCCACCAAAATGTTTTAATCAGAATCAACACTGAATGGTTAGAGAGGTTTCGAGTGTAAGCCTGAATCCTTAATTAGCATAATTCAGGCCTACTTTCACTCATCCTCTGCTCCACTTTGCATTTCATTGTGGAGAGAAGATGCCCTACTCTTCAATATACACTAAAACGAAACCAGGAAAATTCCATTTCATTTTTTTTCCCTTGCTGCCGTATAGCTTAGTTTGATTTTTTTCCAATCAATTTTGTTTCCTCAATAGATGGATGAAAGTCGGGGCCGAGGTAATCTGTCCTACCGTTAGTCTGCAGAGTGTGCGCTTTGTCTTCTCATGCAGCTTTTATGGATGTTTTCACTCTCTCGCCCTCTCTCACACTCTCTCCGTATCGAGGTACTACATAAATCTCTGAGAATACTTTGTCAAGTACAACGCTACAGTTAGCCTTGTATGAGCACTCAAAACAGTTCCTGTACTCAGGTGAGTTGTTTATGGGGATATTTGTAAGAGTGAAAAAAATCAACACATATTCACCCCTCGCCCCCACGCAGATATATTTCGATTTTTAATTACCTTGGAGTCCGACGAGGGTCACACATACGTTGACTGCAGTCGGTCAACTTCGGACTCAAACGCAACCTGATTTATGATTGCGCCTTAAAACTTGCCCAGTCCTGAAAGCAGAAATCTTTTTTTAACCTACTCTTGGACCACTGAAAAATGAATAAGTCTGCAAAGCCGTGCTTGCACGGAGGCACACCTTGATTTTCAATTCTTACGTTTTTGTTCGAAAAAAAAACAAACGCTAGTCTGAAATGAAAGTTCAAATTTCATGTCATTTTCATTGTAAGTATGACGGCTTGGAGCTTGACTTGTAAAGGTACATTTCAACGTAAATGTAATAATGGCCAATTAGAATCAAAGGCCACCCCTAATGATGTCAAATACATATTGTAAAAATGGGAACGAGTTGATTAAGTGTGCCTGCCTGGACTGCTGCGAGGCTAGGTCATTTCCCTTTTATATCACTTAAAGAGTATACAGGTACCTCTCTCCGCTTCAGTCCACGTTGAATCTGTTCTGGACCACATAAGGAGCCATGTGCGCGTAAGACTTTATCCCCACCGTAGATTGAACCCACAAGTAAAGTATTCGTCCAAAAAAAGATATCAGGAGATGGAGTTCTTGCGTTTCACTTTTTATTTCATTTATGTCATACTTCCAAGCTTCAAACATTCTTAGACTGGGCCCTCCTGGTGTGAAGAGAAAGTATGAATAATAGATTCTGAACCCAAAGGGAAAAGGCAGAGCGAAAGTCAAAAGGGACTCTTTTATGGACCACAACTTTCAGTTTAAAGTAAAATGTTAGGGCTGAATATAATCCATAATTGAATAGGTGAAATTACAATTGTTTGCCTTTGATAAGATTGTTTTGATTCAAACATATGCTATATGTAATATTCTATTAATAATGTCGACTCAACACGATAATAGGTACACGCAATTTAGAAGAAAATTTATATTTGGCGTGATTTCACACACTGCTAGCATATTCATGGTCGTAAACTCCCCTTGAAAATATTTGATCAGTGAGGCTATTTTTTTTATTGTTATGTTAGACTGAAAATATTTCTCTGAGACATCATGTCAACATTTCCGCTTTTATTTCTAACTGTTTACATCTGGACTGAATACACACGACAATACTAGTTGCAGAGATGGGCACTTTACCCTTTTTTGCCGGTCCGTCCTCCGAATGTGACCTGGGCTCCCTTCCGTCATCGTCTCTCCATCATTATTCATAAAAAATAATTGTCCTCAGACCACGTCCGTCCTCGTCCTTTTAAAGCGCTTCGATCCGTATATTATATATATATTGTCAGGCCGTCCCACAAAAAAAAAAAAAAGCGTCCGTGCATGACAACATGGGAGGGAGGCTAATGGCAGAGGTTTCTAATCCATAAACATTATTTAAAGCTAATAAACTGTCTGATGTCCTATTCATTCCTATTCGACTGTGAATGACAAGTGTTTTGCTGCCCAAATGTCCTATATCTTTATTTACAAAGAGCATAGCATTTCGATATGTGTTTTGCCTAAGAAAACTACATTTAAAAGCATTTGCAGTGTAACCAACCTGAAAACCAGAAAGCTGACCAATTGTGAACCCGAGAGAAAGAATGAAAATCAATCAGGAAATTTGCACAAAAATTGGCCATCGCCAATATAAGCATGTGGAATTCCACAAATAAGAAGAAAAACCTCTAAGTAGGCCCACAGTAAAAGGCCACTCTAAAATGTTTAAAATTTCATCACAGCACAGCGCCACAAATTTCACAAGTTTCGAGCGAGTGTGCGATCGGCATGCCGACTGCACAAACGTTGCAAGTGCTATGAATGTTCATTTCATACCCTACCTCCAAAACCGCCCCTGTAAATTTGGCACTATCACAACTGCAGACCATGTCCAAGCATCCCAGGACCTCCGCATCCAGCATCTTTACGTCCAAAATCGTCTGCCAATACCCTGAAACTGGAGAGTACCAACATTCAACCTGATCAACTCTATGCGAAGGAGATGTGTGGGGACGTGACACCAGACACTGACTATTTTTTGGACGCCCTGTCAGCTAGGACTTGCGACCTTTGGCTAAACGATAAGGTGTCAAGAAAAATGGATGGATGGACATTGCCAAATCAGCAAAGGGTTTTATCAGGGGCAAGTGGAAGGTTTTAGTCAATCTCCAGACTCAAAGCATGTACAGCCTGCAATTGACTTGCTTTCACCCACCATGCAAAACAAACAACAAAAAGATAATGAGAAAAAAACTGGAGGAGCCTCTCACTTTAATGTGTTCTCATACAGACATCATTCGATTTGGAGGACATGACACCATTTGAGATGTAGATGAGATCTTGGACTATTACACCAAAGTGTGAATGTGATCCAAATAAATAAATGGATGTGTTTCGGGCACCCAAAAATTCCATTATGAATCCATTATTTGTACAATTACTACTTCTCTGACAGTGTCGGACTATGTGGGATTTTTTTTTTTTACTTGTTGTACTAAATGATGCGTAGCAAAAAGTCAGTCGGGGAGAGGTTATCACAGCACAGCTTTCCTAATTCAATGTAAGCACCATTTTTCTCCTCTGTGACTTCAATCACAATCTGAAAGGAGTTTTGCCAATCATTTCTGGATAGGAACTCTGACTTGAAGGTTGAAACCGTTGCATTAAACCAGGGGCGGAACAATCAGGGTGGGCCTGAGCATTTGTCTCACTGAGCACAATCCACCTCTCCCATTGTATATTCAAATAAAATGACAAACTGAATATTATGAAGTTCAGATCTTCCTTAGACAAGCACAATGATGTCATTCTTAATATTCAATGAAAAAAAAACAAAACAAGGAAACGCAAATTCAAAAATAATTTAATAATAATTAAAAAATAAATAAATTAAGTATATATTTTCCCATGAATTTCACTGGGTGGGCAGTCCGTCAATCTGGGTGGGCCCGTGCACACCCAGGCCCACCCATGGCCCCGCCCCTGCTTTAAACTCTTTTCTCGTTAAACTCCGCTCCCAGCACCAGTCATCCAGACCGCCAAGTCGTCTCTCCTTCACATCACAAGGACTTCATTCACATAACTGCAGTCCGCCAAACTCTTCATGTTAACTTTGACATATGATTCCATTCCCTTCTCTTGTGTGATTATAGTGAAAGTCTATACCTCACCTTCCAAATGGATTTCTCTTTACACAGTACAGGCAGCATAAAGTTTGCTTCTGTATGTATTTCTTTTTTCTTTCCCCAATCATGTACTTTACCGAAAGTTTTGTCTGACTCAGTTGTCAGTGTGCTGGCCATATGCATTCACTGGCTGGCTTTTGCTATGTTTTTCACAAGGCATACACAAGGTGACACGAGGCCAATGAAGCGCATAATCTGGAGTCAGCAAAGGCAAGTGGCAGAAGGAACATGTCTTCTATTTATCCTCCCTCCCTGTCAGTGTTTTCTTTACCTTCCTCCCCGGCCCCTTCTGTGCCTCTCCCTCTGTCTGCTTGTCACTAGGTAACTTTTCCTTCTTCTGTCTGTATCTCCTACCACCTCTACCCTCCCTGTCTGGCTCAGACAAACTCTCTGATCTCTCAGGGCCTTGCGCAGAGGCTGACATTGACGTCGCCTGGCTTTTCTCTCCCCATTAATGTCTTAAGTCTTACCCGGCTTTGCGGTGCAGCTTTAGTAAGACATCACTTCCCTGTGCTGCAATGTCTAATGACAAGCATCTCCAAATTCAGGAAATCTTATATGGGCTGTATGCAAAAATCTTCCTATAATCAGGAATATTTTTACTTCATTTTGATTCTGTGATGCATACTGAAAGTATGGGTTGGTTTAGTTCAGTGTTTTTCAAAGTTTTTTGAGTCGAGGCACATTTATTTCATTGAAAAAATCACACCGGCAGCTGAAATTGTGAAAAAAAAAAGAGCTTATTTTCACAAGATAAGTGTTATATTGTTTATATAAGCCTTTTTTAACATTGAAGAATGTTGTTATATTACAACGTCTTGAATAGGAATTAAATAAACACAAAGAAAAATGTATTTTCATATTGATACTTAGTGTGAAACATGTGCCTGTTTGGATAAACATGCATCACTAATTCGCTTGTCTCTAAACAAAGACAATTAGCTACCTGCTGCTGATGCTGCCACCTGCTGGTATGGTAAAGTACTACAAAGTAGTAAAGACATGATTACGTTGCCGGGCGCTAGACCGCACAGGCACACAAATTAGATAATTTTCCACGGCACACCTGACAATATCGCGCAGCACACCAGTGCGCCACGGCACACAGTTTGAAAAACACTGGTTTAGTTTACTCATACAGCCCTGACGTCCCTATCATGGAAACATGACAGCAGTGAAATGAAATGTGGGAGCCACATTTGGCAAACTGCCTTATTGGTCCCTTGACTACAAAACTTTTTCGGCTTGCAGATGTGTCCATGCGTCTTTCCTGTGGCCCCCTTGTGCGAGTCCCTCGCTGAACCACCCCAGCTGTCCTGCAACCAGAAGGCACAGCTGGAGAGATCCTCGCCAGGCCTAAGATGCAAGTTCTTTTCCCTTCACAATGAAGCTTTTGAACTGTGTTTACTATCTGGGCCACTCAGCAAAACTGGATGATGTTAATTGATTTAACTATAACAAATATGGTCATAAAACTCTGATGTTATAGGCTCTGCATTGTTAATAATAAAAAGCGGAAGACTTCATCAGGCTTATAATGTACTACGGTACAGTAAGAGGATTGAAATAACTTGTTGTTGAAATGTTTGCTAAAGTGTTGAGCATAAGATTGAAAGTACAAAGTAAAAAAAAGAAGTCTTTATTAATATACAGGAAGTCCTCAAATTTTTATTAATTTATTCAGACTTTATGACGCCCGTGCCTCCTCCGCCATTTTGTCCCCAGCACCATAGTGACTAACGTTTACATGTAGTCAATATTCAGGTTAAGGTCAAAATTCAGATTTTCTGAAACATTGTGGAAAAAACCCGTTTACATGATTTGGCATTTGAATAACCCACTGTGTACGGCCCTCCTCTCCTTTTTCTCCGTCCACCTCTCAGCAGTAATGCTAAGTACAGCATCTCATGCTTTTTATTTTGATGTAATTTCGTTTTTTTATACAAAGAATTTTGACGTACATTTCGACTTTAACTGTGAAATCCGTGTTACATCGCCAGTGTAGGAATGGAACTCGCTGGTAAATTGAGGACTTCCTGTACAATACATTACTACAGGGGGGAAAAAAAAGCACTGCCAGGGTACATGTTTAGTCGTGAACACCCAGACATTTTCCATGAATGCATTTGCACTGCCACGAATCAGGCCCGTTTTAAAAACGGAGGCAAAAACACCAGTCAACATTTAGGGCTGAAAAGTAAAGACTTTCCTGACTGAATATTGTGGCAAGGTTACTTTTCTCTTGTATTTTTGGAATTGAACCTCTGGTTTCAACAAAGCCATCTATTATACACAGCATTTTCCATTCATCTATTTTCAAACGGCACATTCTTCCCCTTTTTCCCCTAATACCTTCAGCTCCTTTCCTCTCTCCCTTCCTCAAGCCCCTCTTACCCTAAGTGCTGACTCCCGGCTGCGAGCCTCAGGGATCCACGCAACTTGATTGTGTTTTGATGTTCTTGTGAAACTCACAAGTGCACTCAGCACTCAAGACCCATAACATACATTTTCAGGCCATGCACCCAGAGGAGAAGGGACTGAGGACCATGGAGGACTCTTTACTACGGCTCCAGTCAGAAGTGCGTACAGTCACGGTACCATAAATGCACCGAACTCCCTGTATACGTGTTTACACTTGAGAGCCACAGTAACACCGTGTACTGTATATTTTTTTTACAGTATGAATCCCTGTCACTCCTGTGTAAATAGTTGCTGCATTGTGAACTGAACCCTGCACCCTGAACACTTGGTTCGGTGATCTCAAATGTTTGTACCACAGGTGTCAAACTGCGCTCCCCGAGGGCCGGTATCCTGCATGTTCCCGATGTTTCCCTCCTCTAACACCTGATTCAAATGATCAGGGTCATTATCAGGCTCCTGCTGAGCTAGTAGTATTTTGTATTGATCCTTTCTGGATCCATCGTTGTACAAAATATTTTTTGAGCAATTTCAAGTGTTATTTGGGAAATTCAAGAAAATCCTACAAATATTCCGTTGACCGCTATATCGAGGTGAAACAAATGCGTTTTACATGAAGCTACACTTCGACCGGTGTGAACACATTTGCCTTGTACGAAAAAGTACCTTTAGACAAGAACGAGCAATTACAACAGGTTTTACACAGACCTGCAGAAAATATAAGCAGCCAACTTTAACAGAAATCAAACATAATGCAAAAAAAACGTTTTATGTAGAAACTATATCAGACAGTGAGGAAAAAGTGGCACCTTGAGGGTGCCACGGGTCTAATCAAAAGAATGGGAGTGACAACATAAACAGACACTTCTTCAAGAGTCGCTGCTGATTTGCCACATTCATTATGTGCGGCTCGTTTATATGAATAATGCATACGAATAAATGGTTCTACACAAGTACTTCAGTTATCATCATGAATAATAAATTTATAATCAAAAGGTGCTTGGAGATTTTAAGTGACACACTTAGGCAGTGTATAATTATTCTCACCAAGCCTCATCTGTGTCAGCTTTACAAAACTTTCCACCTGTTGCCGGGAGAAACAATAACCAGGAAAAGAGGAGGGGGAAAAAATAGAATTGGAATTTGTGGAATATGAGTTAAGCAGCAAAATCCACCCGTGTTTAGCCGTCGCAACGGGCAGCCATTTTGTCACTTTCTGTCGACTGAAAATGACATCACAGTTGCTAAGGGCTCAGGTAGGGTTAGGGTTAGGGTTTTAGATTGGTCATTAGCTGAGCCCTGCGCAACTGTGATGTCATTTTCAGTCGACAGCAAGTGGCAAAATGGCCGCCTTGGATTGTAGTGCTTAGTCAGAATGTACATATTGTACATATTCATCTCAGAATGCCATGTTTAGACTAGTGGCGCTGCATAGAATATATTCTCGTCAAAAAAAAAATGGGGGTTGACATCCCTTTAATTTATTCACTGCCAGACATTTTCAGACCCTTTTACCCTAATGTTTGAAAAAAAATGAAAAAATATATATAAATAATTTCCTGGGATTGAATGGCTGGACTGTGAAAAGACAAATAAATACGTCAATGGCAGTGAATGAGTTAAGTTGCTTTTCGAGACAACAGCGACACATTGTTAACTTTTTGTACCGGAGTAGGCATAACAAGATCAGAATTCTGCCTATTTTCCCTTTCAGACAAAATGTGCTATTATGTTTTGTGAGTAAATGACTTCTTGTGAAAATGTGTCTGAATAAATTAATAAAACTAAAACTATTATGACTGTCCCTTTTGTGCCATGGCAAAACTTTATTGTAATATATGGGTATTCTTGCGATAACATAAAAGTGCAAAAATATCAATGTCCACTTTAGAACCCGGTTGAAGACACATTTCTATTTGCTGGCTTTTGATCCGACCCGAGACCTGAAATTTTCGGCTGTTTTCCGGTGTCTATTGTATATAGTATTTTATGTTCATTTATTGATTTCACTTGTTGTATTATGGCAATTTTGTTGTTTGTATGTAAAGTTCTTTTTTTACAGCTGTAGCTGTTGTGAAATGCGCTGTATAAATAAAATTGTATTGTATTTTATTGTGTACTATCCATCTATCCCTTTTTCATAACTGCTTGTCTTGTCCATTGTCATGAAAAACACACTGAAAACATGAGCAGTCAACTACACGGCACATACAGAGCGACAACCATCCCCACTCACAGAGTGGGAACTGAACCCACGGAAGTCAGGTGCAGGAACCACATTTATATGTTGCCGTTTTTACTCACTTCAGGGAGAGCTGTAGTCAGAGAGGAGGGGCTGTGTGCCCTCTGCGGGGGATTTGGAGCATTGCTCAAGGGCCCCTTGGCAGTGCTCAGGAAACAAACTGGCGTTATGTCAAGATGTTAAGTCTATGCTTCGCCCTTACCCAAATTGAGCTGGCTTGGCCGTGAGTGCCCTGCGAGCATGCATGGAACAAACAGTGGAACATCGATAGATGGTGTACTGAATGAATTCTCCAATAGAAAATACGAACCACCAACAATACTCCACTATTTGATGCCCTAAAATATTGAACAGCTTGACGCCTTTGGTGTAGGTAGAAGCTTGCTGAGAGATGCTGCGTCGGCTGTCTATGTGGTCAACGAGAGGGCAGGAGCCTGCTGCCACCATTTAAAGCTCGCCTCCAGAGAACAGACACACAGGTCTCACCGACTCTTCTTTATCAAACTGAGGCTGCGGCTTAATCCTCAATCGCAACACATTGCTTGGAGAGTGAGAGAGTGCAAACAGAGAGAAACAAAGCTGCCCAGGGGAGCTGTTCAGAACGGACAAGTCTACCTTGTGGTCTCTGCCATTCAACTTTAAATAAACAGACCTGCCGTGACATATAACAGCAACATCCTGGACGTTGCAGAGATTGCCCGAAATACATTTATTCAAGAATTGGCCACTGACCACAGATTCTAAAATCTATCAATCCATATAGAGCGTGCAAATAAATTATTTACACGCAGGAGTTAAGAAACAGGAATTGTCCACAACACCTGTCAAAGATTAGTGCGCGTTTCTACTTTTGAAGGGCACGGGGCCGTTCATATCCCATAATCACAGAAAGAATTTAACATCCTACTGGGCAATTTGGACACAGCGTCAGTCAAACTCGTTAACCGCAAACCTTGCCTTACTTCCTGCTACCAGGATCGATGGTCAAACAACAGGTGCTCAGATCTGGTCGCGCATCGACTGAAAGCCTCGCTGGGCTTTAGAACAAAGGCAATCAGCTCAGTGGGACACAGAAAGGGAGGATCACACTTTATACGGGGTCCTCTGGAGGGCTGATGTGTCACCTTGCCGATTCACGGTAGCTAACGAGTTGAATACCGAAAATGTCCTCTGACCATGAGAGGAATAGAACATTTAGACTTCAAACATGAAATGAAATCTGAACTCTCTCATGAGCACCCCTAAATGGTAGACTTTACACAGATCTGATTGGCTGAATCGGATGCCAAATCGGTGAGCGGTTGTAGTGCCATCATTTGGTAATCGATCAATGATGTAATTGATCGGATCGGCAAAATAAGACATTCAAGCAAACACAATCTTGTTCACTCCAGGGACGTTCTGTGCTGTTATCGTTAATTATTAAAGATTTCTCAGCATAAACAGTCAGATTTCAAAAAAAAAAAATTACGATATTTTCGGGGAGGGTTGAATGCACAGTAGACAAGTAATTTAACTCATTCAGTGCTAGACATTTTCAGACTCTCTTTTACCCAGACGTTTGTGATAGAATAATTGTTCATAGGTTATACCATATTTACCCTTTTTTTCGTTTTTTTTGTACTTGCAAGGAGAGCGCAGGGAAGTGTACGATTACAGTTCCTAAAACCCTCTGCCCGGGCTCCTGCGCCTCCTCCCTTTTATTTTCTAAGGAGTCCCTGATTACAAAGGTGTTCCAGCTCTAAGGGAAAGGGCAGCAAAAGCAGCTGGAACACTTTGAACTTGTTTTGTCTATGTGTGTATGAGCCATTATCATACATATGTGGAAGCAAAGCACACCAAGCAAGTTGGGCCTAGATAGGGAAAAAGCTAAAGCTAAACCCACAAGCTAATAAAGCTAACAAGCCTAATCATCAAAAAACTAACGCATGAATCATGATATACATTATTATTCTTACATTTTGAAAAGAAAAAATTGAAAAAAACATTTGAAAAAAAATATAAATAAATTCCTGGGATTGAATTGTGACTGTGAAAAGACAAATAAACTGAGTGAGTTAAACAGATTGGATAGAGTGGTCCATTTTCTGACCAGATTGGTGATCGATCATGTTTTTTTTTTTAACTTGCTGAATGGTCATTGGCTCAAAATTCCTGATCATGTAAAGCCCTCTGATTAGTTCATGCTTGAGCAGAATGGTGGTTGAGTGATTAACACGTCTGCCTTCAGTTCTGAGAATCTGGGTTTAAATCTTGACTACCGCCTTCCCATTTGGCCAAGTGTTCTGCCTTACTCCACATTCCCCAAAACAAGCATTTTAAGTTAACTGAAAAATTGTCCGTAGGTGTGAATGTGTGAATGCATTGTGGCTTGTCTATATGTGATGTGTGATTGGACGGCGACCAAATTCATCTTGGATAGACTCCAGCTCACCCACGACCCGAATGAGGATAAGCGCTACAGAAAATGCATGGCTGGATATTTGGTGCTTATCCTTAAACCTTAAAGTGCGGATACGTCACGTTGGCATCTCTATTCGGAATTTGCCGCTGTTGCCAAATAAAAAGCACGAAAGAAAACATTCACAACATGTTAATTGTGACCTTTTTGTTTTTAAGAAAACTGAAATACCACCCTGCGGGGAGGTAAAGTACATTGTATATTCATCAAAGTCTTCAGCCTTGCAAAAGGGCAGCATGATTCTTATGGATATGAAACTCAACATACAGATGACTTTATTCAGATTGTGTAGTTTTTAGTGCATGGCAATCACATTCTAATGAGAACATCTGCAGATGAAATCGGAGCTCTTGCTGTGAGTCAAAACAAAGATCATTTTTGCTTGAATAGACAACATCGCCGGCTTCTACACTATAATTTGGCCGCAAATAAGGCTTGGTTACATCAATGTAAGCCGTGGGAAGGAATGCATATGTGATTCATTTGTTCATTTTTTTGTTGGGTGCAGCAGATACATTGTCAGCCTTTTGATGACATATCAGCTCATATTCACAGGTCATATCATATATTATATAGTGCACGACCAGTGCGTCGCATTTAAAGTGAATGAATGGAGTCGCTTTAATTAGCCATAAGTGAAGTCGGCTGTGACCACTCCCACAGTTGCGCAGCCGTCTCTCTTGCGCTCATCTGTGAAATTACCAATATTAGGTCTAACCCGCCTCCGCACACAGGTACGCCAAGTGATTTGCAGGATTTACTCTGGTCCAAAGATTCAAAACCACACATAGTAAAAGGAAAGATGTCTGAGTAAGACCGTTGACCTTAGCTCACCCGGTCATTTTGTGTCAGACAAAGTTACTCAAAAGGTGTCATGTCCTGTTGAATTACAGAAAAATAATCAGTCATAGTCTGAAGAATATCAATCAAGTAACGTGACCAGTTATGTGCTCACAATTGACATCTACAGAAATGCTCGACTGAGTCCAAAACCTTTACTTTGCCTTTACCTTTACTCTGTCTACTCTAATACTTCGTAAAACATGTCCGTAACAATCATGTACTAAAGTATCGAAAGTTTTCCTCCAATTCAAAAGCAAAGTAAGGATCAATCGATCGGGCATCGTCTCTCGTCACATTTGGACTTGCAGGTGGTGAGAATATGAAGCCCGGGGATCACCAATGTCATTAGCATTCATTCAGTGGCCACCAAGGGTATCTGCACTGATGGAAGTAAATCCACTTTATAATGTGATGAATCTGTAATAAACTTAACCCAACCTATTTTCTTCTTTTTACTCACACATAAACCAAGACATGCCATCCAAATGATTGCTCCTTTTCTATCACTTCTCCATTAATAAAATACAATTATTTCTCTGAGCTTCTCTGTCAACTTCCCCAGAGCCTCCCTCTCTTGTCCTTCTCTCTTTGCCGAGCTCCACTCCTCCTTGCGTGTCCTCACTCTTCTGCATCACCGGTTCCGTGTCAGCCCTTAATTGTGTTTTGATGTTCCTCCAGACCTGCAATTGAGCTTCACTTTTGCCAGCCAAAATAGAAAAGACATTTGCCAATATGAAGCTTTCTTTGTCCTCCACCTTCAATTCCCATCCTATGATCTACTCTCTATCTATCTATCTATCTATCTATCTATCTATCTATCTATCTATCTATCTATCTATCTATCTATCTATCTATCTATCTATCTATCTATCTATCTATCTATCTATCTATCTATCTATCTATCTATCTATCTATCTTTCTAGACATTTTTTAAAGCTAGCTAGCTTATTTTTGCTATCTATCTATCTATCTATCTATCTATCTATCTATCTATCTATCTATCTATCTATCTATCTATCTATCTATCTATCTATCTATCTATCTATCTCTCTCTCTATCTATCTATCTATCTATCTATCTATCTATCTATCTAGACATTTTTCAAAGCTAGCTAGCTTATTTTTGCTATCTATCTATCTATCTATCTATCTATCTATCTCTCTATCTATCTATCTATCTATCTATCTATCTATCTATCTATCTATCTATCTATCTATCTATCTATCTATCTATCTATCTATCTATCTATCTATCTATCTATCTATCTATCTATCTATCAATCTAGCCATTTTTCAAAGCTAGCTAGCGTATTTTTTGCTACCTATCTATCTATCTATCTATCTATCTATCTATCTATCTATCTATCTATCTATCTATCTATCTATCTATCTATCTATCTATCTATCTATCTATCTATCTATCTATCTATCTATTGATCTCTCTATCTAGGATAAAATGGAGCTGTATCATCAACAATGTATGATGGGACCAAAGTCCTTCTCTCCCCTCTGGGAGCCATGCCACATGTAATCACTGTTACATAGATGACATGCACACACACACGCGCGCACAGTTTGTCCCGACACTCAACTAAGCCAAGTTCAGAGCGTAAATATTTGTGCTGTGCAAGCTCTAGACAGGCTCCTCACCTCAGCACTTCGCCACCAAATCATGAAATATTCAGAGCGAGAGAGAGGGAGAAAAGAGCGGCAGCCTACCGAGCGAGAGGGAGAGAGTTCATATAGAAGAGAATAAGATGGACTGAGGGTAAAAAGTGTGTGGGCAGGTGCCTCGGCGCTGCAGCAGAGGATCTGAGGGGAAGGAATGGGTTGTTTGTGGAAAGGAAGAAAGAAGAAAAGAGACGCAGAGGAAGATGCTGAGGGAGGCAGGATGAACGAAGGCTGTAAAGTGAGCGAATAAGACATAGCGAGGGCCGAGGCAGACCGAGGGAAAGGAGCAGAGGGAGAGGGAGGGTTGCTCTTTAATATAGATATCAGCCGACAGGCAAATGAAATCCGTAATAATCAGGCAATACAGTACATGCAATTCATGGTGCACTTCAGTGAAGAAGGTGTGTGAATAAAGTAGGTGAAGGAAACTAAGTTGTCAAACCTGCTTTGGTCTAAGCCAGTCTGCAGTTGAGTATTAATGGTTCCATTGCAGGACTTCACAAAGCTTTCTTCTGCCATAGGTCATCTTGCACTGATGTCTTCAGAGACTTCTGACCGGCTGTCACAGCTCGTCTCTACACCGCCACTCTATCATCTTAAATCAAGGGTTCCATTTGCTTATTGGAATTTCAAGATCTTATTGCCTGACTATCTTGCTGTAGCAAGAAGGACAAGCCTCCCTTAATGAACGTTTTCCGGCTAAATGACTTTAAACGAAGTTTTATGAATAGAATATGATGTGAACAGTTCAATGGATGTTAATATGATTTCGTTTTTATTTTATATACTGTACTTCAAAATAATCAGTGTAGTTTTGACCTTGTCCCTTCAATCTAGGAGACAATCTCATACTTGATACTGTATTGTGGAATCTGTGAGGTCAAATAACTAGTTCCAGGAAGCTGGTCAACCTCCAGTTTGTTTGGATTTTCAAACAACTTTCCCGTGGTCAAATGTTGAGGTAGTGGGACTTCAGAGGCATTTTATTGTATTGTTTATGACATTGGAAGTTCCACCAGTTAGGGTGATGCAAAAAAAAAAAATTAAGGTTACATTGTAGGGATTTTTATTGTGTGGATGGATGATTTTGAGGTAAAGTGCCCCTCACCAAAAGTATATTCCACTATCCTATTTTCAAAACCATCAGTTCTGAAAGAGGAAAATCAACTCAAGCACATTTTTTTTCAAGAATATGTTCCCAGCAGGCCCACTAGTTGAAACACGGCATTCTGATTAATGTTGCGTGTGTCGAATATGAGTTAAGCAGCAAAAGCTACCCCTTTTTAGCCAACTCAGCGGGCAGCCATTTTGTCACTTCTGTCGACTGAAAATGACAACACAATTGCTCACGATCAGGTAATGACCAATCAAGGCTCAGCTTGACCATGAGCAGTTGTGATGTCATTATTACGAATATGAGTTAAGAAAATAAAATTCACCCATTTTTGTCCATCTCTGGGGCGGCCATTTTGCAACTTTCCTTTGACTGAAAAGGATAACACAGTTGCTCAGGGCTCAGATAATGACCAATCATGGCTCAGCTTCAGAAAACAGGTGAGTCATGATTGGTCATTACCTGAGCCCTGAGCATCTGTGATGTCATTTTCAGTTGACAGAAAGTGACAAAATGGCCGCCCCCTGAAATGGATATAAAACGGTAGATGTTGTTGCTTAACTCCTATTCCACAAACACAACATTAAACAAAATGCCATGTTTAGACTAGTGGAGGCACGTAGAACTTATTATTGTCAAGAAGAACTTATTATTGGGGTTGACTTCCCTTTAAGGCACAATATGCTCAGATCTTTGCAGTTATTATTCAAAGTAGAAAAGTCTTTCAGCAAAGGAACAATATTGGCACATCTGAATATTAATAATAAAAAAAGGGTTTCTTTTAACAGCCTCATTAATGATTTAGTTTACACTTTAGTTAACACAACAACTCCTGTGGATAGACACGTTGTATCATTTCCGATTCTATTTCTGTGCAGACAATAAGACCGCCTTGCGGAAATGCAAATGCAGTCGTTGACTTTTGTATGAAGTGGCTTGCTCTATGATGCGCTGCAGATGCCTCACACAGCTCCTGAATTGCTCAATTACAGCAAAGCTGTCTGTCAACAACTGCTTCCCACACAACAGTGTATGAGAAACATGTTCACAATAGCCAGGTGCAGATGCTTGTGTAATTCCAGAGCAGGCGCATCCAATTGCATTTCAAAGATACTGTATGACATAGTTTCATCTGATGTAACGTGACTGTCAACCACTGGGAAATACGGGATTGGTGATCATCATTGCTCCTTTTTTTAAACTGTAAATTAAGTAAACATCTATATACCCTCTCAGCTTTTTGCACTCACTGAATTAAGCTACGTTGCACTTGATGAGATTTGTCAACAAAAAGACCCGCCTTATTATCAGAGGTACATTTTTTCTCACGTATTTTTGATCCATCCTTTTCAAATATTTTTGAGAATTATTGTTCTGGAATATTGAAGTGCACTTGTCAGCACGTTGGTTCTTGTGGTCTATGAACTGTTAATGTAGTTTTAAAGCAGTTTACTGTATTATTTGTACAGTAGTGTTTGTGGATGCCAATAATGGCAATCTTTAAAAAAGTTGAAATGAAAGAAAAAAAAGAACAATATATATTTGAACTTTCAACTGTGTTATTATCTTGATTCATGTTTAATTGTACTTCGGATTGTTTTAGTCAATTGGAACTTGCTTTTCATTCCTTTCTAAATATTTTTCAACCACTGAAGTCAAGTTTGCATGGTTTTAACGATTCAGATTGTTTTCCAAGTAAACATATAACTTAGTGAAGTAATATAAGAGAGTGAAACTTACATAAGTATGTTACATGAACAGAATAGAGTAAATTTAACATGCAATCATTTAGTAGATTAAAATAGTAATTCTGAGTAGTCTTTATTAAGTCAAGAAGTATTCTGGAATCAGTTATCAAGTACACTCGGTTGTTTTAGTTGCTTAAACTCATTTGTAAGTGTACTCTACAAAGGAAGTTCTAGTTAGTAGAACTAGTATAAAATTAACTAGTTGACTTGCTTTTTTTAAGTGCAACCGGTTTGCATGCTTTTTTAAAATAATGATAGCTAATTGCATTTTACAGTGTAGTTGGGAATCGCTGCTCTAAGTTCTGTATCGGATGCAAATGTTAATACATTGAAATAAATGTTGAAGCTGTGAATCCCTTGTTTGATATTCATCTTTTGATGTCAAACCAAACGCGTCTAGCCTACAACAAAAATAAATGCATTTTCAACACTCGCAATACTTTTGGAAGGGAGCGTGCGGAATTTATTTCTATACTGTCGTCAAAAAAGTTAAGTCTTGTGTGCTGTTTAAAGGTTGTACAGCAAACAATTACTGTAATCGGTTATTTCTGTTATCATTCGTCTCAATAAAAATTAAAAGAAATTGGAAACATTGCTCTGTTTTGGGTATGCAAGTGGTGAGTGTAGGCAATGTTACTGAGACCGAATGAGAAAATTGCCTGCTTTATGCCTTAGGAAAACACAATGCGGTCCGGAATATTTTTCAGCATGCAAATAGAGCTCATCTAGTCTGAACACAAGGAACAATGTGAGGTCAAATGGCAGGCAGCTCAATAGAAATATAAATACAAAAGGTGCTTTTCGTCCAAACAATAAATAAATCCCTGCTTGTAGTCACTGAGGATGCAATATTTGTCTGCTAAGAGCATTATCGCTCGCAAGCCCCCCCCCCAAAAAAAAATCCGCTGTTTCAGCAGTCAAAGGCCGCCACAGAAATCAAGTGGCAGTGTGCCTTGTTTCCTTTGTTTGTAAGAAAGTGCTATTTGTTCTCTTTGGCAATGGGAAAACTCATGTGGCGTTTGAAATAGAAATAAATTCATCCTCCAGTAAGCACAATTGCCCTTGGTATGTATGTCAATTTGGTCACAAAAGTGACCATATTGACAGACGATATGGAAATGCCTTCACTGATCACGACTATCCGCAGCACATATTATGAGTCAGTTAACAGTCATGCTGTGAACATATACACAGATCCAGTCGTCCATCTGCTCAACCATGCACTATAAGAACAAAAAATAGAATTGACTGAATACAGGATGTAGTTATGATACACAGCAGAAGTTAAATGGCTTGGAATTGACCATTACAGTAGCAAACTAGGCTAATAGTCTTTCAAACAGCAGGTACTCCTACAAAGAGGATTGAGCAGTATTTGCAGCAAAACAACTTAACTTTATTTATAGAGCACTTCAAAAAAAAAAACACAGCTCCATGCGAAGTGCTGTACACGAAGGGACAATAGACCTATAGATAAAGAAGAAAAATTAATAACATAAAATGTGTTTTTGAGCAATCAGAGCTTAAATACTGATGGACACCAGGCCACACCCAACCCTGTGATAAAATAAAGGACTAAAGCCCAGTCACAACAACATGCCTGTTTTTGCTGAATGACAACCAGTGGGCTGTAGCTCACTGGAGAGCGCGCACACGTTCCAAGCTTGCGTTTGGCTGCCATCTTCTCTGTCTGCACCAAGCAACCAAAATACATTTGCAATTTATTGTAGAGGTTTGGTGATATGGTGTTATTTCCAAACACAAATATCTCCCAAACATAAGTCTACAACTTAGCCAAATACGATTATACGTATTATGATTAGCAAAAAGCTAATGCTAGTAACACTGTCCATTAATTAGAATATGTGCTAACACTGCAGCTTTGTCTGCCTTCTGTGATTCTTTTGACTCTGGAACTTTGGCAAGTCTAGAAGCTCATGTCATTGGTGGAGAAACTGTGGGGGCGTGGTTATTGTGTTAACTAGCGGCACCATTTTTTATCACTGTGTCGGAAGTAGACATGCAATATTGATCAGAAGGTTGTGTTTAGACTATTGGAGGCAAATAGAATATATTGTACACATTTTGGGGGGTTGATTTTCTCTTTAAGTCAAATTCTATAAACTCTTCCATTGTCGCGTGTCACTGTCCCCGGTGCTGAAAGCCAAAAGATTCTGAGTTGCCACACAGGCATGTTTAGAAGAAATGTACTACTACTGCTACTACTACTACTACTACTAATAATAATAATAATGATAATAATAATAACAATATTATCAATAACAATAATAATAACAACAATAATAATATTAATAATAATAATAATAAATAATAAGTGGTAAATAAAATCGATGGATAATTGATAAATAAACAATATAGCTGTCATATAAACAAAGGAATAAAAACTGTGAATCAATTAACATTAATTACACAAAAAGCTGAGAAAAAAAAAAGTCTGAAACAATGTTCCAAAGGGCAGACAGTCACTACAAAATTTAGAAACGGCATTGAATATAGCTTTACTGACAAAGTGACATCAAGAAACCAAGGCCTGAGTAAACATTGGGAGGCTTACTATGTGGCAGGAAGGGCCGGTGGGCATAAACAAGAAGGAAAATAGAGATGCAGTTGTTAAATGCATATGTCAATCTTTATCTTGTTTTCTGTCACAGATCCCCCCAAGTCACTGCTTATATGATCAAAATGTTGTCTAAATGCTTCCCTGCCAGTGCAGTGATGTTACCTCAACACACAACAACCAGTCACTTTATTTCCCACACCAGGGGTCAACATTTGCTGTCAATAATGTTCAGTGTGACAGGAATATGGTTAGATTGTTTAGCATGCAAAGATAGACAGATATGGTTGGAAAAGAATAAACAGTAACATCCCATATGTGCATATTCTGGATCATTGGTACAATCTGACATTGTATTTCGTGTGTGTGCGTAAAATATATTTTCAACTTCATGATGTGTGCTGATGCTGGTGATAGAATCATATGCATCACTTCACATGCAGCGCTGCGATTTTACTGGTGGGTGACCACACATGCCTGTTTTCACACAAAAAGAAGCACAACAACTTGCCAGAATTTAATAATGGATGATTCCTGTGTTTGCGCAATCTGTGCCGGGAACCAAGTTGACTAATTGTCTTGAGCAAAGACATGCATACCTACTTGTAAACGTGTGATGCGCATTGTGAATTCGAAATCTATCTGCTTGTCAGTGCAAACAGCCCCAGACACATTACTGACCCAAAACCACATCATCCAGTGCAGCTAAGCTGCATTATAGCATTACGCGATTTGGCTAACTTCCATTTTTCATCCTTCTCCCCAAAAATAGAAACCCATCCATTGTGTCTGGATTCGTTTGTTTAAATACTGTAAGACCAGAAAACACGACAAAGAAATAACATAAATAACATCATATTTGTAGCCTACTTCTCTCCTGTTGGTGTAAAAGGGAGGGAGGGGGAAAGAACGGGAGAGGGAGAGACAGACAGAGAGCGAGCGAGCGAGAGAGAGAGAGAGAGAGAGAGGGAGAGGGAGAGAGAGAGGGAGAGAGAGAGAGAGAGAGAGAGCGAGAGAGAGAGAGAGAGAGAGAGAGAGAGAGAGAGAGAGAGAGAGAGAGAGAGAGAGAAAAGCGCTATGTCGGAATCTTCTTCCTTGTTCTGCCTTTTGCTTGTTTCTGCGTTTGGGATAAACTCCTTCAAATGATCTGGTACTTTGCCCTGAAAAAGTTCGCCGTTGAACAAGACTCGGAACGAGCCAGTAAAGTCTTTTATTTTGGAAGTTGCTTCAACGAAGTGGGGTTTGTTTGTTTGATTTTTTTTTTTTTTTTTTAAACGCGCGATGGCATCGCGTGTCCATCGCCTGTTCGCTCACCTCCACCTGGAGCTCCAGATGGACGAATAGCGATAAGAACAACTAGTGTGGACCGGACGACGACCTTATGAGTGTGGATACAACGGTTTCTTTTCATGTAAAATCTCGTAGCTTTTATTTTGGAGGGTCAAGTGAGGGCTCGCGCACGGCTTTGGTAGCTCCAGAGCGCACCTGTCTGACTCAACCATGCTCTCCTGTGGGAAATACTGCCTGCTTCTGGTCCTGCTCGCCAAAAGTAACCTGGCCGAACAAGGAGTCTCAAATCAAGGTGAGAACACGTGTCCTGCTCCTAATTAAGTTCGTTTAAACAACAACAAAACACACGCCGAGCCTAATTTACTGTACAGGCGTTCACCAGTCTAAAAACTAGTTTCCATTTTAGATGTGCATTCCGCCTATATACTCTACAATTAATAAATAATGCTTTATGCTATATATTCCCGCTGGGACTCGTGATTACATTAAACGATCTAGGTTTCTCCAATTCAAAAAAGGGAATCTCGTATGCAGATTCATTACAGAAAAGACACATTTATGAGAATTCTCATGGGCAGTTCTTAACTAATTACTTCATTAAAAAGCGTCTCAGGGTCTGAAATTGAATAGGCGCCAGAGGAGGCAAATGCGGTTCCTCAAACTAAAAACGAACCTTCAATTTTGGCCTGAAAACAATTGCACTTGGGTTACTTCATTTGATTATTTGGCAGCACAGCTGTTACCATGTCTACCTTACAGTCAGTCAGGTGAGGGTTCGAATCTCCATTAGACCATCACCGTGTGAAGTTTGCATGTTCTCCCTGGGCTTGTCTAGGTTTTCTCCACGCACCCCAGTTTCGTGCGTATCCCCGCAAAAACGCTTCACCGGTCAGCTGTAGGTAAATTATTATTAATATCAATTATAATTGTATTGAATTATTATTAGGATTTGTTAGTTCTGTGGTCTCGCTCAAAGTCAGCTGGGATAGTCTGCAGTTCACTCGTGACCCTAGTGAGGATAAGCGGGATAGAAGATGGATGGATGGGTAAATTTACCTGTCTACCAGCCCCTTTGTTTCTATTAAATATTTTGTAAGGTTGTGCTCGATAAAGAGTTTGTTGATGTCCACAAGGACGCTTTGACATTGTTCTCCACCTCCTAAGTCTGAGGGGCAGAGAAACATTGTTCCAATGACAGGGAGTGTGAGAGTAAACGGAAGCCTCTGGCAACTTGTCATCTCTGGCAACGCTTTGGACCTGCCTTTTCCCACCTCAAGTGCCCATTTTGTTGATATCGGACATGTTGCCTTCCGCAGTCCCGGAAGAATCCCTCACAAACTCACTTTCCAGTACCAAAAAAAAAACCCATCAGGATTTGATGTCATTCAGAGGTGGATTTGAACCCAACAAGATCATTGCACACTTTTTCGAAACGTAGGGCCAATCTCCTCTCGAAAGCATCCACTTCACACATCGACAGAGGTCAGTTTAATATCGGTCGTCGAGGGTTTGATGTTTAGGATACACATTTTCAAAGAGGACAGACAGCTCCTTTCACTAGTCAAATGTCAGAGTCTCCTTCACTTCATCTTAGTGTGCACATCACTTTATGTAAGTGCGCCGAGTTTTCCCCACAGGATGCGTGTCTGCCTGCTTGCCTGCCTGTGCTGGAGACAGGCTTGAAGGGGAGGAAAGGCATATGGGAGAAACTTGATAAAACTAACGTGAGGAGTTTCAAATGTACTCGCAAAGAGGCGATACTGACTAAGGTGCAATGAGTCTGGAATATGAAGTGGGCGAGATATATTTGGCAAAATAGCTCGGATTTAAAGTGATTAGCAAGTCAATTGTAAACGTACATACCGCGTCTTTATTTACATGTTTTTTTTTTCAAATTACACTGAAAAAAAAAAAAGAAACACTGGATGAACTTCTAAAAACGGATGTGATCCATCAGACTTATATTTTAGCTTTGACTCATGTTGATAATTCATTTCGTGCAACCTGAAATTTTTGTCCGCTGAGCTAATTTCTCAAGGTACAGCGAGCCAATTATTTGAAGTGGACCTAAATTAAAGTCATTCAGTTGGCTTTATTACTTAAGACAAATCATCTTTTTAGGTTAAATTGAAAGTTTTTACTTCATGTAAACCAGTTTTTGAATGTTGAAAAAAATAATCATTTTTAAAAATGGTCTCAAATAAAGAATGAAAGTTTTCATAATTGAATGACTTTTTTATGCAGCTTATCATCCTTACAACCGTTACACTCACATTCGCACTTGGACAATTTCTACAATGAACCTGACATGCACATTCTTGCGGGAGGAAACTGGAGTGCCGAAGCTTGGATTTGAACCCACAACCCTCTAAACTATGAGGCAGTCATCTACTGTGTGCGAACGTAATGTATATTTAAATTGAACTACCGGTAAATAAAAATGCTTTAAACATTCAGAATTTCCATACAGATTCCTAAATACTGATTCTTTTTAATATCAGATTTAAAAGCATTGACTGGTAACAAGCTCTATCTTATATGAATACTTATACTACTACTAATAATAATTGTAGGTACTATTGTCTAATCTTCCATTATGATATTTATAAATGAATATCTAACGTCAGTGAGGAACAGTTAAAACAAGCCGAATATCAACATTTTTTTTTATTGCAGTTTGTTGTGCGTCAGTAAAAGCGTGAATAAATATACAAGTCCATTGAGTGGCATGTTTGAGTGCAATGTATTTATAATTTAAAAAAAGTCATGACATGCAAAAATTATACCATGTTTGAAATTATCATGTTTATTTAAAAAAAAAAAAACATATTCCTAAATTCACTATTGCAGTAATTTCAGTACATAATATCAAAGACTAAAATGATACTTTGCTGGAATACTGTAATACTACATTAAGGTAAATATTGCAGTTCATCCCTTTTCCAGAAATATTGACTTTTATCGCTTTTAAAGGATATAGTAATGAAGCAACATTTCTTGATCACCCCCCCCAAAAAAAAATTAAAAATTCAATTAAAACACACCGAACCTCAAAGTCCAATTAAAAACACAATCGTCCCACCTAATCTTCAGCTAGGAGCAAAAAATATGGCCAAACATGGAGGGCTGTCCGTGCCTGACAGTTTACAATTAGAAGCCCTCACAGATACTCATGCGTTGCTGGCTTTATAGCGAAAGATATGCAGCAATTCAACACAGTTAAGAAACCTGCGTGTAAAAAAATGCTGTAGACTTTTGATAGGTAGTAGCACTTGCCTATAAAAAACGTACATTTCCCAAACAACCATTCCAGCCTTGTGAAAGAAGACATTCTCAAGGAGTTCAAATACATCTCATTTTACTCTGCCACAACAGACGTGTGCTTGTGTGTCTTGTTTGTGTTGTGTGTTAATATTTGTTTCTGAGCAATTTTTGTGAACCCGAGTCACTTTTATGTGTAATTTTTATTTAAGTAATTTTATTTATTGTTCCACATTTCAATGCAAATGTTAAATATTCTTGAGAATTAAGTTCATTCCTCTAAATTCCTCTAAAAAAAACATCATCAACGATACTATCATTTATCTTGATATCTTATTACCTTGTTTCTGGGAATATATTTATCGCTACAGGCGTAGATATGATATGACATGGCACGACGTGACATAAACCAGAAAACAACAGAAAAGCAACCAACATGACACACACACACACACCTGCAAGCAAACATCTGCGTGTGAAACGCTTTGCAAATGCGATGCACATGCTACATTAAAATGGCAATATGGATAAATCTATCAGAAAAGCATCACAGATGAATGGAACTGTCCAAAATATTGGAAAGAAATGAAGAATTTAAGTCATTAAAATAATCATTTTTAAAAGATTTGTCCCAAGACAGACCCAGTAAACCATTCTTCTTACAGCGCAGTTTTGTAAGCAGAACAATGCACAATAAATTTACTGCATTCTTTTGGGCTGTAACGGTTAAATCGCAAAATCGATAAAGAAAATCGATTCGGGCCGATTAATCTAATAATCGAACTCTGACATATCAACACTCACAAGCCCTATACAGAAACACCTAACAAAAGACATAACATACCTAGATCATTAGAATATACTAATTTAGATTTTAAAATGCCTTTATTTTTTTTCCATTCCAGATGCATACCACATTTTGAAAATTTAGATAAAAGTACGCGCCTGCGCCAAACATCATTGGGTATTGTGTTTGCGGACGCCTGCAGCACCACACTAGGGCACAAGCATGGTAGCGATTTTGAAAAAATCGAATCGAAAATCGGGAACTAAAATCGAATCGGAGCTTGAGTGAATCGTTACACCCCTGGTATTCTTATATCATATGAAATATATCTAGTCTAGTCTCTGTGTGTCTATTTTAGATTGTTTTTGACTAACGTAGATGGGGAAGTCCTTTGGAAAATCACGCTGGTCAGAGCAGATCAATGCCAGAGTTCAATGATCATTATCAGCGAGTGTTTCTCACAGTTAGTGATGGAAGCCGACTGCCCCACATTATCTTAGTACTTAGGGAGCCCAGATCCTCCCAATGTTATTTGAATTGATTGATCGCTCTTAAAGAATGGGGTCATTGTAGTATAAAGGATGTAATTGATTGGAGGAGGTATATAAATTGGGTGAGTGTTACCATCTTAATTGCATTGATTTTGCCCGTCTCGAACACGGGTGAGTAAAAGTTTGGCTCACTCTGAGAACAAACATTTGCAACATTCATACCGCCTCCATTTTGACTTCTTTCCTGATCACCCTCGGAGGAATGAAAGCCGGTCAGGAAACTTTTTTCGTTATTGTTCTTTGTTGACCTGGCTGTTGTGGCCTTCCTCCAGTTGACGTACTGTATACAACTATGGTTGTTGTCTGCAGAAGCATCTCATCAAGGACGTTATTGTTGTTGTGTTATTGTTTGTGGCGGTGCAAACTTGCACCGAATCATACTGAGGGATGTGTCTAATATTTTCCCCGTTCATAAAGTCAGATTAGGTTGCCAAAATATTCCAAATATCTATTGGTATATTCATTGCAAGTCATGGGACACGATGCAATGAACACATATGTGATATCGCTCTGACTGTCAATTAGAACCAAAAAATCAAAAATCTTTGGCTGCTGGGCATGTAATATCTATTAAGTAGTCATGCATTAGATACCTCGTATGTAAAATGAATAATAACTGTTTTTATCATTACTTTTCCTGCTTATACATTTTACATTTATTTTAAATAAAACAATACAGATTTGCTTTCATTTAACGTGTTTCAGAGAAATTTGGCACCTGTCAGGGATTACACCTATTTTATGTAGAATATGTACTTTTTTTTTTACAAAATTGTAAATAAATCTTAGATACTTTAATTGTGAATTATTTGCATTCAGTGCCTAAAATATGTTTTGTTTTGTTAACATAGTTTGGTATGATTAGCATCATTAGCACTACGTTTTCGGAAACCACAGCAGCCCCATCTGCCAAACATACTGCTGTTCAATAAATGTTGGATAATTTTAGTTTTCTGTCAACAACAAATTTGATAATTTATTTGTTGTATCAAAACATGCATACCTGTTATTCACATACACACTGCACAGTGCACTTTCATTGCCAGAAAATGCTCTCTCTCTCTTTCTCTCTCGTCATCATTATATATATATATATATATATATATATATATATATATATATATATATATATATATATATATATATATATATTTATATATATATATAATGATGACGATGATGATGATGAATATATCTATATATATATCTATATATATATATCTATATATATATCTATCTATCTATATCTATATATCTATATATATGTATATATTTGAATATATATATATATATATTCATCATCATCATCATCATCATCATTATATATATATATATATATAAATATATATATATATATATATATATATATATATATATATATATATATATATATTAGGGCTGTCAAATTGAAAGCATTAACTATGGAGATTAATTTAAATTTGACAGCCCTAATATGTGTGTGTACTGCCCCCCATTCAGTTTGATACTCGCTGAGTATATTTGGATTGGTGCGCAAGAGATAGTGATAGTGATCGAGACATTTGATGGGAGTTCAAGTCAAACTAATGTGATGCTTTCAAAGCATTATGAGAAATCATTGGCCCTTTTGGACTGTGACACGGCCACCCTGTCATCATACGTCAGCCGTAATTCACGGACAGAGGAACAGCGCTGGTAAGGTTTTTCTCCTAAATGCTGACTAACTGCTTCATTTAGACTAACTAAAGGTTACCAGCGCTGTTCTGCGCAACCAGGGCATTCATCCGCATTTGGAAAAAGCCAGCTGTAATGCTGGAGTGGCAGGTCATCCGAAGATGTGACTCTCCGGTCTACGATGTCAACCGCTGGAGTGGGACTAGCTTTATTGATAGAGATTGGAATTAACTGTCTGTGTTGAGACAAAGGAAATTGCACATTCCTCATATCAAATTGGCTCACAAGGCTCGGCCAGATAATGACTCTCCGCAAACCTGAGCCGTGACCAGAGAGCAGAGCTAGAGATTATTCATGTTTGTACTCCCGCGTTAAGAAAAAAATAAGTTGTTAACACAATTCTAGCCATCGAGTCCTAAACACATGATCCGCTAACGGTTAAACACGTGGATGAACACGTTTTGGAAGCGCACTTGGGTTAAGGCGAGAGTGCACCTGTGTAATTAATATAGGATTCTCTCTCCCTCCTCGTTTTTGATAAAGAAAGTGAAAATGCGTGCCGCGTTTCATTGAACAAACAGGATTTTTGAGGCCATATCACCAGGTAATTACAATCTCTATTTGCGCTCTCATTTTCTGATTGGACAGCTGATTGTTTTCGGTTTTGCTCCAGCGTGTCGCAATAACAACACAACTATCCATACGTAATGAAAACGGATGATAGTGGATTTCGTGGTTGCTATTAGCAGCTCAGAGCATTCCCGCTATCAACAGTGTAGAAACCAAGTATGGAAGAATCTCAGGACGGCATGAACTGTTTGACTACTTGTGTCGGATTCAACATCGGCAGGTGAATTAATAATCTCGATTCGCCATTACAACTGGAACATAACTCACAGGGAACTGCTGCAACTGAAAATTGCCACGAAACCTACCCTACAAGTCTAAAGAGTAACGAATCTGAGTTTGCCACCTGTGCAGCAATGACGAGGAGATGAGAAGAGACCCTGTTTGGACGCTTTGTTTCATTTTTAGCAAGAGAAACGCTCATAATTGGAACATGTGTAAATACACAAATCCCAACTGCAAATGCTGAAAATAAAGTGCTCTTATGGAAATTGAATATAAAATGTACACATAATTAAAGCACTATATTTTGTTCATCACCATTCTTTTGGCCATAATTCAATTGAATGATTGTAATTCGCAGTGATTGTCACTAGTGTAAATGCTTAAACACGCTACAATCTCACATTGAGCTGCAGGTTTGGATTTTAGAAGGCTTTTGTCTAAGCACGGATTGCATATGCGGTCCAGAGTGGCTCTGTACATTTATACTGACATGAACAGATTTATTTTTAGCGGAACGGACTCTGCTGCGTCTCGATCAGACGTAAGTGGGGCCTTTCTGAGGAATTCTACCACAGATGGCAGTGAAATGGCCTTTTCACTCACATGTGTCTGCTTAGATGACTTTTTATTGGGAAAGTCACGCCAGATTGAAGTACTTGTCTTCAATTAATGCGGTTAGCTCAACTAATATTGAATGAGAGTTGGGGTACATTGAGTCATTCTTCAACCGGTCCTATTCTTCGTATGTTACGGTCTGAGTGTTAGGCGGATACTTTAGTTGCTTGAAAATGTCTTCCGTCAGGCGCCGGCGGATGGTCGAAAATTCATATCACGGTATAAAATAAGTCCTCCATGGTAAATGTATATGTCACGATATAAACGTCAGTGTCAAAAATATAATGGAAGTGTATCTGAATTCTTTGTATAATAATTTTTGCCAAATTAAATTGATAAAAAAATTAGATATCAACTCCCAAAAAAGATGGAATGTATTTTTTATTTATTGTGCACAAAACTCAGACATTACCACCAATTAGCTTTTGTGATATTGTAAATATGTATATATATATATATAATATATAAATATATAATATACAGTATATTGATATAGGGTTGTCTTTAGGTTTCTCCTCCTAGCTGATGTGTACGATAATTTATTGATTCATTTTATATTCTTGGATATGTGCATTTAGCTGTGACATTATTTTCTGTATATAAACTTTTCAATTACCTGCTAATTTGCTGTCCATAGTTGGTTAGTCTCCGCTGTGACGTGATTACAGCCACAATTCTGTCAAAGTGTACTCTTACAACCTAAGCACTTAATCCGGTGGTTTGCGACATCATTATTAGATGGACTGGCGGTTTGCACATGCTTGCCGTTAATTACTCCTTGTCTTCCTATAATGAGAACAATGCTTGTCAGAAATGTTGCTTTATTATGGGGCCATGGAGGCGATTATCAAGGAGTACTACTCCCTGTCCCTCAGGAGACTTTTTTTCCCCTTCTCCCAACGTCCACACTGATTCTCGCGTCCCCCAGCGATGTACATGCACCGGCCGACATGGTGCGCTGTAAGGCGGCCATGTTGTTGTTTTCAAGAAAAGCGGTGTTGCCAGACTTACCTTGAAAAAGCAACTCAAGTCATTGTAGTGATTACTTGCTTTAGAAAATAACATAGTTATTTTACTGATTACTTGATTTTCGAAGTAACTAAATGCAATTACAAGTTACTCTCATAGTTACATTGAGCAGATACAGACAACCCTGCTTAGCATAAAAATGACACCTGGCTTTGCCGCTTATTTGGCAGTGCATTTTTAACGGTGACATTTAATTAAGATTTTTTTTTTTTTTAATTCATTAAAGACACCCTTTTTGACTAGGCATAATTATTTTTATTTTACGTCCTACCTGGATTTCGCTTAACATAAATTGAAGACTTGTTTTTCATTTAAAAAAGACAGTTTTCTAGACTTCACTCAACATAAACGCTTATTTTTAGTCAAATCTAAAATAAAGTCAAACTTGTTAAACTTGACATTGATCTATTAATGTTGTCATGGCAAAACTCAACATTTATAATCTACTTTGTTTATAGACTTAACGATGAAACCTGTGGACCTCCCGCAGCCACACAATCTGGTGTGACTTTCTCTTTAAGCTTGAATGCATACTGCGCTTCGATGCATTTTTTTGGGCGGGGTGACGGGGAATCATTCAAGTTAGATAAATCTCTGTCGACAGCACAGCATGTGCAACAATATATTAATTCATATCAATATTTAGGTGACACCAACTCAAAATCGTGACAGTATTTCCAGCTTGAAAGCGCAAATCTCTCCCCTACCTCCCTTTCTGTTTATGGACAGGCGAGTCGTCAAGGCGCTGAAAATGATGTATATAAATGTACATTTGAATACTGTACTCTCATAACGCATTTCACTGTGTTCAAGTTATTTCTTACGTGTGCTATAACGTATGGTTATTTGTTTATTGACTGAAGTGAGTACTCTGGTGTTAGGTGTCATCCTGTATATGATTCTTCACTGGGCATTTTACGACAAATTGGGCGTCCGTTATTCGTCATCCGTGGGTACGCTTCCGTCGCCCTTCATTTCCGGGGGGAAAAATAGTACCCGTCTATAGGTCGGTCCGCCTCTATTTTTAAATGGGCGTCCGTCGGCGAGTCCGACTAAAGTTTCACTAGCGCCTCCCCGCCCGGACGATGTTTTAAGAGAAATAGTGACTCACTGCGCTTTGGTAGCCTTTTCACAGATCTGGCCCCTCACTCAAATCTGCCCCCCAAGCAACAACAACTCACTATTTCCTCCCCGCGCTCGCCGTGGCCATCGAAGCCACAAAAAATAGACTAATGACAGACTGCAGACGGATGGCGGAATATATAAAGGTTTTTTTCCGTCAGTTTTTTTTTTTTTTTCATCTTTCGTCAACCGTCAGCAAAACGGGTGTTTGTCAGTGACGGACAAACGCCCAGCTCTGCTTCATTAATTATTACTTTTACAATGATGAAGGCACTGTGGCTAAGAAGTATGTGCTGTTTACTTAAATCTTGTCAATTCTGTCTCACTGCTTCACCGTGCAGGCAGTTGACTGCAATTACCACTATAAGAAATATAGACGTTAGCTGCCTATGGAAGTAAATGCTGTCTATAAAGCAACGGTATGTCATATTAGAAGAGTAACTGTACTGTAGTCTGATTACTTGACTGGAAAAAGTAAAGCCTTAGATTAGTTGTTACTCCAAAATGTGCACATTTGGATTAACGCGTTACTTAGTAACACGTTCCCGTTATCGCGATTGCTCGGTAAAGTCCAAATCTGTATCAATGATCAAATTCCTACCGTCTATAAGTATTCCATTTATACCACATACCCCTACTTTAATCTTTCAATCTCAATTTTTTATCATCCGATTTGGAACGATTCCCCTTGACCTCGTCACAGGAAAGTTCTTATCTTCCTGACTTTCCCCATAGATGGAATCCAGGTGTCTAGTAGAGCTGCGTTGTCCTAGACCTTCAAAAGAGCTGTTATTTCACCCTTGGTTGAATCTGTTAAGGCCGTTACGACTCGTTCTCCTGCTCATTGACAGCTTGATAAGTATTGTCTGTTCTCTTCCCATTTTGTCGTTTCCATTTCTCTTCTCTTTAACTTCCCCATCCAACCTCTTTTGCACTCACCCTCTTCGTTTTTTTGCCGCACTCCTGCCGCTCACTGTGTTTGTCCCGCCGTGCTCTTGCTCTTTCTTCTCCATTTTACATGACTTTCTCTCTCTCGCTGCTCTGCTCTTTCCAGTGATTCTTTTGGACACCACAGCAGTGCTGGGGGAACTGGACTGGAAAACCTATCCTATCAATGGGGTGAGTTATATTAGCATTGACTCATATAAGAATGAAATTTGAGTTGAAAACTCAATGGACTATAATCTATTAATAAATATAGGTGACTACCTGCAAAAAAGCTCCCCCTTTTATGGCAATTGATAGCCTGTAAACAAACTAACGCTGGGATGTCTGATGGTCATCTGAACTTGCACTATGTGTTGTACATCAAGAGCAGGCAAAACATCAAGGTGACCTCCCCCCTTCTCTCTGCAGGCAATGATTTAGATGAAACATTTGCAGAATATCACATGGCGTATCATTCATCTCTAAACAGCAGATCTTATGAAGCAAAATCCATCAGATAGTGATGCAACGCAACATCCAAACAGCGAGCCGTCTTAGATTCAGCTGATTCAGGAGATACTGCAGAGTTGATGACTTTTATCTTCTAGCATAATGTTATCATCATGTGTACAAGGCTCAAAGTATACTCTTTTTTTTTCTTTGCGGAGCAGTTTTGCAAATCAATGACCTCAGTTGAGGAGCAACTTTTTAATTTTTTGGAGCAATTGTTTTGCAGGTTAACCCCACGGACCTGAAGGAAGGCTATCAAAATATAACACTAGAAGAAGTGTACCGTTGGTTTTCTTTTTTATATAATCAACTGTTCTAATTTCTTAAATTTACATTATGTTTGGCAGAAAAATATAAATTTTAGTTTAAACTTAGTATTTATGAATGGGTTGTGTATGGGTTTTTAGCAAAGTCAAATTGATTTTGAAAAATTCTTCTGTAATATAATTTAGAGAACATGTATCGTGCAGACCTCATAAGTCAAAATCAAAACTCAGGACTCTACTGTGAAAACAAATAATGCTTTATTATATAATAATTTGCCTGCTCTTTTGCTATTCAAAGTTGGATGCTCTCCACTTTAACGCAGTTCCTGCCAAACTTTTGTGAAAAGTGTACTTAATCACCCAAGCACTTAATTCGGGTGTTCAATCGTAGGTTATCTTAGCAATTAGCATTACTTCTCAGTCTTTCCTCATCATCCCTTTCTGAGAACGATAATTGTCAGAGGTGCGTTTTATTCGCTGCCATGGAGACGATGGCTCATGATTTAATAGCGACTCAACAATGTGTTTAGACGCACTAGCTAGCCAGCCGAAGCTCATTGCTAGCTAGATGGTGTGAGGTAAATAGCCACGACCTCCGAACACTCGCACGTAGGTGATGTGAGCGCGTCCATCCCAGTGAAGCTTTTGGGGACCATCTCGTCAGTTCAATAATCGGAAAAGTCACAAGTCTGTGACTCTTAGTTTTGCTATTCAATGTCTTTTGATGTGGCTCAAAATGCTAAGTTTGATTTGCAAACCGTGATGCACAAGTCTTGGTACATGTAAATGTAATATTCACTCACTGGTTACTACAGATACGCATGCACAGTGTAATAATATCAAATACAAACATTTTAGCATGAATGATGAATTTATGCTCCACAAACTGATGAGACAACGAGGTACACCTGGACAAGAAACAAGCGGATGGAGGGAGCTGACAGGTTGACGTAAGGGCCTGATGAGAGCAGGTGGAAACAAAAACCTAATGAGAAAGACAAGACATGAAAAGAAGCACACAAGGAAAACATGACAAAACACAATCCAATCAAAACAAAGTCAACAAATCATGACACATGGAACAAATGGAATTCAGGAGCCACTATTGGGGCTTTTTGTTTATCTTTTCATTCTATTTCGGCTTGGACCTGCTGAAGATGAGTTAAGTTCTTGTAAATGGATGCACAGTTCTACTTTTGATTGTGGACGTATGGTATTGAGAAAAAGAAAATCAACAAAAGCATAAACGCGTTACCATGCTTTTACCCAGATCCTCGCTATCATTTAATGGGTTCGTCTTTGGCTTACAGGTGTACTTAATGATATTCAGAAGGATTTAGGACACACCACATTTATAGACATTTTTTCCATGTACGCATTATAGTGTGAAATTTGCACTGTGAATAATAGCAAAGGTCCATTTTTTTACGCCATCACAATTGCAACATATTAACACCATTATATTCATATATGAGTTAGATTTGACTCTGTATTCACTCACCAATATAAACCACACTTATCCTCACACTTACTATAAAATGCACAATATAAATACTCTGTACATGTTTGAAACATAAAAACAGAATAAAAGCTCCTTGGCATGTAAATCTTTCTTTGGTAGGCTTGGAAAAAGCTAAGCTTAATGAGAAATCACAGTTGATTTCATTCTCATCAACGTATGAGATGAAAATGCAACCATCGGCATGGAGCAGCAGTAATTTTTCTAAAATGTCAGGTCTAATTTAGGGCATGAAATGATAGCTGAACATTTTGTGCTCTTGGCTTTTATTAAAAAAAAAAAAAAAGTATTAAATCCTTTGCAGCAAAGCCAAGATGAAGTAACAACATACAGAAAGGAATTGTGGCCAATGCTGCAACCACCTTGGAAAAACTTCTCTCCAAAAAACAACTCAGGAGCTTTGGTGGATAACGTTGGCTGTAATTGGTTGAGCAATAACACAAAACGTCACTACGCAGATTCACATCAAATCAATAATTCATCACAACTGCAGAAATGTAACGTTATTTTCATAATCCTTCTCTCTCTCTAGCCTGTAGGGAGACGATGACAAATTGGGCTGTTGTAATTTAAATCTCACTGCTATTTGCCAGGTTGACTTTCTCTTCTGTTGTTATTGATACACCCACTGTATGTGTGTGTTGTGCGTGTGTGTGAGAGTATTTGTTAAACTGAACATGCATATTAACTCATACATATACTCTTTATCAATTAAATGTCTAACATCTTAATCACATTTTTGCATAATTAGGTTTCTGATTCATAATCTGCCAAAGTTCACATTTTCTATCTATCTTGCCATGATGGTGACGCTTCTCATATTAACGCAACACAAATTTAATTGTAGTGCTTAAGAGGATGAACCACGATAATAATAAGCTATTGTATGTTTTTGGCTGCTGTCACAATTGGTGTGGTTAAGATGAACATGATTGACATCAAGTCTTATTCGTTTAAACAACATTATCACATTGACAATGCCACTATGTTCAATTTTCATACCAAGTTTCAAAACATCAAAAAAAGACTATTGTGTGTGGCTTTAAAGTGGAAGTCAACGCAAATATTTTTTTTTCAAGAATACATTGTATGCTAGCCCACTAGTTGAAACAGGGCATTGTGATAAATATTGCGTTTGTGGAATAAGTGTTAATCCCCTCGTTTTTAGCCATCTCCGGGGGCGGCCATTTTGTCTTCTGTCGACTGAAAACGACATCACAACTGCTCACAACGACCAATCATGGTTCAGATTCAGAAAACAGGTCAGCCGTGATTGGTCATTGTGAACAGTTGTGATGTCATTTTCAGTCGACATAAGACAAAATGGCCGCCCCCAGAGATGGCTAAAAACGAGTGCATTTTGCTGCTTAAATTATATTCCACAAACGTAAAATGAAATGCCGTGTTTCAACTACTGGCCCTGCTGGGAACATATTCTTGAAAAAATATGTTTGGGTTGTCTTCCGCTTTAAAGCTCCATCTCATCCACTTTTTAGCCCGGAAGAAATTCTCTTCTGTTTGAGCTCAGTTGTCAAAGACGCCTTTCACAAGCTGTATCCAGGCCCACTGGGAGAAAAAAAAAAGTGCATCGGGAAGAGTTAGAAAGTTGCCACGGTGTGTAGAAAGTTTGTAGTGTTTCAATGTTTGCACAATGATCGGACTTAACGATTGCTTCCGGATGCCACAAAGAAGTCGCGGAAGAGCACCTTGAATTTGAGACCACATTTAAGGCAGTGTGCCAGCGAGAACATGAAGGTGTCAGAAAGCAATCTGCTAGAACAGTGGCGCCTTGTCTAAATGGAATTAATTCCACATCATGGAGTGCTAACAACTCGGAAGCCCATTTTCCAATTCATGGCGCCGAACCATTGGCAAAATCATGCTAACGCTCTCAAGGTATCCTGACTCGTTCACAAAAGCTGGCCTCTAAATAAAAAGATTGATTAACATCTTGGCAAAATAAATCTGTTAAAACTGGTAGACACACTCGTGTCCTGTCACATGTTGCAAGAAAAAGCCACACACTAGGATGCGCTGCAGTGGTAGTGAACTGCATATTATGAATTAAATAAAAATGTCAAATAACGCTCTAAAAGAAAACAATAAAAATGATCTTTGCAAAAAAAAAAAAGGGGGGGGGAAAATAAGTTGTTAGTTGTTGTATTGGATTTGATGTGTGAGTGAGTGAGCGTGCGTGTGCACGCGTGTGTGCGCGTATGTGCGTAACAGTTAATAGGCTCTGTGATTAGTTGGTGCATATCTGATGCAGCCCATCTTTCAGACTAGGTGCCGGAATTGTTTTTTTTTCCCTTCCTTTTTGAACTATGTCACATCCCAAGGGTGCATTTTAGAATGCTGAAGAACATAGAATAACAAATCATAGTGATTTTCTGTTTGAGAGCATAATGGAACTCACATTAGTTTATGCTGAGTTTATGCAAAGTATGAAACCCTATGCAAGTTACTGTTTTTACCACAAAATCAATAAGTAGGACACTAAATTTCAGATAGCTACTGTATATATAATGTCAAATTTTCAAAATGTACTAAGAGTGATTTTATTTGATTTGCAAAAGTGTCTGGTAATCTGTGCGTAGAGACAACTGTCACTCAGTCTGACTATTTTCATCTCTTCATCACAAGGTAGTAAAACAGACAGATAAGACTCTCAAGGTGGGAAAAAGCTTGCATGGTGAGAAAGGGAAAGTATTTAACAGTTAGTGAGACAAGCAGCTGATGTGTTTCAACCCCTGCAGTGATACACATGACATAAAGCTTAGAAGACACTTTTTTTTAATCATTATGTCACAGTTACCACAATTAAAATGTTATTCCATTCACTAAACACATTTGGAAAGTCGGCAGCACTTAGTGAAGGAAGCTAACTTCAATTCAAACTTTATTTATGCCTCTGCAGTTTGTGTCAACATAAAAAAAACTTGCACATGTGCATATCTGCAACATAAAAATAGTTGATATACCCACAAAAGTCATTCTGTGTCAGGGTTAGGGTTAGGGTTAGGGTTAATATTGCATTTGTGGAATAAGAGTCAATCCACCCAATTCACAAAAAAAGGGTGGATTTGCTGCTTAATTTATATTCCATGAACGCAAAATTAATCAGAATACCTTGTTTCAACTGGTGGGCCTGCTGGGAACATATTTTTGAAAAAAATGTGTATGGGTTGATTTCCGCTTTAAATAACCATTTAATTGTTATTTGATTAAAAACTTTGATACACTTGTAAAGTGTTTAATTCCACAAATACTGTATATCATAGCTACGGGTTCAATCTCAACTGCGCTTTGGGAATAGCATTCAAGCAGCAGTGTGAAGATATTTCTTGCAATGCCTACAAAAAGCACCAAAGTAATAGTCGCCAAAAGTGTCCTTTTATCTTACTGTAATGAGTGTGTTCCATGATCAACTCTTCATGGGAAAATTTCTCTGCAGTTTTGCGACATATCACAAGAGTTTGTCATATTTATCATATGATGCCTCGCAAGATTACGATCGAGAGAAACGCATGGCTAGCATATAAATTCGATCCGGTGGAGGACACATCAGTTACAGGCCGCAGATTTCAATTGATGCTGCCATTTTACAAGTGAGATACCCCCCCCCCCCCCAGGATGATTTTTTTCATGAGCTACTCACACCGGTGTAACCTTCAAGTCTCATCTCACTGAAAGACAAATCAGTGAATAAATGATAAAATAAAATACTAAAAAATGAGTTACCATGTATTTCTGAGCCCATTTTAAACATTTATCCGTGTGAGCATTGGGGGAGGGGGGTAGAATATAATTTTATTCATGACGGCAAGTCTTCAGAGGATCCTGCATCGAGAGGTTCTTAGGACAATAGAGACACCGTAGCGTCAATTACCTGACCTGCTTACTGCTCATCCGTGGCTTTTCGACAGCTGCTCTCTATATACGAAGCATTTGCCCGGCAGATACTTTTCCTAATGCACTTTTATCCGAACACAGAGAGGAGGATGATTTTCTTTATATATATATGATAGTATGCAGTCCATTCCATGATACTCTCCACATTGAGATAAGGTTTTGATATTGGTGTGCTGTGATATTTTTGCTACACTCATGGTGTTGTGTCTTCCTCCCCCCCTAAAATCAACTTTGGGTTCATCTGTCCACAGAATATTTGGCCGATAGTGCTGTGGAACATTCAAGTGCTCTTTCGCAAACTTCAAACGTGCAGCAATGTTTCATTTTAGACACAACGTCTGTTTCCTTTATGTTCTCCCATGAACCTCATTCTTGTTTAATGTTCGACATACAGTATGGTAGATTTGTCAACAGAGACATTGGCATGTTCCAGTGATTTCTGTAAGTCAGATTTTTTTATGTTGATGGCCAGCAGGTATGATGCATAAGACTCTGCCTTGCAAAAAATAACAAGTAAAAAGCAAACCAGAACAGGGAGAAATGAACAGAATATAACAAAACCATACTCAAAAGAACTCAAACTCAAGTGTCTATTGCCATTTGATTCTACATCCGTAGTTTAGAACACAATGATTGTGTGCTCCCAAACCCCCCCAAAAAAGAGTGTCTGGTGCAACAACCCAACTCACACATAGACAGAGAGGCATTCTATCAATAAACATTTGATTTTATGAACACACAATGTTGAAGCAGAGCAGACAAATAAGATCTGGCTGATGTAACATCTTGAAAAAATTGTTGAAAGTGACTCGGAATAATGTTTTTATACTACTACAGAAATTATATAAGGGAGGCGCGTGGGTTGAACATTTCCAAAAACAAGGTTACTCCTGACTGCATCTAGAGAGGCATCTCCCAAATATAATTTGACTAAAAGAGTAATTATCTGAATGATTGTGTGTGTCTATCTATCCAGACGAAAATGCATGAGGTTGCACTGTACATCAGTGAAAACAGGCCAAAACTTGGGCGTGATAGGCAAGGCCTTGGCAAATGACTCCCGGATGGCTTTTTGAGCAAATTGTTCTCCACCATCTGTTGTGTCAAGAGGGTAAGCAGTGCACCGTTTAAACTGTGCAAAGGGGGTTCTGGTGCACTTCTGACCTCGACTCAGGACATTTTGAGTTGGTGTGCTGAATATTTCTAAGGCTTCCTCAAATCCACCATCACGCCTTCTTATGTGGAAGCTGACTGTGGAGACTCTAAGGGCGGGCTTTGCTACCTCTGGGGTTGAAGTCACTGTGGGTTAAAAAGATCTTCTGTGGCTGGGCCTGGTGTTTCTTAAGGCTCTAGATGTGGGCCTCTGAAACTTTGAGTAGACTTCGGGAACAGTGCCTCTAGAGTGGCTAACTTTGGTGGTGACCAAAGAGTGCGTTCCAAATACCGGGGCACCGCACTCATGAGCTTCCATGGTAAAGTCTATTCAGTAGTTCTGGAGAGAAGGGTCCGTGAGTAAGTCTATTCTCAGATTCAAGAGGGATTTTGTGGTTTTTGTTCTGGCTGTGGAACAGTGGACCAGGGTTCAGGAGGGTGCATAGGAAATCGCACAACCAGTCTACATGTGCTTTGTGGACTTGGAGAAGGCGTTCAACCATGTCCCCCGAGGAATCCTGAACTGGAACCCCTTATGTGGTCTATTCGGTCCCTGTACATCTGCAGTCAGAGTTTGGTTCAGATCCTGGTGGACTTTGGGCAAGAGATGAGGAGCACTCAGTAAAAAGGTGTACCTCCACATTTTTGTCAATACAGTCTACTTTGTCTGCATATAGTCCTCACAGAAATAAGACACCATACTTTTTCAATATAGAAAATTCAACAACACCAACACCAAACCTACAGTCCGTGAAGATGCCATTTTTCTTTCAGAAAGTGATTAAATCCCCCCAAAAAGAAGCTCTTTTGATATATTTTCTGTTCTTTGCATAGTTAAAGCATCCAGCCCATTCTGTTTTTTTTCTTTTTTTTCCAGTGGGATGCAATCACCGAGATGGATGAACAGAACAGACCAATTCACACCTTCCAAGTTTGCCATGTAATGGAGCTAAACCAAAACAACTGGCTTCGATCTGGATGGATACAGCGACAAGCAGCACAGAGGGTCTGGGCTGCTTTACACTCTCAATATATCCTCAATGTTCGTTTATCAGAAAGTATGGTTCAGGTTGGTGGTCTGTGAAATTAATCAGAGAACCAACGTTGGCCGGGTGTGTCACAGTGTGTCACATTACCATTTCATACACTCATACATACATTCATACACGTACTGTAATTGTGTCGCTTAGAAATTCATAAATGCTGTAGTAGGACATTGAAAATATAAACTCCAAGCAGGGCAGGCAGACTTCCAAGTAATGTATCAGAAAACAGATTATGCAAGCCTATGCCATATACAGGTTCATCAATAAACATAATTTTAAATCATTCATGGCACAGGAAGTCTTCCCTAATGAAGTACAGCCCAGCTTGATTGAAACTTAGCTGTATCACACACTTTTACACTTTTAGCCTTTAAAGATAAGGAAAATGAATCATTTTCTATACCTCCAATATTTTTTTTTTATACTTTTCCTAGAAATATTAGTTTTAAAGTGATAAATAATCTTGTGGTGATTTTCTATGAACTTATTCACATTTCCCTGTAGGTTTATGTGGAGCTTCGTTTCACTCTGAGAGACTGCAACTCCATTCCTTGGGTGTCTGGCACCTGTAAGGAAACCTTCAACCTTTTCTACCTACAGACAAACGAACCGTTGCCTTCAGGGACACGTTTTCGGCCCACTGACTATGCCAAGGTTAGTATCTCCAAAAAGGCTAAAGATCTTGTGTAAAAAAAAAAAATAAAAAAATAAAAAATCCCGGATTGTTCTAATGAAGTACTTATGATCACTTCAAGGTTGACACCATTGCGGCGGATGAGAGTTTTACTCAGACAGATCTTGGCGATCGCGTTCTCCGCCTCAACACTGAAATCAGGGAGGTGGGGCCATTGACTCAGAGGGGTTTCTATTTGGCCTTCCAGGATGTTGGCGCTTGTATTGCTCTTGTCTCTGTCAAGGTCAGTAGAAAGCAGTGAGCAGGGCCACTGCTATGAAATTTTCCTTTTTATTTGCCTTGCGTGGCCGACTGACCTACCTATTGAACTGTTTACACTAGGTATTCTACAAACGCTGCCCGTCGACTATGCGGAATCTGGCGGTATTTCCCGACACTGTACCACATAGGGACTCTTCCTCTCTGGTGGAGGTTATCGGTGCCTGTGTTGAAAACGCAGAAGAGAAAGACACGCCAAAATTGTACTGTGGTGCTGATGGAGACTGGTTGGTGCCACTGGGTCACTGCGTATGCAGCATTGGCCATGAGGAAATGGACGGCCACTGCCAGAGTAAGAACTAGTGTTTGCATTTTTGTTTATTTGTACTCCTATTGATTCACTTTGCAAGAACAATGTGGTATTCGACAATGCTTATTTTCTTACAAATGCTTCGGAACATCCGTAAGCACATCTGAGTGTCAAAATAATTATTAATGCATTGACTATTTACAGTCATATAAAAACACAATTCGAATCATAACATAATCATTAGATATTATATTTATTTTTGTTCTATTTTTATACAGTCTTGTTTCGAAGAAACATTTATCCAGAAAAGTCAAAAACAGATTCATGAAGTTCTTGCAAATTGTAAATTTCCAAGCGCTTGCCGGCTGGTCCTATGAGAAAAGGTAAAGGCTCCTGGTCTTCATTTGAGGACATGTGACTGGATAGACTTAAGCCAGGTATACATATTCCAATTTTTAAAATGTTAAAAAATGTTAATGAATCATGAATTACAGTACATCTACACCTGTTTACCATTCACTGAGTAACACTGGTAACAAACAGACAAATCTATTCCCCCCTTTGTACGTGGAGAAAATTTCACCAAAAAAAAAAAAAAAAAAACAGAAACGTATGAGCAATAACCTTCCATCACATTAATAGACCTCACTGGTCTTCTGGTTCTTGCTCGAGATTGACTTAAATAAACTGCCTGTCCCAACGGATCTTCTCAGGTTCTCGATTTCACCTCCCATCATAATCTCTTCTTTTTTTTTTTTCTCTTGATTTACTTTTCTGTCATTCGTTTCCTTGTCTTTCTATTTTGATCATTGCTCCATTCTCCCCTTCATTTGCGTTGTTGCTCATGACCATTATTTTATCTTAACCAAACAGGGGCAGTATGTCAAGAGTAGCACATTCTTATATTTTTAAATCACAACTTGCTCCATAAGGACGTCTCCGGACTCAATTATGTTGTTCCAACGGGTAAGCAACGCTTGTCACATCAAGGTGTTTATTTGTCCGTTTTTACAACGATAAATGCCAAGCCGTTGGAGAACCTACATCCATGAACTATTATTATGAGAGCAGAGAACGCTGATAAATACTGCAAGGTTTCTGTAAAAGGCTTTTTGGGATATGGAACTATAATTAGTTGTATCAGCATTACTTAATGTGCCCCGAGAGTCAGACGAAAAGTTTACCACAGCTGTTGGGTTGCTCTGGATAGTTGCTGGCCTGGTTTCTCAATTAGTGCAGACAGAGTGAGGGGCTAGCTGGCTAATTGCCTTCATTTGTTAGTTCCGCTGCTAATTTAGCTTGCGTCTTGTCCTTTCCAGAAGTCCCTCAACCCTCTTTTTCATTTATAAGGCTCATACATACTGTAGTAATGAAGGCATGCGGTAAATTAAGAATGCCCGGCATAGTTACAGTTGAAGTGCACAGACTGTCATTTATTTTACAGACTGAAAGAGTCTCCGCAGACCCAGTTGAAATTCAGAGGCAAACCCAGTGGTAATGCAGTAACCGCAGTTATTACAAAGAGCCAAGGGTCATTAGCACAGCTCGGATGTAGGACAAGCTCTAATATCTCGTTTATTAGCGACCGTGTTTGTGCGTTCTACTGTTTCGTCTTTGTGTCTTTCACATTTATTCTCTGTGTATTTGTGACACTTTAAAGTGTGGTTAAACACCACAGAAGCCCGTCACAAGTGATTACTGATGAGACAAGAGACGGTGCCCTACATTTATCCTCCCTTTCGCGTGCCCCCCGCTGACAGTGGTTTGACATTTTCGTTTGTATCGGAGTTGCACCGGCGTCAAGCGAATCTTGACAGCTACTTCCATGAACAGGACAGATAATCAAATCAGCTGGTCCTTACAAAGTTACAGTACGTGTCGTTAGCCCAGTAGCATAATTGCCCAAGCCATTTTTTAAAAATTGATTTAGGAAGACTAAATTCAACAAACAAGAGTAGATTTGCTTCAACCTCGGTGGGTTACCACGACCTGAATGACTGACAGACAGACATAAAGAAAGCTCTTTCTAACAAGCATGTTGATCATTTTTATTGATATTATGACTTAAAAATGACTTAGGCAATGATGGTATTATGTATTTCTTCCGCTATTTCTTGTCGGGCTTGAATTTGAGATGTTGCAATAGTAATTCTAATTGCCTATGGTAGTCCTTCTCAAATAGTGGGTCGGGCCCCCCTGAGGAGCGGGGTTGGGGTTTGCTTGTCATTTTACATCCATTTGAACTTGACTGTAAATGTGGCTTTTCCTTCAAAGATATATCTCTCAGCGGCACACTGGCCGACCGGTTGGCACATCTGCCCCACAGTGCAGAGGTCCAAGGTTGGAATCTGGGCTCCGACCTTCGTTTGTGTGTGCGTGCGTGTGTGTGTGTGTGTGGGTGGGTGTGCGCTCTAAATGTTATTTTTGGCTCATACAGCACCTCTTATGATTCAGTTTCACAGTGCAATTGATATATCAGTGAGATCAAATTCCTATGAGAAACTGTAATCAATGGTAATCCTACTGCACTGCCTTTTAATCAGTGATTTAGTTCAAATTAAAAAAAATGTCGTTGGACTTGGTGAACATTTGCAGTAAAAAAAAAAATTTAAAAAAAAAGCAGTGCACTTTGCAAGTAGTTGCAGGAAGTTTAGGCGTGAACTTGCGATGACTTCTGCTTTCTCCTCGTTTTCATTTTGGAACACTGCTTCAAAGGGAGCTGTGATCAAAGCTGTCTGAGAGGCAGCATGGGGAACGAGTGAGAGCCGGAGAGGGGGAGAGAGAGCGAGTGAGAGCGAATAGGGAAAACCCCAGCGCTTCCAAATATGAGCACAGCTTCTCTCCAACATGTCCGTCTCTCCCTCCCATCAGCCTAAACAAAGGTATCAGCCCTTATCAAACCCCGCTTTCCAACCCGATAGCATGCTGCCAGACTGTTTTGACATCTCTGTCGAGTGCCTGATTATTCTATTGCTTTCATTCAGCGTCAGCCACCAGAGGATTACTCAAAGATAGGCTGGTTATATCATGACCTAGATAAGGCAACATCATAGTACTAATGCTATTTGTTCCATATCCTTTCATCGCACCATCATATTCCAAAGGAGACCCTGAACTACAGGGGAAGCTAATAGAGATGTCTTTGGGAACATGACTTGAATCCCAATATAGATGCAAATAAGACCGAAAACCCACAAGCGTGCTAAGCGATTACTCGTTTTCACATCCAAATATTCTGGCTGCAGTCTTTTCAATGCCATGTTCTGCGGCGAACGGCTCACATTTGATTTCGAACAGAAGACATCAGACTCTGACATGCTTCTTCTTATTGTCTAACTGCCGAGCCTCTCCGTGTTATTTTGCACAGTAATCATTACAAATCTGGCATTTTTGCGGGGGAGAAGCATCGTATCCATTTGAAGTTTTGCAATACTCATGTCACTGAAATCGGCGCCAGCTCGCTCGTTAAGCAAATAGGCGGATGCTAAGGGCACCGTGAACCGTAGGGGGCGCCAAACATCTGGTCAAAATCCATCTTTAATATTCGAACATTTTTTTTTTACTATTACTGCTTAATCTTAAGTTAAAAGGAAAGAAGAGCAAATTGAAATTAATACAAACAATAAAATAAACAAAGAGGAGCAAGCTGAATTACGTAATCAGCGTTTTTGTCTTGGCAGAGCGGCATCTTATACACTGTGAGTTATCTGTGTTGAATTAACTCTTCATTGCTTGGGTTAGTTGCTGTATATTTCTAAATTTATGATGGTGACAGTTGCACTTTAAACTATATATGAAAATCTAATTATTCCATAAATGAGTAACAAAACCTGAAACTTTGTGTTTATTATTAAAAAAACATTTCATATCAATTAAGGGACAATAAGAATGTACCTGCATGAATTATTTAATGTTAAACTAGTAAGTTAAAAAAAACAATAACAGCCTCATTTATTGTGACCAAAAATGAAAGAGGATGTGACCACGGAGAATTTAGCAAATGTCAAAATGACCAAAATTATTAAGAGCACAGGGAAGAAAAAAAGGGTGAATTGGGAGAAAGAGGCATCAACTCGTCACTCCTTTTGTTTTGTCCAATTACATTGTAAAAAAGACAGCTTGTATATTTTGGGGCTAAAACCGTAATTTAAGTTGGAACAACTTTAGAATATAAATTATTGTCATTTATGCCAACAATGTTAATTAGCAAAACAAGGACAAAACAATCTGCTGAGTTATTTTTCTTTATCTTTAAATTGAGGGGAGAACACACGGGACAAATGTTCATTAAACTTATTTCATTGTTGTGAAATGTGGGGAAGACAGTTTTCACAACAGCAAAACCTAAAGTTACCCAACTTAAGTTTTTTTTGCCTTGAAGTTTCAGGTTCACCCAATGTATGTGTGTGTGTGTGTGTGTGTGTGTGCATGTGTGTGTGTGTGTGTGTGTGTATATATATATATATATATATATATATATATATATATATAGATGTCCACTGATAGTGTAGTGGTACACACGCCTGAGTTGTGTGCGGGCAGCGTGGGATCGATTCCCGCTCAGTGACAGTGTCTATGTGTGCCCTGCGACTGGCTGGCGACCAGTTCGGGGTGTAGTCTGCCTTCGCCCATTGACGGCTGGGATAGGCTCCAGCAACTCCCTGCGACCCTATATAGGATAAGCGGTTTGGAAGATGACATGACATGACATATATATATATTTTTTTTTTACAGTTTAGCTGTCACAACAGCAAGTCACTCAAATAATTTGTTTGACAGTAACGAAACAGTCAAGAAATTAAGAAAATGTCCCCATGTATTATTATTTTAAAAATGATGGGTGATGTTAAAAAACGTACTTCATTTGTAAATGTATGTATAAAATCTCGCCATCGGCGCCTCATTGGCTAAGGCTGGCCTAGACTCAAATACAGTATCCAGAGGCAAATACAGTGCTTCATCTTTTATACAATGTCCTATGAAATTCCCATGAGAAACACACTGAGTTGATGGTGAAACATATTAACCAAGGTCCACAATAAAACCCACGCAGCCTTTCTCTATCGTCTTTGGTTGTGACACTCAGTGCCAGAGGTCAGTTTACCTCACTTAGTTTGCACTGTGCTCTGCTCGCCAAGAGTGCCTCTAGGATTGATTGGGTTGGATTAGCGATGAGGAAATCGATACATTCTTAGTTGTATCTGAGTCATTGTCCATTAAGGACTGTGTTGACTCCGGCCTCGAACACCATCCTCCCAGACTGGAGCATCACTCATTCCCTGTGAACTCTCCATCTGCATATCAAAGCCGGGAGACCAGCGTAAACACACTTTCTGGCTCCATCTGTTTCTGACAACCAAAAGCCAAGAGAAAACTTCCAGCTCTTGACGTCCAAACAACTCTTATCAAGTGTGTCATTACATTCATGCAAATGTGCACGATAAGCCCCTGCAGGTGATCTCGTTGAATCAGACGATTGTCACTGTCCATGAAAATCTCATCCCTTTTCAGTGCATTTCTTTTTCAACCACAATTTCCACAACAAACAATGTTATGATTACATCATAAGTCACTTTACTAGACTACGCATAATTCCTCGTTAAGGACTAATTTTACCTACTTGATTTTGACAAGTCACTTTGTGAAATTGCTCTAAAGAATCTGTTGTTTTCAGCACTCTTGTTTATTGAAACAAAGGAAAAGAAGTCATCTCTTGTCTTGAATGTTTCCATCGGAAAGTGGATGTTAGATGCATTGCCTCTGGTGGAAGTACGTTAGCTGGAGGTACCGAGGAAAGCATTAAGTACTAAAACATGTTTGGTTGTTACTGTGGTCGCACATTGAGAATGATACTGACATTTTTATGAAATGGCCATACAAGCAGCCTTCTACAAGCGACAGTATTTTGTGTAGAAATGGTCAAAGCATATTTTATAGTTTGAGTCAAAGACTGTGGTGTGAAAATACTGTGTGCAATAACATTTCAAAGCTTTATTTCAAATCTTAGTTTCAGTGGTGAAACAATATGGAAACGTGGAACTGCCAATGTGGAGAAAAGAGTTTTGAATGGGTTTATGTCGATCGAACGTACTGCAAAGTGGTTAAAATGTATGATTGGTATGATATAGGCCAAATACTAACAAAGAATTCCTATACTGCCATGGAGTATTGGCACAAGTGAAAATGTAGTAAGTAAGCATTGCTTACTCGTAATAATTCATAATTTGTCTATAAACAATGTTTACTTACGCAATTTTCACTGTTTGTGAGCTTCGTCCTGTCCACCTGTGAAGCGGCTGCAGTGCACAATTGTGCCCGCAAAAGTCAATACCCAGTGGGAATTAAATCATATTTTTAGCGTTTATCCTACATTTAGCCTATGTTCAAACCAGGTTTGAACAACATAGCCCAGTCAGAACTTTATTCCACATTGGCAGTTAAACACTTGTGTTAAATAATGGATAGATAGCTAGCTAGATAGATAGATAGCTAGCTAGCTAGCTAGATAGATAGATGGATAGATGGATAGATGGATAGATGGATAGATGGATAGATGGATAGATAGATAGATAGATAGATGAATAGTTATCATAATTAAGATGGAAAATGCACAGGTAACACTTGAGCTAGTGTTTAATAACTAGTATGTCAAAACGTGATGTGAGTTATTTGCATCGTGTCACTATAATGGATTCTCCTTTTTGTTGAACGATTCTATTTAATAAAATGTCATTGATCCATTTGACAGTACATCATGTTTCCAGTTAGTGAACTGTGAATAGCAATCAAGTAATGTTGCTTCCTTTACAACTGTAAACTTGTTCACATATTGACAGACCAACAGCGAGGGGATAACTTGTGTGCATGTTGGTCAAACTACATCTATTCATGTGCAATAATCTTAAATGATATTTTGGTGGTCTCACTTCCAATGAGGAAGTTTCTAGCCTCTAAGGCAAATTTTCATGATGTATTTATTTTTTTATGAGGCCACTATTGGTTTGCGTAGTGAATATATATTTTTGTGAAAATTGTGCCTTTCATGAATATGAATGCCCTGGCTTATAAAATGCCATCGAAGTGATAGTGAACAAATTGGATTGAAATTGCTTTCTGAAGGTGATCTTCGCAGCTTCTAGCCGAGTGCAACAAACAGCTGCAAACTCAAATGAATCTGTTTCTCGCCTTTGGCACAACCTCAGCATACAGTAGGCACGGTGTAACATTCAAGCAAATATGGTTGAATGGTCAGTGACTTGGTGAAATTACAAAATAACTTTCCACATTAGGAGTTAGCATGGCGTGATTTTGAATACCTCTCTCAGCACAGATACACATATTTCAAATCATCTCTTGCAGATTCACATTTGTGCTTTGTACTTTTGATTGTAACTCTTCCATGTGTGTCATCTGCCTCTTGGAATTTGTATCGTCACTGCAGACAGTTGTGAAATCCCAAATAGAAATTTATCCCGAGTGCAACACATATGCTTGCGTTTTGTGTCAAGGAAGTTAGCTCAATAACAGTCTCATGGTAAGAATGTACTGTACATGGGAGGTTAGTTCTATAACCGGTCTTATATACATCATATCTCCGTCAGTACCTTGGCAGTCCTTATGCTACCCGTGATTAAATTCAACACTACCTTGTCACAATAAGCCACAGTAACATCCAATATCTTGTTTTTCATGGCTTCAGCATTGATCAATGACAAAGGTCAAAGATATGGTTTGCACTAGATGCAATGGAAACACCCATGCTTACTGCCTCTGTACATCTAGCAGGCATCACAGGTCGTGTAGCGCTTCATTGTTCTGACAGGCAGTGTGGGTTCAGTTCACACGCAGTGACGATGTGAATCTCAAATGCGCCCTCTGATCGACTGGCGACCAGCCACTCCTTCGCCCAAAGACAGCTAGGATCGGCTCCAGCTCCCCGCATCCTTAAAAAGAATAGGCAGTGTAGAAAATAAATAGCTGGAAATTTATAAGGTCAATTGTAATTAATTACTAGCAAATCAAGTAATAAGTGATGGAAGCGGAAAAAGGAGAGGAACGCATCAGGAAAATTAAAAGAACAAAAAGGTGAAAATTGTGGCTGAGAAAAATGACATGATGAAAAAAATTATGGTTGGGGAAGTTGGACTAAGGTGTCGCTAGAAAATGTGTCTTCGCAGAATGACCCACAATACATATGTGGATATATTTTGAGGAAAAGAGGTCTTAATGTCAGGTTATTACTATGCTAATAGCTTTTTAACATGCATGAAAACATGAATTATGATAACATTTATATTGAAATGCAAGGGTCTAAACTATTATTTGTGCACCGTTTCAGTTTTTAGGTATGAAATAAGCCAATACCACTGATAAATAAGCTGATAACTATGGCTTGAAAACATTTGTCAGTCATTCTTTTCAGAGTGAATCTTGGCAGCCATTGCTGTATTTGTGACTGGGTTTGTTCTACTGTGTGTGTCAAACGCATCAGTATCATGGGATGGATATTTGCGGCTCAAAGTAAAATATCCCTGCAATATTCAGATGGACTGCTATGAATTTTACATTAGATATTCAAGGTCTAGCCTGACTGCGGCACATAGGCCTTTTATAGACTCCATTATAACACGTTCTAAAAGAAGTTGTCAACAAAAACTTTGGGCTTCCTGCAGCACAACATTGTCAGTCTACTCCTCACTACGATGGGCCGTAAAAGAGAGAGGTTCTCACGGGAATTCATGAAAGTTAAGAACCATATTACCTTTTCAAGTGGATGTGTTTTGCCTGTGCAAACCTCATGTGAATGTCCAAACTCTCACTCCGCACTTCCCAAAAAGTCATGAATCCTGCTTCAGTATACACCACAAACACTGCGGATGTCACTTACATTTTCCCACACAAACACACACAGCATACTGAAGGTTCAGTGCACATTTTTCTAGTCATTTTTTTTTTTAATTAGATGGGTATTTTTATGATTACTTTTATTTTTAGGATTTAACCTCTGTACACCATAATGCATTTTTGCATTGTTTTTAATATGACAAGGTGTGATTGAAGTGTAGCCCTTGGGCTTTAATTGAAGAGGTTTCACAATAATATGGCATTTGCCCTTCAGGGTTTACAGCCATTTTGTTGATTTTGTAATTTTATTTTTAAGTCTAATCCAATCTGGCTTTCCTGTTCTTGAATGTTACCTGTTGTTTGCACCATATTCTAAACCGTCTTTTTTGGCATTCATGAAAGTGTGTCAGGGTTGTGCATTTTGACTATTGTATGTCTACCTTGCCTCAGAGTATTCCTGACGTCTGTCAACTTGTGGGCCTGCATAGAACATATTCTTGAAAAAAAATGTTTGGGTTGATTTCCCCCTTTTAGTCATTGTAATAAGCTACTTTTGCTCTCTATGTGGATGTATCCTGCTGTTCTATTGTTGCTTTTAGGTGCTCTCCTTTTGCATGTATGAAGCACAGTGAGTTGCCTTGTGTATGAAATGTGCTATATAAATAAGGTTTTCTTGCCCTTACTCTTGCCTAAATTCTCATCAGAAATTGTTGACCTGGGCTGTATTTAGTAGCTTTTTAAAACTGATTGTGAGCATGTGATTAAAAAAAATGGCACTGTTTATATAGTGCAGTTTGTGCTGCATAACATGTAATATGGGCATATCATTTGTTAGAATTAAAAAATATGTAAGGAAAAAAAAAGTAACAGTGTTTAAGAGTATTTTTTTATTTTTTATTTATTTTTTTACTGAATTTCTTGTCTGCCTCTCCCATTTTCCAGCATGCAAACCTGGTTTCTTCAAGTCGAACGCTGGCAACATGAAATGCTCACAGTGTCCGCCACATAGCTCCAGCCATGACCAGGCTGCCACCATGTGTCACTGTGAAAAAGGCTTCTACAGGGCCAACAAGGACCCCTCTACCATGGCTTGCACAAGTAGGTTCAGTTGAAGTAGTCACTCATTGTGTCTCTTTTATAACAGCCCTTTGCATTATTATGACCCCCTCCCCCCCCATCTGCTTTATGTTTGTGCTTTTTGCATATGTTTTACATCACTAGCATTGTGAACAGTGTAAATATGCGGCTTCATCACCGCCCCTGCATGAGTTAATGTGTTTTTGTAAATATCTTTTTAATTGGCAACCGCAGTGCTGGAATAAAATACTGAAGCTTCTGACCACCGCCCACCAACTCACCCACACATGGCACTTAAAAACGTACTTGCTGCTTTATTTGTATTCACTTTGCCAAATAAGATACTTTATCACCATGAAGCTTCACACATATATTTCTCGGTTTTAAAATTAGACTGCTTGTTGCTCATAGGCCTTTTGTTTTGTTTTGTGAGTGTGAGTTTGTTACAAAATCCTCCCCTGCACATCACTTTTAAACCATTGCTATAAATACCTTCCTACTTAAAAAACGTTCAAAGTCGTCTTGAGTTCTGAAAAAAAAAAGAGTGTATTGCAGCTCATTTCATCATTATAGTCACCTCTCGGAAGGTGATGTTTCTCCAATTTTTGCCTGTTAAGTTGCATTTACTGACAGAGACTACACTTTCTATATTTGTCACTATAATGGACTGGCGATCAGCTCGAGGTACAGTTCGCCTTTTGCCAACAGTCGGCTGGGGTAGGCTCCAGCTGCCCGTGACCCTGAACGGGATAATCGGTTCAGGAAGTTGTTGTTCCAACATCATGCACAGGTATCAAAACACGCTGTAATATTATTGCGTGACATATCGTCTTTTTCCTGGCAGGGCCTCCATCGGCACCCAGGAACCTGGTGTCATTAATCAATGACACGGCCCTTTTCCTGCAGTGGATGCCTCCGAGTGACACTGGAGGCCGCAGCGACATCACCTACAATGTCCTGTGCCAGCGCTGCGATGGCGACGGCGGCGGGATGCAGTGCGATCCTTGCGAGCCAGACCTGAGATTCATCCCCCGGCCACTGGGTTTAACTGGGATCTCGGTGGCCATACTAGATTTTGCATCACCCGCCAACTACACCTTCCTCGTGGAGGCTGTGAATGGTGTATCTGGGCTTGGAGTGGCTGCACGTGCGCTGATCAACGTCACTGTCAATACCCACCAAGCTGGTGAGTGTGTCTTTTGACTGAGCTACGAGACCTGGAATTTGTTTGACTGTCTTCCGTTCACTTCAGGCTTGTGGTTGCGCAATTGGAAAATACAGGCATTTTCATTGACTTGGATGAGATGCATTATTTGAGAATTGCATTTGCAAACGTTTTGGATGGAAAATTGGTGAAGCATCTGATGATGTGTTGAAGTTATGTTTTTAACTCATTCACTGCCAGACATTTGCAGACCCCACTATACCCTAACATTTGAAAAGAAAATGAAAAAAAATATAAATAAGTTCCTGGGATTGAATGACTGGACTGTGAAAAGACAAGTAAATTCGTCAATGGCAGTGAATGAGTAAAATGCTGAACATTAGTTTTATGATCCGAAAGGGCTACAGAAGAAGAAGTGAACTTGCTGGCTCCATTTATTCAACACAACCTTTTGGTGAACACTCCGCCGTCATAACCGCCGTCGCGATGCCATATGTCATCCCTGTGCGACCATTCACTTTAACGCTTCATTCTTTGCATGCGGACAGTTCTGAGGAAAAAAGAACAAATCATCATTCAAGCATCTCACTGAATTATGCAAATGAGCAATATCAAGATTCAGTATGAGCACGGACCCGCTCAGTTTTGTTGGTCACTGATGAGTTGGGAAATTTCATTGGTCAGATGTGACGAGACTATTAGAAAATCTATTGGCAGCAGGAAGCTCGTTTGTAAAAATCTATAAATTAACCTCATCACATTTAAGGTTCAAATCATGGGAAAAAAGTAGTATTTTATAATCCGGAATTTACGGGAATTCATTTGTGATTTGATTTGATTTTCAAATATCAGAACTATTTTGTAAAGTTAAAATTGGCATGATGTGATTAAAAAAAAAAAAAAAAAAAAAAAAAAAAAGTGATACTCTATTCAATTCAGCAGGGGGCAAAATAATGTCAATTTGGCAAAAATATGTTTTAAAAGTTGTCGTTCTTGCACAAAACTATCATAGTCCTTTCTTTTGCAAATATCCATTCTAGCACTGCCAAGATGCGCAACGCACATTCAAGCTCAATTTAAGCATTCCGCATCGGGTCTATTACAATTGTGCCTGCAAAATTTGGTCATCATTTTAGGTAGCAGAGAAATCACAATCATGAATATTTATGTTAACATTTTTGGCGTGACATATGTATGCCATTAGTGCTGGCAGACATTTACGTATTTGTTGTGGAGTCATATTTGGTCTCTTGAGCTTTATTTTTTTTCAGTGAACAGAGTTTCTGTTTCTGTTTTGTGCTGATAATGTCAAAAGGTGAAGCCCATTTTGGCGCTTGGCTCGACCATTGTGGCGTTGAACTTTGTCTTCATTTGCAGATCCCTGCTGATCTGAGGTCATCTGCAGTGTGCAATCCTCACCGGTGCTTTGTCTTGGCCTTGAATTAGGAACCCAAAGTTCACTGGAAATTTGAACTCTCTATTCTGTGGAGACAAATATAGATTGAATAATTGATAGATCAGCATAAACTGCGGAGAAGCTGGAGAGTTGATGAATAAATTATAAAGGTTGCATATACAGCACATGTGCTCATACCTTCCCTTTGATTGTGCAAGAAAGTCAACGCTGGGATAACATTTCTATTACACTATATGTGTCTCAAAGTCGAAATGAGTCTTTTTCTAACTTCTTCTTGTTTGCTGTAATAGGCAGCACTGGAAGAAAATAATCTTTGCAGTGCCAAAGATTGTAGTTGAGCTTTATCTGCTTTAGATAGCGTTAAAGGATAAGATGATATGTTGTGACCCAAAGAACAAAGTCAAGGATGCAACAGGCCAAAATGAGCTTCCTCCGTAGGGTCTCCCGGCTCTCCCTTAGAGCTAGGTTGAGAAACTTGGTCATCCAGGAGGAGCTCACAGTTGATCCACTGCTCCTCCACATCGTGTGAAGTCAGATGAGGTGGCTCGGGCATCTGATTAGGATGGTCCAGGAAAGTTCCAGGAGAGACTATAGTATGTTCTCCAGTTTGCATGGGAACGCCTTGGGATCCAGAAGAGCTAGACGAAGTGGCTGGGGAGAGGGAAGTCTGGACTTCCCTGCTAAAGATGCTGCCCACGCGACCCGACTCTGATAAGCGGAAGAAAATGGATGGATGGATTGATGACTGGACGATATAATGTACATGGCCGAGTTTGTAATAAACAGCATGCATCCATCTGTCCATCCATCCATAGCCTATCACCGCTAACTTTGAGCATGGGCCACTCTGCATTGGTTAGTCAATCAAAAAGCCCATACAGACAAAAAAAAATATATATATATTCATGCTCCATTCACACGTACAAATTCATTTTGGTAACATGTTTTTAGAGTGTGGGAAGAATCCGGTACCTTGAAAAAGCCACATTATTACAATTATGGCGAAGACATCCAGACTACAATAAGCCTTGCCCGAAGGATTTTCATAATGATAACAAAGTGAGTTTCATCATATCATTTTAGTAAGAACCGCAATTGAGAACTAGTTTCACCTTTTTGTCACCTTGACACTCACCCTCTTTCCAGCCAAACGAAATCCAATAGGAGAATGATAAGGAACCGTAACAAAATCTGTAGGATGATTGATCAAAAATGTCTCATAATTAATCTCGGTAATTGGCTGTATTTTTACCCTTAAATTGTTACTGCATTTTTTTATCAGCTTTACGAATTATCAAATTACTTTGAGGAAAAAAAAAAAATCATACGTAGATTGTAATTGTCCCGAATTTGCCCTTTTAAGATGAAGGACCATATTTATGAGTTGGGATTTTTCCATGCTGAAATGTTCTGCTTTTGGGTTGTCATCATATGGAAACCAGATGTCAGTTATGTGTGTCACAAACCATCCTGAGGCCACCAGACTGACAGGAGGAAGTTGGGATGCAAAATAATCTCTGGAGAGGTGAAGCGGCCTGGGGGGATGTTCCCATTAGGGTGCCGAGAAAGGATTAACTTGTCAAACTGCCTCTACTCAATTGGCATACTGTACGCACACACACACACACACACACATTCAGTCAGTGACACTTGGTGCGCTCACCACCTACAGTCTTGCATGCGTAGTAAGACAGCAGCCCACCTGCTTTCTTTATTAGCATACAATATATATATAGGCTACCTGTATTTTACAACTTGATTTTGTATAGAGATTTTATTCGCCAGGTGCCATTATGAAAATGAAAATCTGTTGAAAATGTTTTCATTCCGTTATGGATGAAGTAGGATGAAGTGCATCACATTGTTATATGAATTAAGCGTTTCCGGTGTGAAGGAGGCTCATTCCCAGGAAGCTCTACACTGCATTGAAAGCAGTTTCAGAAATGTTCATGAGGGCCAAACTTTGGAGGGCCAAGTTAGTGTGGACATATCTGTATATAGTTGTGAAGGGGCGCGGGGAAGTCAGAGAACAGTTTGAATGGAGGCTAGCTTACGAGGGTGTGATTTTATGAAATGAAAGTACATGCAGTAAAGTGATGGGAAGGAGGAGACAAGAGTTCGGACTCCCCAATCCCGAATCAACTCGCACGGGTTACTAATTGTATTTTCACCGAAAACACGTCATAGTCCATAAACTGAAAAAAATAACTGACACACTATACATTATGCAACGGCAGAACCTAGGGTGTTTTTTCACTCGTGATAAAGTTTTAAATCCATCCGCGTTCTGTCGTACCATCTAGCACTAAGCTAACCTGGGATGGTTCGTCTCTCCGGTCCAACGTCCAAGTTTACAAATTCCCTTCGTGCGAGACTGGCATCAAAGGCCAGCGGCGAAATAACAGGCGCTGATTATTTTAACAGTTTGGTTTAATGTTCATTAGCTGGCTAAACAGCCCCATACACGCACAAACACTTCCTGGTGTCGGCTTTAAAGAGCCTGCTTCAAACGACGCTGTACACCCCTCACATTTTATATGTCACCAATCAAACATTCCTCTGAAACCAGTACATGCGACCATATGCTATGATTGATTCTCACCAATTCGCCATATGTTTTTAATCGACAATTCGCATCTCAATTCAAGTCGGCACCGATTCATGCACAGCCCAAGAGGATACTGACTTGCATGGGCAGACACATGACCTGTTGCTATCAGTCAGTTTTAGCACAAAAGTTGTTTAACTTATTCACTGCCAGACATTTTCGGACGCACTTTAACCCTACGGTTTGAAGTAATTTGAAAAAAAATATATAAATACATTCCAGGGAGTGAATGGCTGAAGTGTGAAAAGACAAATAAATACGTCAATGGCAGTGAATGAGTTAATTGTTTGCAACTCAATAAAAAATAAAACATCACAACGGAGGGGAACACTTGTAGTTCGGGTTTGAAACGTATCCTTTGTGACACTCCAATGAAGGGGGGGGGGGTCAATTACTACCTTCCTCGAGGTGAGTCAAGTGAAACTGGACATGTTTGGAAAGAATCCAGAAGAAAAAAAAAGACACAGAACAGTGACAGTTTGACAAGTGTTTCTGATTCCAGAGGGGCGATGTGTCTGATCTGGCTTTCCTATGTGGTCAGCATACTAAAAATGTAGACGTGCACTGTGTAGTTTCTGCAAGCAGACACCTGAACTGGACGCGCTGAGTGAAGGCATCGCAGAAAGAAAGTCCATTTGCATATATAAACACTTTGTTACGATTCAAACCTGGGGTGAAAGTTTCCTTTTGATTTCCCTTGGTTGATTAGGTTGATGGTTTTAGGTGATACGCTAACACTTCTCAATGCATCAGTGCATGGAGAGAGTGCAGGACAATCGCTTGAACGCATTCAACAGTGAACTGCACTCTGCTCTAAATATACTTCCATTATTGCTCAGCAAAGCGTTATTCAAGCTATATTCAACCCTCAAATTTCACTGCACTGCCAAGAGGCACGCAGGAGCAGAGGGGGCGTAATAATAGCTTAATTTATGTATTTCGACAAATCATTATGTCGATCGAAAATGTGAATCCCTCTTTGCCCAGAGTAGTTCTTAATAAAATAAAAATGACATCCATGAAATCTTTTGAGAAGCAAAATAAATAGGATTACATTGATACAAAAAAAAAAAATTAATAGTCTTAAATGTAAGAGGAAGTGTTAACATGAGCTATGAGATAAGAGGCCCTGATTTCACTACATCCTCAATGCATTCCCATATGCGTTGTAGTTGCCCCGCTTGTGTTCAGAGCCCACAGGACACACGCTTATCCCAGGTGGGAACCAGGTCATACATAGGCAATGTAATGCCATGGTAAATGTGGCCAAAGTTTCAACTAATGAGGTCATGTGTGCGTTTTTTTTTTTCCCCATTCAGCGTAATGTATTGTCCTTATTTGAGGGATTTTCTCGCTTTTGCTCATCACTTTCTTGCTTTTCTCTGGTGGGCTCGCTTCTGTTTTCATCGAGCTTCCTTCGGGAATAAGGCCGACATCTATTTATATGCTCAGATGCTGTAGAGATCCAACCCCATGGGAGATCTTCACAGCTCTCCCAGCTCCCTCCTTCGCTTCTTCTTCCCTCTCCACCTTCTGTCCTTTCCATACACTGTAACTATTATCTCCATACTGTACTGTTTGGATGTTGCCATTTTATTCAGCCTCAAATCATTTGACATCTTTTTTAACTTGACTAAAATTGTCTTTCCGTTTTCTTCTGTTCCGTTTTATTTTGCCCACGAGTCCAAAAATGGCGATAAATGTGTGCTCATCAATAAAGGAGCTTGTCAAACGAATACCGTAGCCTGTATTAATGTGGAAGTCAACCCAAACATTTTTTTTCCATAATATGTTCTATGCAGGCCCATTAGTGGAAATATGGCATTTTGATTAATATCGCATTTGTGGAATACAGTATAAGTTCCATCCATTATCTATACCGCTTATCCTCACATGGGTCGCGGGGAATGCTGGAGCCTATCCCAGCAGTCGTCGGGCAGTAGGCGGGGGACACCCTGAATTGGTTGCCAGCCAATTGCAGGGCACACAGAGACAAACAAACATCCGCACTCACAATCACACCCAGGGGCAATTTAAAGTGTCCAATTAACCTACCAAACATGTTTTGGGAATGTGGGAGGAAACCGGAGTACCCGGAGAAAACCCACGCAGGCACGGGGAGAACATGCAAATTCCACACAGGGATGCCGGGGCCGGGATCGAACCCACCACCTCTGAACTGTGAGGCGGACGTGCTAACCAGTCTACCACCGTGCCGCCACAGTATAAGTTAAGGAGCAAAATGCACCCATTTTTAGCCATCTTAGGGGGCGACCATTTTGTCACTTCTGTCGACTGAAGATGACATCACAACTGTTCAGGGCTCAGGTAACGACCAATCACAGCTCAGCTTCAGAAAACAGGTGAGCTGTGATTGGTCATTATCTGAGCCCTGAGCAACTTCGTGGCCGTTAGCTTAGTGCTAGCTTCAGAAAACAGGTGAGCTGTCACTGGTCATTATCTGAGCCCTGAGCAACTTCAATGTCATCTCCAGTCGACAGAAGTAACAAAATGGCCGCCCCCTGAGCTAGCTGAAAACGAGTGGATTTCTCATATTCCACAAACACAATATTAATCAGAATGCTGTGTTTAGACTAGTGGGCCTGCATAGTACATATTCTGAAAAAAAATGTTGGGTTCGCCTTTAACATAGTTTTTCAGCACAATATTGCTACTTGATTGCAACAATAATGATGCACTCCTCATGCATATATCAGAATTTTCACATGTAACCATTATAACGCATTCAATGTGAAATGAAGAGAAGTGATGAGAAATTTCACAAAGTCCATACCAAATGTAATGGGTTATCTTGCCCCATAACACACTTCTCTATAAAGTTTAATGGAAATGATTTTGTAAGCAACGTAAATAACCTCCTCGGAGCAAAAAAAAAAAAAAAAAAAAAATCCAGTTTACAGTGCGGTTATATGTATGCATGGTTATATATTCATAACAGTTCTCTGCATTGAAACCTCCCCTCTAGAAATGTGGATTTTGGCAGGGATTCTCCTCCACCAAGCGATGTGAGCTATGCATTTTTATTTACCCAGACACTCTGAAAATCATTGCAGTGGCTTATTTTAGCATAACCACGACGGTTGATGCACCTGCTAAGAGGATTTTAAATCTTATCCCTTACATCTTAGTCAAATGTTGTATGTTGTATATACTCGTGAGGTGGTATTTTGTTCGAAACGATATTGACAGAAAAATGTGCATGTGGTCGTGGTGATAGGCAAAATGATTCTGATAGGTTTGCATGCATATTCTCTATTGATATTCTTGTGCTTGTCTTTTGCTCTAAATTGCCTATAGGTGTGAATGGTTGTCCGTTGCTGTTTTTAGTCTGGGTGCAAGCCCGGCTCTCAGCCTTTCCCCTCGTGACCTAGCGGAGCCTAAGCAGCGTAGCAAACGGGTGGACCACGATGTGAAAACGATTTAGAAAATTATTTCCTGCCAGCTCGAGGCTCTCCTGTGCATTCGGATCTAATATTCAGTTGTGCATCGTGTTTGCCTACAGCCGCCTGCAGTTTTCAAAGAAGACATGCATACATACATCCCGCGCAGCATCGCACTGAACAACAAAGGGGACTCTGTACTAATTAGCAACTGATTGAAATAAAGGATCATTTAGGTTTGTATCTTAAGCAGTTATTTCCCTCAGGATGGGCTATATATTTGAAAAAGACGTAACAAAAAGACAATTAGACTCGTTCAAGTTAACGGTTGCTGCCTTTGCCTGTATAAAGTGGTCCGATTGTGAGTTAAATGTAAATAAATGATACTGTCTGGTTATGCATAACACAGCATGCATTTATTTTCATCTGAAAATGCTCGGGACGCACAATTTTGAATGTAATATTTCCGCTGCATAACGCTAGTCTAAAATGGCGGCTGCTGGAGAGACAAGGAAACTCATCCACCAACAAAAAAAAACATTAATAAACGGTTGTAATTTCATTTCACATATGCCCTACATTGGCAAAGTAAGCAAATAATAGTTTCATCCTGTATTTGCACTTTTGTGTTTATCGTGTTGAGTTATTGATGACATGTGAGCCATTATTAACTGCGGCAGTTGAGATACTGTACATCTCCGTTACGACCTTCCTCCAAAGCGGAGGGGTGTGCGTTACCAAGAATACCAGACATCAGCAAATGTACGCGTGATCAGGCTTTGCAATGCAAACACAAAATAGAAAACAACCGTTTTTCTGTTAATGACCCATTTTGGCATGAAGGAGTTTCAATACGTCTCTTTGAACGGAATTTTGAATGAAAGAAAGCTTTATTTGTCCTAAGTAATAATAGTCCTAATTTCTCTCTCTAGAAAGTAGATGTTGGACAAACCTTAGACAAACCTATTTTTCCACCTTGCGCATGAGTTTTGCAGCAGTCAGCATCCAACTTCTACATTCCGTGCTCATCGTCCCCCACTGCTAGATTTTTGCTTAAAAATAGCTGCAGTGGTGTAGCCGCTGAGCTGTGAAGCATCATGTCGGGTTGAGTTGCGGCGAGAAAATCTCGGTTTCATGACAAGATGTGAAGTAGCGTCTGCCTGCGACCCACTGAGATGCATCACCTCTCTCAAGTGCTGATTTCTGGCTTTTGGCCTTTTGAATCTTCTAGGTCAACTCGGTGTGCAGATGAGGATGATGACTCTTTTTAGATGTCACTCCAAGCCTGAATTTGCAATCAAGTAATAAAATCCCGAACAGCTCGCTTGGCAAGACTGCACTTGGATCTTTGTGTCTATTTAGTGAGAGTTTTATGAATAACTAATGGTAAATATCTGGTTGTCGCTGAGAAAATATTTGCATCTATTTTTGGCGTCTAGTGTTAAAGCAGCACTGGGCAGGAAATCGACCTTAATAAAAAAAATTTCACAACTCGTTGGATGAAATGTTGACTTATAAGTGGTTGAATGGGACTTTTGTCATGCCCTGGGGTGTCTGTATCGTTTTTACTGGCTCTAAGCAATTTTGAGAGGGATGGAAGAAACCCTGGCCCAAAAAGACAAAACAAATGTCCTGAATTGCTTTACGACATACTCACTTCCTTGGTTGACGTTTGTCAAAAGACTACCGCTTTTGTCCACATGGCGCCGCCATAATCAACAAAAACTGACATATGACACAGTGTTGCTTTAAAAAATTAAAAAATAAATAAATAAATAAGTTGACAACGGCCACAATATGTGTGCTGTACTTAGCTAACTGTAACATGCCTACAGCGGGCAGTGTATCATTCCACAAATTGTAATCTGTAATATTATCTAACATCGTGTGAAAGCCATCCCGTTTGTTTTCCTCGGCAGGTAACTGAGGGTTGATGTTATGCATGTGCCAGCGGCACTGTTTTCAAGGTATTTGTGTGTGTGTTTATTTTCGATTCATGAAAACGTTTTTTATGATGTCTGAAGAAACTCCAGAAATGATGTTGTGAAAGCACCTCTCTGAAACACTTTAGAGTCCACTTCAATCCATGAATAATATTTGATGTGAGCTTCTTAGGACATGTTTGCAGACTACAGTCAGTTTTCTTGCCTTAGATGTGTTGTTTATATTCGTTATACTTGTATACCGGCACTTGTATAGCATTTCAAATATATATTTACGTATGATAAGATGCATTGTTTCTTTACTCGTGTCAATCGAATGGTTTCATTTAAAACACATCTGATTATTATAGTGCTGCGACATAGGGAAACTTTGTTAAAAATATTAAGGGCGAATACAAGCCTGACAGATGAATTTATTGCTCACCTGTTAGCAGTAGAAGTTGCGTCATATCCGTGGTTCCATGTGTCCTCAGGTCCTGCTCTGGTGGGTGTCATCAAGAAGGACTGGTCTTCTGATAACAGCATTGCCCTCTCCTGGACAGAAGAGGAAGATTCCCCCTTAGACATTGTCGAATACGAAGTCAAATACTATGAGAAGGTGATTGAAATTCAGTCATCTATTCACTCGAAAAACTCCTCTAATTCAGTGGGAATAACAGGTTGATTTAATAACATGTCCACAAGTATAACAATATGATGTAAGTGTTGGCGGTTGCTGGATAGTTTATTTTGCATCGTCTGCTGCTTTTGGAGTTACTAGTTTTGAAGACTAGTCTAAACATGGCCTTCTGATTAATATTGTGTTTGTGCAATATGAGGAATCCACCCGTTTTTAGCTAGCTCAGGGGGCGGCCATTTTGCCACTTCTGTCGACTGACGATGACATCGAAGTTGCTCATGGCTCAGATAACGACCAATCATGGCTCAGCTTCAGAAAACAGGTGAGCCGTGATCGGTCTTTAAAATGACAAAATGGCCGCCCCCCCGAGGTGGCTAAAAGTGGGTGCATTTTGCTGCTTAACTTATATTCCAATTTTAATCAGAATGCCGTATTTCAACTAGTGGGCCTGCATAGAACATATTCTGGAAGAAAATATGTTTGGGTTGACTTCCGCTTTAAGGGCACTAAAAATTAGCAATGCTGCACATCAAAACCATTCCATTATTTCTATTTTTTTTTTTTTAGGAACAAGAGCAGCTCAGCTACTCGTCAACACGGACTAAGAATCCTAGTGTGGTGGTAACAGGGCTCAGACCCTCGACTGTCTACGTCTTCCACGTGCGCGCCCGAACAACGGCTGGCTACACAGCATACAGCTCCAACTTTGAGTTCTCTACTGCAGCCGAAGGTATGACCAACAACCATTGAAAGTCACCGAGGACAATTAATGGCCATTCTTTTGTATACATCGGTGAAACTCATCAGTGTTTTTTCGAGCATGCTCCATTTCTTGAGAATTATTATAAACTAGAAGCTCAATTCAAGCTGGGCAGCTATACTTAAAATTGTTTTCATGCCGATATAATGTTCTCCTGATTCTAAAGCGGAACTATCCAATGATGCAAAACTTCCTTCAGGATATTCTCTGAACATTTCCATACATATATAAACACTCCCACACTAGCAACATTTTTTTTTTTCTTTTTCTTTTTGTTATTCAGATCCTGATGTCGCTGATCAGGGTCAGGTGTTGGTTGTTGTCACTGCATCGGTTGGTGGCTTCTCACTCTTGGTCATCCTCACCCTCTTCCTCCTCATAACTGGACGGTGAGGCACTTGATGCATCCTAACCGCACATGCATACACAGGCATGACACACACACACACATCCACACACAGCCACGCACAGTGTGGCGCTACAACCAGAAGTCTCCTAATGGACTCTCTTTTTACCACCAAGCAGGCTCTCTTATTTTCCAAATGACTGAACAAATTTTCTGCTTAATTACTCAGCATGTAATGCACCAACCAGCCATTTGATCCATTCCATTAGCTCCCTCTGGTTAGCTCAGGCTCTTGATATTAGTGAGCCTCTGGTTCACAGACTTTTGTCATTAGCAGCAGTTCATTGTAAACTATGAAAAATGACCAAGCAACAGTCAATAATTTTGTTAAACTTTCGCTGTTTGGGGTGTAATCTGAGTCGACAGTCTGCTTCAACGTAACTCCCCGCAAATATGGGAATGTAGAACTTGTTTCACTTAACATTTGATACGGTTTAAAATATATATAAAAATACCAGTCAAATGAAAATGGTCTTATTTGTGGCCCTTATTTAATAAGTATGCAGGATCATTTGAAGTAATAATAAATCAAATCAAATAAAATGGAGAAAATTATATAAAATTAAATAAAATAAAAGAGAATTAAATTAAAGGTAATATGTTGAAAATGCATGAACCTGGGGGAAAATGCAATATTGAACAGACATTACTTGATTGGATTGTACAATGTAATTCTAGGGAAAGACGTGCACTGGGGAAAAATGACTCACTGTGTATTTATAGTCGTAAACTTGTTCACCCTCACAGGTGTCAGGGGTACATCAAAGCCAGGATGAAGTCACAAGAAAAGAGGAGGACACGGTTCCGTAGTGGACATGGTAATGATGTGTTTTGTTTGATGTTGATTGTGTTAGAAATATAAATGAATTATTTTGTTTCTGAATTCGTTTTTTTGTTTGTTTTTTTTTTCAGTTTTGGCAGGTTAGTTTTTATTACCTTTTGCCATCTTTCAATCTACCTTATTTTCCCTTGGCTTCGGTCATGTGTTCCAATATAAAATGTTGTTCCGGTGAAGGTTAAAATCTGAAATCTGAATTTTATCCAGTGCGCCTTATAAAATGTATTTTATAAATTCTTAAAGTTGTACTGAATAAAAGATGGTTTCTTATATGATGTGGTGCTCACACAAAAGAGAACAATTAATTGCCGTTAAGTCTTATTTTTGCAGACAATGAATAACACAATAGTTCAGCGATTGTTGCCTTTGTAACCATAAACCTTCATTTACGCTTCCATTTGACTATTAAGTTGGGTGACTGTAGGAGTTTGAACCATAGTTGAAAAAAGAGAGGAAAGTTTGTGTTATATCACTGAGTGTAGTCACCCTGGAGACACAGAGTTAACACCAAACTGGAATCTAGGTTAGAACCCAGCAAATCCTTTAAGTTTGAACAGACATTGCTTTAGAGTATGTGTAGCCTACAGATGAATTTTTGAAACAAGGCAGCGTGTGCGCTGCTAACTGCTGCAGAGATTCCAATCTCTGCTAATGCGTAAACCTGGCAGCCTTATTGTTATTTTTTTTTTTTTTGCATTCCTCAGAAGCATTTTTTGGCATGTTATTGTTCTCTGCACTTCTTGCACTATAAGAGAAACACTTCACAATATCAATAAGACAGATAAATCACCCAGGTGTGCTTGGATGAACAATGTTTCTGTGCAGAGCCTTGAATTAAAGTAGAAAATTAACTTGTCTGACTGCACAGCAGATAATAAGTCAGATGGGTAAGACAAAATGGGATAAAGTGAAATTTTTTTTCCTAAAAAAGTATTTAAACTCATTCACTGCCAGACATTTTCAGACCCTCTTTTACCCTAATGTTTGAAAAAAAAAAATGTATAAATAAATTCCTGGGATTGAATGGCTGGACTGTGAAAAGACAAATGAATACGTCAATGGCAGTGAATGAGTTAAGCACTGACATTTTTTTTTTAAATAATTTAACAAACTTTGGGCATGTTTTTTTGTTCACATTATGTGTCATGTTTCTTCTCCTGTTAGTTCCGTTTTCTGGGATTAAGACTTATGTGGATCCGGACACCTATGAGGACCCCACTCAGGCTGTGGAAGAATTTGCGAAAGAGATAGACCCCTCATCCATATGCATCGACCGGGTGATTGGCACAGGTGAATGTAGATATTGTAGGCAGATAGTGTCCACCCATACTTGGAGTACTAAATAATTGACCATGTTCTGTATAATCATATATTGTGTAGTACTGCATATAAAATGACCCTTGCCTACCCTAAGGCATATTGCACAAAAATGCCTGCAAAGATGTAAAAAGTCCAACAAGCGTAACTTATCAATGCATAATGCATTTCACCACCTAAATTTGAATATATATCTAAAAGAGAAAATATACTAATTCTGGTCATTATTAGAGCAAAGCACTTACGTTCTTTTCTTTTTTTTTTCTGTGATCACAGCGCCATCTGCTGGGAATAGTTTGAAAACCACAGCTTTTTTGTAGCAAATTTGAATGAATAAATCAACTGACAATAAGTGTTGTAAAACACTTAAAACAAATGAACTTTTTGTGTGGTAGTGGTTAGCGCATGTGCCTCATAGTCGTGAGCTCTTGGCTTGAAATCTCAGATCAGGCCATCCGGTGTTTGGCTGCATGTATTCATACACGGTAACTGCTCCAACAGGGGAATTTGGAGAGGTCTGCAGTGGTCGTTTGCGCATACCTGGAAGGCTGGACATCGCTGTGGCCATAAAAACCCTGAAAGGTGGCTATATGGAGCATCAGAGGCGAGACTTTTTACGTGAAGCGTCAATTATGGGACAGTTTGACAGCCCCAACATCATCCGACTCGAGGGAGTGGTCACCAAAAGTAAGACGCTAGCGTCCTTCTGTGTGTTTTGCGTGAACATTTTACAATACGTTCATGTATGTGTCTTGATAGATATTTGTTCTAATTAGAATTTGTCATGACTTTCATACCTCACTTGTTTCCTCAGGCAGGCCTGTGATGATAGTGGTGGAGTACATGGCAAATGGAGCGCTTGACTCTTTCCTACGGGTTTGAATATATTGTCACATTTTATATATATATATATATATATATATATATATATATATATATATATATATATATATATATATATATATATATGCACAAAACCAAATTCAAATACCATATTAGTTGTACGTTATTGTTGTATCCTTCAACTGTTTTATTTTACAGGAAAAGAATCGTATTCAAAGATCATAGAAATCTATTAGAACAGTCTTTGAACTTATTTTTTTTTCCACATTAATTCCAAGATTTTACGCAAGTAAATATCGGTTACAAGCTTCGGAAAAAATAGTCGTTGAAAAATACGATTAATCGCGATCAATTATGGAAAATTTTGCAATTCATTAGTTAAAAAATTTGAATCGCTTGACAGCACTAATATATATATATATATATATATATATATATATATATATATATGTATATGTATATATATATATATATATATATATATATATATATATATATATATATATATATATATATATATATATACATATATTATATAATTTTTTTCTATGTACTTATTTAAGTGCCATTTAACTTTTCCATATTCCACTCCAGACACGTGATGGTCAATTCACGGTGCTCCAGCTGGTCGGAATGATGCGTGGCGTGGCAGTGGGCATGGCCTACCTCTCAGACATGGGTTACGTTCACAGAGACCTAGCGGCTCGCAACATTCTGGTCGACGAGAACTTGGTGTGTAAAGTGTCTGACTTTGGCATGTCCAGAGTCATGGAAGAAGACACAGAGGCCGCATACACTGCCACAGTGAACGTGAGTGTTTGCTTAAGGTTACCCGCAGGCCATCTAACTCTGCTCAAGTTCTGCATCCTCAAACGATTATTCAGCCGTACTTCTATCACCAGGGAGGAAAGATACCGATACGCTGGACAGCACCAGAGGCGATTGCTTATGGAAAGTTCTCCTCGGTCAGTGATGTTTGGAGTTTTGGCATCGTCATGTGGGAGGTGATGTCATATGGCGAGAGGCCTTACTGGGAGATGTCCAATCAAGACGTAAGATATCGACATGAGATTGACATCGAACAGCACAGCAGCGCACCTTAGGGCATCTTTCGTTTTCCGATGTCCTCAGGTCATTTTATCAATGGAGGAGGGATATCGATTACCTGCTCCAATGGGCTGCCCTGTCACGCTGCACCAGCTGATGTTACACTGCTGGCAGAAGGAGCCGAGTCAGCGTCCACGATTCAACAATGTGCTTTGTTTCCTGGACAAACTCATCATTAACCCCAGTGGGCTCCTCACTCTGGTGAACGAGTCACACAGGTACGTATCGACTCTCACACTGTTTGGATTAGAGGAGCAAATCAGTGGTTAGCAAGTTCAAACATCGGCGTATTCATGTACCTAATTATAAGGTACACTCCGACACTGTCTAAAAAAAAAGTTGAGTGAACTCAAAATTTCAAAGCAACAAGCATCCAGAGGTGAGCATCGTCCATCCGTCACTAAGTTCCCGTCACGTGGTCCTAGTACGTCCCTCATCGGCGACAGCCAATCAGCGTTGAGAACGTAATTTTCATGTCACACGCAGGCGCCGCAGAAGCAGACACGCTAAATAAAGTAAAAATATGAAACATATATGACGAATAAAAACAACAGACACGCACACACATGCACAGCGTGTTGATCGGTGAAATAAAAACAAAATTGGGCACGTCATTGCGTCTGTGGGACCAAAAAGTAAATACAACACTGTTTTATTTTTTACGTATTACCGGTTAAGTTCATTTTCGACGCCGTTTGGCTGACTCGGACCGACCGGCGGGCCTGAAATATAGACGAGAACTCGTAGACGGACTAAAGTATAGACGAATGCCCACCTCTGCAAACATCAATAAAATTTTACGTTGGGCAACTCAACTAAATATTGCTGTTGGCTTCTCCGCATTTCACAACAAAAGAAATATGAGTTTACAGAATTTTTTACCCTTGTATTGCCCCCCTCCCCAATTTCAACTTAAAAGTAAAACAACTTGCTTGTTTTTATGTGTGAACTAACATTGTTGCCATTAATGTCAATACATTTTAACATTTTCCAACTTCAATAACGGTTTTAGCCCGTCGTGTGTTTTACAGATCACAATCTAATGAGATAGAATACGAGAGTGGAATTTATTTGCGGCTTTATGAGTTTGATTGAACGATCGTGACATGCAGGCCATACTGTTCCACTCCAGCTCTGTAGGTGCAGCACCATCTGCTGGATCTGCTTGGTCACTGCACCACATGGCTCCAATGCAAGTGGACTGTAATGGTGAAAAGAGAAAAGCGTTATTATCAGAGTAAGTCCAATACAGTCAACATTTCTACTGGCCTTTTTCTCTCAATATCATGTGATACTCTCAAGTTGGGGAAAAAAGGTGGGAGGGAAACACACTAATGTCCGTAAAGGTCCCGTGGTGGATTTTAATCCGGCATACTAACAGACGCAGATGACGAAGTGAGGTACGAATAGTATATTGCAATGTATCGTAATAGAAACAAATTGGACACGCGTTCTGAATTTGTAATGTACGGTATGTTACATGGATGCTAAAGAAGGCTTTATCAAAATGGTTGTTAATTATACTTCTAATCCTTCTGCTCCTTATCACTCTTGAATGCTGTCTCAGTTTCCCCGATTCTCCTGATAGCATGCCCGACTACCCCCTCTTCATCTCTATCGGAGACTGGCTCGATTCGATCAAGATGAGCCAATACAAGAACAACTTCATTGCAGCAGGATATACAACACTGGATTCCATTTCAACAATGAGCGTAGAGTGAGTGAGCCCTAACGTAATCGTAGGTTTTTTTTTTTTTTTTTTTTCTCACAACATCTCGACTCTCTGACCTTTTTTTTTTTACTTATTACGATAGGGGTGTTATTCACTCAAAAAAGACAAGTTACATTATCCCAATGTTTTTGCTGCATCCTGAACTGACAACGCTATTGTCTCTTAAAGTGGTGATGTTGTCTTTGAATGGTTCTTTGAAAACGGTTGTTTTTCTCCTCAGTGACATCAGGCGAATTGGGATCTGTTTGATTGGCCACCAGAGGAGAATCATAAGCAGCATACAGTCCCTGCGACTGCAGTTTCACCATATCCAACACAGCGGCTTTCAAGTGTGAGGCCATTACACAAGGCCAGACCGTGTGCACGCATTTGATGAATTGCACACCAGGCTGCTGGGTTTAATTAAGTGTCGCGCACTGCCGATGAGAGCGATCTGGAGCTTGACAATGTGGAGTCCGGCGAACACTTGTCACGCGGTCATCGTGTCACGGATCATTGTCAATGCGGCCAACCCAACAACAACGAACCTCAGTCAGTTCTGGCTAAATGTAGATCTCATTAACCCCGCAAATATTAGAATTCATTTGAATTTAAGACTTACAGTATTTTCCTCCAGTGTTGATTCAAGTGCCAGTCAATGCCTCCGCTCTTTCCAAGTGACAATCCATTGGTTTTCAATGACTTTGAATGGTCTCAAATTGGATACCTCAAGACCAGAAAGAACATTTGGTAATGTATGCCACACTAGGTTATTTTAATAGCAAATGTATTACTGGTTTATTAAATATAGCACTTGGAATATGGTTAACACAATCCTCTTTTTGAACTGAAGACGACTGAATGTCAAACGATTTTATAGAAATATGTTCGATCCTCATGGTAATGCGGTGTGTCTTGTACTGAAAGTCACGTGAAAGGTGTATGTTTCTTCCTTAATAAACAACTATTTTAATGCATTGGTTTGATCTCTCGGGCTTCAAACACTAAGGCACACACACGCTTGCAGTGACAAAGGTAACCATGGACGCGCGCACCAGCACAGACACGCAATAATCGTTTCCTCTTAACTGTCACCCAAGAGACTGTCACGTTTTCTGGACATGAAGAATTGTCAGGTGAGTTTGTCAATTAGGCGCTTGTGTGGGGCATCAATGAAAGGCATGGAGGGATAGGTTGTACTGGATGTTAGACACTTTTGCACGTTTGGTGTAAACATTTTGTCTAACATTCATCCATCCATTATAAAGCTTATCCTCACTGATGTTTTTTTGGGTTTTTTTTGCAATGTACTACTTTACTTACAAAATGTTAGGGATATTAGGCTTTTGCGTGAAGTTTCAGGTTGAGCCTAAAATGCACTATAGCCTTTATAAGTCAATTTAATTCCAATGTCTAACCTTTTGAATGCATGTCCAACTGTTCAATGTTTCAGTACGTTATGCACAATTTATTGTTCTCCAACACTGAACGTCAAAATTCACAACAGGTTTTTTATTTTTTTTCCAAGGATGTCCACTTTTATGCCTTTCTGTAACACTTGCAGTCTCTGTGCCGCAACCAGCTGATGACACTCCAAGCTCAGTTGCCACTCTGAGAGCATCCTGTTTAAAGCCTCGCAACGGTGAGATCTTGTGGATTAATTATTCAGTGTCATCTTCTCATGATGTCAAAATGCGAAAGGTATGAGGAGGAAATACTAATCGAAGCAGGATATTTATTGGTCACTATACCTGTTAAATCTGCTTCTTGTCAGTTCAACTTTTTAGAGAAAAGCAACTTGGGCAAAAAAAAATAAAAGTACTGAAACATTGAACAGTTAGACATGTATTCAGAAGTTAAGAGGTGAAATTAAGTTCACCTGCAAAGCTTTTGGTGCAATGTAGGTTCATCCTGAAAATGTAAATCTTAAAATACGGAACTTTTTGTGAGTAGTGGATCTTACTGCTATAACATACAAAGCATTTGAACATAATTTACATTCATAAAATGGGTTATTCCACCAATCCTAGTGTTTTTATTCACGATGTAATCGTATTGTATTGCTGACTGTGACGTAAGCGCGGGTTTGGTGATGGCACCGTTTAAAGGTTGTAGTAACTTTGGAATGCCGGTAGCATAAATTTGAGTCGAGTTCTGTTGTCACCGGCAACACGATGTTGACAACTTGACAAGAAACCACAGCTCGAAATAAAGAACACACGTCCATCAAAAATCACGGAAGAGCTATAGAAATGTATTTACGAAGATAAAGCACAAAACGAATTCGTCACATTTGAGCAAGGGAACGTTCCGCTTGCTGTTTACTAACTTGCAACTGTAAAATCCCGATTACCCAGAATGCAGCATAAATCAGGAGCGTATCCTGGGCACCATGGAAATGTGCACGAGAAATGAATGAAAACAATGGACATGACTCACCGGTGATGGAATAAAGTAGCTCAGGCTGCAGTTCTGTGCACATTGGCGTCAAGAACCACCACCAATTTTAATCAAAGGTAATCTTTAACACATTTAAACAAAGTCGTATAAGAGATACAAGTTGCATGCTAACTAACGTTAGCGCCGCTAGCGCTTGTGTTAGCTGTTTATGTGGCATCAGTTGCATGTTTCCTGTTGGATTTTTGCAACTGTTGGAGCTCGTGGCGTATACATTAAGGCGTTGTTTTACATACATCTCTTGTTTATATAAATAATCTGATCCGAATCGTAAAATTAGCGTTACTATCAAGGGGTTAGCTCAGGCCAACCCGTATGGTGACAGAGCAGAGAAGATTAACTAAATAGGACCGTGACTGTTAATTACACTACAATCTCTTTAGTTGGGGTTAACGGCTAACGAGCTAATAAAACTACATCTTGTCGATGACACTGCAGCTAGCAGTATCTGCGCGCTTTTTGTAATACACGGCAGTAATTGCATACATGAGCATTAACGTAACTTGTTGTCGGTTCATTTCGGAATGACAGATTTTCTTGCTTGTTGTTTAATCTCGAACTGTTAATCGGTACGACGTCGAGTAATTATGACCAGCATACACCTTCAGTTGTGATGTTCTTATCTTGTGAGATTTTTTATAAATTGTCCATATACAACGGAGACTACGTTATGTCAGAGATTTGTGCGTCAGAGGTATCATACGAGATACTAACGTTAAGCAGTTACTTGCAAAGAGACAAGCTTTCATTGCCCCCCCCCCCCCCCCCCCAAAAAAAAAGGAGTGACGTCATGCAACACTCACGTCATGCCAGTGCTGCCACGCTTCTCTTTGGGTGTCTTATTAGACATCAAAGCAATCGAGTTGAATGCTTTCGAAAGCGCTCTGATCTTCCTTCTTCCATTACTGCTACATCATTGCAGAAATAGTCCAATATATGGAAGACACGTTTGGACGGAGAAATGAATTTCCCCTATCTTGGACCTGTCCTTTTGCACTGTAACAAGAAGCGGGAGCCTATTACATCAGACTCAGGTTTGGTATATAGAGCCTGATCATCCAGATCACCAGTAATGCAGCAGATGCCCAAGTTGTCATCATCTGCCAGTGCCAACACACATACCCTTCCTCACCCCCCCCTGCCAATTTTTTTATAATCAGATAGAGGACCTTTCCTCCCTTCTAAAGCTGAATTAGGACTATCCATGTCCCGGCCTCTTCTGCTTTTCTGAGACATGAGAGAATGTGAAAGACGTATTGCCAGTTTTGATTTCAGTTGTTGCTGCTGACCCAACAAGTTATCAAGTGTATGGGACATTTACTTTTTCACACAGAGTCAGGTAGCTTTGAATATTTTTTTTCCCTTTGTAAATAAAATCACCATTTAATAGCTGCCTTGTACTGTATGTTTACATGCGGTATCTGTGTTTAAAGTGAGGAAACTATGTAAAAAAATAATAATAATAATTTGAGAAGTGGGCCAATATTTGCGCATTGCACTTTGCATCCCCGTCTCTTAACATTTCTTTATTCAGAGATAGCAGGTTGAACACGTGGATTTTTTTTTTTAGAATCTGGGGACACAGATGGAAACCCGCCTGTCTTTTAAAAAACACACTCAGACACAGTTTACAATGAAAGACTACAGCGACTCCATCTTCTCTGGAAGCTGAGGAATTCTAATGTCCATACAAAACATGATGATGGTCCTGCAGCCACTCATAGAACCCGTCCTAACTCCACTAACTAATGAATGAACCTATCCCCTATGAATGAACGCGAGGCGAAACCGTACTATTTTTTAAAATGCAAATGTGTCCCTCGGCATTCACACGATGACACTGGCCTTTGTTGTAGGGGGGCAAGAGTGGATGCTTGCTGCCAATGGGGCTGTTTGACAAGTTGGCAGGGTGGCTGGGCTTCAAGAAAGAGGTGAACGTGCTCTGCCTCGGCCTCGACAACAGCGGGAAAACTACCATCATCAACAAACTCAAGCCATCCAATGTAAGTCCGCCTTGCTGCTGCTGTTGTTAAAAGCGAAGCTTGCAATTAGACATAATACATACCATACCGTATGTCCTCCATATGCAACAAATAACAAATGGCCATCCAAGTTGATGACTCTTCATGCGGTGCGCAAGTTCGATAAATGTCGACATTTCATTCACAGGCTCAGGCACAAGACATCGTCCCAACCATTGGTTTCAGCATAGAGAAGTTCAAGACATCCAGGTAGGTTTTCATCATACCGCCCTAACTTGTTGTGGAGTCAATATATCTTGTAATTGAATGTTTTTGCCTTTGTGTAGTCTTTCCTTCACAGTGTTTGACATGTCAGGCCAAGGCAGATACAGAAACCTGTGGGAGCACTACTACAAGTCAGTTGGTCACAGAAACACTGGAAATGTTGCTGCGATCTCTCTGACGTGTTGATTAATATTGCACAAATGGTCTCGTTTCAGGGAGGGCCAAGCTGTCATATTTGTCATTGATAGCGCGGATAAGCTAAGGATGGTTGTGGCCAAAGAAGAATTGGACACGTTATTAAATCACCCTGGTGAGGTTGTGGATTCTTTTCAATTTAATTGCTGGTGTGCAACTTCCTGACTATAATTGGCCAAATCGTCATCCACATCAATTGTATATATATTTTTTTTTTTTTTTGTCCCAATGAATAAATTCAATGGTACTGTTAGATGATATTTTATGATACCATCCATCCTCAAAATAACTCTTGTCCGTCTCACTATAGACATTAAACACAAGCGAATTCCCATCCTGTTCTTGGCTAACAAGATGGATGTCAGAGACGCTCTGTCTTCAGTGAAAGTCTCCCAGCTGCTGTGCTTGGACAATATCAAGGACAAACCCTGGCACATCTGGTACGACTATATTTGCACTTGCACTGCAATCTGCTGCAAAATCTTCCTCGGTGTTCGTAATCATGCGGAAGTTGTTAAAAATCTCTCGATAGGGTTGAGTTGGAAATTGAACAAAGAAAACGAGGAACGTTTTATGACCTGTTTTCAGAATATTTTCACAATATGACAGACACGCAACACTGTCACAGTCATGATGTACAACATGTGAATGTTTGTGTTTGTTTCAGTGCCACTGACGCGCTGAAAGGCGACGGCTTGCAGGAGGGTGTGGAATGGTTACAAGGTAATCTGAGTCGTGGGTGTATCCAAAATGAGTAATTGAAAATGGATCATTTATCTGATTAATTTCACTTTGGATGCTATTTTCAGATCAAATCAAATCGATGAGAACATGAGGGGGCGAAGCATCCATTGCAGGAGGAGGTACCAAAAAACATGTTTTGACATCTGTTGTTTACTTCAAAAATCTGAGTGCACGTTTTGATTCTCCAGTACCAGTGACAACAGAAAATCTGAAGAATTATGCTGTCATTGAGGGGGAATGGATGTTTTTCAAGTGTATTGTTGATTTTTTTTTTTTTTTTTTTTTTAAACTATTTTTCTATTTCGTTTGAATTCCACTTTGCTTCCGTAGATGGCATCTTAAATGCAAATATCACAGGCGATCAGGTTAATTTAATTGTGGCAACCAAAATTGTGATTTTGATTAAAATCAGATTAATTTCACTTTGTCAGTGGCACGAATTTATAATAGGAATTTACCAGCAACGTAACAAATTGTGCCAATATAGTTTATTCATACACTGTACGTAAGAAGGAACCACTTTACTCTCAAGGTTTGATTTCTTTCTCCATGTCACTACAGATTCGAAACAATTCTCTCCTAATGTTTTTTTTATTTTTTCTAATTATCTTCAGGAATGTGTAACCCAGCCTGATAGTCATCGAGGATTGTCTTCTACCGTTTACCATATCTCTTCAAGTGTTTTTTAACCACTTCATGGTTACTTAAGATAATGTACACAACTTGCCATCATTCATTGTGAATGTCTTTTTAACAGTATGTAGTTGACAATGAGCAGGTAAAAATGTGCTGCAGAGAATGAGAAAAGAAGGTTTTGGACACTCGTTTTGTGATATCAGTTCTAGTTAGCGGGCCGAACAAACGGATCCATGTGGCAAAGCCATCATTCCATCATTCATTGCAGCCAATACTTGTGCAGCTTTATTTTACTATTTCTATTTTTGGGGTGGGGGGGTTGTTTCTACTTCATTTTTATGTGAAGCTTCAACATGTTGTGCTTTTAGAAGCTGTCAGTAACTGTTATCCAAAGTCCACCAACGTGAAGCGAAGTAGACTCCCAAGTACATAGATCGGTTTTATCTTTGCCTTATTTCAGTGGCGCAATGAAAGTTAACCTTCACAATCAGCCAGACGACTTTACCGATTAAATGTGGACGTGTGGTCAAAACATCGGTCTGGTTTTAAAACGTGTTCACTTTTGTTGATTTAGCCTGAGGGTATGAACCTTTAATGTTGTAATCAATTAGCAAAGCTTGATTAGCCATGTTTCGTCTGGCTAGTTGTTAAATACAAGACAACACATAAGTGTTGCTGTGCTAACGGTAAAATACTTTACATCAGTAGTCAAATCATTGCATTTGCGATTTAAAGGGTGAGTCAACCCAAAACTGTTCTTCACAATAATACTGTGTTATATGTGCCTCATAGCTCAGCTTCAGAAAACAGGTGAGCCGTGATTGGTCAACCTGAGGCTTGGTCAATTGTGATGTCATTTTCAGTTGCCAGAAAGTGGCAAAATGGCCGCCCCCTGAGAGGGGCAAAAACGTGTGGATTTTACTGCTGAACTCATATTCCACAAATGTAATATTAATCAGAATGCTGTGTTTAGACTGGTGGGGCTACATAGAGCATATTATTGTAAAGAATTTTTGGGGGTTGACCTCTAAATTTCTGGATGACGGTGCAGTTTGTGTAGCTTTCAGCACATTGTAAAATGTCCTCAGATGTCCAATATGAATGAGGGCAGTGTAAAGTTCTGTATATGTATGTAATACTCGGAGGCTTTATAGATCAAATTGTAAAATAGTTTTTATATGTAAATGAGCATAAATTAATGATCTAGAATAGGTATCATCTTAAGATGTAAGTGTTTTATTTCAGTGTAAATGTTTTCAAAGAATAAAAGCTTTTTTGGGGGCAAAGATTTTGCTCAGTGGTCTCTTCCCATGTCTTATTAATTCGGTAATGTGTGTGTGCGTGTGGGTGTGGGTGTGGGTGTGTGTGTGTGGATGGATGTGTATGTCTTTTGTCTGGCTTGCTCACTCTTCTATCCAACAGCCCTGCCAGTAACAGCTGCTCATTAAATGGCCAGCCAGAGGGCCCTGAACTCTTAAAACAAAGGAAAAAAAAAAAAAAGTTTCAGCGGGGTCAATCATTATTTTAGTCTCCAAAGTTTCCTCCCCTTGTAAACCCAACAGGTTGCTGTGTATATTGGCACTCACCTTTATAAAAGTACAATATTAGAATTTGCCTTTTTAGGGAGTAATAAAAATGCTAATGGTATTTTTAATGTGAGAATTTTTCAATTTTGAAATGTAAATGGCTTATGGAAAACACTAGGCCATAAATAGATAAAATGAAATAAAAAACATGATGCATGCTTACTCTGCTATGGAAACCAGTTCAATGCCAGCCATTGGTAACTTCAAACACTTCAGCATTGTAGTGAAAACAGATGTCTCTGTCCCAGGTACTGAAACCATTCCAGTGCTTTGCCAGCAGGGGGCACTGCGTGTGCTAAAGTGTTCAACTTGACGTCTCTATCTTTCAATTAGGCTTCTGAGCAGCAATATGGCTTCTGCTTAGCGAGCACCCGTGTGAAAGTCAGATGTGTCATAAGATCTCTTGCTGCTGCACTCCAGGAGTCATCCTAATTGGGCGCCTGTCAGCTTGGACATGACTACCATACATTACGTACAGGTCCATCTAATTGATGGACTTTTAACACTACATTCCGAATTTAACTCATTCAGTGTCATTGACCAATCAACAAACCGACAAAAGTAATAGATGGAAAAACTGCAGAAAATTAACCAAGACATTTGTTTGGTCCACCAGAATTATCTTTAAAAAAAAACATATTTTCAGTTTTGTCTTCAGCAAGTGAAATGAATGCATGTTCAATCAGATTCAGGTCACATGATTTTCTTGTCTCAGAACATTCCACATCTGCCTTTAAAACTTTCTGCTTCAGCTGTATGCTTTGGGTCATTGTCCATCTGCATTGCGAAGCGCCGCCAAATGAGTTTTGAAACGATTGGCTGAATATGAGCCAGAATTCATTCTGCTGCTTTTGTCTACAGTCACATTAATATATTTGAGATCCTATTTCCATTATTCCAGATTTAGCAAAGCAGCCCTAGAACATAGCTGAGCCTACTCTTTGTGTCACTATCGGTTATCTGCTCTTTGTGTCACTATCGGTTATTTTTTATTGCTCAGGAAAATTTGGTATTCAAAGAATGAAAAACCCACAAACATCACTGAAACAGATGAGCCAGAAATTAGCTTAAATCGATACAGACCAGTCGCAACGCTTCTGGACTTGTGTTCTGGTGTCTGAGAATGTCGAAGTCACGCTGCAAGTCTCTCTGAGAGTCACAGAAATCACGTGACTGAGGCAGATTCCCTCAAAATGTTGTGCTGTAAAAATATTAATGGTTCACCCAGGCCATTTTCATCAGTGTGTTTCTGAAGATTATTTTGTATTAACAGTGTGTTCGAATGGGACAGCATTTTCTTTTTTGTTAAAAAGTGCTGAAATACAAAAACACTTCTCAGGATGATGATGTGTAGTTCTGCACCACTGCCACAAAAGGAATAGGACATTTACATGTTTGATACTCTTACGATTGATCTCATTGTACAGGTGTACGTAATTTAATACAAATTAAAGCTACAGCTAGATTTGATCCGTATGTTTCGCAGTGTCCTTCAATTGATGCGTCAAAGCTTACCCCCCCCCCGCCCCCCATTCTCAGGCACACTCAAAAGACGGTTGCAGTGAGTCAGCTAATTGGGCTTGTGTGAGCCGAATGTGACAGAAATAAAAAATAAATGACCCAGCAGGCCGAGCTACCCCCAATGGAGACTTTCATGTGATCATAGCCAAGAATGAACAAAGGGCTTTCTGTGATGGTTTCAGTCAAATTGATATGATAATTGATAAAGCAGCCCGGAATTCAAGATTCGAGACGTACTTGAATCTCAGCACGCAAGACGTGGCTCTGCATGTGCGAGTACTGAGAGAGGAGAGAGCCATTCGGTTCCTCTGACGCGAGTTACCAGTCCTCTGACGATACCTGCCCCCCCCCCCCCCCCCCTTAAAAGCCCACCAAGTCACCCTGGAGACCTCCGCCATTGTCTCACTGGAGCGCTCCTCGTATAGGCTTTGGAGCGACCCGTCCGAGGAGCCCGGCACATGCCTCTGGAAACTTTTCAGGTAGGTTTAAAATGATCTCGTACAGTTTGATAACTGCGAACCATTTTTCGTTTTACTAGATTGGTATTTTCTGCCACTTCAAAGATGTGCTAAAGTAATCTTTCGTGCGTACTTTAGCAAATTACGCACAGTAGAGCCTAAGTTATTTTCCGCGTTGAGCTACAAAATAATGAACCCAAGTTTCCACATTTTAAAATAAATCTATGCTGTAATGGGATTTTTGTGGCTCGTGCCGCGCATGCATGCATTTGTGTTTGACTTTTATTCATGTGCTCTCAGGCGTTTTTTTAATGGGTTCCATTGCACACATCCGTGGTTGATTCATGTCAGAAAGTACTTTAAAATCAATGCTGTGCGTTTTAAGACACTTTTTTGGGGAAGAATTACTTATATCGGCGCGCGCGCCGCAGGTCTCCATGCGTCCTTGTTTTTACAGCGCAAGACCGGCGCGACCATGACCATCCATGTCGAGGGGCTTGTGGCGATCGCGCTCTTCTACCTTCTCATCCTCTTTGTGGGCATCTGGGCGGCATGGAAGAACAAACACTCCGGGGAGGCCGAGGGTACAGACCGCAGCGAAACCATCATGGTCGGAGGCAGAGATATTGGATTATTCGTCGGAGGATTTACCATGACAGGTAAATCGGATACGTGCTTTTTTTTTTTTTTATCTACCAAAAAAAAAAAAAAATCGAAATCGCTGATTCAGTGGAGTTACAATAGTCAGTCTACCTCGAAAGTTGCATACATTCTTACGTAACATCTCTTTGTTTCTTCCCAGACACTAAGTACACTTTCCTCCTCATAAGAGCCAAAGAGTTTTGAAAAAACACAAGTAAATCAAAGATAACTATTCATTATGGTGCGGTAATAAATTTAAAATGTTTCTTTTTTCTGTTAGTGTGCAACGTGTGCAGATGATCGTGCTGGATAGGCAATCAAATATTAAAAATGCCACAGTGTTTAACGCATAAAGTATAATTTATGCACTAGTAATGCTTCTAATCAAAGTGATCATTGTGTTTGTAAAATCATATTTAAAAAAATATATATGTAAATCATTTTGAATCTCATTAGACGTGCAGGTGTACTTAATGAAATGGCCAGTGCATTCTTTGTGGAAGAACGACAGCAAGAATGTCATAATACACTCTGCGATGCAAGTAAGGAGTAGAAACGGACTCAGTACTTTGGATTAAGTATTTTCTAAAGTATTTTTGTCCCTGGTATTTTCAGCAACTTGGGTTGGAGGAGGCTACATTAATGGCACAGCTGAGTACGTTTACCTGCCAGATTATGGCTTGGCTTGGGCTCAAGCCCCCTTTGGATATGCCCTCAGTCTTGTTTTGGGTGAGTGAGGCTACTGTATATAGGTTGTGATGTCTTGTAATTTGATATTTTTAAACGTGACCATTTCAGGTATTTTACTTCACATTAATCAGTTAGTATCAGTTTGTATTCATTATCGTGAAACCGCGCAGTGAACCCCCGCATATTTGCAGTTTAACATTCGTGAATTCACCTGTTTGCTGATTTTTATTTTTTCAATGGGAGTGTTTTGAACTCCATGTAGTGGCACCTTTGTGCCAAGGAAACCGTTTTATAAGTGGACTAGTTTCAGTTAGACAAAAATAGTCCTTTGTCACTATCTTGTGGCATCAATAAGCTATTACAAACCTTTTGTTTGGTCAATTACACTTGGTTTTTCGCTATTTGCGGCAGAGCTCTGTCCATATACCCACGCAATGCAGACTTCAAGAAATATCAAACTCACCAAATTGTGAGAATGTTTCGGCCCACCGCCAGCGATATGTAGTTTTAGATATGACTTATGAAAGCATTAAAGAAGAAGTCAACCCAAACATATTTTTTTCAATAATATGTTCCATGCAAGCCCACTAGTTGAAACAAGGCAGTCTGATAAATATTGCGTTTGTGGAATAAGAGTTAATCCGCCCGTTTTTAGCCATCTCAGAGGGCAGCCATTTTGTCACTTCTGTCGGCTGAAAATGACATCACAACTACCCAGGGCTCAGGTAACGACCAATCACGGCTCAGGTTCAGAAAACAGGTCAGCCATGATTGGTCGTTCCCCGAGCAGTTGTGATGTCATTTTCAGTCGACACAAGTGACAAAATGGCCGCCCCCTGAGATGGCTAAAAAGGGGTGGATTTTGCTGCTTGACTCATGTTCCACAAACGCAATTTTAATCAGAATGCCGTGTTTCAACTAGTGGGCCTGCTGGATACATATTCTTAAAAAAAAAAATCTGGGGTTTATTCCCATCTTTAACAGCTCTTTAATTACAGTTGAGAATGGCTCCGTCTTCTCTTGAAATATATATCCGAACCATTTCTTTATTAATTTAGTTAGCCGTTTCTTCAAAATCTTGAAGTGGTAAATTATATCCGTTTGCATCCCCGTGTGAAAAACGTGAATTCTTTGTCTTATAGGAGGGCTTTTTTTCGCCAAGCCCATGCGCTCAAGAGGTTATGTAACCATGTTAGACCCGTTCCAGCAGCTATACGGCAAACGCATGGGCGGCCTTCTCTTCATACCCGCATTAATGGGGGAGATCTTCTGGTCCGCCGCCATCTTGTCGGCTCTTGGTACGTTTATTGCTGCCAAAATGCAATTCATCAAAAGCTATGGCTGTGTCTGCGTGACATCATCTGCCTCCCATTGTCGTCTCGCCTGCGTTTGTGACCTTAGGTGCCACGCTCAGCGTCATCGTGGACATCAACATCAAAATGTCCGTGGTTATCTCGGCCCTCATTGCCATCTTTTACACGCTGGTGGGAGGACTTTACTCAGTGGCCTACACCGACGTTGTGCAGCTCTTCTGCATCTTTGTTGGCCTGGTAGGTATATTTTCGAGAGAATGTGGAAAGTAAATGATTAATCAGTAATATGAAATGAGTGAATAATAACTTGGAAGGACGTGCATGGAAATAAATAAAAACAAATGATGACAAATATCACTCACCATTAGCTACGCTTCAACGAGGCTGTTCGTATGCCGTATTCCGACAGGTGTTACGACAGCACCGTGCCCTAAAGTGTCTTGATGTCCCTGTGTGATTTGACTTCTATGATGAGTAAAGTTTTCGTTAGCGCACAGTTGTTGTCTGTACATTTGTGGACATAATCTTCCTGCGACAAAACGTCACCTTGCATTGCTGCCGTTATTCCGCGGTTCCCGCGGATACCTGAGGAATCTATAAAGGCCTAGCAGCGATCGGGCTAGCCGAAGCTAGCAACACGAGGCTAACCCTGATTCATGCCCCTAGTTGGTGATAAAAGTATTTCAATGTAAAACAAAGAATGCACATATGGGCCATTTTCAGCGTTTGTGACTTAGAAATTTGATAATGTCGAACCCTGCTATTGTACTTACTTACTGGACACTTCACTAGGTGCACCGGCGCTATGATAATGACACTTGACTATCGGAATGTTGAGCAGCCAATAACTGCTGTGTGAATATTAGCAGAAATGTGAGGGGTGGATATACGTGTTTTCACTTAATGCTTTTTCCACCTGCAGTGGATCAGCGTCCCATTTGCTCTGACCAACCCAGCCGTGTCAGACATCACGGTGACCGCAGTGAAGCACGTGTACCAGTCGCCATGGAGAGGCAGCGTCAACAAGAGTGACACCTGGGTCTGGATCGACAATTTTTGCCTCCTGGTAATGCGACCCACGCCTGGTTTTCTATCCGATCGTCACGATGTTGCGATAATGGTTCGATTTCCAGATGTATTTCACTGCTGCGTAATTTAACCCCAGATGCTCGGAGGCATTCCTTGGCAGGTGTATTTCCAACGAGTCCTATCGGCGTCCTCTGCTACCTACGCACAAGTGCTGTCCTTCATCGCCGCTTTTGGATGCCTCGTCATGGCCGTTCCCTCCGTTCTTATTGGAGCTATCGGGGCCTCCACAGGTGAGGCCTCTCACACATAAGCAGGCATGTGTATGAAATATGTTTTGTGCTTGTGTGTGCGTGTGTGTGAGCCTGTTTGCGTTCGCGATTGGTGTGTGCCCCTCAGGGTGGGCCCATGTTGCCTTTAGATCTGAGAGAGCTGGGTAAATAGCAGCTGGTTCCACTCATTCATAATTTAGCAGCCATCCGTTTTAAATGTTACCTCACAAGGAGGCGAGGGATCAAATTAGTGGACTGCTCTCCAGATTGTGGATTCTTCCATGAAAACTCATCACTGAACTCAGTTTTTCCTGTAATGAGAGGTTAATAGAGTAACCAAAAATTGCACTTAAGTAAGCCTACTGTTAAATTGGGATATGACTCAAACATTAAAAGTGGTTCTCCAAATAACTGCTTAAGTAAATATTCACTTGGAAAAAACACTCAAGTACTGAGTAACTGGTGAGTAGCTTCTAATTTATGTATTTTCTAACCTGTGCACGACCATAAATTAGACAGAAAAAGGAATATCCCAGTAATCATTCAAATCCTGTCCCTTTTTATTGCTTAAACAAAACTCAATGTGATGTCGTAAAAGTTATGTAAAAACGATGTTGCACGAAGACCACTCTGACGAGGACAACTTATCCAAAAGGTTACTCAAATAAATGTAACGTAGTAAAAGTAGCTTGTTACTACCCGCCTCTGACTGTACTTATCTCTGCAGATATGCAGAGATACGATACTGTACCGTACAAAATCATCGCTAGCTTAGTGGCTTTGCAGTAGAGGATACTGGACTGGTAGTGTAGCTTCTCAATCACTATGCCATTGACTGCAGTCCAGGTTATAGTCCGCTCCCCTCACAAGTAAAATATTTCAAATTTTAATACAGGTTGGCATGAGGTTTCAAGCAAATGAATGGTACTTCTATATTGTAACAGTCTTCCCTCACGTCCCTCATTCAGACTGGAACCAAACAACATATGGTGCCATTCCTCCCAAAGAGAAGGAAGAGGCCGATATGATTCTCCCCATCGTTCTCCAGCACCTCTGCCCGCCATTTGTGTCTTTTTTTGGCCTGGGTGCGGTGTCCGCTGCTGTCATGTCCTCCGCTGACTCGTCCATCCTGTCAGCGAGCTCCATGTTTGCAAGGAACATCTACCAGCTGGCTTTCAGACAATCGGTCAGTGTGCGCATGTGTGTGCATGTTTTGACACCATACTCAGAACTTGTTGTCATAACCAGGCGTCCGCTCCTCTTTGTCGCCACAGGCATCGGATCGTGAGATTGTGTGGGTCATGCGCATCACCATCTTTGTGTTCGGTGGTCTCGCTACGTTGATGGCGCTGGTTACGGGGACAGTTTACGGGCTGTGGTACCTCAGCTCGGACTTGGTTTATGTCATCATCTTCCCCCAGCTCCTCAGTGTGCTCTTTGTCAAAGGCACCAACACATACGGCTCGGTGGCCGCGTACTTCTTTGGCATGGTGCTGCGTATAGGTGGTGGCGAGCCCTACCTGAAACTGCCCCCTTTCATTTATTACCCCGGGTGGACCATCGAGCAGCGCAAGCACCACATCACTGGAGAAACGGAGGAATATGTCATTCAAAAGTTCCCTTTCAAGACAGCGTCGATGCTGGCTTCCTTTCTGGGTAACGTTGTCTTTTCCTACCTGGCCAAGTACCTGTTTGAGAGCGGCAAGCTGTCTCATAAATACGACTTTCTCGACGCCGTGGTGTCCAAGCACAGTGGCGAGATCATGGATAAGACCACGCTCGTCACCCGTGGCAACAACATCGGGCTGTCTGAGATGGCGCCTGTCAAACCGCGGCTGAGTGTGACCTTGGCGGCCGCGTTCGCGCGCCGTGACACGCTGCCAACAGACACTGTGGAGGAGGAAGAGGAGGAGTCCAGCCCTGACTCCTCCCACCACGATGAAGAATGAAAAGCCGTCGATCAAAAAGAAAACAATGAGCAAGCATCCTCTCCGAGGGACGTTGAGGTACAACACGGACTGTCTATAGCTTGGACACTAGGGTCATTTCCAGAGCAATATGTTCTCACAAAATTAGCTGAAAATTGTACAAACTTTTATTTTCAGTCCCGACATCAATACTAACACTCTAAAAACAATTGGGTTAACAATAACACAATTTTGAGTCAAAAATGGAGCCATCCACAAATTGGGTCAATTTGGCCCACCTTCTTGCATTGTTTTGTACAAAACAGCCCAATTTGGGGGGGGGGTTGTACAAAACTACCCATTTTTGGGGTTGTTTCTGCAAAAACAACACAGAAAGTTGGGTCAAATTGACCCAAGTAGTGGATCGGTCCATTTTTGACCCAAAATGGTGTTATTTTTAACCCAACTGTTTTTAGTGTGGACTACACAAAAATGCCGTCACTGAGTGGAAACTAAAGTTTGGAAAATGTGTCACTTTATCATCAGTCACCATATAGTAGTATATTGATTACAATCAATTTGCAGTAAGATAGGAAACTATTTGGATAATAATCATTAATTAAATGTATTTAATTAAAAAACATTTTTTTCATACTTTCTGTCTGAAATGCTGCTAAATAGTGTGATAATGCTCGTCATGATACATAATGTAGCAGCTTAGTGATCGCACATGAGGTACATTATAAACACTTTCACAAACTCTCCCATACTTTAGAAGCTCAATAATATCGGCGTCTGTTTGAAGGAGACACTCCTTCTCATTATCATTTTTTCTCTCTGTCAACAATCAGACAATATCAAACTGCACAAGTATAAAGAGGGCATGAAGCAGTTTTAGTTTGACAGCACAAGTTTAGTTTGCATTGTAAAAAAAAAAAAAAAAAAAAACATAACATAACACCTGCAAAACCAGTAAAATCCTTGAAGATGTGACATGGGGGGTACCGAGGTCATGTCCCTGATATTATGTTTTGTCAGTAATATTCAAATTTATAATGACAACAAAAGCATCAGGATTGCCATCAGCATCTTTATCAAAGATGAGTTTGAAGAGGAACCTTCTACTACCGTGTCTCCTCAGCCATGTTGCCATCCAATAAATTGAGATTACTGAATGGAGTGATACTGAATGTAAATTATCACATTAAAAAGATTGTGATTACATAAATGAAACACATCAGACCTATTAACCAGCTCCTAGAATTATTATTTTTTTTTTACTATTGATAAAAGAAGACAAAAGAGATAATGACTGTGAAACAACATGCAATTCATCCACAAATCTCAGTCAGCAGAATTTAAAAGCAATAGAGAAAATAGTTGACTTAAAGCGTGGCAGTAGTTCTCTTTCCGAAGCAAATTTCGTGTGAAGCATCAACGTAAAATGACACTTTTATTCTGTTGCCTTAATGTAAATCGTGTGAAGAAGCGATGTGTGAATTTCCATAGACCTGACAGTGAAGAAAAAAAATCACTTCAATATGAATGTACTCTGAAATCATCTTGTTCTATCAAAAAAATGTAATTTGCTGTTTGTGCATTTTTTTTTCGAGTCAAGTTGTCGCAGAATAGTGTGTCAGTCATTTTTAAATTATGAATCTGTAATGTGTGTGTTGTTCACAGCCATGTACAGATTATTTTGTCTGTGACGTATATGTTTGTATAAATATGCTGGAAAAAAATGCTGTGTTGGATTTACTCAATTTTATTTTGTCAAGTTGGCTGCAAAAAATAATATCTAGATCCAGGTATAATTTTTAAGTGGATGTATAGTTTACTTTAAAAAAATGTATCTGGATTCAACCCACTTGACAATAAAATAGAGTGAATTCAACAAGTATTTTTTTCATTTTACACTGAAAAAAATGATGCTTGAATTTACTAAATTTTACTTGGTCAGGTTTTTTGCACTAAATAAAATCATATGCATCCAGATACATTTTACAGACTGCTTAAAGAAATCTGTCTGGATTCATTTGCTTTTATTTCGTGCAACCACTTGGCAAAATACAATTGTGTAAATAATGCACAGCATTTTTTTCAGTGTACGGGGGGAAAGGCATAGAAATAAGAAATTGCTGTTCAACGTTAACCATGTAAGAAGGAAGGATGTTATCTAAATGTTTATTTATTTTTGATGTCATAGCAGATGTAACAATAAAAAAATGTAACATTATAATGTAAAAAAATATATAAAATCTACTTTTGGAATAGTAAATTGTTTTTGTTAATAATATACTTTAATTGAATGTCAAACGTTTTTGAAACTCTGGTACCTCATTTAATTGTACAGTACTTATACATACGCCTAGTTTGTCCATTTTGCATTTACTTCGGGCACAATCTTTATGAATACATTTTCCTTTCCCTATTTTTGAGCTATAGCTTGTTAAGTTCATAGTTTCTTAACAGCATCTCACGTCAGGGCTTTCTTTTCTAAATGGCCCTTCGGCCAGTTTGATGGTCGACAGAGAACATGTCTGAAAACGTGAGTGAAATTACAATCGCTTGGGTTGCGTCTTTGTCCCCACCCGTGGCCATCGTGAAAGGCGATGTCTTAAAATAGCTCCCCCTCCCTGGTTATTTACATTACTTTAAGTGCTGTACTCTCGTCTTGGACTGGAGCGGGAGCCACTTGGATTGGGCGGGGTTGCCGGTGGTCAGTAGTGATTCACTTGGATGAGGGGTGTAGCATCCTGGCGCCTGTTGCCAAGATCTCCACCAATACTAATGCGCAAGAATGACGATCGTGCCCCACCCATCCCCTGCACCACCTCCTTCATCATAAGTGTCCTTTTTTGTGTCCTTGAGAACTAAGACCAATCCCATAAAATGGACAGGGCGGGGGGAGGGGAGAGTACATCCCATCTCCATTCGTAGTGGCTGCCTCACCGAGCACTCACCGTAATTAACAATTATGAAGGAAAACTGCGGCCCGTTCGAGTCAATCCATTTATTTTGTGCTTTACGGACGAAGGGGAGGTGGCTGGGGGACGGTTTTACGTAGGACTCTGACGAAAAGACCATTTGGATCAGAACCAAAAGAGTCACTCGTTCATGATGACTGGATATATTTAGAATGTCCTACAGCGTCTTTATTGGTGTCATTGGTTGTGTGATCGAAGCAGATTTTGGTCTCGGAATTTTGCTGTTCAGCAATGAGCAGAAGCTTTGCCCGTCAAATCCGCTGAGCTTGAAATCCAACTTTGTGCTGTTGAAAAATTTCACATTTTTTTTGCCATGCTTATCGTTCCAGCTGTTTGAGTACATTTTCCCTCACAGCTGAAAAGCACCACAACTGATAAATGGGTAAACACTGAAAAACATTTTGGTTGAATTCACTCAATTTTATTTATTCTTTTATTTTTTAAGTAGATTACACTATGTCTCCACTTAAAAATGTACCTGGATCCAGATGATTTTATTTTGTGCAGTCACTTGACAAAAATAAAATTGAGTAAAATCAACACAGCATTTTTTCCCACAAACTTGAATCATATTGAGAACACAGTGTAGCCCTTCCAGTTGAATTTGGACCTTATACTAGAGTTCAAGTTATCGTTTTAAAATGGCAACCTTTCCGTCACCTCCCTTTTGCCATATCTTGGTAAATTCCAGAGAACATGTCTGTTGCTTGAACATGAGTGATTGATTTCTGGATCAAAGAGATTCCATTCTCCATCTCATCAGGCGCTTTGCTATCATGATGCCTGACATTTATGTGCTTTTTTTTTTTTTTTTTTTTTTTCAAAAATGTGCTCTCTAATTTAATTGCACCGCTGATGCTGGAAACTGTTCCAGGATGAGGTAAGAAAAGTACAAATATGTGATGCAGATGAAAGATGATATTGTTGCTGAGAATTCAAAAAGTACGTGTTGCGTAAAACCATGTGTTTTATAAAGATAACCCTATTAGATATATCAGTGCATGTATCACACAGCACAAGATACTGCCATGTCTTATTGGTTCCCATATATCTCTCCATCTCCTCCATTAGCCTCTCCAAGCAGCTGAGGAGAATCGTGAGCTAAATGAATGTAGCGGCTTCCATAATTAAATCAGCCAGGAGAACCTAATTATCCAACCGGCCCCAGAACCACTCAGACTGGCTGCAGGTAGACGGACTGGAGCTCAGCAGGGGAACGCGCCAATTGCTGTCCAATCGGTGAGGCATGGATGCAGATTGAGTCAAATTTAGAATCAGCTTCAGTGATTTTTAAGTGAAAGTTGCCGGGAAGAGAATTTGCATGCGCGTCCATTGGATTCAATTGCATTTATTGAACGTGTGTTTAAAACATCTCTGTCTAAATGGGCAGTGTCAGCTGTCACAACAGTTCCTTGGTGTTATTCAAATTTTTGGCTAAATTTAGAACATACATGTAGTATAGATGGGTAGAATTATGTGCAGGCAGGTTTTATTCGGAGCACGTTCCCATTTGTGTGTTGATAACAGTACTAGTACACTGTAAAAAAACAACAACAACAACTAAATAAATAAAATATAAAGTTGGATGAAGTCAAAATTCCAAGGCAACAAACCTTGACAAAATTCAACTAAATATCTTTGCTGTTGTGAACACTGGCTGTCCTGCATTTCACAACAACAAAATATGAGTTTACAAATTAGCCCCTCAATTAAAATATATAAGTAAAAACGATTTCTAAAATAAATAAAAAAAAATCTACATTTTTGTCACAATAAAGAAAGCAAATTGTTAAAATCTAAATGTTTGCCACAAATGTCAATTTATATTTTGAAGTTGTTTCAATTGAAATGACCTTGTATTTTGGTGGGTTAAAATAGTGCATTTACTGACTTTGGAGACAGCTACATTTTTTTTATTTGGGGGGGTTAATCGGTTGATGAATTTAAACTGTAATTTACCACACACTGAAAAATAGTGTGTTGCATTTACTCAGTTTTATTTCATCAAGTGGTTACACAAAATATAATCTGAATCCAGAATCCTTAAGTAGACTACAAGTAGATCCATGATTTTATTCTGTGCAACCACAGATGAAATAAAATTGAGTAAGTTGAACATTCCATTTTTTTCAGTGTACTTTCTCATGATGTGACGCAACTGCACCCCGGTTGCGCTTTGTCTACTTTATGGGTGGAATGCATGACAAATTACCTGGCGACAACTGGCTACCATCACATATTTCTAGTAAACCAAGAACATTGTTGTATTTATATTTCTTGGCATTTAACTTTCTTACACTGGAAAAAAATGATAGTTGAATTTACTCCATTTTATTTACGCATTTTTTTTTTTTCATTGTACAGCTCAGAGTAGCCATTACATGTTCGAATTTCCTTCCAATATGACATTTCTCAACAATTTCTGACATGTAAGTACTGAAACTGTCTGCTTTAATGCTGTGATAGCCTGCTTCTCTGATTTTGGGTGTTGCCACCAGAGTAAGGTATTCTTCCTCACAGCGCAGTGCTTTTATAATGACAGAAAGGATGGACAGCCCCCCCCCTTGCCCATAGAAACGCAGTGGGGGGAAAAATATTGGCACCACACACACACACACAATAGCACATATTACCCCCTGGGGACTGGTTCACTCTCAAACGGAGGCGGAGCGGAGCACGATGGATGGGACCCATGTGAACCCTTCACATTTACGCACACACGGAATACCGTGGGGGAAGTATACAGTACAGTAGATCTAAAATTTATAATAAAGTGTTTTCATTTTGAAGGAACACACCATCATTGGGAAATGTATCAAATGTTGTTTAGTTGTATTATAAATGAGTATTTTACACTCTCACGTCTCTTAACTCATCACAACGTACAGTGGCCACCAACCACACCCTGTTTTTGTGTGGGCGTGTGTGCGTGCGGTTATGCTTCTATGTGTGTTGTCATCATCACCTTCTCTGAGGGTAATGTCTGTCCCCTTGTGCTCCTCAATCTGCTCTAATGGATCCTCTGGCTCCGATTCAGCTGGGGCACTGATTATGATACTAAAGACACACACATGCACACGCACGCACGCACAAGCCCAGTCACGTGACTTCTGACGATCTAGTCATATTAATGACACACTTTGGTGGAGCCACACTCAAGAATTTACAGGTCTCAGCTCTTGGATGCATTGTATGATGATGATGATGATGATGATGATGTGTGCGTGTGTGTCCGTGTTGATGTAAGCCCAAGAGCAACTCAAGGAAACAAATGGGAAAATGGAAAAAAAAAAAAAAAAAAAGTTATAAACATATTTTTCATGATAAAGCAAACATTACCAGTGACAAGTAACACAACCCGAGTAAGTCAAGCCACTAAATGAAATCTTGCCACAAGCACAGTTTTACAATTATCATTTTCCTGGTTGTGGAAATGTATTTGATTTTATACTGCATGTGACTCCAAGATGGAAATATTTGCAAAAAGGATCATGTACATGAACTACTGTGAAATTCTTTTTGCGACTAAACCTTACCACCATTCACTCACGAGCCATAAGATTAGGACCATTTGATTCAAACCAATTTAAGAGATAAAATAAAAATAGTCCATGAATGCACTCTGCATTATATTGAAAGGTGTTACCTACATAAGAGGGAGAAAACATTAAACACAAATGTCAGTCTTATGCCGATTAGTAGCTTACTGAATCACGTAAAGCAGCACTGGGCAAGAAATGGACCTTAATAAAAGGTTTTCACAACTCTTTTGATGAAACATTGACTTACAAGTACAGTAGTTGAATGGGACTTTGTGCCCTGAGGGAGTCTGTTTCGTTTTTACTGGCACAAAGCAACTTTGAGGAGGATGGGATCAACCCTGGCACACAAAAAAAAAAAAAAATGTCCTGAATTGCTTTACGGCATACTCACTTCCTCCTTACGCTATAAGGACGGCTCAGGATTTCACGACACTACGCGCTGGCACGCATGGGAAATGTGGTTGATTTTTGTCAAAACACTACCGCTTTTGTCCACATGGCGCCGCCATAATCAACAAAATCTGACATATAACACAGTGTTGCCCTTAAAATACAGTGGCATGTGTACTTACGAACGTCTCTTCATACGAAATGTTCAAGTTACGAAACGCCTCAAAGCGAAAATATTGGCTCTTGTTACGTGAGAAATTTCAGGATACGAAAGGTAAAAATACAGTATGGGCTGCTACTCGCTGCTCCAGAGTTTCCTGAACGCAACATACTCATTGCTGCTCTGCCATTGACTATTACATAGCATCTTCCTGGCATCCCATTGGCTAAGAGGGACCTCTACCGTATGTGTCTATGTGTGTAGATAGACAGGTAGATTATACTACCTCATCCTCATTCGCCCCTCGGGCCATGAGGTGTTACGATAATTTTACGTGAATTAGAAACGAGGAAAAGAAAAAAAGATGAAAATCTGTTTTTTTTTTTGGCCATACAAAACAAATTAGTAAATATTTACATTCTATTTATTATGCTATACTACTTTGCATATGTTTTTATAAAATACAATATTATAGGGTGCTATTTTCCTTCCTTCTACGGCAGGAGTTATATAGATTCACTACACACAGAGTGAAATATTCTATGATTTCATATTTTAAACTAATTTGATGATTATATCTCACTGCTGCTTAAAACAAGCAAAACCATCATCTGAAGGGATTGGACCGTAACATAGGAAAAAATCGAATTAAATTGTTATATCGAAATCGGGTGGGCCTTGGCCTTCTGAAACGTATTGCTTACAACAACTCTCTACATAACGTAGGTTGTTTCAGTTTCGCTTTCTGTTGAAATTCAGGAATCAAGTTTTCCACGATTTTCCCATTTATCGAGATGCACCGACCTGTGTAGATAGCTGGGAAAAGAAAAAAAAAACACTCCGACGATGGAGTGAGGGGTGCAAAGAGCACACAGATTGGTGGAGAGCTCACACTCCAGTGAACTGCAGACTGACAGTGGTTGACTGGGAGTCAGATCGGAGGACGGAGGGTCACAGAAATGAAGATCTCACACACACATGCACGCATCACAACCTGTACACTAATAGAATTCAATTGCTGAACATGCAGTTGTTCCATCTTTGGAACAACTTTTTTTTGGACACAATTCAGTTCAGCTAACTTCAGTCAGTTGATTTTCTGGCAAGTATTTAAGCATACGCAAACATTTATCAACAGTTGCCATTTTGATGTGCGTTTGGCATCATTCTCCTATTGAACACCCATTTACGTCTAAATTCAATTTGTCTAACCGTTGATTCTTGGTGAATCAATCATCATTATTCCGTCCACTTGCACTTACACAGCGCACCATTTTAAATGGTAGTAAAACAGCCCAGGAGCAAGTGGGCAGAACTGCAAATCTAACCAATAATAATAATTATTATTCTCTTCTCTTGATAACACTGTGGACAATAAAGATAATTCAGTATCAACAATGGAAATGTTACCCCCGCCCCCGTTCTGTTTAGTGTCAAAATCCGAACCGCGTCATCAAGTATTGTCATCTGACTGCAGATTACTCTTGTTTTGGTTCTGAATGAAGGGATGGGATTCAGATGCTGCTCAGTGGAGGGGCGGATCTATTCAAGTTTATTATTATTATTATTACCGTGATTCTAGGGCCGGTTTGTACGTATGTATGTACGGTATGTACTGTGTATGTGCGAGTCGTCCTTTTTTGTACGACTCGTTGCAAAAGACGAGCATTTGCTATGCTTTGCGTTCTTGCGCCAATCTGTTCCCCGACTAAGGACTGAATTTGTTCAACGAGCTTTCAGCTTTGCAGCCCCCGCGCTATGGAATGCACCGTTGACTAAAATGAACCTCTCTGAACTCGTTCCAATTGGAATTTTCCGTTCAGTGCTGAAGGAGTCCCTGCTTGAGACGCCTGAACAATGCCCCTGTTTTGAATGTGAAATTGCTCGGAAACGTCATCGCGCCTCAAACACTGTATGTTTAAAAACCCTGTACTGTCACTTCTTTGTAGCTGTTTTTATGATATGTGCTGCCAGTTCGTTCTTGTGAAACAGATCCTGATCTCAATAGGTGTGCAGTTTACTAAAATGACTGACAGAACATACAGTGCATGAATTTTTTTTCTTTAATGATCTTAAAAATGCTTCGCAAAATCTTAATCATAAGCATGAGAATAACATTGTTTTTAACCTGGATTTAAGAAGATTCACACTTTTGGGACTGACTTCACTTGTGTTGGAAGTTTATTCCTTTTGAGTGCATCTTAACAGCGTAATGCTGCTTCACCATGTTTGCTTTGAACTCTGGGTTCCACTAATCCAATAGAACCCGAGATGAAACTTTTTGATGCTCTCTTGTGGGAGTCCATTCACAAGACCATTACAAAAGTCAAGTCTACTGGAGATGAAAGTATGGGTGAGCTTCTCCTGACCTGCTTGGAACATACAACCCTTCACTCTGGATATGTTCTTCAGTTGATAGAATGCTGTTTTTGTGATTTAGTTGATATGACTGCTGAAAGTCAGACCTGAATCTATCAGCACACCGAGGTTTCAAACTTTTGGACACAAGAAGGGAAGGGACAAGACGAGACGTAAGGGGTGAATTTGGGATTGGATCTTGGTCTTTTTTTTTTTTTTTTAAGACAATAGCAATGGATATAAAACTTAAAATAAGAACATAGTCCAACAAGGCCTCAGATATACCAAACATTTACAAGTAAATAGAGCCGTTACTTGGGCTAAAATGAAAATGGCATAAATTCTGATAAAATGACAGACATATCTCTATTTCTGCTATTCTATTTCTCTTAACCTTAACATTGTAATTGGCACCCTACTTCCTTCATCCAATTATCTTCTGCCAGACTGCAAGAGAAAACGTGACCTTTAACAGAACTGACATGCACATTGCATACAATGGCTAGTGTGTGTGAGTGTGTGTGCAGGTGCATGTGTGCGTGTCCCTGCAAGCACGCGCGTGAATTGGGGAATTACATTCATGCTCCAGCAAATTGTAAACATGTATATTTTCGGTATTGCTTCATTTCTTGGGGTGAATGGTATGAAGTTATAGTTTGTGTTGTACAGTTTTTTTCCCTAGTGATTATTACCTGTTATTTTACAGTACTGCAGGGGCGGACCCAAATTGACAGACTGCCCACCCAGTGAGATTCATGAGAAAATATGTATTTTTAAAGTATTATTAAATTATTTTTCTTAATTTGCGTTTTGTTGTCTTTATTGAATATTAAGAATATCTTAATTGTGTTTGTTAAAGGAGGATCTGAACTTCATATTATTCAGTTTGTCATTTTATTTGAATATACGATGGATTGTGCTCAGTGAGAGAAATATTCAGGCCCATCCTCATTTTTTCAGGCCCACCCATTAGCCACGTTCTGGCTCCGCCACTACGGAACACTGTGCGTTGTAACCTATGGTGCACCTACGCAAAAATTCCACTAGAGGTCAATACAATGCAACGATGATGACAGAACTGTCATCGGTTCAAAGAACATTACAGAAATTCACTGGTTGCTATGTGGGTCTTTGGGAATGCGGAGGGTTCCTATGTAAAGAAGCCATTAACGAAGTTTTTTTTTTTTTTTTTTTTAATTTCTAAACGAGGTGCATTATGTGAAATGTGTAAGGCTGTGTCATATTGAAACTGCAAATTTAGAAAAACGAGTATTTGGTATAATTCTTGAAGTGACATGAGTATTTTCACGATAACAGAAAATGGGAGCTATGTATCTAGACTAGACCACCACTCTAAGAACTAAACGACCATGAAAGATATCCATCAAAAATAATATTTTTAGTATCATAATCCTCCATTTTTATTGACACTGACTGAAGAAACGCCTAACTTGGAAATACTTTCCCACGCCTTCCTGCAAAAGTGCTTCAATAGGGCGTTTGGGATTGTTCATAATTTGTTCATCATTCACCCCCACCTCGCCCAGTCCCAGCTCAATACATGCAGTACAACAAACATGTCACAAAAAAGTATGAATACTGTACTGAAACAATTATAATATTGTCTCAGTTCACTCACAAATTGACATGTGTGTAACATGAGTGTAAAATCTAGGTAATTGAACGCAAAGCTGATAGAACCTGCTGGCAGGAAGCATATAGCTGCCTAGCTGTCAGTACGCTGCTGACTTAGATTTAAAAAAAATAATAATAATAATTGGTCAATGTCATTGACGATCACTCAGTGCAAACGTGTGCCAAGCAACGCCAGTAACTGAAGAACAAAAAAGAGTAAGATTTAAAATGGAAAAAAAACATCAGATGCAAGTAAACTTTTGCAAATGATGATTCCAGATCTGCATGCCCTCGTTTGTTCTCTATAGCACATCAGGTTTTCATAACAAAAATAATATGTAATATAGTTATATGTTTAGTATTTATAAATGATGGGTTAAGCTCAGCAACAGGTGGATTTTTGTTTCTGAAACGTCATATACATTATTACAACGCAAATATTATCCTTATTGCGCAAGCGGTCAAACTTGAAAACAAGCAAACAAAAAATGAAATATGATAAACCTGATGGTAGAGGGGAAAAACAAAGACATTTTTTTTTAATCAGGGTGAAAAATATATTTTGGGAGTAGTGACGCATCTCTAAATAAAAAATTGCTGTTGGCTATGCAGTGTAATTTATTAAACTTTTTTTTGTAAAAGTATCATAATAAATTATACTGGAGACGCGTTTTGGTAGAAGCGGAGGTTTGAGAGAGTCGTTTCGCAGAACAAACTCCCACTGAACAGTTAAAAGCGATGTTGGCTCTCGTTGCGCTTCTCCTCCCACTCAGCCAAACCCACATAAAACACTTGTCAAAATTGGGAACACGACCCAACTATCTTCCCCTCAACAAACACGAGCAGCGATGGCAGACACAGGAAGCCACAGCTCGACTTTCCCCGACATCGTGGAGCTCAACGTGGGCGGTCAGGTGTACGTGACCCGGCTCGACACTCTCACGGCGGTGCCCGACTCCCTGCTGTGGGCCAAATTCAACCAAAGTTCCCCGGACGAGCTCCCCAAAGACAGCAAGGGTCGCTTCTTTTTCGACCGAGATGGCTTTCTCTTCCGCTACATTCTGGACTACTTGCGGGACTCGGAGCTCTTCCTGCCCGAGTTCTTCAAGGAGAGGAGGAGGTTGCAGAAGGAGGCAGACTTCTTCCAGCTCCCGGAACTGTCGAGGCGCCTGGCGGCCCCCAGCAAGGAGCTCTCCCCCACGGAGGACGGCGGCGGCGGGGAGTCGGAGGAGGCTGAACTGGCCAGCCCGATCACCACCTCCTCGTCGTCGGACAGAACCCTCCGCTCGCCCGGGTCCGGCGCGGGCTACATCACGGTGGGTTACCGAGGCAGCTACACCATCGGCAGAGACATCCAGGCGGACGCCAAATTCCGCAGAGTGGCCAGGATAACCGTGTGCAGCAAGATCTGCCTCGCCAAAGAAGTGTTTGGGGACACACTGAATGAGAGCCGAGATCCGGATCGAACCCCGGACAAGTACACGTCCAGGTATTACCTCAAGTACAACTTCCTGGAGCAGGCGTTCGACCGCCTGGCCGAGGCCGGATTCCACATGGTGGCCTGCAACTCCACGGGGACGTGCTCGTACGCCAGCAGTGACCCGGGGGAGGACAAAGTGTGGACCAGCTACACCGAGTACGTTTTCAGTCGATGAATTTTCATGACGGGTTAACGACCACAAGTGGAAGGTTGTGACTTGTTTCTGCGGTGTTTCTTTTCGTTGATGTGTTTTGTGGGTACACTTTGTAACCGAAGTGGGGGTATTGATTTATGATTTCCTTATTGTGTATACTTTTACTGCATGGTAAATGAGGAAATAGTGCCGTCTCCATAGAGAGCAGGGTTCACCAACCGTTTTGAAACTTAGACAGCTACTTCTTGGGTAGTGATTATTGCAAAGGGCCCCAAGTTTGATGCACAATTCTGAAATAACACATTTGCTCAAATACCTTAATTATGACATATAAATCCATAGATGAATAAGGAATGAAACTTATAATTATCCACAAGATAACTTTAGATGCATATCTCCCAGTTTCGGATTACTTCTACAACAATGGTAGAAAATAATGTCCCATCACTGGTAGCTATTTTTAGACCAGGCCCATAGGCTACTCATGTGGTACCACCGGCACCATGTTGGTGACAGAGCAAGGACATATAGTACAGTACATGAAGCATGAAATGTAAATGTTTGGTGTTTAAATGTATATAAACATGCATGTATTATTTCAAACTAAATATTTTTGAGTGATACTACTACTACAAATCTTAATTTTAGGAATTGTTTTGTGAATAATTATAAATCTCTTGTTGCGTACCTGACACGTATAAAAGAAATAAATCTTAATCATACAACTTACTAACTAGTGAAACATTTACACTGCAGTAAAAATCTTCAAGGCCGTTAGTCAGATTGGCTGATTCTGATTCTCAGATTAAAAAAAAAAAGGCTGTGATATCTACTGTAAAATCTGTATATTTGTAACCATATTAAATAAAATGTGACATGGCAATACATTCCCTACCATTCCCTCGTGTTCACTGTTAAGATTTGACAACTGGCATCCATGTCATGTATTTCACACCAACATCAGTTAACATATCTCAGATTAATGTGGTCTATGAAATGATTAAATCTGAAAACTAGTGCCCTTTAAATGATATCCACATGTGTTAGTAGTGTGTATGAAGCCACCCCTGACAACTGTTGAATGATCTTTTTGGTCAAAGCTACAAGTTGTAACTGAACCATACGCCATCAGGATGTATGTGCAAAAATGGGGTCTAGTTAATGTCATGTAAGAACATGTGTCCATACATCTAAAATAAACACAAAGTTACACCGTTTTTTTGTGTATGGCTTTGCCCATTCACGCAACCACATTTACACTTTTGGTTCTATTGAAAACGCAACACTAGCTGGGCAATCGAGTATCATAAACTCAACTCCTTCCCAGCACAAAGGGCTTAGTTGTTTACATCAAGATGGAGGAAGAGAAGGGGATTTCTCTTTAACAACACCCAGTTTCTGTGAGCCTATAAGGTCACAAACTCAAGTCATCTATCTCCGAATCTGTACTGATACAAAAACAACACTCTGACTTTATTGGAGTAAAGAGACAAATGTGTTATCATAAAACAACATGACAGCTAAGTAAACATTTGTGAAAGAATCCCAAATCTCCAGAAAACATCACCATGCATAAATTCAAAAGCTATAATGTCCACCCAACAGGCAAATCACCCTCCTACACAAAACAGCGTCGACATGAGCGAGCACAAATCTGCTGTCATCTGACCCAACCATCTGGGCCGGAAATAGGAAGGATGACTGTGGCTTTTGAGAGGTCTTCTTTACACAAAGGACATGGTGCTCCAGAACCAGATCAGTCAACTGAAATGGTACAAAATCAAAAACGCATGCACGATTCCCTTTTCACTCAGACTGAACCGCAAATCAAAGTAATGCCCTGAGACAAATTCAACAGATGTGCATAATTGTGGAGGAGTCATAAGTGATCATTCCTCAGTCTGTGATGCTTTCACCTCCCCCATAAAACATTTAAAGCGGAAGTCAACCCAAACATATTTTTTTTAAGAATATGTTCTATGCAGGCCCACTAGTTGAAACATAGCATTCTGATTAATATTGTGTTTGTGGAATATGAGTTAAGCAACAAAATCAACCCGTTTTAACCATCTCTGGGGGTGGCCATTTTGTCACTTCTTTGTTATCTGAGCCCTGAGGGTGTGTGATGTCATTTTCAGTCGACAGAAGTGACAAAATGGCCGCCCCCGGAGATGGCTAAAACGTGTGGATTTTGCTGCTTAACTCATATTTCCGATTAATCCTACTTTTTTTCAACTAGTGGGCCTGCATAGAACATATTCTTGAAAAAAATATGTTTTGGTTGACTTCCCTCTTTAAGTCAATGCGATGTTGGACGTGTCCATAAGAAAACTGTCAGCCAAACGCTGGAAACGGACGTGCACAGAGCCGCCACTCCCCGGTGGAGGAGGACAACAAAGTGAGCCAACAGCATTTGCAAACTTGCTGGCATTCTTAGAATCAGCTTCTAATGGAACTAAATCTTTCACACATTCCCTCACAGCCACAGCAGCAAGCTATCTGCGACCTCTCTAATTCGGTGTAATTTTCATACATTCTGCATCGCCTCTAATATTATAACACATCACTTGGCGCTCACAATAGCCCCGATGCATTTGTTCTTTGTCAGACACAATAACAGAAAATGAAACATGAAGGCCCTTGGCTACATCACTTTCTCCTTGTTATTTCAACTGTCTTGTACATTCCCACTGTTTTCGTTAGCATCCTCAAGTTTTATTCATGTCTGTCTGGTCATTCTCAAACACAATCGGGAAACACAACACAATGGGGTTTTTTTTCTTAAGCACTTCTTTTTAGATGTACTAGCAATGTGTCAATGCAACTTGGTCTACTCCAAGAAAAGGTCCATATAATCAAACAGACGAGCAATCATACCACACGTACCACTACACAATCAGTTTGTCTGATGTGCTTATGTGAAAAGCAATGGCAGGCTTTTGCAATGGCTAAACATTTGGGTACAAAAGCAAGCATTGTACAATACATTGCAAAACAAGGATAGCGTTCACTTTTCTGCGGTACACTCAGAAATGGGGCATAGAAACTCTTACCACATTTTTCCATCGTAACGACGAATTAACCATTCTAATCATTTCAAAAGGTTTTCACAGCAGCATGGAATTCAAAAGCTGTCTGTCGACATGAATGGTGCATGCATTTTCAGATGTCGGAGCAGACAAAATGATCATAAAGTCAAAGATTTCATTCAAAGGGGGAAATCAACCCAAACACATTTTTTTCAAGAACATGTTCCCAGCAGGCCCACGAGTTGAAACACGGCATTCTGATTAATATTGCGTTTGTGGAATATGAGTTAAGCAGCAAAATCCACCCCTTTTTAGCCATCTCAGGAGGCGGCCATTTTGTCACACACGGGGAGCGTGCGGGCTCCACGGGGGGAGGCCGGAGCTGGGATTGAACTCATGACCTCTGAGCTGTGAGGTGGACGTGCTAACCAGCGTGCTAACCAGCCGCCCAGGTTAGCACTTGTCAATGTTGATTTAAAAAAAAAAAAAAAGGCCTGTTCTCATTTGAATTAACTTGCATTTTGTGTCATTATTCAGTCATTCAAAATGGGACCGTTAAAAAGGTTGAAATGGCACACTTTCACACATTCAATTTTAAAATGACACTTTTTAGCAAAACACTTGCGATACCTTGTCCACTGTTATATTTTCTACCACCAATGAGTGAGTGTATTCGAATGAAAGCTTCACCAAAAGTCCACAATAATGTCGATTCATCTTTTTGAGTCAAAATTTGCACCTATTAAACAAAATGTTACATTGATACACTCGACGGTTTCTTTCACAAGTTTGCAGACAGTGTGTCATGCTGGAGTCTGCGAACTGAACTGAAAACATTCTCTCGACCAAAAGCTTTCAGTGTCATTTTTTATATATATAAAAGAAATGTCCAGTTCCGCTGCTGTCAATCCATTTGTGCCGGCCATTACCACATTTCACGAAGCTTCAAAGAGGTATTTGTAAGATTGCTTTACATGAATAATCCATGAGCGTCACAAGGCTAGAAAAAATGTTTGAACACTTTAAAAATAAACTGTAGATGTTTTGTCTAGACAGCCAATATTCGGAATGAGTTTTTTCTTTAACCTTTACCATTTGTTGTTGTTAATAGAATTACATTCAAATTGGAGGTACTTGGGTCGTCGTAGCATAATTTACAGGTCCTGTTCATGTCCTGTTCATGTCCGGCTGACCTGTTTTCTGAAGCTGATCCGTGATTGGTCGTTACCTGAGCCCCGATTAGTTGTGATGTCATTTTCAGTCGACAGAAGTGACAAAATGGCCTCTCCCAGAGACGGCTAAAAACGAGTGGATTAACTCTTATTTCACAATCGCAATATTTATCAGAATGCCTTGTTTCAACTAGTGGGCTTGCATAGAACACAATCTTGAAAAAAATGTGTTTGGGTTGACTATCCACTTTAAAGTGTAATTTTAAAGTCGAGTTAAATACACAAATTGGGCCATTGTATTGTCCATCCATTCATTTCTATCTTACATTTCCTCATTAAGTTTGTTGTTAGCCGGAGCCTATCTTAGTTGACTTTTGAGATGGGATGCACACCGTACAACTCGTCCTGCCAATCGCAGGGCTCATATGTATTTAATCTTCATAAATGAAAAACGTATGCTTTTTCTTTGAGCCCGCTGTGTACAGCCACTTTTCTATAAAAAGAACGTGAAAAGCATAAAGATTACATACAGTTCGTAATTTTTTTTTTCTTCATAAAAATCATTGTTGGCATCATCAAGCCGCTAGAGCAGTGGTACATAACGTCCACAGCTAATATCCATTCAACTTTTAAACAAGGCAGCTGCTTTGTGTTGTGTTTATCTTCAGTCGAGAAGGGTAAATGTTGCCAGTCTCCACTGAGCTGCTCTCAGCACACAGCGGCAAACCGGAGATTGGTGCAGCTCCCATTGGCAAAGCTGAGCCTTACACTATACTGGAAAAGCGTGAAGTAAAAGGCTGCCAGCATTCGGCAGCAGCAGGCAACAGAGAGGAAGAGAGGGAACATCCTCCCCCCCCCTGCTGTGGCTGCTTGGGCTTCCTCTTCACGCCAAGTGCCCCCCACACTCCCATCAACCTCCCGTATACTGTCAGAGCTTTCTGAAAGGGCAAGACAAGAAGGAAGCTGATTAGAAGTCCATCACTGATCTTACCATCCTGTGTGAGTGCGCGCGCGTTACTCAGAGCCGAAGGCCACATTTGTTTCACATGTTTTGTGATGTCAAACATTTGCTCTTAAACCAGAGATAGGCAACTGGCAGATCATGGTGCTTTAATTCAAAATATATAAAATAGATCAACAAATGTGCGAATATGCTCATCCACTGGTGCCAAACTGCAGTTTTACTTTTAATACCACCAATCACCACTAGATGGCAGACGTATCAGTTACACTGGGTCTTAAACTTAAAATGTCCACCACTAAACGTGAGTAGGGCTAATGTTTTTTTGCGGATTTGTAATGAAATGCAAGACAAACACAGTACTTTAATAACATTTTGAGTGAGTTGATTTTTGGGGAAAAAATGTACAAAATGGGTTTTTGTACTTGATATTGGTTTTGTGCCATCCTTGAAAGGTTTTTTTTAATGCAGGAAAAGGCCACGTATTGAGCGTTTGCTCTGTCAGCTCGTGTGGTCGGAAACTTAAAGTACTACATGTGTTTGATGCACACTTGTGCCAGTTGAGAAAACGAAAAGCACAAGAATATCACCTCCTATTCATTTTAAATCCATTAAGTTTTCTTGTTGGAGTTGTGCAAACTCAACCTGAGAGTGCCAAATTAAAAAAAGAAAAAAAACAAAACAGGATGTGCACATTTACCGGGATCTTTGCCAAAATATGATGCATCGGCGCTGTTTTCTGGGAATTGGTGAAGCAGTTTTTACAGAATCTTAATAGTGCACACGCGCACACACAAATGTTTTATGTTCATGTCTTGACATATAAGTACCGAGCCCCAAAAAGTGACCGGGGGGATTGCAATAAGTCATCCAAATGAGAAAACGTTCTGGTCCTAATGAGAAAACTTTCTAGGAGGCAGTAGTGCTGTCTCCATTCAATGGGAGATGTATTACGGAGCCCCAAAAGTACGGAGCCCCTAAAGTGACATGGGGGACGGGTTGAATTAGATTTCTACCTCTCCCGCTGAATAGAGACAGCAACGCTGCCTCCTAGAAACTTCCTCATTAGAACGAGAAAGGTTTCTCTTTAGGATGAGAAGCTATCTCGTTTGGATGAGAAACTTTCTCATTTGGACGAGAAACATTCTCGATTGGACGGGAAAGTCCAAACGAGAACGTTTCTCGTCCTAATAAGAAACAAATTTCAACCCCCCCCCCCATGTCACTTTAGGGGCTCTGTAGACAAAAGCAATATTTTGTTGCCACATTAATAAACTGCACAGTGATTTTGGCATGTAGATGTTTTAGTTAATAATTTAATCATTAATTAACATACTAAAGGACACAAATGAAAAATCTGCCCTGCCTTCCCATCTAAATGTCACTCCTGACAAACAGTTTCTGGAAATGTTTAGCAGAGATGTTCCACTGCAAGGACACTTGCCAGATATGTCCTGACTCTACGCTGCTTCCTGTCTACCACACTTAGGAAATGAGGTTGACACAGTGTAGTAATGCAAGACTGACACTTAACCGTAGCAGACTTTTAAATGCAAAAAAAAAAAAAAAAATCTCTCTTTTTATACTTTTTCCCATTATTGACATTTTAACGGGTCACTTAGTCAGCATTTCTCTTAACCAAAAATGTCTGACGTACTGCAGAAGGTGGAAATTGTTGACTCAATTCACAATTTACTGAGTAGGTTTTCTTTCAAAGACTCGCACCTTCAAGACTTACTGTACATGAGCGTCTGAGATAGTTCGATGGCACTACATCAAAAGTGAAGAAAATTCAAATATTTGCAAAGATAAGAGCTTTAAAAGGGAGGCTGGAGCAGGAAGGAGCCAGCACACAGATAAACCTTTTAAGGAAAGTCAACAGTCATGGTTTTCTTGGGAGAAAAAACATTTAGTTTGAACTCAAAAGTACTAAAAGACAACTTTAAGGCTTCTCCCATGAAAATGAGATCAAAAGTATCAACCCATGGGATCTTTAAAAAAAAAAAAAAAAAAATCACTCTAAGGATATTCGGCCAAAACAAAAGTTCTAAGTCCGCTTCAAGGTCACAAATCAAAACAACCACACGAGTCCTGGAAACTATTCTCATAATGCTGAGAATGGGAACATGTGGTTGACAGACCTCTCTCCATATTTCTTGACTTGTTTCTCACCCATTAAAACATGTCACAGCCGTTTTTAGATTGTATTACCATTGGCTGTTTGTTTGTGGTCCAAATGCTTTCATTAGCATGTGTAAATGTCCGTACAGTATCATTCATCAGTGCCATTACAATAGTGATCATTACAAAGAGATTGAAGAGAATGTTCACTAGGCACTGTTAGAGGTATGAGTTTACAATCTCTAGTGTAGAACCTTTGTGCATTATACCAAGACATATTATGGACCTCAACTATATTAATGTAGCTAAAAAGTAAACAAAATATTGGTACGCCGCATTCGTATTGTTGCCAGTGAGTGTCTTTTTCTTTTCTTAACTCCACCACATACTTGTCAGGAGTTCACACAAAAAAAGCCCACTGCTCCCTTTGGGGAAACCAGACTCCCTATTCTCTAAAGTGACAAGGTCGCAGTAAACTATAAAAATGGTCATCTATCATTCTTGGCCCATATTCAACAACCATGTTCATTCAGAACTCATCTACAAATCTCACTGGTGGAGTTAGTTCAACCTATCTAATCTCAGTTAAAGTCAACGCAAACATTTTTTTCTTTTTCAAGAATATGTTCTATGCAAGCCCACTAGTTGAAACAGGGCATTCTGATAAATATTGCGTTTGTGGAATAAGTGTTAATCCACTAGTTTTTAGCCACCTCCGGGGGCGGCCATTTTGTCTTCTGTCAACTGGGAACTTATTCTTGAAAAAAATTTAAAAAACAGGTGCTTTAATAAAGTTGTTGCAAATAGGTTACATTCTACACACAGCTTCTTAACGGTGCTGCTTTTTAACGTTGCTTGTGTGTGCCGTATGTAGCCTACGCCAGTCAGCGTACCGATTCTATGAACAGATAAGTATTGCTGTGTCACAGAATGAACGTCTTGAATAGATTTGGAAGAGACTGAAAGCACCACAGAGCAGCACTTCCCCATTTATGCACCACAAGCCCCAAAACTCTTCCGCCTTTCATCTTGCTTCATTTCCCCTTAAAGATAGTTCCAGACTTGAAACATCTGACTTGCTCCAAGAATAGAGCAGAGCTGTATTCACAGTATGCTCTTAACAGATAAGGAAGCATTCTTGCATGTGTAAGAACTGCTGCTCAAAAGCAACAACTACAAGAAACGCACAGTAAAGGCATTTAAATATTGACTCACCTATTCAAAGTTTTCTTTAGTCTCCTGTTGTTTTTTTTAACAGCGTTTTCTGTAGGGCATAAACACTTCCAACACCTATCTACAAGAGGGATGCAACGTTTTAAACTCCTTTGAGCCAAAGAAATGTTTATAACTACTTTACTGCTCCACATTTGTACAGATTATGCAAAATGTCATTGTAGTCTTTATACTGTATACCACTAAACACTAAAACCACAATTCCAATTGGAACAAAGCATAGTAAATGGGCTTCTGCTTGTATAGGGCTTTTCAAGACATTCACAGCACGTTAACACGCTCCTCGTCATTCACGTACCGATGAGACCGCATCAAGAGCAACTCAGGGTTGAGTATTTTTGCTCAAGGTCGCTCGGGATGGTCACAGGGGCCCGGAATCAAATGAACAACCTTTGGGTTGGGAGACGACCACTCAAACACCTGAGCCAGGCTGCCCCAGCATATGAAATTCATAGCTCAGGATCAACGTATGGAGATTAGACTAAGAATCTGAAATTAAAGACAATACTACGTTCGACTAATGTTCACTGAGGAGACCTCTGAAAAATACAACCAAATAAGGTTAATTTTATGGTAGTTTTGTCATTTTAGAAGGCAAAGCAACTATTAATTTAGTTCAACTTTTGAATGACATGATACATTTCCATCCCCACGAGGCTCGTAAAACAAATGTCAAAAATAAGGACATAATTCTGTTAAAATGTGTTGCTTTCCAAGTTTAATACAAACATACACATACAATAGATTATGACCGTACAAATCTCTGAAACGAAACAGGTAATGCAATGAATGCGCGAATATTGCGCGTTCACTGCAGAGCAAATACAGTGCAGTACTTTAGTGTACCAAAGTAGGAAGAGTGGCTCTAGTATTGCTTCAATTAGATGTGCCCCCTGGTGGTACACACAAATATCAAAACCCAATAAAAAAATGTACAGCACTGTACACGGAAAACATTGCAGTTGTAAATGTGTCACAGCACTGCTCTATACCAATGTGCACATAGTGAGATAACATTATGTGCGGAAGGGGGGGGGGGGTGCTCTTGTACGTAAGTAAATGTGCTTCCAAACAGGTGTTATACGCAATACATGGCTGCAGTTAAGTTGAATGTTCCACAATAACAACAAAACAAAGAGAAACGCTAAACACTTCTTTATTGGAAACTACAATCAAATAGATATAAAATGTTGTCATGTTAATACCTCAAAAGCTGTAGAAACTTTGCACAATTACATATGACCAATTTCCAAATGAAAAGTTGTCTGTCGACATTCTGTTCTTCCAGGATCCCACTCTGTAGCTTACTCTGCAAGCACGCCTTCTCTGTTCTCGTCACACGGATGAGGAACTGGTTGCTAAAATGTAATCAGATACATTTAGTTCTACATGAGAAATGTTTATTCACCAACCTGATGATTTTTAGACATGAATTATATCTAGAGAATCTGTCTATAACAAGACAGTAATATGAAATAGAAAATAGAAATGGGGAGTTAGTTAAGCCTTGAAGTATAATTCATTTCAGAAAATTTGAGATTTCCAATATGTAAAAACAACTATAATACTCACACTTAAATTGGAAATAACAGGGCTCACAGTATGGTTTCTTGTTTCGGACCCGAACCTGGACTCCAGTGTCTGTTTTTCCAAGATATTGCTGGCAGCCCACACACTGAGGAGGAGGGAGAAGTGAGAAAATGCAGTCCAGCTGACAGAAATAGTAGCCTTTGTTTTAATACATTTTTTTTTTTTTTTTTTTTTTTTTTTTTAACAATTACATTACAGAGATCTTTTGGCGCAGCACAGCACTTAAAGGATAGGTCGCATAAGGTTGCTAAGGGAGACTCGTCTTATGGTCTTAAAAAGATGAAGGTTGCAAAAGGTTGAGTCAAGTTCACATCGACATTCTAATTAACGCTGGTCAGCTAAACTTGAAAGCCCACACCTTGTGATATTTTTACAACTGGCATCAAAAAAGAAAGCGGACGTGCTAGAACGCAGGTTAGTTCCTCCTCACTAATCAAAAGACAAAGGCAAGACTTCAGTTCCATAATGCCACCACATACTGCAAAAATGTAATATTTAAAAAAAAAAAAAAAAAGAATTAATCAGTGGAAACTCACCCAAAACAAACTACAGTATGACAACGTGATTTGGTTTACTTCACTGAGTCAGAAATCCTCAAGCTCACAAAAAAAAAGTCTGGTGTCATTAAGACAATTGTTATGAGGCTGATGTTAATTATGTAAAGCAGCTGACCACAACATTACAACTACTTTCAGTGTCTGATGCAACTCACCTTTTAACACGTCAGAATTATAAAAAAAACCCATCTGTACTATATAAAAACAACAGCACACAACTATGCCATTTGGAGGATCTCAGAACTAATATTTTTCCAATGACAAGACAAACTTAAACATCTAAATACATCAAATCATAGTCAGAATTGCTGTTTATTAAATAATCTGCATTACTGGTAGTTTTTCCCAAAATCATGTTCTTGCACTGTACATTCGTTCACAAATTTGATAAAACTATTTAGGTCTTTATTTTAAATGTCTTAAATATCCTAAATTCCTTTCCTTCATTTTTTTTTTTTTTCAAACTCTGAAGCACATTCAGTTACCAAGCTATATAAATAAAGCTGCCTTGCCTATTAATGCATGCAGATCGCAAGTCAAAGTCACAGCTTGTATTTGTAATCCCATTGGAGTAAACAATCCCATACACTCATTGTTAAAGTTATAACGACTATCATAACTCATTCTGAAATCGATGGACGGATTAGGTTGACATGGACACTGAAATCTGATTGGAGGAAAAAGTTATGATAAAGTACTGGAAGCGGTGCAGCCAAGAAAAACGCTCCAAAGCAAAGAGAAAACAAGGTGAATCTCCGGTTGCCAAAACGTGAATATGCATGGTCAACTTCAATACAATTAGTAAGTTAATACCACTCATCTAGCCGAGTGGCGTATGGTGCAATAGTCAGCCTGGTAAAACCAAAAATTCCTCCGGCCGAAAAGGAACAAGAAGAGAGAGTGAAAAAAGTGCCGTTAATTAAACCCCAAGTGAATATTGCCAGTGACCTACACACCACCATCCCGATTCATTAACCTCTCACCTGAAAACAGGCAAAATGGAAGCAGAGACTAAGGGCTTCAATAACCATGGCTGCCCCACTACTCAGGTGACCTTCACACACACAGCAAGTTCTCCTTCCACTGACCATCCTGGGGCAGCACACGATGCACAAGATAAAAGGACACTATATGACAACCATGGGGGGGGGGGGGGGGCTCAACCGTTTGCATTACCTGCCAGGATGAGAGTCCGTTTGTGTATTTCTCTGGGATGACCTCGATCCAGTATTGCAACGGGCAATTCTACTTGGACCACAATAACCTGCAGCAGCCGAACGTGGCCGGGGATAACCTGCGCTAAAGGTTGAACGAGGAGTTCCAAGGGTGTCAAGAGACTCATACCTGAAAGCGTAAAAGCGCAATTGACGCAGCTGATAATGACATACGATAAAAAAAAGTAACCATCTGAGCAAAATGACAGCGTTCAACCTCTTAAGGGGGATTCCGATGTAAATCGGCTCCTTGTAAAAACTGCTGCTACGCTGGCGTATCCAGCTGTTGTCAGTCAGAAGCTGAGTTCTCTTTTTCATCTCCTCCAAGATTTTCTGCCTCTCATGCTCAGCCTTGGAAACAGACTCTTCTTTCCTTCTCCTTGGATCACCTGGACAAAAGAAGAAAGAAAAAAAAATTGAGCCTCCAAGAGGAAGAATACAAACAAACAGTTTACAAGAAGCTCGGCTAACCTTTTGGCTGTTTGTATGAACCAGCTAATGCTGGAGTAGACAATGACTTTAGCCTAAGGGAGAGGCAGAGACTCAATATTTGTGTACATTGGCTGAAAGATTTGAGTAAAATAACAATGTTAGGCGTAATACATTGACTAATAAGGAAGTCTATTTGTTCTGACCTATGTGCAGGAGAGAGCTGTGCAAAGCCAGAGGTGCCTTCAACCCTGAGGTGTCACAATAGCAGCAAGTTGTCAGGGGGAAAAAAAAAAAAAAAGCAGATGAAGACTGGGCTAGCCAGTCAAAAGCCATATTGTGCTAGTGAGTGTGTGCAATAGCACGTGTAATACAGCGGAGAGAGTTAATATGGAATATATGTGACACACACAAAAAAAAATACCAGTCTTTGTCATTCAGATCCTTCTGTGTGCCATTTTGACGTTTAAGATCAAGTTCTTCAGGGCTCTGCTCCTTTATTTTTGTCAAACCATGCAGAAGAATCCCTCCGGTCTCAACATCACTGCACATTCCAAAGTTATTCTGAAACAACACATTTAACGTGCAAGTCAAAACAAACACATTTTTTTTTTCAAGAATATGTTCTATGCAAGCCCACTAGTTGAAACAGGGCATTCTGAAAAATATTGCATTTGTGGAATAAGAGTTAATCCACCTGTTTTTAGCTATCTCTAGGGGCGGCCATTTTGTCACTTCTGTCAACTGAAAATGACGTCACATCTACTCAGGGCTCAGGTAACGACCAATCCCAGCTGACCTTTTACCTGAAGCTGAGCCGTGATTGGTTGTTACCTGAAGCCCGAGTAGTTGTGATGTCATTTTCAGTTGACAAATATGACAAAAGTTCCACTTTAAATTACTGTAGAAACATGAACGCAGTGTGTTAAGTAGGGAACTTCAATTTAATCAGACAATGGTCCCATCAAACCATTCTAGCATGGATCACTGGAGCCCATTGATGAGAATTTATTTAAAAAATAAAATAAAAAAACAGTATGTAAAATGCTTGGGAGCATAAAAATGCAAGGGTAAAGAGGAGTAATAAACATCTCAAAGCACGATGCCCTAATTTACATACATTTAATTTGACTTAAGTAAATCAAATTAAAATATAGAGAGGCAACTTTTACAACACCATCAGAGGCAGCCTTCCTACACACCTCCTCAATTGCATCATGTTTTGCCTTCTGCCACTCTGCCTCCAGCCTCTGCTGATCTCGCTCATACTGCGCCTGAACAATGCAACAAGCACAAAACATCTCACCCACGATGACTTCTCTGATTCTCCAGGCTGCTGGTAACAATTTCTACCTGAAGGAGGCGCTCTTGTTCTTCCTGCCACCTCTGCTGACGCCTGTGGTCGCCTTCATGGTCCCATGCCCAGCTGGATGAGGAGGGGGTGAGGGATGGCACCTGGAGCTGCACAGACAGACTGGACATGATCACCCACACACACGCCCCCCCCCCCCCCCCCCCCCCCCCCCCCCCACACACACACACTTATCAAATGCTGGAAACTTACATCGGATATTGCAGATTCAGAACCTCCTGTGTGAGAAAACAGAGTGTTGCTTAAAAAAATAAAAATAAAAAAATGAAAAAAAAACAACACTTTACAATCCCCGCTACTGAACGGATCGTTAATCATCAAACACCATGATACACATTCTGGAAAGACAGGGCTGGCAATGCTATTGAAGTATATATTCTAAATTTGAATTACTAACACTTACATTGTATTTTCCTGATTAATAAATACACAACACACAATTGGGCTGTGTGATCGGTAGTCTGGTGTCGTTAAGATGTTACAGCAGGGAAATACACTTCAAACAAACTGTTGCTCCAGTGTGAATTAATTGAAACTGAACTTGCTCAGGGGCCCGTTGGTGTGCCGCAGCGAAAACAGATGAAACTTTCATCTGTTAAGAAGAAGTCTTAAAAGCTTTTCACACAAGTGCAAACACCGCATAACCACATTACCACATAAGTAAACCCATGAGCTGAACCCGGCAGAGCCTTATGGGGAAGAATCCATGGTAGCAGGAGATAAACAAGACAACAATGGCTAATTATGCTCAATTGAATTTTAAAAGATTGCATAATACCAAGTGCAGTCAAAGAATCAATTGTTCCACTTCAGGTGAAAGCACCAACGGCTCCCTTGAAAGGTGCTATACAAATAAAAGTTAGAGTTTACATGACATACAACTCACTGGACAGTTTGACTATCTGCACACCGCTTAGGCTAATACCGTAATTTTTGCATGCACTGATTTCTTTATGAGACAACAAATAACTCAATTTGTATTAGTTAATTAGCCCGAGTTTATACTGCAGGTCTAAATGTCCAATTCCGCTTTAATGCCTGCATCCGATTTTTTAAATTTCACACTTATACATACAATTTAGATGACCCATATATTGGTGCAATTTATAGTTGCCGAACAATGTGCATATGCACACATCCAATCCAAAATGCATACAAATAACTACTATGGCGCCAACAGCAGACTGTGACAACACCGAAGTAAACGATTGTCAACTGTGTCCTCCTGAATCATGCTGTGTACAATCTTAAGAGAACCGATAGACTAAAAGGGTGGGCCAAACATTCCAATAGCAGTGCCCTGTTTGCTCCATTTTCAGTTGATCTAGCTCACCAGCCTTGGGAAGAAGCAATTACTGTATTTTGACTGGTATCAGACAGAAAATGGTCAAAGAGTCCAGAGATTGCCAACCTCTACTGGTCTCAACTTTCAGACATTTCTTTGTCATTACAAAGGCACCATTAATTAACATATACGCATTTCAAGGTGCCAGAGGGCCAATGTCATATTGTTGGTACATATTTTTGGTCAGTAATCTGAGCTGATACCTTATACTTTCTTCAAACTTCAACAGACCAAATAGAGTAAATTCAGTCATTTTTTCCTATTGGCGTTCTCAACCAGATGTGGCTATCGACGATTTAAAAGAGGAAGTCAATCCAAACATATGTTTTTTCAAGAATATGTTCCATGCAAGCCCACTAATTGAAACAAGGCATTCTGATAAATATTGCGTTTGTGGAATAAGAGTTAATCCACCCGTTTTTAGCCATCTTTGGGGGCGGCCATTTTGTCACTTCTGTCAACTGAAAATGACATCACAGTGTCTCAGGGCTCAGGTAACGACCAATCACAGCTAAGGCGTGATTGGTCGTTACCTGAGCCCTGAGCAGTTGTGATGTCTTCTTTGTTGTCGACAGAAGTAAAAAAATGGCCGCCCCCTGAAATGGCTAAAAAGGGGTGGATTTTGCTGCTTAACTCATATCCCACGAACGCAATGTTAATCAGAATGCCGTGTTTCAACTCGTGGGCTTGCTGGGAACATAGTCTTGAAAAAAAAATGTTTGGGTTGATTTCCCCCTTCAAATTTAATTAAAAAAAAAAAAAAAAAAGGGGGTGAATGACTAATATTTATAATTTACATTAACATTCATAATTACTTACTGCCATCCTAAGATACACTGACTGTTAGTACTGATGGTGCAGTTAGACTGAGGACAATTTTCTAAATCACCTCAAGGGTGCGCTGGTCTAAGACCGGCCACCACAACTATGGGAATTTAGACATCTTATTGCATAAGTATACAGGACGCAAGGTGGACTTCATTGCTTCGCTCACCCTTTTTTTCATAGCGTCGAATATCCACGGTAAGAGTGCCAGTTTGCAGGGCGGATGCCATTTTTTCCTGCCACAGGCTGGAGCTCAAGTGTGCTGCCAGATCGCCATCAACAGTCAGGATCTCATCATCTGCACGCAGCTGGTAGAGCTCGGCTGGGCCGCCTGGCGTGAGGAGGACGGCCGTCAAGAAAATGAAGATAGATAAGGGCACAGACAGCACAACACAAACAAGGTCCCCGCTTTAGAAATGATTTCCTCAACCCAAATGGAGGAATAAGTTGCAGTGCTGAAAGCAAGGCTGCTGCTTCAAATGTTCATGCCCCCAATTCCCGGAACTTGCTTCGAGTCTTTAAAGTGTGTCATCCAAAAACTTTTCAATAACAATGTTTTTGACTGCATTGTTTTTTTTGTTTTTCCCAGGTAGTCACTCCACTCTTTCAAAACAGTCTGCATCTTTCACAAAACAAATGAAAACTAGTCTAGACTGTTTAAATATTTATGGTCGGCTTATAAATACTCTTAAAACTGTTTTGAACATACAGTAAACCAGAATCAAATCTTGAATATCACGTCATGCTAAATGCATTACGATCCATTGTATTGCCAATAACAACAGAAACTGATCAGGACAAACTAAGCATGCAATATAACGCATCTTTCTTAGGCATGAGAAATAAACCGGTGCCTCAAAGTTACATAGTGCAGTTGTGAAAATCTGACTTAATCTTATTCAGTTCAAAATACAACAATAGTGACAATGACTGATATGGTTCGATCAATTTCAGCTACAGAAAAACATTTACCTGGATGAATACATTTTATTCTTGCTCCAGCAGCTTGCCAGTGTGGCTTGAAAACAAAGGTCGGTTTACTGTTGGGTATAGGACCAAGGCTAACTGTCGTGTCTTTGTCTGCCTGAAAGACACGCAGAGCGCACACACACACACACACACACACAAACTTCAAGTTGATACCCCACCGATCCAATGTCATGTTTCCGGACGGAAATGAGATACTTGAAGAGGACTGCTGCAGAAGCAGAGTAAATTCAAAAGTAGGTGAGTAGCGCAGCTATTACGGATCCTGCTGGTCAACTACTAATTGTAGTTTGTTGCAACAAATTCATCTTTTTCAGTAGATATTTGTGCTATAATTTCAATTCGGAGCTTTATTCATCCTCACTCAGTTCTTCTAACACTATTGTAAGAATAATAATGTATATCGTGATTCATGTGTTAGATTTTTATAATTAGGCTTGTTAGCTTTATTAGCTTGTGGGTTTAGCTTTAGCTTTTTCCATATCCAGGCCCAACTTGCTTGGTGTGCTTTGCTTCCACATATGTATGCCCCTTCTGAAGAAGAGCGGTTCTGACCCGAGCGTTTTTAATAACTACAGACCCGTATCCAACTTACCGTTTTTAAGTAAGATTTTAGAAAAACTGGTTTTCATCCAGTTGAATCATTTTTTAAATACAAATAATATTTTGGAGAAATATCAATCTGGTTTTAGGATGAACCACAGTACGGAGACTGCTCTTTTAAGGATCTTAAATGATATTAGGTGCACTGCAGACGTGAGAAAACTCACAGTCTTGGTGCTACTGGATCTAAGCGCTGCTTTTGATACAGTAGATCACCAAATTTTATTAAATAGACTTAAAAATCTAGTGGGCATCTCTGGTACTGTTTTTGACTGGTTTTATTCCTATCTCACAGACCGATATTTCTTTGTAAGTATGGATACTTGTTCCTCTAAAACTCATGAAATTAAATGTGGGGTTCCTCAAGGTTCGATTTTAGGCCCCTTACTTTTTAATCTTTATATGCTTCCCCTCGGGGATGTCATCAGGGGACACGGCATCAGCTTTCACAGCTATGCTGATGACACGCAGCTGTATATTGCCGTGTCTCCTGATGACACAGGACCCATTGATACCCTTTTAAATTGCATTTTAGATATCAAGTCATGGATGGCAGATAATTTCCTACAGCTCAATGAGGACAAGACTGAGGTCTTAGTTATCGGTCCCGAAGGTCAGAGAGAGAAGCTTTTACCAAAACTACACATTTTTAATCCCTCACACTGTGTGAAGAACCTTGGCGTCATTTTTGACTCTGAGCTCAGTTTTATTCCTCATATTAAAAATGTAACCAAGATTGGTTTTTATCACCTTAAGAATATCGCCAGAGTCCGCCCGTTTCTCTCTCAGGCTAACACGGAAGTGCTGATGCATGCCTTTATTTCCTGTCGTTTAGATTACTGTAATGCCCTGCTCTCTGGCCTCCCGAAAAAGAGCATTTCACCACTGCAACTACTGCAGAATTCAGCCGCTCGGGTGCTGACGAGAACCAGAGGGCGGGAGCACATTACGCCAGTTTTGAAATTGCTGCATTGGCTCCCTGTGTGTTTCAGGATCGATTTTAAAGTACTTTTATTAGTTTATAAATGTGTTAATGGTCTTGGGCCATCTTATTTATCTGATTTGCTTTTATCATACCAGCCCTCGCGGATCCTGAGGTCCTCTGGCGCCGGCCTTTTATTTATTCCAAGGGTGAGGACCAAAATGCATGGCGAGGCTGCATTCAGCCATTTTGGTCCTCACCTTTGGAATAGCCTGCCAGAGGATGTCAGGTCTGCAGAGACTGTTGATATTTTTAAGAGGAAGCTCAAGACACACCTTTTTAGTTTGGCTTTCAACAACTTTTAAATAATTTATCTTTTCTTTTGATTGAAGATAATTCTATGTTTTGCTTTGAATGTTTTAAAGCACTTTGAGTTGCATTTTTATGTATGAAAAGTGCTATATAAATAAAATGTGATTGATTGATATGTATGATAAAGGCTCACACACACAGAGACAAAACAAGTTCAGAGTGTTCCAGCTGCTTTCGTTCCACTTTCCCTTAGAGCTGGAACACCTTTGTAATCACGGCCTCCTAAGAAAATAAAAAGAGAGCCGGCAGAGGGTTTTAGGAACTGTAATAGTACACTTCCCTGCGCTCTCCTTGCAAGAAAAAAGACAATATTGTGCCGAGTGTCTTCTCTCCTCATTGTGTGCGTTGTTTACTAATGTCTCACTTGGTGTGAACCTGTCAACTATAATGATCATTTTCATTTGATTTAGATATCTGAGTGATAACTGAGCTGTCATGTACCTTTCTAAATAGAAATTTGTAAATTGAGGTGAATGGTGAAAATCTAGGAACATTTCCTCTTCATTTCATTGAGCAGGGAATATTTGAAGACGTAATGGAAGGGGTGAGAGGACATGAAATACAATGTGCAATGAATTGCGGGCATCGTCACGGAACAAATGAAACTTATTTCAAGGCACTGCTGTACATTTAAAAAAAATAAAAAATTTTTTTTTTTTTTTTTAAATCAGTTCAACTAAACAGCAAAATCTGCTGCTTCCTCTCATTTTGAAGTCTTGCTCATTTAGTTTGATCAGTGGGTAATGTCACTGCTGTACTTGTGTTGTTGGTGACAAAATTGTCTCCCCCGGCAATAGCTAAAAGCAGGTGGATTAACTCTTATTCCACAAACGCAACATTTATTAGAATGTTTCATTGTTTCAACTATTGGGTCTGCATAGAAGATATTCAGAAAAAAATATATGTTTGGGTTGACTTAACCTTCAAGAAGATTATATGTGCAAGATGCTGAATTAGCATCTGCAATAATTGAACATACCTTGTCAATGCTGGCGCTACTTTGCAGAGTTGTGGGATCACCGTATTGGGAGGGAAGCTGATTGCAATTGTTCTGCAAGGTATGGTCGGAAAGATTCGTCCACTCCGCCTTTGCTAAAGCAGTTTTCTCTCCACGTTTGGCCTCCTGTACTGGATCATGGTGGGGCGGACCTCTTAGAAAAGATGTGGCCGTCTGCCTTTTGAGTGTAGCACTAGCAGGTGGGGAAGGCGTGTCCTCTCCTTCACTAGCCCTCATCAGGTTCTGGTTGTCGTTCACCTGAGTGAACCAACATTACATGGGGTGAAGTATTAAAAACAGCACAAAGAATTCATTGGCATTTCCGTCAACTAACACAGCTGCATATATTATTAATGGCGGTGGGAGGGGGGGCTCAGTAGGTAACTCATACACGCGTCACACATACAAAACAGGCCAACCACAAACGCACAGGAAACGCTCACATTACGTTAACTGCCATGTGCGTACCCTTTGCAACCACCTGAGCACTTGACCCTAAAAAAGTGTGAGACAAGTGCACACAAGAGAGACAAAAGCAAAATATGCTGCCACACACATGTATTCTTACATAACTTTGTCGCACATTGAAATCTAAATCTATGCTGGGTTAATAATGATTGAAGCATCTTTAAGCTTAGTGAGGTTTCCTAGACATTCAAGTATTTTTTTTCCTGCAACATTAAACTCTTACTGCTTACAGTAGGTAGGCAAGAAGAGGGATGGAGATGGCAGAATTCTGTTATTGCCATTTAGTCAAGAAATAAATGGTCATTCATAATGCTACCTTTGTAGAAGTCAACCAAAAGGATACAACTATAACTTTAAATCATCTTTCATATTGTGTGGAACAGTCAAATCAATAGAGATGAAAATTACTTTTGGGAAAAAAAAAAAAAAAAGAAAAAATACTTTGATGTTTTTGTAGTGACCAATCATGTTTGCATGAAAAACAAGTAAAGTAATTGTTTTTCACAATTATTTTTTAATTTTTTTTTTTTTTTTTTTTTAGACTTAATCTATGTAAACAAATTATTTAAGTGTAAAATACACATTAAAGGGCGCAACATTGACTACACTCACATTATACAGTTTGGGCAGTGTTGACATCCTGGACTGCTTGGTCCCAAAGGGCCTCGCTGTGATGACAGACGAGAGGTGACAGGAACCCTCTGATCGTCTGAAACCACGAGGAAGGCTGGCTGAGCACGACCAAGAAGCAGCTCTGGTGAAATACTTTCGGGTGCCTGCAGCGGACTGACATCTACTTTTGTCTCCCGACATGTCAAAAGGGCTTTCATGTTTCTCCATTTCAGATAAAGCTTTCTGGTCAGAGAGTTCTCCGGAAACAGCTGAGATTTCCACAGTGTTTGCCGATTCTGCTTCATTTGGAGAAACCGGTGTGCCTTGAGAAGAGATTTGGGCTGTAGCTTTCTCTGGCTGACTCACATCAGTTACAGGATGAACGGGAGCAGAAATGTCTTGGGCTTTGAACTGGGTTTGGGAGCTAAAAGCATTGTCTTGCGTTGGTGTGGTTACTGCTGCTCCAGTTAATGCCAAAGACGCAAAATGGGTCTCCACTCTGTTCCCATCAGAGGCAGGAATGGCTCCAAATGAGTGTGCCTGACAACGTCAACAAACAGAAAACAGACATTATTGGATTGTTATAGCTATTTCAAGTGCAGTAACAATTTTCAATCTTTGGTAAACCTGAATAGTCCCATATCTACTGAAAGAATACAATGATTTATGGGATTTACAGAGATTGGACAAAATAACAAAAAAAAAAAAAAAAGAGAACTGCAGTTGCTTTGGGGAAATTAACTGGTTTGACAGATCTTAAATTCACTGGTGTACCCTTAACCTCCATCATAAGATTAATAAAAGTGCTTTGTAACAAGACAAAGTACTTCACCATTAATTCTTAAAGAAGGAAGTCAACCCAAACATGTTTTTCAAGAATATGTTCTATGCAAGTCCACTAGTTGAAACAAGATATTCTGATAAATATTGCTTTTGTGGAATAAGAATTAATCCACCCGTTTGTAGCCATCTGAGGGACTTCTGTCAACTGAAAATGACATCACAACTGCTCAGGGAACGACCAATCACGGCTGACCTGTTTTCTGAACCTGAGCCGTGATTATTTCTTACCTGAGCCCCAAGCAGTTGTGACGTTGTCGTTTTCAGTCGATAGAAGTGACAAAACGGCTAAAAAGGGGTGAATTTTGCTGCGTAACTCATATTCCACAAACACAATATTAATCAGAATGCCATGTTTCAACTAGTCGGCCTGCTAGGTGCATATTCTTGAAAAAAAAAAGTGTTTGGATTGATTTCCCACTTTAAGGCATAAGGGGCCCACTAGAAGTTGTGCGCAATGATGCCAGTTACACGCTCCAATACGACCACTTTTTCTGGTAACAAGTAATCTAACGCATTCTCATTTCAAACAGGTAATCAGATTAAAACGACTGTATTGTGTTAATGGTAACTCACAATGACAAGGGAGAGGTAGTTTATCTGTGCTGAAGAAGAGTTTTACTTCAGAATAGGCAACAGCAGACAAACGCCACTAGCTTGCAGAAGTCAGCAACATGAGGCAGGTCTCTAATCATGACAAATGTGCCCACTGTGACCTCTTAGTTAACACAGAAAAGCGAGGTACAGTAGATGAAACACGCTATTCCTAACAAATGCAACGTGTATAGAACAGATGTAATGCATGGTAGACAACTCACGTGTACATACCAAGCAGCCAGCGAGGCAAACAACTCTGGAGGAAGGGTAAAAATTTGCGTTTTGAAGCTGGAAATACAGTCAGAATTTTGAGGTTGTGTCCAAAATACTTAGGTTCCTTGTACACTGTGCTGTTAAGGCGGATGTCAACCCAAACATTTTTTTTCAGGAATATGTTCCCAGCAGGCCCACTAGTTGAAACACGGCAGTGTGATTAATATTGTGTTTGTGGAATATGAGTCAAGCAGCGAAATCCACCCCTTTTTAGCCATCTCAGGGGGCGGCCATTTTGTCTTCCGCCGACTGAAAATGGCATCACAACTGCTCACAATGACCAATCATGGCTGACCTGTTTTCTGTATCTGAGCCGTGATTGGTTGTTGTGAGCAGTTGTGATGTTATTTTTCAGTCGACAGAAGACCAAAAAATGGCCGTCCCCAGAGATTGCTAAAAACGAGTGGATTAACACTTATTCCACAAACGCAACATTTATCAGAATGCCCCGTTTCAACTAGTGGGGTTGCATCCAACATATTCTTGAAAAAAAAAAAATGTTTGCGTTGACTTTCCCTTTAACAAAGTGTCATCTAGCTTCAAAAACCCCACGTCAAATGTAAACAAACATTTGGAGCCGCAGTGTTGTGTGAAGGCGAAGCAGACACAAAAATCCCCCACCACTCAAATAAAAGCTGGACTTTGGCACACAAAAAAACAAAAGTGAAGCAACTTTACTTTTGTAAAGAAAACAAAACAGAAATGTAAACTTACCTCTGCGGGGGACCCGTCTTGGTGGTTATTAGAGAAGGCAGGGCTAAATGACACCTCGGTGGCATAGCTTCGAACCAGTGGAGCTCGACTATGTGTCCGTAGAAAAAAGCTAGAGAACTTTGATGGGGGAGAAGTCGAGTGAGGGCGTGGGGCAACGCTGTGCCTTTGTGCTGACAGCTGGTCTCTGGGGAATTGGTATGTAATGGAAGAGGAGTCAGAGTAATGAAGGCAGCAGAAAAGATGGAGGATGTGTCACATTACTCGAGTTCACTGTGGTCTACGGACAACTGACGTCAGCAACATTTCACAGAAGTTATAAAACATATGGCAACCAGCTACGGGGGTTGCTGTATATGCCCGCACTTTCCTAATACCGACTAACCTTTCTAGCTGCGCACTGTGCTGATTTTCCTTCTTTTCAAGGTCATTCCCAGCTCCGTTGGTCATCTTTTTAATGACATGTTCTCGGTCAAGAGACTTCCTGCGGAGGTTGGACTTTGAGTTCCTGCGATGGTTCTTCCACTTTGTCAACGCCTGGCATGGGCAAACATCCAAATGTTATATATTAGGGAGACTTGCATGCATTAGACTGCGGGCCCACTGCAAGCCCAAATTCACGCTAATCAACCCGATTCCTTCTAATGCCATGTAAACATGAGGATGTTTTGCCGTACATCTTGCCAGCGAGCCTCACTGTCTCTGGCAGCACTGTGGCTCCTCCATTTCTTCTCTTGATTCCTTTTAACTGCACCAGTGTCCTGGCCCTTGCCCACCGAGCCACTTCCTTCGGAAACCTTGCGTGAGGTGCATACCGTTGGGATGTCACTCAACGATTTGCTTCTATTGCACAAAAAACTGCAAGAGAAATGGATGCAATATTATAAAGTCGGCAAATACGTGATTGGTCACACCATACTTGGCATATTTATGCCAATTTACATTGGCAGCTAGTATGTGAAGCTCGCACCCACAGAATCTCGAATGAAAACATGAGAGTTCATTAGGTTCTTATAGCTACCGTAAGCGCAAGAAAAGGAGGGTTGCATAAAAGTCACGGGAATAGTTGGACAGATGCTGCATTCTTTTCCAAGCCGCATCGAACAGGAGGCAAAGATAACACAACATTTCATGGAATTGTCTTAGAGTTCTCTGCCAACGAAATGAACAGCAATAATGTTTGCGGCATGATTCCCTTTGTTATAAAGTGGATACAAGTGAAGCAAGCAAAGATGGAGTTGCTGCAAAGCAGATGTGGTCAAAGCAGTCAAACGCATTTGCACTGAGGTTGGATTTAAACTACATTAAGTGACAACTGAAAAGTCCATTTCAACTAATAATAATAAGAATAACAACAACAATTTTCATTGTTTCGTAGCAATAGTTTAAGTTTTGGGCATACGCAGACTGACAGTTGAAAGTACAGAACAAAAAATAATATAAAGTAAAAAGGGCACAGAATTAGAAATGGACACTTAGAAATGGCCTTGGAACCTCTTATATGGATTACATTTTTTTTTTCCCAAATGTCTGAGAGTTATGGTCAAGAAAATGCAAAACAAGAAACTTCTTTCATAAGCTTTCGTCAGATAAAACAGAATATGGAAGTTACACAAGATTATGTTGCAATCAGCACATTGCATACTAAGAGCAACTCCACTCTACCAGAAAAATGCAATTTAATTGCTAGGCATGCCATGAAAGCCAGCCATTTTCGCCCGTTTAAAACAATGTTTTGATCGTTGATTAAAGAAGAAAGAAAACAGCTCTGCATGCAAACAACACAAATTTACATTACATAGTGAACATGTACCTTTTGATTTAGAACAGTCTTGTTCCTATGAGTAAATTATCCCATCCATTTATTTTGGTAATACCGGGGCCTCATATAGCTGAAAGTTTCATCAAATGTGATCATGCCAAGCGTACAATAACTCACAAAAGAGTTCACTTCTGATTAAAAACAATGTTTTCAGGACCCAACATTGAAGAAATGACACTTTGCATCTCAAACAAAAGACATTCCTCTCATCTTCCATGTTCTTAGTCTGCCAGTCGATGGGACGATAGCCTTGCTGGCTACCGGTGATTAGCCGCAGGGCACGACATATGGTCTGAGCAGTGAGCACTGCCACCCATCAACCGCCACTTCCACCTTTGCAGCAATGCTGGCAACACTCAGTTATTTTCTAAACTTCTTCAACTTCGGGCGCCAAAGTATCATTTGATCTACTCATTCAAAATGTGCTATGCATCTGGAATGAAAGCGTTCCAGATGAGTTTTGGATTGATCGAATCGATTTATGGATTCGATTAATCGGGGCGAATCAATTTTGGATCGATTTCCGATTACTCGTCACATTCCTAGAGAGTTAACACATGTGCTTTCAATTAACACAGACCTTGAGTCACATGACGCGAGAGAGGAAAAGTGGCTAATGGGGCCCAATTTTGACATTGACACCTATTACTTTACTGATTTATGTTATGTTCACTAGGAAAACTAGCATTTTATCAGCATGTTAAAATTGTCATTGGGAACATTTTTTAAACTCATTCACTGCCATCGATGGCTACAGAGGCCAACTATGCATTGTAACTCGGAGGGTTGAGAGTGGGTGAGCGTTCGATAGCTATCGCTAACGGAATTAGGATTTAATTCCATTACTTGGCTAAACAAGGAAGAGCCCTTCACAGACAACAGAGGTTTCACACCATTTGTGATAAATCATGTAGTACCTGGTAAATGAAGTCAATACATTTCCATTGTCCTCTTTTTGTTTCGTCTGTAGGAGGGGAGGTGTGATGTAGCCTTTGGGCGGTTGCTGTGCGGTCTCCATCCGAAATACTTGTTCAGCTTCCGCATCACTTCCACAACCTTCGGAAGGCAATATACAATACAGTTTTATTTATGTAGCGCATTTCACAACAGCTAGAGCTGTAACAAAGTTCTTTACAACATGATACAACAAAATGGAAACTATAAATTGATATAAAACACTACACTGTATACAATAGAGACACCGGCAAAGAGCCGGCAATTTCAGGTCGGATCAATAGCCAAAATGGGCCAAAATTGGACATTCAAAAATTCATCGCTCACTTCAGACTTTGGCTGCAATGGACTTTTTTGTTCATTTAAAAAAATGAGATAAGGCAGCATCATAATTCATAATAATAATAATAATAATAATACCAGAGCTGGGCATCCCGTCCCAGGGGCAGAGTAGCCCGTCCGTCCGACAAAAAGTAAGGATGGAAGCGCTTTAAGGACGAGGACGGACGGGGTCTAATGACGATAATTTTTATGAATAAGGACAGAGGGACGAGGATGGAAGGGTACCCAGACGGACGGACCGGCAAAAAAACGGTAAAGTGCCCAGCTCTGAATAATACCTACGAAAACAATAGGGACCTCGCAGCGGTCGCTGCTGGGACCCTAATAAAATCGAAAAGAGATAAGAGTCCAATCTTGCAATGGATGTCATGAGTTACTTTTGGAATGCACTTTGAAAATGTGTCATGAAGAGCAAAGACTTGAAAAGACTAAGTGGAAGCTTTGCGTTAAACGACAGACAGTACTTTGATTTCTAAAGGAATAAGCCGACCAGGTGTACTCATTTTAGGCAGGTGTGTTACGCACTATTGACCACTATGACCTCTACAAACACACACAAAAACAAGCACCTTCACTGTTTGCATGGGGGGCTCGGGAGTCTGCAGAGTCCAAGCTGTCCGCTGAACTCTCCCTCTTATAGCTCATTCTCCCTCGTGTTTGACCGCACTCTCGGAGGGCACCATCCTTCGCAAACACATTAGCGCCCTCGTCGAGGGCCTGACGTAGTGAAGACAGCGTTAGTGTTTTTGCTCACTTATACAAAAAGGAAAGAAACGGATCAGACCTTGGACAAAGCCAATCCCAACAGTCCTTCAAAGGCCTTGAAGTTAAGATGAGCACCATTGTAGCAATCATCCAGGTAGGCCTTACGTCCCAACCAGTAGACTGTGATAAGAACCTGACATAGAAGTGGAGTCAATTAGAAATTGTGGAACCAAACTAAAGCAAACACCCAGTTGGGAGAAAAGGGAACCTTTACAAGGAAATACTCTATTTACCATTTTATTAGTTACTCGGATTGCAAGAGTGTCAAAAAACAAGTTTGCTACTTTTGTAAATTATATATTTTTAGCAGATGAAAGACTGTGACCTAAAAAGAAAAACAAAACCCAAAAAAAGATACCACCAGTATGCCGCGTGAAGAAAGGCTCCGATGATCTCACAAGGCGGGTTCTTTTTTTTTTTTTTTCCTCGCAAAACAAAAAAAAGCTGCTGAAAAATGTGACATCTTCTAATGTTGCCGGAGGTTTGACAAAACAGTGTTTTCCTTGGAGATTTTCCCCAGTCAAATTGAAAAGGAAGCATGCCCACAAAGACCTCGGCAAAAGCTTTTTCTGCTTTATGTTTATGAAAGACAAATAAAACATGATTATTGTGCACAGGTGTGTGAATATTGCGACCCGATCTCTTAAGGGGGTTATACAGCAGCGGGTTGACGAGGCAGCAGCACAGAATACAGCAAACACCTTGACGCACACCAGACACCTATTAGGCAGGCAAGTAAATCCCCGCAATATGTCAATGTTCCTGGATATGGTATTTATTTTTGCAAACAAAGAACTGGACTTTTTGAAGCTCCCTTGAAGTGGAAATCAACCCAAACACATTTTTTTCTTTTTCAAGAATATGTTCCCAGCAGGCCTACTAGTTGAAACACGGCATTCTGATTAATTTTGCGTTTGTGCAGCAGAATCCACACGTTTTTAGCCATCTGTGGGGGCGGCCATTTTGTCTTCTTTTTGTCAACTGTACGGCTGTAGTGATGTCATTTTCAGAAGACAAAATGGCCGCCCCCAGAGATGGCTAAAAACGAGTGGATTAACTCATATTACACAAACACAATATTTATCAGAAAGCCTTGTTTCAACTAGTGGGCTTGCATAGAACATATTCTTGAAAAAAATGTTTGCGTTGACTCCCTCTTTAAGGGGAAAAAAAAAAATATCTGAGATGCCACCTTTGTCTCAGAGTGTTTAACGGTTTAAATATATTTTTACTCAATATTTTATGTCAGAATGGTAGTCATAATTGTGTAGAGAAACATGCAAGACAAAGCCAAGAAAAAATAAAAATAAAAGAACACTTTCTCTCAGAGGATTCTCTTACCTGCACTGCGCATTAATTTTAGAAAGGAAAATTATGATTAAAAACAGGTGTTTGAGATTCATTTGGCAGTCTCAGGTTAAATGATCTCTAGTAGGGAAACAAAACATTTAGTTGCAAACAAAACCTAATAGTGTGTGCATTAAAAGTACATGAAAGAATGCCTTCACATAACTAGATTTCAATGGACACAAATTGACCCCAATTGCCTAATAAAAGACGAAAAAAGGGGGTGCAGCCCTTTTCAAAGAGACTGGCCACTAACAAAGAGCCTCATTAATGTGTGCATGTGGTCAACCAGTGTGTGAATTCAAATGAGGCTTCTGGTGCAACTATGCAGCTCCATGAGCTGAAAAACATGTAAAATAACAACAGTGCATACGAGTCGGCTCGTCCATTCACGCGCCTCGCAATCAAAAGCTCATGTGCTCCCGCTGTGAGAACAGAGGCCACTTTATAATTCTTTAGAAAACTACACGTAACGGAACCTTTATTCAACATAATAGAGGCTAGTCCTAATGTTAGACATTGGAGGCAAAATGTGGCCTTTGCAAAACGTGACTAAATTAAAAAACCCGGAACAATAAAGTAAAATATTACTTACATTTTTGAGTCTTCGACTGCTTTCATTTCGCCTACAGTAAAGAAAAAACAAAAAGGATTGGCATAAAAGGTTGATCACCGTAAAAACAATGTATGTTCAAAAAAAAAAAAGTGTGCATATAGCATCAGAAAACATGAAAACTAAGGCTGAACAACTTCATGTAAAACATTTAGGTTAAGGAGCATTGTGTTAATATAATAGCACATAGTTGCTCAACTCATATTTGAATATTTTCGGAATACAAGTTTAAGCAAGTAGCCTATATTTGTATTTTTTATTGATTTGGTAGCAGTTATTGAAAGGGGAAGTCCACCCAAACATATTTTTTTCCAGAATATGTTCTAACGACCAATCATGGCGCAGCTTCAGAAAAGAGGTGAGCTGGGATTGGTCGTTATCTGTGCCATGAGCAACTTCGTTCATCTTCAGTCGACAGAAGTGACAAAATGGCCGCCCCCGTGAGCTAGCTAAAAACGGGTGGATTTCTCATATTCCACAAACGCAATATTATTCAGAATGCTGTATTTCAACTAGTGGGCCTGCATAGAACATATTCTTGAAGAAAATGTTTGGGATGACTTCCACTTTAAACATGACGTTGGCAATTACACTGTTAGGCTAACAATAGTTAAAAAAAAAAATATCCATAACACTAGCAGGCATGTTTTTACACATGTAAGATGATACAACACTGCTGATGAGTGCACCTGACTATTGCTCGAGTTGACAGGTCCTGCAGGTCTCCTGGATGAAACAGCTGTGAGTCGTTCAGTCCCAGTTTCCCACAAGCTTTTAGAAAGACATTTATGTTATCCTGTGGATCAAAATGCCAAAACAGAGAAGAAACTGAATTGCGACACTTACATTACACATCCAATGGCTCAAAAAGTCAAAAATCACACTGACGTGAACCAAATCGTTCTACTTTAAAATGTAAATGGCACCCCATGTATCAAAATGTGTGATGAATCATCTTTTATTGGAGAGATGCACACCCTAATATGTATCGATCCACATCTCAACATCGAGATGATAATTTACAACTATAGGTTCAGCAACTAAGCATTTTTCATACAAAAACATTATACAAAAAGATGGGGAAAGTGCAGTTTTGATGAGCTCACCGTCGGTCATCGACATTAAAGTCACCATAAAGTAGAAATCAAACATTTGTATGTTGCAATTGGTGGAAGGTGAAGCAACATGTAAGACCGTTTCGTCTTCAAAAGACAAACTGAAAACTACAGTCAGTGTAATGATGAGAGTTAATCATTTCTTTTCATGTGATTGAAAAAATATTAGGGCGGCACAGTGGTCGACTGGTTAGCACGTCCGCCTCACAGTTCAGAGGTCGTGGGTTCGATCCCGGCTCCGGCCTCCCTGTGTGGAGTTTGCATACTCTACCCGTTTTCTCCGGGTACTCCGGTTTCCTCCCACATTCCAAAAACATGCATGGTAAGTTGATTGGACTCTCTAAATTGCCCCTAGATGTAATTGTGAGTGCGGATGTTTGTCTCTGTGTGTCCTGCGATTGGCTGGCAACCAATTCGGGGTGTCCCCCGCCTACTGCCCGAAGACAGCTGAGATAGGCTCCAGCACGCCCCGCGACCCTTGTGAGGAGAAGCAGTATCGATAATGAATGGATGAAAAAAATAGAGATGGACCGATATGTTTTTTTTCATGGCTGATACCGATTATTAGAAGTCAAGGAGGCCGATAACCAATATTTGGAGCTGATATTCATTTCCCGAAAGGAAAATATTGGCGTCAAAATCTAAAAAATAAATAAATAAAAAGTAACTGTGTTGAAACGTCTTTGACCATATGTTTATTGAGCAATGTTTCAGATTTGCATAATGTTGATTTTTTTTTATTTTTAATTATCATTATGTTTGCCAATATACGTACATAAACTTCTAACAAAAGGGAGCTCCCAGGGGCATCAGCGTGTCTTCAAAAGTTAAATGAAAATAAGGGATGTTCCGATCAGGGTTTTATGACACCGATACCAATACCGATCATGCATGAGTGAGATCAGCCGATACCGATCACATGGAATATCTGTATATTTTTCCATTTATGGTGATTGCTATTATGCAATATTATCTGGAAAAAAAAGCAGCCATATTATTGTGTAATTTTGACAAAGATCTATATACTGTATATTTTTAAAAGCATGAAAAAATATGAAAACATTTCTTAATGACAGAAATGTTAAAATGTCCCCCAAACCAAAGTGCAGAGTGTTCCTGGGGTAAGTAGAATCTCTTACAAAATGAACTTGAAATTTAAATAAATAGTTTCTTCAAGTTAACACAGTTTTAAATTGATTTATCTGCCATCAGATTTTTAAAATAGACAGATGCCGATATTCGTCAAAACACTGAATATCGGAGACGATAATCTGTCTATCCCTAAAAAAAATCTTCATCTGAAAGCAGTCCATGGTGGAGGGGGTTGGGGGGGTTGGTTTGGCACATGACGTGAGCCAATGAACATGTTCTAAAATTGCAGCAACATTTCAGGCATTAGCAATAAAAATAAAAATAAAAAACACACATGGAAGGGCCTATAAATTTGAAGATACTGTATGCATCTACACCATTGAAAACGGCAACTAGAAAATGTGGTACATTTTTTTAATACCATGCTGACAGCATCATCAAAACGGAACATTTACTGTATTACATTTGAAAATTCGATTGTGCAATGCTGTGGCTGGTTGCTCAGCACACACGTGTACAAGCGCACATTAGCCCTGTGTAATATGTTTAATATGTATGGGTCGATTGTTTGCAGCACATGTACCATATCACCATGAACATCTCAACCAAATAAGCCTCGACTTTCGGACCGTCCATTTATCGGCACTGGTAGGAAGGCGGCAATTGATTTATTTTTTTCCCCTCGCAGCTTGCTTTGGGCAGTTCTAGAAATTTGAATTAATCTGTGTACACAGCCTGGAGCCAAAATAAGAATCGAAATCTGGCCATGCGAAAAACAACTTTGAGGTTTGGTCATCACCCTGAAAAGGAATATCCGAATGATTTATCTAATTGCAGCATAATTTCTCCCCAGGCTTTGGACAGGAAAGCACAACAGATGTCAGAACTCTCTGGTGAGTAGGTGCCATCTTACTTTAATAACGTTAAATACCGGTAAGGATACCTGCCACAATGTTAAAGTGGAAATACGGTATCTGACACTTACCAAGCCAGCAATGGGAGTAGCATGTCGATTGAGTTTCTTAATGATTCCGGGCTTTAACTGGTTGATCAGTCTATGAGGAAGAAGAACAAAACAGCATTTCATTATAGGATTTATAAACTCAATGGGATAATTAAGCAACATTTCAGGCATTAGCAATAAAAATAAAAAATATATATATATACATGGAAGGGCCTATAAATTTGAAGATAGCGTAGGGCACTCAATTATCATTGTTGGTAAGGTTGTGCTTATACAGCAGCGTCCTGCATCTGTGTGCCAATAAGTCTTAAACTTAGATCAGATTCCTGCAGTATGAGGGGACTGGATTTTAAATAGACTGCAAATTTTACAAAAATTAAAAAAAAAGACATGTTTTAACATGGCAAGTTCATCAAAATATGAGAAACATGCTTCGAAAAATTCAAATCAGTTCTCCAAATAGTTGCTACAATTACGAATAAATGGAACAACATGACTCACTCGCAAAGCAGGACTCCATTCTCAAGAGCCGCACGAAAGTCAGTGCAGCCAAAAGGTTTTCCAGTTACCTCCTAAAATACAAAAATGCAAATGAAATTCAAAATATGTGATTTCCTGATCCTAACAGAAAGTTTGGTCTATAGCAGGGGTCAGCAACCTGCGGCTCATCCATTTGGGGTGAAGCCTTCAATTCTACCCATTTACATGATATGGACAATACATGGTCATCCTGACACAGTTTTGCAGCATCAAGGATGCATGATGAAAGTCATGCAGCAACAAGTTCAGAACCTACAGGTTGTCCCACACACACTTGGGTGTTGAAGATGATCACATCGATGCCTTCCCTAAACGCGTTAAGGCAGCTACCAAATTTTAAAAAATTAAAAAAGACCAACTGCACTATGTAAAACAATCAGATAAGAGCTCACTCTACATAATTGCCAAATACCGATAACTCAACAGGCCATAAAAAAAAAAAGTTAAAAAAAACAAACACCACCACTTAAAGTGCAGAAAGAGTTAAATAAGCCAAAATTATTTGAAACAAGGCCAAACAAGACGGGTCTTAGGAATGAGGACATAAAATGGAATTCAGCTTCACAATTATCGGAAGGGCCTCAAAAGACTATTCTTCTCTCTCCAGGAATCAACAAACCCTTTGTGTGCGTGTGTGTGTGTGTGTGTGTTGGGGTGATAAGACGGTACCAGTGGGATGGAAGATCATGCAGGTGCTTTGGAAACCCCCGACCCCCCAGCCCCCGCCTCCCTGTGTCACATTAACGCATAAATAACTTAAGTTGTCATCATACTCTACTGGCAATGGCACCTATATTAATTAAATTGGTCAACTGAACAAATATCACATTAGACGAAAATCAATGAATCCCTATTTGTTGTCTGAAAGTTGCAACGTTGTAAGTACATCCTAAAATTGTTTATAAAAGAAAAAAAGCTATTTACATCATTTACAGCAAACTGAACTGTTTAAAGAGACTGGCAATGCTAAATTTGAGGCGGAACCCAAAAGACATTCTTACTGTATTTTGAGTCCAAAAATTCTGCTCACATGTGGAACCATTAACAAATTCTTGATGGGTTTGGCACAGGGGCTGTTTAGAACAACATTCACCAACTAATTAAAATCAATACGCCCTGGTTTCCTCCTGCATGCTACACGCACGCGCACACTTCCATCCTTTTATTTGACAGGGCATGGGGAAGGGGGGGTTGCAAGATTGGAATGGGCCTACTGCCAACCAGCATTGTGCACATTCTCAATATGACCCACTCGGACAACTGACATCCCATTTAGAGTTAGTCAACATTCAGAGTTTGTTTATTCAAATTGATTGGTTGCACACAGTAGTTTAAGATTTGCAAAATGCGCAATGCTTGAACAGCAGCCAGCTCAAAGAAAGTAGAGCACACCGCACTGAAAACCACTTCCATCAAATGCACACTTGTCGCATGGCCAAATCTGCATCAATGTCACTACACTCGCTCCACAAACAGCTCAGTAAGTTTGACTGAGTAATATACAGGAAGCATTAATTACAGAAAATGGAGAAATGACTGCAATGATGGGTGGATCAGTTGCTGCGATACAATTTTTTTTCTCCAAATTATATTGTGACGCTTTTTGTCTGAAAACATAACATACATTAAATTCAAAACGCTTCCTCCGTTGTTTTATCATGTCAGCATATGCACGTTCATTAAGTCTTCGAATGAACCAAATAATGTATTTGTGACTACTTAATTATGTTTTGCACAAACCTAATAAAACAAGGCATTTTCAAATAGTTACAATTAGTGATTGACCATCTCACTCACCTCAATCCAACGCTGAGCCTCATTGAAGGCATCAGCGCAGCTGAAAGTGCTTTGCTGGCGCCACTCCATCATTTGCTCTGGCTCTGAACGAGCAAATCACACAACTCGACAAACAATACCACAAAACGGGCGCACACAAGACAAACTATGGCAACACGTTTGTGCCTCGCCGGTCAAAATGATGGAATGGAAGATGCATCAAAGTGGCGGTGATAGTATGAAGATGAATTTGAAATGCTCACCAGTGTGTGTTCCCCGCTAATTGGCGTCCAGTCAGCCAAGGAAGTGCTCCTGTTATCTCAAAATGACGTTTGAAGGTCAGGACACCGCCCACTCTGAAGACACAAAAAAAGTTTGTGGTGTCAAGTCGAACGGATTCCCCTAGTGGCCTCACAGGGTATAAGTCTTAAAATACGCAATTGGCTAATATCGGTGAGCTCCATGCACTTGCTGTGCTTTAAACCCAGACCATCTCCAAAAAAAAAAAAAAAAAAAAAAAAAATTAAACACAAACTGCACCACCTCACTGCCTTAGTTAAATGATAATGATGACTAAGGGTTTGATTATTCGTGGCGCCATTGGAGAAAGCATAGCAGAAAGACCTATGCAAAAACATCAGCTGACTGTTTACCTTTGTCGGCGTGGCACGGCTCAGTTATATAGTGGTCGTTTCCCAACGCCGAAGTTGTGGGTTCGATATACGGCCATGTTGAAGTATCCTTGCAGATACTGTATGAACCCCCACCTATAGTTGCTCCTGATGCTGTGTCATCAGCTGTGCAATAATCAGCATCGTGATATGCTACACACCTTTGAGGTGGATGGATTTCATGGAAAAGAAGTGCACAATAACACAATTTATTCACAATAGTGGGGAGAAATGGGCCTTGTTGTCAATAGAAAAAGTGTTAGATGTTTACACCTCAGCTCATGAAAAATAGGAGCAAAAACGTGCTGTTTTTATATTTTTGTTCAATTTACTTTAAGAGAGTTCTTCACAACCACCTAGCATTTTTAAATTGTTGCACCTAAAAATTCACAACATTGCATTTTTGTGTGATTTTACACAAACATTATTTTTAATCATCGTAGTTTTGTTCAATAAAATCCCCATTATTGTGTAAGCTAATATTGTTGGTGATCTAAAAAAAGGGGGGGGGGGGGGTCAATGTAATGTATGTGTAATGTTGTTTTAATGTTTTATGACTCCCTTCAAAATGAAAACCAGGATAAATTATTCTGAAATCAAAATACTGAGGATGTCCATGCATTTTAATGTGTACAGTGGCCCGTCTTGTTTCATAGTCCAACCCCTTTACAATCTGACTCTTATTCTGAAGAGGAAGAACGTGTATAGATGTCAAGAAGAGGAATACAGTAAAGAGGCAAACGTGGAATGAATTTCATTCATGCATTTAGTTCGAGTAACATTTCTGTTGCATTATATCTGACTACCAGTAGATGCTGCTGTAACTCTGCATGAATAATGTTAAGTGTAGTAAGGAGGGGCTATCGAGGGTGGCTTTATGTTTTTGCTGTATTCTACAGTACGGTAAGGAGATTGGAGCTGGCAGACCGGCTAAAATGGACAATGATGACAGTCTGGTTGCGGCAGTGAAGCGTTGTGAGGAGGCCGTATCCCATATTTTCCATTTGCCTGCTCTCATGGGCCTTGTGTTAGAGGAGGGATGCAATCCAGCCGGCAGTACTGACTTTTCAATTCCATTCTCTGTCACCACTATTACCGGTATCAACACAAGCAACATCAACAGCTACTCTTCATCAAAACAACAGAACTATACAGCATGTTTGTTTTGTCACTTTAGAATAGAATAGAGTAGAATCATTTTCCAATTTTTTCCATTTTTTTTCCATGTCCATTTTTATTTGTTTCGAGCAGAATTACTTATCATAAAAGATAAATGACCTGCATACAAAAAAAAAAAAAAACAAGACTTGAGCAATGTTGAAAGCAGAAAACATGCAGGTTCGATATTCAAATCAAATCATTAACACTCGAAAAGGAGTGGGAAGAAGATCAATTTATTTAATCACACCCCTATTTTTCATCAATAACAGTTTAAACTCTTAACAGTTTAAATACTTCCTTCTATCTTTTAACATTCAAGTCAGAGAATTGATTCCATATTGCATAATTGCATATTGCAGATCAACATTGCATCAACATTGGAAGTAAACCCAAACATTTTTTTTTTTCAAGAATATGTTCTACGAAAGTCCACTAGTTGAAACATGGCATTCTGATAAATATTGTGTTTGTGGAATAAGTATTAATCCACTCATTTTTAGCCATTTCAGGGGGCAGCCATTTTGTCTTCTGTCAACTGAAAATGACATCACAACTGCTCACAATGACCAACCAAGGCTCAGATTCAGAAAACAGGCCAGCCGCAATTGGTCGTTGTGAGTAGTTGTGATGTCATTTTCAGTCGACAGAAGCCAAAATGGCCGCCCCCGGAGATGGCTAAAAACGAGTACATTTAGCTGCTTAATTTTTATTCCACAAACGCAAAATTAATCAGAATGCCGTGTTTCAACTAGTGTGCCTGCTGAGAACATATAAGGGCGTACCTATAGCTTCTTGCCCAAAGTCAGCGGATAGGCTGTAGTTCACCTGCGCCCCTTAGGGGAACCAGCTCTATAGAAAATGGAGGGATGAATGGTTAGACAAAATATTCCTATTGACTAGTTGAAAGCAAATATGCACTTTTCACTTTTTAGTATTACTGTTGCTTACAGGGCTCATTGCTTTTGCATTAAAAAATGTGTGTCGCTAACTTCGTCAAGGCTGAATTTTTGATAGAGCACTCGTATTGAATATTAAGTGCAGCATTATTTATATATGTGGACATTTTATATGTGGAACATACTGTATATATATATTAAACCTCTTTTATTTTGTTACTGTATCATGTAGCTATGTGTCCAGTATCCCTTTTCCAGCTCAAAAGTAACTTGTAAAACTAGCTCTTAAAATGAAACTCAAAAAGCTATCAACGTTAAGCACATTCAAAATATTGTTGCACTGATACATGCTTACATGTGTACATTCTGTCTTCATCCCCTCCACTTTGTTAATAACCTGATATGTCTGCATGCAGGATTATATGAGATATTTTACACCGTGAGTGAATTCGAGTGAAGTAATCTTATACTTAGTGCGGAGACTGCATTAGCAAATCATTAGGATCATGGTACTCACATTTGAGATCATTAGCTGCAGAGTTGACCTACACTCTTCCATTTATGAAGCGTGTGAACATTGAGCTGGATGGCCAAACTTGTCCTTCAGCACTATAATGGGCTATTACCAATGTTTATATGTATATTCGGTATCTACAATCAAGGAGGGCATGAATTTGAAAGTAATATACAATATTTAAATTTGCAAATGTTTCTCATGTAATAATCCGTGCACCAGACTGGGCTGTGCACATTTCAGATGATGTGATCACTACTAAATGTGTGATGGATAATGTGTTAAAAATATCACAATATAATATACAGTAGCTGGTAAAATAATGAGTGTTGAGCTAAGAGTGCCTCAAATTTGTCCAAGATCAGAGAAAATGAAAAAGGTATTCAAATTCTGGCATAAGACAGAAGTCAGACAAATAGTTGGAAAACAGGAACATGATTGGGAAAATTACAGCGTGAAACAGAAATTCTTATTCACACAAACTGTATTAGCAAATATTGATATACACTTATTACGGCTCATTATAACATTTATGACAGCAATTACAAGATGCTGAATAGCCGTGCTGAAGTCAGTAAACATTTTGAGGACTCATCATTCACTGGCATCATTCATGGTGTCAGACTTTTCTTCAATGTTGATTTATACTGTACATTTTAGCAACTTTAAAAATATAAATATTAATATGGCAGATGGTTGGTTTTTGTGTTATGTTCCACACCTTCCAGCAGCTCCAAATTAAAACATATAGAGAAGCTGTCCTTTCATAAAAAGTACAGCTTCATGCGGGCATTCTATGAAATGAAAAATTAAGCATCCTACATGGCTTGTTGGTAGCTTTAGAGCAGAGGTGGATTTGTTTTTATCACCACTTAGCCTGGGTGGGTGGCTGCTCTGAGATAACTAGGAGCATTCTGCTCTGCTGGGAGAACATTTATACAAGAAAAAAATGCACAGCTCCACTAAGGCTGGGGTAGAGCTATAATACATAGACCGCGTTCTCAAACAGCTCCCAAATCATTCAATGTCCAGGAAAATGTGTTCATCTCTATAATTCAGGGGTCCCCAACCATCAGGCCTGCGGCCCGGCTCAGTGTCCAGGAAAATGTGTTCATCTGTATAATTCAGGAGTCCCCAACCATCGGGCCTACGGACCGGTGCCGGGCCGCAGGCCACTTTGGACCGGGCCGCACATATGAAAGAAAAAAAAAGTACAGTACTTCCGGTTTATTTATTATCCGAGGCTGAAAAACATTTTATTTTGAAGGCTGACCGGATTCTCTCCGTTGCATCCATCTATAACCGACTCTTAACGCATGTCAAGCTGTCTCCGTCGCGTAACATTAATAGGTAATATAAAATGCACAAGCTAGCAAATTAGTAAAATAAACAGACGTATTTGGAAAGTTTCTTTCTTTCAACCAGTGCAACCGGTCGAACATGATATATGGTTAAGATACAGTAGTTTGTAGACAACGACGATATCGACGTCTTTGTAATAGAGGATGGTAGTTGCCACTCAATTTTTTAAAATCAAAAATAGTGCTTGTGTTGCACTGACAATTTATTTTTACATCTTCAATTGAATCAGTAATTAATAATACACCTGGGCCTGTGTGGAAGCCACATGTCTAAGCTCTGAAATGCTTTTGGAATTATGTTTCTATCTGCTACAGGGGCTGAGATATCAATTATTTTGTAGGTGTTCAATTTCTGGGAGATCCTCAGGTTTAAGACGGTGATTCTATAGTCCCCCTTAAGTTTTGGGAAGACGTTGAGCCAGACGCCTTAATGGGTTAAATTATGGAAACGTGTTCTTCATAGAGTGTACTATTTGATTATCAACAGGGCTAAATAAGTTTGTGTATGAAGGATGAGATTGGTTTCGAATCAATAAGGGCTTTGCTATTGTGAAGGCTGATTTATCTGTCTAGAAGACTCAAGAGCAATTTGATGATCGTTTGGTGATACATAATTGTTTATTCATTTATTTCAACCAACAGAGGTATATGGAGAAGGAATAATTGTCGGAATGGTTCAATGGTGTACCTCCATCTAAGAAAAACAAAAAGAAAAAAATGTTGTGGTGCCAGGAGCAACTGCACAGGAAGGAGAAGGTTGGTTTAGAATCAATAATCTACCGTCAGCCTGATGATTTTTATGCTTCGTGTATTACTTAGGTGCATCTGGAATCAATACATTCACACACACGTAACATGAGGAGTCTTGGTACATTATTTTAAGGCAAAAATAAAGACGTGGTTAAATCGCAGTATGCATCAGGTTAACTCTTTTTTAAATCAACATTACACCTGAACTTTCTGACCTTTACTCAACCGTCATAACGAAACAATGCAACTGAAGATGTTTTGCCGTGAAGCGTCTGTGACTTACAGATTTGTTGACTCGTCTCAGGAGTTGAAAGACACTTTTATGTAACATTGACATTTATGTAAGGGGAATTTATAAGGATGAGCACAGCTTGGGGACACATGTTAGTCCAATATGAATATTTTCTGTCCTTTTGTACATTTTGTGCCGCCGATACTGTACCTTCCAGGGGAAATCACAGTTGAGCCTGGAAATGACCAATGCCAATTAAAGTTATTTGTTTGTTGCTGTAACAATTCAAATTGTAATGGTTTTCCGAAAAGTGCCATGAAACAAATTTGAGCGCTTTCACAAAAATATGACATAATATCTTATTGTCGTTTTATTTATGTATTTTATTTTACTGCTGTAAGACCAGAATTTCCCCCGAGGAGATCAATAAAGGATATCTTATCTTATCTTACCATGTCTTATATTCCCTTACATTGAAACATATAAGACATATACACAATGTACAATGCTGACATCCCATACAGAGCAGGCGTGATTAATTATGGATGACCAACCGTAACATATTTATAAAACTAAAAAAAAAACACTTTTATCCAATTCCGGCTCAATCGTTGAACGAAATGTGGAGCAGGTTAGCGTCACGTGTAACTACATTTTTGTTTGTAAAACACTACGTTGATGGAACACGTTGTGCTCTACAAATAACCTTTTTCTTTTTGGGTACTTTTCCTGCTCAGCTGCTTGATCATGCAGAATTGAGGGTCTATACCTTATTATTCTGGAACATTTTTCTGTACAACAAGGTACCAATTAACCTCTGTGGTTGTATGTATTATGATGTACAGTTATTGAAAATCACAGTGGGACAGAACATGGTTTCATGAGGGAGAGACAGAGATCAAAGAGTGGACAAAGAAAAACACAAAATGCAACCAAGGTTAGGGTAGGCAAACGAGGCAGTGCCACCCCATGCTGACCGTTCATTTGCAGAGTAAAAAAAGAAAAAAAAAACCCCATATGATTACATTTTTAATTTATTAGGATTAAATTGTATCATGTTCCAATTTGGTTCTATGTTGATTTTCTTTTCAGTCTAATTACCAATCATTTCATCGACAAAATAGCTGAATTTGTATTTCCTGTTAAAATGTGTGGGGAAGAAGTGAACGTATTGAACGTAGAGCCTCTATTGACACTCACTCCAGAAACGTTGTCTGAGGAGTAGTGCCTCACCAGTCATTAACCTCACCCAGTAGCGTGGTGGCCATCGGGAAATTCGGGAGTTTCCTGAATGGCCAGTCCTTGTCAACCATCCGCCCCCGTCGACGGATATGAACCGGCGCATGTCGGCCGCTGTCCGCACCACGCCCATACACCCCTCGGCGAGGAATATTCCGGTACATCCGTGCTTTTATACTCTACAAATAAACTTGCTTTGCCTTGCCTGCTTGCTTTGACATATTCAGTATACTTATGCATTTGGATTTCGTCACACTTGACAGACCTATTGTACAAACTGTTTACAAAACAATAAACAGACTAAAAGGCAATGTCGCACATTTTGCACATTTGTCCTTGTTGAGGAATTATGCCAGACAATGTCCTATACAGTATCACATTGTAAGATCAGACCTTTGTCTTTGTGGTTTGTTTCTTCTTAAGAGCTCAGAGACTGTGCACCTCATTAAAAGAACCATGATTAATAGATCAGAGATTGCTCTGGAAAATGTGCAGTCCCATGGAAGACCACCAGCCTCTTATGTATAGTGGGGATGTTTATATGTCATCCTCATTAAGAAAAATTAATGGTGTTAATCACTCAGTAATTTCCAGGAAGCCTGAGACTCAGTGCCTCAGTTAAGGTTGTCAAGGTAAATGTAAAAAGCCTAGACCTCTTCAAAAATACTGTGACTGGCAAAACCTTAACATTTATGTTTTTATGACAAACAAAAATCAAAAATCATGCAGAAATCAAAAAATCTCACCTTATCTTGTTATATTTGCATGAAGATCCACGTGTGTTCATTTAGCTTGGTGCACAACTCTTCTGCACTGACTCCGTTAACTCCCCGTCACCCTCAATTGTTAAAGCAGTTGTGTCATGTACTGCAAGCGGTGCTATTCTGAATTTCAGTCAACGTAGGACAAAAAGATGATTGTCAAGTGGCCAAACTCTGCGGAACTGTGGCACTTCATCACTTCCATTTGTTGTACTTCTGATGGCTGATGACCAAAGGGCAGGTGGTGATACATTCATCCTTGTCACATCCTCACCACACAAAACAGCAGTAATGAGTGATTATTCCTCTTAGTTCTCTCTCTCTCTCTCTCTCCCCCCCCCCCCCCCCCACACCCCACACACACCCATGCAACAAATACACACAATCTTTACTAAATGTGGCTCTCCATCATCCCTGTCACCACACAGGTCCCGAGGTTCTGCTGATGGCTTTGTGTCCACCACATGAGCCCAACAGGCTCTGGCCAAATGCCACAGTGAACCACCAATAATTTGCAGAACAATTACAGGGGCTGAAAAGTTGACCTTAGGTGAAATTTTAGCATTCTGTACACCATGGGTAACATGTCAGTGCAGTCATGCTCCAATGATAGTTTTCACTGAAAATATAAGGAAGATTGAGTATAAGGTTTAAACAGTCATTATTACAAGGCGTCATATCATAGAATAAATAAATAGCTCGGCACTTTAAGTCGTATGTTTGATATGGAGAATGTGGTACTTTCCAGAAAATACATTTGTTGTGGCCTTGCTTGTCGGAATGATAAGCTGTGCAAAGAGTATATTTATGCGCGTTGTTAATTAGGGAAATGACTACTTGAATGTAAAAATGATACACAGTTCTGCAAATAGCTATCAAGTGACTTCTTCTCAAAAGTCCATAGAGTGTAACAACTCCAGGAAAAGAAGGATCATTTTATGTTGAGTGGCAATTTCGTTCTAATGAGGTCATTGACACTAAAAAAACGAGAGCAAAGCCTTGAAAATGTCCCAACAACTCTTACGTTTATTAATATAATTATCCTCATCAATTCTAATTCCGTTTTTGTCATAAATGATGAGATTACACCACGCGCCCACAAATGTCACTCTCCAAACTGACCTTCTAAAATAAATTCCCCTTTCTCAAACAAATTCAATTAAAGCTGATATTGTTAATCCTCATGAAGGGTAACAGCAGTTTACAAAAAACACCTTCGTCCTATCTCTGTGCGCTGAATTACGAGTCAAACAAACATACTGACAAACATTAAGATCAACTCATGCTTAAAATGTGCTGCATTGACTTCTTATTTACATGCTAAAAGACATCAGAGGAAACCTTTGACATGGCGAGTATGACGTCATGTTAATTATTCAAGATAACCTGGACAACTTTGACCCCGATTCCCCCATTCCAACCAAAGTCAGTTCATTGAATGTCTCTAAATATTATCCTGACCTGATTATCGTGGTGTGGGTGGTGTTAAGGGTTCTTTTTCTGGATGCCCTGTGGCAACATGCTGCCTCGCAGGTTGGCACAGGTTGTTCCTGGTACTACACCCTTTGACCCTGTGACCACTCAGACATGACTTCCACAATGAGTACGCAGCAGTCTTAGCAATACTTCTCTTTTTTTGTTTTTGAAACATGTCTTCTATTTGAGTGGACATTAGCTGTTGCATGTGAGTTGATATGTTCATGAATATTCACCGACAGTGTGGTGAAGTAGCGATGACTTTAAACTATAAGAGCCACGAATAACCTCAACATACTCCTCCACCAATGCACAATAAGTTGTTATCTCCCACACATTTTCTTGAACAAAAAGAGAAACAAGGCCATGCAAGTTGCATTTTGCAACATTCCAACACCTTTTAGCAGAAGCAGTATTGCTGGATAAGATGACAACCAGTGAGGGGCAAGTTACTTCCAAAATGTAATATATTACATTATATTATATATCTCCGGGTACTCCGGTTTCCTCCCACAATCCAAAAACATGCGTGGTAGGTTGATTGGACACTCTGAATTGCCCCTAGGTGTGATTGTGAGTGCGGTTGTTTGTTTGTCTCTGTGTGCCCTGCGATTGGCTGGCAACCAATTCAGGGCGTCGCCCGCCTACTGCCCGACAGCTGGGATAGGCTCCAGCACGCCCGCGACCCTTGTGAGGATAAGCGGTATCGATAATGGATGGATGGATGGTGTGGGCTATGATATTAAAAGTTTCGACTCTATGGTGGGAGATCACCACCTTCGATCAATACTTGTATCAATATTTTTTTTAATATAAATATTGGAGCAGATATTTTGTCCAGTAAATAAATAATCCATGCAAGTTGCATTTTGCAACATTCCAACACCTTTTAGCAGAAGTAATATTGCTGTATAAGATGACAACATTCCATTCATTCCATCATCTTTGCTTTCCAAGCGCAAAACAGCTGCCGAGAAGCATGGCACAATTTGTTGCTCCCCTCCACTGACATAAAATGTAAACAGTGACATGAAACTGCCTTCTTGTGCGGTATTTAAACGGCTCATGAATCTATCAAGTGATGCATTAGTAGCAGGACAGAGATTTGCATGGTACAGTTATATAACTGTACAATATGCACTTCTTCAACCAGAGCTAATATTAGCATTCCACAGTTTTAGCCTATCAGAAAAATAATACAAGCCAAGTGCCCAGAGTAGTTTGTTGGGTCACTGGTGGCAGGACAGCTTCAAGCGTCCACCGCAAATTTGCAGACAGTTCTGTTCTGCTAGCTCATTTCCTGGAGGCACTACATCAGTAGCCTCAGAATTGCACTGGACTCACAGAAACTTAGAACTGCTCAAAAGTGGGTCACAAAGTTAACACCACGTCAGGAGTCAGGAGATGCACATTGGTAACATGAATATTAGACAAACATGGCATTGAAGATGTTTTAACACTAGGAGTACTAGGATTTTGACACAAGAAGTACGAGACCCGTCAATTGGACGTAATGCGCTCCGGTGCGCTGTAGCAATGACGTCATCGGCTAAAATGATTATTACTCACTGCTCGAGTGTCTATTAAGCTATTTTGATTATTAAAATTCTGTTGTGAGTATAATTTAATGTAATTATGTCATAAATTAATGAGAAACAATTGGTGGAGCGCTGGGTGTGTCAGCTATTATAAAATACAGCTGGTTTGAAGCCAAAGGAAAGGAGACTGCATTTCACTTCGAAGAAGAGGAAGTAAATACAAAGTACAGCACACAAAAAAAAAAACTCCGTCCCGATCGCACCCCAGAACTGTTTTTTTTCCCATGGGCGAATTATGTCAACAAGCACCACATAAGATCATTATTTTATTTATTTCAATTATTTCAATGTCTGGCATGACTATCACACCAAACAGCCTTTTATATAGATGCAACGCCTCATCTACTCTATAAGATTTTTTTTTAATCGATCATGGTGACCAGCAGCGTTTATTAATGCAACATCTGGTTGCCATAGAAACACGGCGCCGCCATCCCAGCGCGACGTGCGTAAGAGTAAGTGGAACCGTCAAATTGAATGGCACGTCTAACGACTCGTAAATATGTATATATTTTTTAATACCGTAAAATTGCACCATGGTAATGAAATGTATACAGGGTTAGAAAAAATCAAGAGGCCAGGAGCATCTACATTTGCAGAGTAAAAACACATCCAAGTTTGAAAAGAGTCAAAAGAGACTGCCCTCGTACTCCTAGTGTTAAAATCAACAGTGGGTTGCACTGCTGAAGACAATTACAAATTTACAAATGATAAATAGCAAACAACGTCACCCGGATGTGATGCCACATATGTTGCGTATAAAAAGAGTGAAAGACTGCCAAATGAAAAGAGGTGTCAGGCGCTTAAAAAAAGGTGTGTCACTGTGATGGTTTATAAATTCATTCCAAACTTGCTTTTTGACCTGCAGTGACTTTATCATAGCTACATGGGCTTCAATGTGCATTTCTAACATTAATACACTATATAGGAAGGATCGATTATACACCGTGACATTGAGCAGCTCATAGAGAGCTGTCCTTTATTGATGTGGTGAGCAAATGTGTGTGCGTGTATAGGATAAGAAATTGTGAAACCATTTTCTAAAACAGATAGACAGATTTGAGCCTTATGAAAGGAGAAGTCAAATACGTGTGATTAATGGGGACTCAGCTAGATATGGGCAGTATGCAAACGCTTTGCACACGCTCTTAGTTGAAGTGGAAAATGAGTTTGATGTCTTTTTCTCTTTATACTTGCAGAGATGTTCGAGGGGAAATTGATTGATTAGAAATCCCCTACTTAGCCAAACCAATATTTGGACCTCTTTTTTCAGATTTGACTTCACTCCTCTTACACAACTGAGTTTATCATTTCTGCAGTTTTTGAGTGGTCTACATTTGCTGCCCCTTGTTAACCTCAGGTTTTACCTTTAGGTTTTCCCGGCATTACACAAATAACACAAATCCCTCAGTTACACCCCAAAGGTAAAAAAAATAATAATCATAAAAAATTCTTCAGTGGTGACCCACTAAGAACGTGTAGTTGAAGCGTGTACTAAGTAGTTAAACATGGATAGCTACATTACATTGACAATGCAGAAGAAGATGGGATTGTCTGGACCTATGAAGGTGAATGTTACTGTAAATATAAATGTGAGTGCTGAATTAAGAGGTCCTTATCATGGTTGACAGAGACCATACATTATGATGCAGTCGATTGGGTGGTTGCAAGCGTGAAATTGCACTCCCACGTCCATGCCTTACTAATATTAAACGGGCATGTTTTCAGAACACAGGACCTGAGTCAATAGTGATTCATTTTAAGCGACATACACATTATCCTGGATGAGACATAATTCCTAATTGTGTGCAAATAGGTCAATTTCTGTTTCCGTTTTAGGCAAGTAGATAATCACGTCATGTGTAATGATGTATAAGTATAAGATACATGCAATTGAATGATAAAATGCCTATAAAGGCATTTGTCTTTTACAAAATGTTTATAAACCACGATATTTGTGTTGCGTAAATCACCAGGGGTGTCTCAACACCGATGAGTTACTCGGCACTTTGAGATTCGATATTTCAGCTCTAGAATACAATATTGAATAGACATATATAGTGTGCTGTATTTCGTCACTGTCCTCTGAAAAACACTTATGTCCAATTTTGACGGAAAAAAAACTATTTTCACGTTAATGTTGTAACGACGTCTGCAACGCGGAAACAACCATTCACGCGAAAATAAGAACATTCAAAAATATCTACAAAAGTGTTTTTCACATGACAGCGACGATTTGCAATATTCATCCCAGTTGGAATTGTGCTTTGAAATGATCTCCGTCATTGGCTGCTGTGGTATTGAGGCAAGAATCATATCACGCAATCCCCTCTAGGCACTCTATTAATTAATAACAGCTTTGCTAGGGAGGCCCACATCCACTTACACTCTCTGTGGTGTCCTGAAAGAAATCGATTTGTGTCTCTCCTGCTGCCTCTGCGTCTGCCAGACGTCTTTTAGTATCCCAGCCTGCACAGTGTGTCTGTCACTAAAACATACAATACATTGCCTGATGACACCTTCAGATTGAGGTTTACGTGTCTTGTAGGCTCCCCGCTCGTTAAAGTTACAAAGCAAAGAATCGATTGCGGTTACAGAAATGTTGAACTTTGACAACCGAAATATCAGTGGAACTTTATTATTTGTCAATCACTGATGGCAGAGCACTTCACTGCCCTGAGTTTGACGCAGTCAGTCGGGGGGGCTGTGCTCTATGATTGACTCTTAACCAGAGCAGGGTGCTGTTTCCCTTTTGCCCTATCAGGGTCCGCCGCAAAGCGGGGATGGGCGCTACTGAAAGTGGATGAGTGGATGAATTGTTTGTGAACAGTCCAGCTCCACTTGGCCCCCCCAATGATGATTTGTTGTTGTTGAACTGTTATTGACTTTCACTGATAAATGCAAGGGACTCCACATTAAATGTAATTGATGCACTAAAGCAATGACAAAATCATTAAACTCCTAAATAGCCAAACACTCCAAACAAAGTTTATAGCCTCTTACTTTAATGGCCAAATATAACACAGCAACAAATGCAGTTCTGCAAAAGTTTGCTCGGTCAGCAACATCTATTTTTTCCACAAAAGTTGTTGTTGACTAAACAAACCTCATTTATGCTTATGTTTTTTGTTCACATTATGCTTCACCGTTCCAATCCATTCAATTGAATTTGAGGGAATGTTGAATTGATCGAGAAGAATGAAAATGTTACATGAATAAATTCAATTCTTGGTGGTGTGAGCTCTGTAATGAAAACAAAGTACAGCCATTTCCGGACTACTGAGTGCATTTGAATGTAAACCACACCCACTAAATTGAAAAATATGTAACCCGCACTTGTCTTTAAGCCTCAGGTGTCCGTGTAACAAGGGCTATTCACATAGGGAAATGTGTTACAAGACTGCTACAGACTTAATTCAACAATAGAATAATAATGATTTAAGAAATAATATAGAATTTAGACAGAACAAAAGCAAAGCAAAAAGAATGCTGCACAATCTCTGGAAAGTATTATAATTTCTGTGTCTGCAATATGTCTGGTTTGTTTCATTAAGCTCTTGATGCTTTGGCACCCCGAACCATTAAAGCTTGAATTGAGAAGCCTTTGTATATTAAAGTGGACACATATTATCCATTCAAATTCCCAGACTGGGGCCCGTAGAAGAGCACCCTGGAGGGAGGTGGAGAAAGTGTTTTCCTTTGGTGCTGTTAATGGGGTTATTGATCATTTTGGCAATGGCAACATTTCTATAAACCAAATGAAGGCACTTTTGAAAGTGTGCTGTGTCAGGCAAGAAATGCATTTAGATGACTTCATTCCACAGAACCCCCTCAGAGATCACTATCTGCTCTATTCGCTTTGTCCCTTATAGGTGGCCTGATATTCAAATGTCCATGATGAAATGTTACAAAGAGCAGCTTTCTCTCTAACTTGAATGGCTGCTATTTTTCTTTCAAGGTCGGCTTGACCCTTTTAGAACCAAATTGTATATCACAATGCCTGAGGAGAAAAAAACAAAACATTAACACTGGGATACTTAACATTAAAATAGTATAACTACTCACAAAGGATTTGCTGTGGAATATGACTTTAAAGTGATGAACAAAACAGGTCTTGGTTTTACCCACGGCAGCCATTAACGTTTCATCCAATGTGATATGAGTGTTAATGTGTTGTTGTAATACAATACAATACCATTTTATTTGTATAGCTAGAGCTGTAACTAAAAGGTGTGGAGCTCAAACGTGATGCGGTGGACATTCATTTATGCTGAATACGGCAAAGCGCCTTCTCCGAACCGCTCCCACAAATCGGAAGCATATGATTGCTCCTGGTCTAGCCCAAATATTAATTCATCATAAAGTGTGTCTTAAGAAATTTGTCCTTAGACTCTCATTCAATTTTTGCGCCAGATCTTGTACTATCTACAATGTAATACTTTGTTTTAAATGAATAATTATACACATTTTTACATCACCAATATAATGTTTATACGCATTGTAATTGCTACATATAGAAATTGATTATCACAAGGTTACGTGGTTTCATGCCACTTTCCACTTTTATCTCGTACAACTGAGTAGAAGAGCATCAACGATACTAAAATCTTACCAACGATTTGACTACCGGTATATAAAAAAAGGAGTCTCGTAATTTCCATGATTTCTTGTAACACGGCAATAATTGTATGCAATAGTACAACATCATCCGAGCATCCATGTTCTGTGCTGCTCATCTTCACTCGGGTCACGGATGTGCCGGAGCCTATCGCAGCTGACTAATGGGCGAGACACGGGACACACCCTCAACCGATGGCCAGCCAATCGCACACAATAGCACAACTCTAACATGTTATCAGCTTTAGCAATAAACGTTTGTGATGTATTAAACAAAATCGGTCGACTTATAAATAACGTTGAGCTCTTTTCACTCAAACGTGACATAGACAAATAGTGTTTGAAGCTTACTAACAGATTAAAGTTGTCATATTGCAGCTTCTAAATAAGTTTAAAGTCAAGGCAGTTTTGGTCACTGCAACCACAGTGGCCTCAATCAAATAAATGAAAAAGTAAGACTTCTTTGTAATAACGCATAACGAAAAAAAAGGTTTCATAGATAGAAACTTGATTCATCCCATGAGGGAAATTAGCAGCAGTGTTTACAAAAATGAAGTACAGTAAAAATAGGAGCAACCAACAAGTGAAAAGAAAACAACTGTTGCAGCTTGCGTGCCTTTTTCTTTTCTATGGAAGATCTTAAGTTTAGTGTCTTGTTAGCTTGTTCAATTCCTCGCTAAAAATTTGCTCCTCAGGACAGATTCAACATATGGCTCCAGGAGCCTAACATTAAATAGATTTGGATAGGAAGAGCCAGTGATATTTACCACGCACAAGTGCACAATAACACAAACAATTTTGCTTAGTTTCTTTTAAAGAGCTTGAAGGTGGGAAACAACTCATACAAGAAGTTGGGTGAAGATCTCCTGTCAGTTTTGCTTTTGTCACTCTATTCATGTAGCTTCTCTGCGACGTTGTACGCCGATGTAGCGGCCTCTCTTGAATCATGCTGATGAATTACTCATTGCTCTCGGAGACAGCAGCATTAGCAGCAATGCAACTCCACTTCCCCTCAACTGCATTTGCCAGAACCTTCAATGCAGACATTTGGCACATTTTATTACGACGCACATCAGTTGGACTCTTCGTGTCGCCTAAACAGTTCGAAATGGCAGTTACCTAACCGGCAGCGATTATTCAAATCGGGTGCCTTTATTTGATGCCATGCAAACGGATCAAGAAGTGCGTCAATGATACCTCTGGTGCTGAACACAGTCCACAGTTTAGCATGTCTCCATCTCTGAGAAAGGTTGAGGAAAGACCCCCCCCCCCAAACCACCGCCCCGCCCCCAACAGCATGACACAGTGAGTGAAGCAGAGGATAAAAAGGCTAATCATGTCAGCGTAGAGCTTTCTTCTTTCCCTGAAGAACACAGCACTTTATTATTCTCTGTCCTGGCATTTAAATGGAAATATGAGACTTGCACATGTCGAGGTATATTTCACAGCGCTCTTTGCCCTCCAGAAAAAGCGGATAATTTAGCATAAAGCGTCCTGCAAATGTGCTGTTTGTGTTTATCTGTTCTAATGACATTAAGCGTATAGCTATTACCAGCATACTAATCACTTGTACGTGCTGATCTGCCGCTTTGCATTTCAATCGATAAGCAGGCGCAACATGTAAAAGGCGGTGTGTAGACTTTGATGTGATGAAAATGCAACGTGCGCTAGTGCCATTTGGTTCATGTGGTTTTTATAATATGACTTACGCACAGCTAAAGTGCTTGGCGATTACAAAATTTGTCAGTATGCAATGCATAGTTCATACATAGTTTGAGCCACAGAGTTACTGAATATTGTTCGTGTTAGTTATAAAGCATGGCCAACAGTCTCTTGGAAGAAATTGCTTCCATTTTATTCCCACTGCCTCAAAAGTGGTTTTCCATAAAAATGCACACTCACACACAGACACACACAAACAATTCATGAAACCAAACACAGGACCACCTTAATATTGATGAATATTCACTATCCCCAAAAGTGTCAACAGAAGACACGGATACATGTGTTGATCTTAAGAAAGCACAACTTCTCCCTGATTGCTCATGTATTATTCATGAATTTTAGCACCATAACAAGCAGTTTGTGGATTTTGGGTGAGCAATCGTTAGCATTCTTTAAGTGGACTGTCTTCCCTTTGAGTGGGAGCTACACAAGGGTGTGGTAGTCCATCATACTTCCCCTCTTCTACTAAAAAGCCTGAAATATGTCCCTGGTGGCAGACAAGCAGCCTTGTACTTTCTGTACACAACTTAATGGCCGCTGTCACTGCACAACACATTCATAGCTCACCCAGCAGCAACCACAATTTTCAGTTTTTGGTGTCATTTTGGTGTATCAATGTCACATTTTGGGAGCATTTTACATGATGAACACCACTCTACTTTTTTACACCAACCGTTTCTTATATTATTGTACATATATATATATATATATACGAACGCAGGAGATAGATAAAGTTGGGCGTGGTGTGATGAGGCTTATGTTTAGACTGACTTTCAGTCACAAATTTGTCACACGCGCCAAGTTGTATGTCAAAGGACACACTCTCGCTAATCGCTACACCATTTTTTTTTCTTCCATATTTGATTCAGCTGTTGTACTGAGTCATCTGCTTGTGAAGGTGTATGTCGAGTGAAGACATAGCTCGGATCTTTGTCGGCTGAAGGTGGCTCTGTGACGAATAAGAGCTTCAAGGTAGCATTCAAGATGTCTGGTAATCTTAAATCATACTTAAAAAAAAAAAAAAAAAAACCTTCTTTGATAGGTTGGAGGATAAGAAATCCCGAATAAGAAATCAGAAAAGCCGTTCTGTACTGTAGAGCTTTTGAATTTAACTTCTCATGTTTACTACCCCTGCGGGTGCATTACACAAAACATGACGCCCACACGAGCGCTCACCCCCCATTGTTTGCAAACCTTTGGAATCCCCACTAAGTCACTGTATAGTATGAATGTGGAGGAGAGGGATTTAGCTTCAAATAGCTGTCATGGGGACTGCTGGGAACAGAATCAATATCCAGTTAATTTCAGGCCACACTCTGATCCTTCAGCAATGACTCACTGATACAGAGCAGCTCCTGGGAGGCCAACGGTTGATGAGTTGAACACCTCCAGAGGCTTCGAATGCCAAGCATGTTTGATGATACGTTTGTTTTGTTTTTTTCAACTCACCTTTAGCATTAGTGAAAAGACAAGTTAAAGACATGCCCGTGATTCCTGATGTCACTAAAGCGTTTGTGCAATGCTTTTTATAATGTGACTCTTTATATCACTGTCCGGATAGTTCTTGGAATTGGCACTCCTGAAAAAAAAAAAGATAAAAGGATGCTGCTAAAGCAATAAACATACTGTAGTTTAGCCTTCACCCTTCATGTGATTCACTCTCTGACAAATCAATACATTCTATCCAAATTGCAAGTGTGAAGTCTGATTGCCACGCTATGTATCATAAAGTATATGTGTGAGTTGCTACTCACTTTGTTATTGACATACAACCAAACCAAATTTATAAAGCAAGCTCACTAGGCATTCTGGTAAATATTGCGTTTGTGGAATAAGAGTTAATCCACCCGTTTTTAGCCATCTCTACGTGGCCATTTAGTCATTTTGCCATTTTGATGTTGCTGCTTAACTCATCTTCCACAAACGCAATATTAATCAGAATGCCGTGTTTAGACTAGTGGACCGGCTTCAAGCATATTCTTGAAAAAAATATATTTGGGTTGATTTTCCCCTTTGACTCTTGTGTTTCTAAATGCTTTTAGATGTTGGAGTGTAACTTATATTAAGTGCATTCAGTTACCTTGTACATTTTAACTCCTGAAAAAGTGTAAATTTCAGAAAGTAGCATTCATATGTCTTATATATTGAACAACTAAATGAAGACTAAGGCTCAACGTCATTAGATTAGCAAGATGCTAAATGCAATTTAACAATTTGCAGGGATCAAAACAATTGCTCTATTACTCTGAAAGCCATTTATATAAAAGTGTTGTAGAGCTCACTTTATCGACCACTGAAAAAACAACAACAACAACAACACCACATTTCTATTTGGGGCATGGTAATTTTTTATGTTGTGGTGATGTAGCCTATCGATAACTGCACTGACTCACCAACAGTAAATACAGAAGACATCGAATTAACTCGCTAGTATTGCTTCCCGGTCGTCATCGTGTAGATGAATGAGTTTGATATCTTTTTTTTTTAATGTACAGTAACATGTGTTATAATGTGGGACGTTTTTGCAGCTAGCTATGTCTCATTTTATAACATTAGTTTTGTGGGAAGCAATCATTTCATTCTGACATATTTACTGGTGAGGGAGATAATTGTCTTGGCATAGAAAGGCACTATTAACCCACCTCCTCAGTTTTCTATTATGTTCCACTGGACCACAGGGATACTTGCAGCTGACTCATATTTGCTTTTCTGCAGCATTGTGTAGAAATACTTAGCGTCAGTTACATACTGGGACCATAATTCAGCCCGGGAATATTCTTCGGCGGCCGGGGGTGGGAGTGGCTCGGCCGCCGCCATGCGCCTAAACGTGATCATCGACATGGGGGAGTGGGTCTTGTATATCTTGTATAACTCCGGGTCAAGCAAATCCTTACAAGAGTCGGACAAGATTCTGTCTCGATACAGTATTTGGGTCCCTGACGTCAGTTTTCTACCTTAATGCAATACACAAAAATGCTGAAACTCCTGTTACAATGTAACGTTTAACAAAACGGAGTGCCATTTAAAAATATGAAAAAGCTAGCTGGCCGTGGTAATAAATCAATGGGATGATTTTCAGGGCTCTATCATTTTGTTTTTGTAGGGAAAAGCACCCAAAGCAAATCAATAGTGTATATACCAGGAGCTTACCCTTATTATAACAGAGACTTTTATTGCTACTATTTCTTGCCAAGAATGATCAAAACATCCAAATGCATTCTTGCTTCGCCTTTTTTTTTTGCAAGGATGTTTCCCATGCAATGACTTGTTATGTTGTCACGTTCAATTTTGTATAAATGCCTGCTCTGCAAGACCACCCTAATCTAAATTTACCAAGGTCTTTCTAAAGAAAAAAAAAAAAAACCTCTTCTTATGATCCCCACTCTTTGTGACCCCAACTCTGGTTCACTTTTCAGACAATGACAGCACTTGGTATCGTAGCTGTCAATCTTCCCTGCTCCTGTCACACCTACACCCACCTCTGCCACTCTCCTCAGCGACGCACCTTTCAGGCTGCACTCTCAGCCTTGCACCTGGTCATTATCTCTGTAGTAGACACAACACTTCCCTTTCATCACCATGTTGGGGATTGTGCAGTGGGCTCCACCGGGTACAGTACTGCCTATCTGTGTTCTAGTAAATATCGTATGTTTTGCGTTGGGCCTCAACAAATTCATAGTTTTCATCTTTATTATAATCCATCCATCCATTCTCTACACCGCTTATCCTCACAAGGGTCGCGGGGAGTGCTGAAGTACTGTCTTCGGGCAGTAGGCGGGGGACACCCCGAATTGGTTGCCAGCCAATCGCAGGGCACACAGAGACAAACATCCGTGCTCACAGTCACACCTAGGGGCAATTTAGAGTGTTCAATCAACCTACCATGCATGTTTTTGGAATGTGGGAGGAAACCGGAGTACCCGGAGAAAACCCACGCAGGCACGGGGAGAACATGCAAACTCCACACAGGGAGGCCGGAGCCGGGATCGAACCCACGGCCTCTGAACTGTGAGGCGGACGTGCTAACCAGTCGACCATCTTCGGTATAATTGCACCCTTAATTCTGCACAGAAGTTCTCACAATTGTGACAAACACCAGTCAAAACATGCTTTCGATTTACAAAATAACAGTCTAGCAGGCATAACAGAAACAACTGGAATAAAAAAATATAGTTTGAATGTTGGGAAACATGCCCTCATACCATTGCGCATGCTGCAGTAGTGTGAGGGCACACAAAAAGACTTATGAATTTGTTTTGCATAAGTAAAAGTACTATCTTGTCTATCTTAATGTGGCACATGATTTAGTTACCAAATTATATTTTCATTTTTGTATTTTAATATTTGGGATTGCATATATTATTTTGTATTTATTGTTTACCTAACTTGCTGCAGTGTCGTGTTTTGACTATATATCTATTTTTATTTTGCTTAAGTGTTTGTTCCTTTTCGAGTTGGTTTGGCACGGCACATTTCATGTGCGAAGAAGAAAAGAGAGAGAGTGTGTATTAGAGCGAGGCTGTTGAATATAGAAAAGACGTAATGAAACGTTGCCCTGCCGGGTCGGTTGTTTTGGCAAGGAAGACGTTAGAAGAATAGCACGAACTCGATCTAATGTTGTAGCCCGATAAGGTAGAACAATTTATTAGGGTTACCTTAACATAGCAATTATGTCGTGGCCTACTCTAAAGATGATTGCGCTAAATGTCCAAGAAAAAGACTATGATGCCCTCCGCATAATGCTCACAACCTTTCATCACGTTATTTGTGTTAAGTTGTGAACTACCATTACTGTATATGCTGCGCTCTACTCGAGTCATTTACTTTAATTAGAGATTATTATTTGACTTTTGCCTTTCAACCAATGTTGAAAAGATGAGTTTTTTTTTTTTCAGAGCTCACAATTGCATTTGAAGTTCAAGGCAAGGTTCTCTCTTCCCCTGTTGCATTTTTAAAGGTCAGCTAAATCTCCAGAGTTGGAAAGCTGATCTGAGGCTTACATTTTTCCCATTCACAGAGGAGGAAATGTCAACCTTGTCACTGTGACGGGAGTTCAAGAATGAATCCTTTTTTCATATGAGACTAAATAAAGAACTGGAGCTGAGAGAATGTGAAGAATTATGGTCCACAGAAGAAGAAATAGCATGTCCAAAGAAGACATGTTGATTCAAGTTGCATGAGTCTGTGCTGAATTTGTATTGTTTTGATGTATTCGTTTTTGCTTTGCTCGAGTTTTGCAATCTAATTTGTCTCCAAAATCATTTGCAGCTGTCCCTCTTCCATCATTACTGTGTGTATGTGTGCATGTGTGTGTAAGTGAACTTGTAAGTAATTAATTTAATTTCGCTGTGATTGGCTAGCGATCAGTTCAGGGCGCACCCCGCCTCTTACCCAAAGTCACCCATGTACCTCACTATTGTTAATGCATCACACTACTACAGCATTGTGTTACATTTGAGTCACTTTCACAGGAGAACTTTTAAAGAATAACATTTAACTAGAATCCACAGAGAAGTCAACCCAAAAATGTTCTTTACAAGAATATCTTCTATGCAGGTACACTGGTCGAAACATGGCATTCTGTTTTTATAGTGCGTTTGTGGACTATGAATTAAGTGTCTTTGTTCCTCTCAGGGGGTGGCCATTTTGCCACTTGCAGTCTACTGAAAATGACATCACAGTTGCTCAGGGCTCAGATAACTACCAATCATGGCTCAGCTTCAGAAAATAGGTGAGACGTCATAAAATCATATTTCACTTCAGCTGCAACACAAATGACTAAAATACATGTGATTTTGAAGCTTTTTGAAATCAGTTAACATTCATGGTTCAGCCATTTAAAAAAAAGAAATTGTGCAGCTGACCGAATCATTTATGACAAGAATTAAGTACAGTACTGCCTGCCTAAATGAAAGATTAAATGCAGTGCACTTATAAAACAGTTAACCCACACCATCACAGTATCCAAAGCGCATACATTCCCCCATTCATGCACTGATGTGTGGCTGCGGACACGCAAGGCTCACAAGGAGCAAATTAGGGTTCAGCGTCTTGCCCAAGGATACTTTGACAGCAGACGGGAATTCGAACCATGACCCTTGGGTCCTTTGACAGCCTGCTCTACCAAATGAGTCACAGCCGCCCTAATTAAAGCAAGCTACACATCAAGCAACACCACCGAGCACAGCTGAACTATTCAGTGACGTCTCGCTGTGTTTGGTTATGCAACTATCTTTCCAGAGTTGCGGAACTTTTGCAGCTAGTGAATAATGACGTCACGCAACGTGCGGGGTTCCCATGATGCAGCGGCATGGATGCTTACGGCCAATCAAAATGCCAGGTGGCATGATCGTTCACAAAAAAAAAATAAAAAAAAATGGACTACTCGATGGAAAAAAAACAATCGTTTGTCATCGTTATTCTTCATTAGTGGTTTGTGTTTGTTGGTCCGGGTGTTTAGTGAGGGGCTGTTTAATTGCTCTTCTTTATTTGCTTTGGGGTTCTAGATTTGGCATGTCCACCTCATAACACTATAAATTGCAGCTTAAAGAGCTGCGGACCTCAAAGGTCACCTTTTTCTTTATCCAATTCAATAAAAGAGATCAATAAAAGTAAAGACAGGTTTTTTTGCCAGGGATTAAAAAAAACTACAATGAATCACATTAACATTCATACTACAAATGGGTGCTGAGCCTCGCTACAGTTTACAGGTCTGAGGTTTTTAACAGTTTCATTTGATCATATCACTTGTTGAGTGGTATAGCCGAACATTGGGTATCGGATGGATGGATGGATGGATGGATGGATGGATGGGACTTAATGGATCCCCAATGGAAGTTAAATTTACAAGAGTATTTGCATTCACAAGTGCAGTCTTTTATGACTGGTAATCAGTAATAAAAGGAAGTAAATTATTGTTGTGCCAATATTAATAGAGGAGATAAATTTTAATGCTGCATTTGACTGGTAAAGGTTACAGGCTTACGTAGGCGTTTTGTGCTCTCTCTCTCTCTCTCTCTCTCTCTCTCTCTCTCTCTCTCTCTCTCTATTCTGTGGGTGCCTGTCTGCATGGAGTGTAATAACAGCTTTTTTTTAAATGGCCAAATTCATGGCCCTTCCCCTGTCAGTCATCTTTATTAGCTCTGAGCACTTACAAACATCCAGCGTGCGGCTGTGCATATACAGTAACTGTGACATTTTTAAAACTGCTTCTTTGCAACCCATTTTCACTTGATTGTGTTTTATCTCCCAAAATGTCACTAGTATTAAATAAAACAAGAACATTTTTAGTTGACATTTTTTTTAACTCTTACGTAAAAGATAGCGAATTGTCCTAAGTATGTGAGCCACCATGAGAGTCGTTGGAAAAAAAAATAAAAATAAATAAAAATAAACATGCCTTTTCTTCGCAAGAGTTCTGGAAATGTGAAAACAGAACATGTAGATGTACCCACTGATTAGATGCAGACATTCATACTGCGTAGTTTATGTGAAATGCTTATGCCTACATTTTCTGTTACCCTCACTCTCTGAGGTGAATTTCAATGGTCTAGTTTTGCAAACAAAGGACTGCACCACAGACAGGAAAGTAAAGGTGAACCAGTTGTTCTTGTTTAAATAAGGCCAAACAACCGTAGATTGACACTCGTCTGACATGACCTTTTCCATGTGTGTGAACATGATTAAGGAATGGGCATACTGTGATTCAACATTTAGGCCAACATGCAGTTTATTGATTATGTTTTCACCTGAAATAATTAAGAGGCACACGCATCTTTGATGTTAAGTTTCTCTCTAGACTAGTTGTTGCTCTCATTATTTGCGCTTACTCGGTGTGATTGTAGTATTCTGACTGTTATTTGGTCTTAATAGGCTACCAGTCAAGAGTAACATACAATTAATAATGTTTGATGCAAGTATATTCATCTTTAGTTTACTTTTTGGTTCATTGTGTTACTTCACCAGCATTTAATAGAAATTTGCACAAATAGTCACCACTTGGCTGAAAACAAAGTAGTAGATTGTGTGTTTACTCAATTCGATTTGATTAGTTTAGATTAAATTGGATAACCTTTGATAGTTCCACGATGTGAACATTTGCATCATTTCAGTAACAATGGTGGTTATAGGAAATAAAAAAAGAATTACACAGAAAATGTGCACATTGTATGTGCATGCTATCGTTTTTACAATATTAATGAATTTGTAGTATTGTAGTGTACTTTCATGTCCAGTCAGTTTTTCATGAGAGCCGACAGTGCATCCCCAGTCAACAGAGACATTAGCAAACCTACCCTGCATGCATCCAATAATCTAAACTAATTCCGCTGTAAATGCACATGCTAATGTTGGTGCATTGATACATTGCTCGGAAGTAAACAATTTATATAATTCCTGTCATGGCGTATGCATCCTTTAAGAGCACAGAAGTGACACTTCAAGTCAATTAAACCTCATTTGATCAAGATTGTGCTCAACTCGTGCATCCGAGTTTCCCTCAAATGACACACACGTCTTTGCTTGTTGTGGTAACAGTGCAATAAAGGTAATGACCTTTGGTGCTGCTTTCCAAATAAAAACAGAAGTTGATTGCATTCCATCCTCCGATTATTTAGTTTTCATATAGCTGAGCTGTTCCTTTTTGTCATGTCATGTCATGTCATCTTCCAAACCGCTTATCCTATATAGGGTCGCGGTGAGTTGCTGGAGCCTATCCCAGCCGTCAATGGGCGAAGGCAGACTACACCCCGAACTGGTCGCCAGCCAGTCGCAGGCTGTTCCTTTTTATTATTATTAATTTTTTTTTCAATCTCTTTCCTGTAATTGCTCATATTTGTCTTTAACACTCATGAATTATATATGTTCATTAATTATTCATTCCACTGCTTGCTGTGCTAATGTGAACAAAGTGACCTTATTCTTCATCTGTTTACAGTGTCCCTCACACACAAGCTACTGTATGCATCTGGATGCTGAGCACTGAACTACAAAACCAAATTCCAGTGAAGTTGGGACGTTGTGTAAAACGTAAATAACAGAATACAATGATTTGCAAATCCGTTTCAACCTATGTTCAAAAGAACACACAACAAAGGCAAGATAATTAATGTTCAAACTGCTAAGCTTTTTTATTTATTTTTTAACCAAAATTCCCTTATTTTGAATTTGATCCCTGCAATGCGGTCCCCAAAGACTTATTAAGGGCCATGTTTATCATTATGTTACATCATCTCTCCTTTTAGCAAAACTCAATAAGCTGTTTGGGAACTGAGGACACTAATTGTTGAAGCTTTGTAGGTTCGGAATACTTTCATATTCTCATATTCTCAGTCCAGTGTCTCTGTTGTTGTATTTTGTGCTTCATAACGCACAACACATTTTCAATGGCAGACAGGTCTGGACTGCTGGCAGGCCAATCTAGTACCCACACTCTTTTACTACAAGGCCATGTGGCTTGGCAATGTCTGGCTTAGGGGTCCCCAACCACCGGGCCGCGGACCGGTATTTTTACCGCCACCAAGTGTCTCGGTCTATTTGACCGTCTATATGTCATGTAGCAGATTTTAGTTTAAAATAAAATAGACAATGAAAGCAATGGTTCATGTACGTACAGTTATCACTAGTTGAGGATGGTGCGAGTTTTGCTCTCGAAAGCTCAGTTTTCCCAATGGAGCTGCAAGTGAGTCATGATGAACCTCGTGCTGACTATTCATGGTGAGCTATCGATTCAGTAGCAGGATCACCTCCTGGCCATCAACGTGAGGCCTCATTAGCAAAGGCTTATTAACTCAGCCGGCCTGTGATAATACTGTGTAAATAAAACTGCGGTGAAAAGGGAAAACACATTTGATGGTTCGGGGCATTTGTGGCTGCTGGCAATGAGATGCGAGCCAAAACAAAATCAATTCCATGAATCTTTTTGTTTATTGTTCTATACGTTGTTTACTAAAATCAATTTGATTGGTCTGAGTCAACATTTTCATCGTAATATGGCGCGGATATAAAGTAAATAAAACAATATTGGCAGACGTAATAGAAAATGGAAATGCTTATTCTGTATGGGAGAAAGAAATGATTTCTTCACACATATCTCATCAATCACTAAGTGTTTTATTTTCAGTGACTGTGGCGCTTCACAATCCATCAAGGACAGAATGTATTACCGGTACTTCTTACTCTTATCAAACAAATGCACTAAATTGCATTAATATTCAGAGGCTGTATCCATTTGATTTTCCATTTCATTTACATGACACAAGTGGCTGGTTCTATCCTCTGTAGTACCAACACAGTGATGAGATTTTGTGGGACATCTTTATGACTTAATTTCGTTGATTACAGATGCACTGGTGACATACATATGTACAGGAAAGTACATACGTATACACAAACATAAACATACACATTTTTACAATTTTCTCTTTAGTCAATGAAAATGTACGTGAAAATCAGGAATTGCTTTTGAATAGTGGGCCAACATATTTATAGAATTACGGAATTATTATATTTTTAAAAAAATGAACGAATCAAAAATGACTCAGATTAGAAGGGTGCCTTATCCTGACTGCACGGTTCAATTCCTACCACAAATTTAATAGGATTTCAGGGGTCCTCCAATTAGTCTAATGTTATATTCTTAGCCGTGTGTTGTTAGCCCTTCTCTGCACATTTCACTCCAAAATGCCTTGAGATTTCATTGTTCCTCACACATTCAAGACCACATGTTGGAGCAAAGCAGCCCAAGAGGAAGTGGGAATGATGCCATCAAAAGTCAACTAAACCACTAAACCATGCAGCAGGATCAAGATTCTGACCACCTGGGAAAGACAACTAGGCAGAAGAGGTCAAAGATTAATTATTGTTTTGAGCACTGTTCACATTGTTATGGTGCAAATGTGATGTTGGCATGTCTTTCCCTTAGAGGAGCTCTTTAAAATGGCTTCATTTACAGTGGTAGGTAGTTAAGACCATATGATCAGTACAGACGATCTTGTTAGTGAGCATAGCCACACCAGCCTGTTGTCTGCTCTTTTCTGCACTTCGTTTCCAACTCAAGATTGTTATTCCTCAGATTTATTTTTTCAGACAACATAAAATAAGGTCATTATTTGAATTGCTTCGGATTCAATAGAGTTACCACCAGGCATGTTGCAATTCAATCTTAGTTGTATAGTATCAGTTGACATTTCTGACATGCAAAAACATTTTTTTTTTTTAACCTTATTTTTGTCATAGTGCTACTGGGACAGATACAAACAATTACTCTTGTCTCACCTGATGACTTTTTTGAGAGCATTGGACTGTTGCTGCAAGCCTGCAATGATATCAAAGGGGTAGTGAGATCAGGGAGAACATAACAATGAGCAAGGGTGTCATGATATTGCCTCAAAGCACTTACTAAGAATTCGATCAAATTTCTCCGATGTCACCCATGTATGACACAATAACCCTAAAGCGTATCTTTACATGTCATTACATTTAAGCCGTTGCTATGATATGCCCTGCTAGAGTCTACAACGCCTTTCTTAGTTGGGCTTTTCAGATCAGCGTCACATATGCACACAATTTAGAATAAATACTATGTTGTTGTATTTGTTGTTTGATGGTTAAATAGATATTACAATAGCATTTGATAATCTGGTTTGAAGCAGTACGAAAGCCAGGTCATTAGCATATCTGCCTCACAGTTTTGAGGTCCAGGGTTCAAATCATGTGTAGATGTTGTTCTCCCCTGATGCTTGTATGCCCCACACTCTAAAAACAAGCATGTAAGGTCCATCTAAGTCTCTAAATTGTCCAACGGTGTGAATGTACAGTATGTGAAGGGTTGCTTGTCTGTATGTGCCTGAAATCAGCTGGAATAGGCTCCATGATCCATTAATTATCACAGTTACCTTTTAACACTGTATGGTTTAATTAATTAAAAGGCCAGTGGTTGTCATTTTAATAAGCAGTACTATGTATTGGTTGAGGATATGCTTTATTATTCTATAAACGCTGAATGATACATCAACTGTGTGTGTGTGTGTGTGTGTATGTGTGCGTCTGTGGTGGGGGGGTGTGCGTGCGTGTGCATGTGTGTTGTATGTGTGTGAGATCAATTAACTGTAGGTGATAAAACATGAGTAAAGGCAAGGGGCTGATTACACAGTGAAGGGGGGGGGGGCAAAAACGGCTCACCAAGAGGTAATTAAGCAGGGACTCCACAAGTCAATATTTTCTGCTTAACTAGGCCGTACAGGATGATGTGTCAAAGTGAGTACAGGTATCCCATAAAAGACGGCAAAGCTGTGTCAAAAAAATGTGTTTCGAGTCAACTTTATAGAGTATGTGTCAAATTCATCCACAAAATGTTTGAGGTAGTTTCAAATTCAATATATGTTTGGAAAAGACTGGACTAGTATTTGATTCAAAACATGTCGGAAAGAAGGCAAACTATTGATAAGTCAATTTGTCTGCTTTCATGGTCAACTAAGGCAGTTGGGAATTATAAAAATAAATCAGAGGCTGAAACCAGAGGATTTGTCTTTTCAAAACAGCATTTTTTAAAAAAGGGTTCAAACCATGCATGTGTACTTGCTTTACAATTGCTTTGTCTGTAATAAAATTGCTGGCAAGAATGATGTTTTACTGAATTATTGTATTCAGTACTGCATACCTGTCAAGTTGTACGCTTTCGGCGTAATTAGTATGGATGGAAACACCTTTTCAAACATGTACGCCGTACATCGCAAATATGTACACCCAATGTCACTTTGACCAGTGTTATCCATTCCCGTTTTTGTCGCCTAACCGTAGTCGGGAGACGCAGGGGAGAACTTCCTCCAAACGGCGCGGCCGTCACACGTCGTCGAAAAGGAGGAGCCCAGTAGCCCGTCACACGTCACAAGGGTCTTCCGCGCTCTTCCTCACGCATGCGCACAAGCTGTCACAAATATCCGATACATCGTTTACTTTTTTTTTTAAAGATGATTTTCGATCACGTGACAGCAGCCATTTTAAAATAATGTATAATGTGTAAGATTATATACAGATATGTATGGGCAAATTACACCTTTTGTAATATTGAGTACATCCCCGGGATTGATAGGTATGGTACTGATGCCACCGGACATTTAATTGTGTGGCCATTTATGTGCTTCACTGTCAGCGTGTTCTGCCTCAATCAATGTGAGAGTTTAGTTATTTAGTTCAGAGAAGAACAATTGTATGAAAGAGCACACATGCTACAAAAGGGCAAGCAACCCAAGCAGTTGCTTAGGGCCCAAGCTGAAGGGGCTCGAGAGACAAATGTCATTGGTCCGTATCAACTGCACAAATGGAAAGCCTCAATGGCATGTCGAGCTTCATCTTATTAATGGGGCCCCTTCCTAGCAGTCAATAAATTCAAAATATTGTGTGGATCCCTTTTATATTTTCACAGGTTGAAGTGGACAAGAGTAGGAATGTGAATTCTGAATTTTGGTGGCAATTATAGTTTAATCAAACACTAGGTGACAACAGAATGTGACAAATAAAACCAGGAAAGATTTTTGTTTTCGTTGTTGCTGTGGTTTTAATTGATACTTTCAAACATTTACAAACAATTGTTGTATTACAAAGTGAAAATATAAATGTAATGCAACATAAACACATAAAAAGCCAACATCAAAAAGCCAAAAGCCAAAATAAAAAAAATTAAAATGTAAGTCACAATAAACGTTCATTCGAGATCAACCAGAGATAATTCACGAAGGAACTGTAATGTATAAACACTTTTCTTATTTTTTGTTGATTTCAAGGTATTTACATATAGATGCAACTCAGCAAGAATTTGGACGTGATTTGGATAAACCAGGAAACAATATTACAATGCTTACCTCCCCTCTAACGTCCATAGGCTGAGATGGGGAAAAAACAAAACAAGCCACGCCCCAAAAGTAGGCGTTCAACTCTATGGTAAAAGTCAACACACACCCACACACACTAAAATCACTACAAATGATTTTGGGGGGGATTCTAGTTCTGGCATCATTTTGGTATTTTTTTTCTGGCAATGTTCAGCCCATTCAAGTGTTCCTTTACTAAACGATATTTGCTTATCCATCATCTTGATGTCCTTGCTGTTGTTTTTTCATATATCTAATTAAATTGCGGATGTTTTCTTAAAGTTGTGTCCAGTGAATGTAGTAGGGGTGGAGACGATCCAGTGTCCTGATATGTGAGTGTGCCCACTGAACACTACACCCCCCCCACCCCACCCCGGCAGACGCACGTGCGAACACCCAAGTGCGTTTGTGCAGCTGTGCGCATTAAAGATGCACAAGTGCAGAGGACGGCAGCGCGCGCCGGTGGACGTCGGCTGCTTCTGCTGCTGAAGTCGCGGTCACTCCACTCCATGTTTTGCCCTTCCCTTTTGCGTGCTCTGCCCGTTCTGCGCGTCTCATTTCCTCGTCACTCGACTCACATTGACACGTCGGCGGCGGGACAAGTTGACACCATTGGGCATCGCTGCTTCTCCGCGCTTAGTGCAATCGGAACCAACGGGTGCCTCTTACACGAAGGGAAGACAGACCACCAAGCTGACAATGAGGAGGACGTATGCCAAGTGGCGAGTGATTTCTTTGCTTCTTTTTTAATGAACATCAAGAGTAATTATTGGAGAGCTCTTCCAAGCATCCTTTCAAGATTTCGTTTTCCTTCCTGGCGGATTTATTCTTTTTAAGAGACATCATCAAGGATTTCCACGCTGATTTGCGATGTGGAGACTGCAAGTGGTTGTGTGCCCCCTGTGGGTGCTGCTGTGCACGTCTTTCTGTGCTGAGAGCAAAGCTCGAAGCTGCGGCGAAGTTAGACAAGCGTATCATGCCAAAGGATTCAGTCTTGTCAATGTACCTCACCAGGAAATATCAGGTAAGGATAACAGCCCATCTTCATCATCATCATCTCGCATCTTCCTCGCAATTGGCATGTGTCATCCATCCCATCACAGTCACACCGTATAATGACAGCAACTGGAACGCACGCAACCTACCCTGTCATCGCCAGCACCCTCCTTTTTTTTTTTTTTACAGGGGGGCCTTATTGTGAAATTCGAGTTCCATCAATGACAATGTTTGTCCAAAAACAAATCACAAAGTGTCGACATGATCACGGTCAATGAAGTGCGTTTGTGCAATGCCTTAGAGTGCCGTGATTCTATTAACGTTCATACAAATATAATGGTATTTGTATTAAGTATAAAACTGATGAAAAGTGGATGCATGTTATTGTCTTGTGTGACGGTTCTTAGGCCTTCATTTACTAATAACTCACAATCAGCATGTTGTTCTCAGTTTTCAAAATGCTATTCTTTCATTATTATGGTTGACAGTATACGTATCAATTAAATTTGACATGCCATGATGAGGTTGCCTATATTAGAATATATTAGCAAATGATATTGGTAGTAAGACTCTAAAGAGTGATGATTGCACACAAGATAAATGCGTCATGAAACTTGAAATGCTTACATTGATCATAGTCAAAAGTATCCCACAAGTGTTAATGTTTGGCTCTTTTTAATTATCAGTAGAAGTTTAATTGCATGAGTGAACACTAATATTATATAAAGTTTTTTTTTTATGAGCTCCAGATGGTCATGAAGTTGACTTCACCCATAGGTCAAACATTTAAAATACAATCTGTTACTAAAAGAAGTGAGCTGTCCACTTGTAATAAGTATCTAGCACCACTTGAGTATTTCACAAAAGTAGTTGCTTGAATGAGAAACAGACATGGTTTGGAACTGGCAAGCGTACCTGTTGCTCACATTCAACAGAAGAACGTGTAGCCAGCCAGCCGGCTGTGGCACATTTGATGAAACTCAGCACAGAATATTGTTTACCAGTAGGGGGCTGTATGCACTCAGCACCAAATATTCTTTCTGATGTGGATTCTTATATATTCCTCAAGGCTACAGCTTAGTTTTTAATTCATGCTCTTTGGTAGAGCACAGATATGAGGTTTTATTATCTCTTGTGTGGCAGTAATCACATTTATGGTCAAAGGGAAGAAGATTAGTCCGTAAACATAGTGTGCACCGCATGAGGAAAGGAGGGTCATGCAGAGAGAGGTCAGAAGTTAATCACTCTACTGCCTCTTCCCCCCAAAAAAGCAATCATTCATAGCTGATAATGTTGAACATAATGATCATAGACGAGTATAGGGCTCTGTTCATTTAAATGAATCCAAATGCACATCTGAATCCACTGAAGCCAATGTTCGACCTAATTCGGTTGACATTTAATCATTTCTTTTAATTTTAAGAGTGTTATCGCAACTGTTAAAATGTGGCCACTTCCATTAGAATTGGCAGAAACATGCCGGTGTCTAATTGTAGCTGAATGAGTTTATGACCCACAACCCCACAAAAACGAGATGAGAAGGATCGTATAGAAATGAGTTGTACTTTATATCATAAAACATGAGTTGCTCTTTAGATGTGTTCAAGTAGTTGGGATTTGCAAAGAATGGGTAACTCTTAAGTTCCAGGGGAGCGTTAGAAAATGCATGTGACAAGTTGAAAATTGTTGGGAGACGGGAGAATAGAGTGTCTGCCCGGTGAGCTGAAGTTAATGTTGCAGTTTAAACTCCGTTGACTGTAAATGATTCTCACCTGTGGGGTTGTTTCATGTGGTAATCACTGTTGCCTTAATATACAGTAGAAGAAGCCTGTTTTCATTAGGGCACTGAAATCAGTCTCCATATCCATCCGGGGCGAATAAAACACTGATCATGAGGCCCATTATTTTTCAGATTTGCTCATGTATTATTCATGTTGTGTAACTTTCACAAAGTAAGTTAAATCTTTAGGGAATTTTACAGCTCTGTAGAATGTAAGCAAAATAATGTCCTCGTGAAATGTGTGCTGTGGAATGTCTTAGGCGTATCTAATATTTTGCCAATCACTGAAAGATCATGATACGAATTCAATGTTGAGCAAAAAAAAAAAAAAGATATTCTTTTGCATTTTACATGAATAATGTGTCACTGGCCAAAGAAAAAAAAATCAATGCATATTGACGTACATCGAGAATAACAGTGCGCTCCCAGGATTTATTTTTCACATTTGTTAACCTCGTACATTATTTCTTGGCATATAATACATCAATCTTAAGAATAAAACTGACATATACAAGAGGTGCTTACATAAATATGAAGGTGTACAATTTGGTGCTAATCCAAATTTGTATTGTTCAGCGGTGCCGTTGTTCATCATGAGTGTCATCCTGTTTATCCGACAATTTGAATATATTGAAGTCAAATAAAATGTGTCTGTCTATGTCACTGGTATTTTACCCAGTCTGTATTTTACAACATTTTTTAGGTGGTAATCAAATGTAATAGCAACCCCATTTACGCAATATACACAGTTTGTTATTGGATTTTGCTGTCTCCCAATAACCTTTGCATAAATCCAACAGAGGTTATATAAGAGCCTCTGGAGAATTAGCTCCGCTCATAGAAACGTGTGGTAAACAGCATGAGAAGCATTAGTGTTCATCCCCCCCATCAGCTGCTTTGTCATGCCACCGCTATGAAAACACAACCGTTTAATACCTTTGCAGAGTTGGCTACTTCAGTTTGTAAGCTCAAATTTACATAACATAATTAATTTGACAGCCCTGTGCAAGTGATCATTATATCTGAGGTGACAAATAAAAGCCACGTATAGCTGCTGGTTCATGCAAACATCGCACTTCTAAAATTGATCTTAAATTGAATGTAAACAATGATCGAGGTAATTGGGTTGTGTTTAAATTACGTTAGTTACACTTAAGGGGAAATCAACCCAAAGATATTTTTTCAATAATATGTTCCCAGCAGGCCCACTAGTTGAAACACGGCATTCTGATTAATATTGCGTTTATGGAATATGAGTTGAGCAGCGAAATCCACCCCTTTTTAGCTAGCTCGGGGGCGGCCATTTTGTCATTTCTGTCGGCTGAAAATGACATTGCAGCCACTCAGGGCTCAGGTAACGACCAATCACGGCTCAGCTTAGGAAAACAGGGCAGCCGATGACTTATACATTTTTCGAAAAGTATGAAATTATTTGTGTTTTTTTATTTTATTGAATATTAAGAATAGCATAATTGTGGTTAGCTAAGGAAGATCTAAACTTCATATTATTCGGTTTGTCATTTTATTTGAACATACGATGTGTCGGGACAGGAGGATTGTGCGACGTGAGAGAATTATTCAGGCCCACCCTGATTTTCCCAGGCCCACCCATTAGCCACGTTCTGGCTCGGCCCCTGCTTTCGTGAGGTTTTTTTTTTTTTTTTCAAAAGGATTACCGCACAGTAAAGCAATAAAGAAGTGTGAAGACTCAAGCACTGTTCATTTTGACTTAATTGCTTGTCAGAATTATTATTCAAGCAGGGAAGTTCAAGTGGTGGTCTTTAGACGCAGTGTCTGAATCTTAAATACACTTCATTAGTAATCAAGTTTGTTGTCAATAGTATATTCTTTATTTGCAGACACAGGTCCATACAATCCACACAAGAGAAACAAACAAGGGAAAAGATAAAAAAAAAAAAAAGATAAAAGAGAAAGGATACAAAACTGTACATATTAAAATTTATACAAGGTATGGCTAACCTTAGAAGTAAACCTATAACAACTTTTCACCGGGCTAACAAGGGCTCCAATTATATGGTTCTCTGACATGTCTAGTCGACAGATGAAGGTAAAAACCAGCTGTCTGAGTAGTGCATCAAATGTTGGTATTCTTTTCACCACAAACAATTGACTAGCACTGTGCCACCTTGGTACTCGAAGAAGGAGCCCCAGTGCATCATTACAGGCAACGTTTAGCCTATGTAAACTCGACTTCCTTTAGTTGGACCATATGCAATGCAGTAGCGTTTATCAGATGTTTGTCCTTGTGCGTGACTCAAATTGCCACTTTCTTATCCGCTTTTTGTTCCGAACAGCCCCTCAATGCTCCAAGGCACTTTATATAAACATCTACTTTAAAGAGCATTCGGCAAGCTCACAGGTGAAAGGAACTCTTTGAAAAGTCATCACCGGATGCAATGTTTCTAGAATGACGATGAGTGCTTTTTTCGCTTTACTTTTTGTGGGATAACCTCTGGGGTTACCTCAAAGATTGTTGTTTAATTTGGCTTCGTCAAAGACGATAATAATACCTTTTATTGTTTTACAGCATCGGTGTACACATAAGTAAGTGGTTGCAAGTTTAGCCTGATTCTGATGTTGCCATCATGAGTTGTGGCAGCGTGAGGCGGCCTCAAATACACAACAAAGCGCAGAGCGCCGTCGGTGAATGCTTTCCATGTGTAAGTGCTGCCACGGCACACCGACGGAAGGCCTGAAAGCTTGCGGGGCGAAAGGTTTTATAGTTAGCGAAAACTAACGGAAAAACTAAAACCCACCAAAAAAACCATTTGCGTTAACAAAATAAAATAGAAATGAAAATGCTTTTAAAAACGGAAGCCAACTGAAACTACATCTTACGGGTTAGTAAGACGTACTTCATTTTAATTGTGTTTATTTTGGTATTGCTGTATGTCCGTGCAAAAGAAGGGAGGTCAAACAGTCGTGAATTGCAGTTCACTTTATTACTCAATACTTCAGTGACTTTTTTTATGCTGCACTCGACACTCCATCTAAAAATAATAACACTAATACTAATAAAAACTAAATTAAAACCAAGCATTTTTGAAAATGGAAAAAAAAAACTGGCAAACCTGCTCTAAAAACTCATTAAAATGAACTGAATTTAAAAAAACAAAAGTCAAAATGAAATACAAAGTGATTTGAAGAAAAATCCCAAGCTTTTATAATAACATTGGTGGACTTTGGAGCTGGGTTTTTGTCACCGCATCGTCACACCAATTGCAGAGATGGTGGCGGAGTGATTTCAGAGTGAAAAGAGCAAGATATTTTGGCAAGAAGCCTGAAATTTCAGAGATCCTGCCATGCCTTTATAATGGGATTTGCTTTTTCTTCCTGCCGCTCATCATCTGCTCCTCAGTAAACGTAACGCCACGGCTTTACGTTGTAAACGCGACAAATCCGTATTGCCATCCAAACAAGGGGGAAGAGGCACTGGGCCACTTCAGGTCAGATGGTCCTTTGGAAGATACGTTTTTACAGCGCCCCAAAAAATCTGAAAAACTAACTTTGCAAAACAGTTCAACGCTATATCTCCAAAATGGAGTAATGCAGAGTTCTCAGTCTTTGCACGTTTTCAGAAAATTATCTTCAATAATGAACTGTATTCATGTTTGCAACTCAGAATTGAAGGCCGTTTTATCTTCAATGAATACCACTATAAAACTGTCGCCTAGCGAATTCCACATACAAATTTTGCAGACAGTTTTTTTTTTTTCAAAGACTAATATACTCTTCAGTATGCCAAGTTGGAAATAGGTCTCTTTCCACTATACATCTTCAGAGAGAACAGTTACTGAGATGTTCAGGACATTAGCCCGAATGTGTTTGTTTGTGCATGTGTGTGTGTGTGTGTGTTTTGTGTGCCTATATGAGGCACTTTTATTTCCTGGGTCTTTTCGTTTTATTTTGGTTTGCTTACCATTGCTGCGTTGGACTACTTTTGTTGACTTTTTCCAAGGTTGGAAAGCTTGTCTGTGCGGTACATTTTAAATGAGTTGGAATGTAAATGGGCTTCACTTGCAAACTACTTTTATACCTTCTCAAGTGATCCGAGTTTGTACTCAAAGAACTTTTCCAATTGCACCTCATTCACCATACCACAATTGTTACTGTCATTAAAGGAAATGTCATTCAAATGTTCATATGGATGGATTTTTCATGATGCGTAATTTTGATTTATTGAATGAAATTATGAAAACAATCACTGAAAATTGTGTTACATTTAAACTACTGTCCACGATGGTGCCATAATTTTAGTTATGGAGCTACCAAATCTCATAAGCTTCTTATGAAATTGCGCAAGCATAAATGAATAAACCAATATTAACTTTGTTTTATGTCTGTTTTTTTATGTTTAACATGAAACTACTCCCTTTAAAGAGCATTATTGAGCAAGTACATAAATGATTTGAACTAGTTTAAAGTGCCGGTTCTGAGAAATGACTTCTAAAATCACAAAGGACTAAACAAAGAAATTAAACACAATTATCTGGCATAATGACGCTCAGCTACCCGAATCCTGTCAGGAGGCGGCTCACTGATTGGACAACTGTTAACAATTCTTGTTCAAAGCTGGAAACACAATTGACTCACACTACCAGGAATGGGCTTGGCACACGGGCGGCTGGAGGAGCCTTGTGGATTGTTCTTATTCCTGCCTTAGTTTGGTATGTTGCAATCTGACAATTGTTTTGGCCAGGAGAAAGAATGAATGACTGTAATATGGTCTGCAGAATTTCTGAAAGCTATCCTCAGCGCCAAGATGCTTTTTTTTTTTTTTCCTGAGTAGTGTGAAAAGCCTCTAGATAGCATATGGGCTTCTACACTACAGCACTTTGCCCCGCTTTCAATCAACTGCTAATACACCAGTGGTGGATGACGTTTTCAGACTTTTCTAGCCTGAGAAGCTTTCCGAGTAACCAGAAAATATGCAATATGTTGCAGGAAACATGTCATGTTTAAGGATTACATGATGTGATTAAAACGAGTATCCATAAATCAGCCAACAGAAAGCACTGTAGGATCCGCGCAACGCGGAGCCATGGTTATGAGACTCCTTTTAGACTCAACAATTTCAAATGTTACACACAATCAACTCGGTATCTGAAGCAAATGCATATGAATGTGTCAATATTCCAAATTATTTAATGAGAGAAGCTGAGATACTCACTTTAGAGTGTTGGCGGACTTCGAGTACACCATGGCTGGTTGTTTAGGGTTTCTCTCAGCGTCTTTAGAGACTTGATACCTCTAGAGGATCTCTGGACTCCCAAGCTTGACATAAGATTGATCGAGATATGATGCAGCGAGCTGTTGGGAAACCTCGAGGGTTCAACAGAGGTGTCAAAGCTGCAAATACCTTACACGCAGGGGACTTTTTATTTTTGTTTTTCACTGCCCATGGCTGACTTAACATGCCAAATTAGACTCTCCTCAGTGAATTGGAAGTAAACAAGCATTTAGCACAAATAAACAAGGTGTATCAAAAGTGTCATGGAAACATCCGGTGCTGTTAAAAACAGCAAAACTCAAACCTATGGTTAAGTCACCATAAGTCACCGTGGAATGGAACAATGGTGTGCCGAATTTGCAATGATGTGTGTGTCCATCCGTTTCATATACAAGTTATTCAAACATTTCTGCATTAGGTATTTCTTATAAAAAAAAAAGAATAAGTATTATGTGTAAATGTACTATATAATACCGCTTTTTCAATTAATATTTTAAATACTATGTCGCTATATGTATCATTAATTCCGCAATACATTCTATAGACCCAACATAATCACCATCAATTTATTGGAAGCGAAGCAAATAAAGCTGCTAGACACTGTCAATTGGATGGATGTAGTTACAAGTTACAGTTACCCAATAGCTCCCTCTGTTATTTTATTTTAGATGAATGGGGAACATGGAGGGTATTGTTTATTGGAAGCAGGGCATTTCAATTAAGGCCATGATGCCATACAAATGCATGTTTTGTTTACCGCATTGAAGGTTCATCTGTAATCTGTGCAAATCTTCGTTACAAACTGCTTGTTTCTCCAGCAATAATTTTCAAAATGTATATAGCAATTACTAGAGTTCATGACCTAATCCGGTGTGATTCCATTGGCACCCTAAGGTGAACTGACTAATTGAGATCATCCCACGTCTAATTGGAGTTATTTTTATGTTGATGCATAAAGGTCGAGAGTTTATCTTAACCTCAGGTCAAATTGCTCTTGCTTTAATTAAAATTTTTAGTAACAGGCTTTACAGAAAATTCTCAAGAGGACAAAATGCTCCTAAATGCATTAGAGGTCAATGGGTATTCTCTGACCCTGTGTTGCCTCATCGTGATAGCAGATACCACCAGTTTGCTATCCACCGTGTCTTTGTGAGGACTTGCATGCTTGCTTTTTTACACTGCAGGCTCTACATGCTGTCCCCCGAGCTTTGTAGTCATGATAAACAAAAAATCAGTAAGTCAGCACTGGTCCAGCAGGTTACAGCATGGAGTGGTATGAGCAGTAGCTAATAAGGTCTAATAATAGCAAATAGCTAATTGGGGGGGGGGGGGGTGTTATGTAGCTATACTTGTTGTTGTACTTTCATGACAACATGTTACAGACGTGTTGCCAAGAAACCTGGGAACTGTTTTAAAGTGGGCAGGAAACGCATAATGCAGGATGTGTACTTCCGCTAAACTAAAATACAACACAATAATTTGCCCCTGGCATGTATCTTAAAACCTAATATCTTAATGAAGTAGAATTCATTGAAAACTTGAAACACAATAATATATTGACTGAATATGTTTTGGACAGCATCTATTGGATTGTAATCTTTATAAAGGCAACATATTTTAAATCTCTTTAATTTGTATTTATAGTGTGAGTAATGTAAGAACCTGTCAAAAAGATTCATATAGTCAGGCCGTTGTGAAAAGTGTAAGAAATGTTTAAGTAGCTAATGAAAAATTTGACTTTGTGATGGCTGTTGGCGCATCTTGTCCTTTGGCTCCTGCTTGAATTTGAATTGAAGCCAGGGTTTGCGTCTTTCCGAATCCTGCTGTTTCCTGCCTCCTGTTTGAGCTGTTAAATGAGTGGGTTGGTCATCTCCCACCCTGAGGCTCTACCTCAGGCTCTTCAGACCACCAGCTGTTATATTTATCCCTCAGTCGTGCGCCAGTGTGAGACGTTAGCCTCCCGATAGCGATAAGTGTTGTCTTCAATGGCCAAGGTAATGCAAAGCAATTAAAGTCAATTGCTGAAACATTAAGAGAAATTGCAGGAACATTAAATTAGACTCCGTGTGTGTTTAATGAAAATAATCATTGTTCGTATGAATATATTAACCAGGGCCGGAGCCATGGGTGGGCCTGGATATGCACAGGCTCACCCAGATTTACAGACTGCCCAACCAGTGAGATTCATCAAAAAATATATACTTTTACATTTTTATGAAATTATATGTTTTTTTTTAAATTGAATATTAAGAATAGCATAATTGTGGTTGTCTAAGGAAGATCTGAACTTCATATTATTCGGTTTGTCATTTTATTTGAATATATGATGTGCGAAGTGAGAGAAATATTCAGGCCCGCCCTGATTTTTCTAGGCCCACCCATTAGCCACGTTCTGGCTCCGCCCCTGATATTAACACTGATATCAGATGGGACAATGATTGGATGATTCCTGTGTAGTTTGCAGTGCACTGTATGTAATAATACATGTGCGGGCTTTCCCATTGATTTGAATGTGAGATTTTATTTTCGCAGGCGCACACAGGTTGGCCCAGTTTTACAGGCATTTTACGCCATTGTGGGTGTGAATACAACCAATTCACCAATTGATTCGCCACCGATGGAAGCGTCTCCGCTCATTCTCTTTAAATTCTGCGCGCAACAGGCGCATGGTCCTTGACACGCCAAATGGAGAAACTGATTTGCTGGATATCGATGCAGCAGGTCGAAGCATGCAAAGTAGAATTTTAAGGAACTGCAAGCAGACCTCCACAGGCAGATGATGTAAAGTTGTCTAGGGAGATTACAGATTTGTCAAGTGGACATGTTCGTTGGTGCTCTACTGACTGTAAAACCACTACCTCCGCCCTTCATAGCTGGGCCGGTGGGAAGATTTTACAAACAGCCACCAAATTCTCTGGTTTAAACATTTAAAATTAAAATTACTGCAATAATTATTTCCGGCGGCACGGTGGTCGACTGGTTAGCACGTCCGCCTCACAGTTCAGAGGTCGTGGGTTCGATCCCGGCTCCGGCCACCCTGTGTGGAGTTTGCATGTTCTCCCCGTGCCTGCGTGGGTTTCCTCCGGGTACTCCGGTTTCCTCCCACATTCCAAAAACATGCATGGTAAGTTGATTGGACTCTCTAAATTGCCCCTAGGTGTGATTGTGAGTGCGGATGTTTGTCTCTGTGTGCCCTGCGATTGGCTGGCAACCAATTCAGGGTGTCCCCCGCCTACTGCCCAAAGACAGCTGGGATAGGCTCCAGCACGCCCGCGACCCTTGTGAGGATAAGCGGTATGGATAATGAATGAATGAATGAATAATTATTTCCATCCATTATCTAAACATGGGCATCCTGGAGCCTGTCCCATCTATTGTTTGGTGACATTTATGAAGGAGTATTTATGTTAGTAATTCAATTACTTTTTAAAAGGAAAACGATTGGTAGTTATAATTAATTGTGTTTTTGAAGTAATTAGCATTGCCTAAACTGTTAAGGGATTGTGTGACCTGTGATCATCTGGCAATCATATTTTATGTGGTAAAAATTAACCACTGGACACAGCTAAAAACTTCCATCTGCTTTTAAGGAGACTGATAGCACACTCTGCGCACAAATCAACCCTAATCAAATGCCCCGTGGGTTAGGGTTCGGGTGGAAAATGCGGCCTCTTGCACAGAAAAGGCAGGTTGTTGTAATGTTAACAGCATGTTTTTATGTCCCATTTCAACGCAGTTTGTTCTTGACACTCCATGTACTGCAAGGCCAATGTTCCAACACCCGATAGGACAAAGAGTCACGCACCTTAAAGGGGGGAAATCAACCCAAACACATTTTATTCGAGAATGTTCCCAGCAGACCCACTAGTAGAAACACAGTATTCTGATTAATATTGTATTTTATGGAGTATGAGTTAAGCAGAAAAATGCACCCGTTTTTAGTCATCTCAGGGCTCAGGTAACGACCAATCAAGGCTCAGCTTCAGAAAACAGGTCAGCCATGATTGGTTGTTACCTGAGCCCCGAGCAGTTGTTGATGTCATTTTCAGTCGACAGAAGTGATAAAATGGCCGCCCCCAGAGATAGCTAAAAACGGGTGGATTAACTCCTATTCCACAAACGCAATATTTACCAGAATGCCTTGTTTCAACTAGTGGGCATGCATAGAACATATTCTTGAAAAAACATATGTTTGGGTTGACTTTCACTTTAAGACTCAGACACTGACTACATATTGGTTAATGTCTTTTTTCCAGTTCAGTTAAAGTTCTTTTGGTAAAAGGTCACTGTGCAATGTGCAAAGACATGTATTGTTTACTCTGTATTGCTATGTTCCTTATTAAAACCCAGTATTTGCAGACAACTATATGAGAATTATAAATTGAAATTTGAGTAAAAGAAAAACATTTGCGTCTCATATTTCAAACCTCAACATTTCCAAACACACAACAACACAATTGTCATATATAATGTCATACTACACGGTATCTCATCTTGTATCTTTTTCACATCTGTTGAAACTCCTTTATGATTTATTATTTCCATGTATTCGACAGGCTTTTATTGTGTTGGACAATGATGTTTGCATAACATTTAGGGCTAGGTTTATTTTCATTTCATTCCATTGCTTGATAGTGGCTTGTAATATAATACAAGCAAGTCTCCTGGAAGAATGTGACAGTGCTGGGTGTCCATTAACATTTCTTACAATTGCAAGTGAAATTGCACTGTATAGAATTTGGCTTTTCATTATTTCAAATGAGTGATTTTATCTCATTTAGGCCACGCTTTTCACTACAGAGTCTGACTGATGCAATTTGGTCAACACACAAAATGAACCGCTTCTAGCATTTCTCATCTTTGGGGAAATGTCATATTGGAAAATTAGTTGGAGAGAAAAACACATGATCACAACATGAAGGCAGTCGATAAAGTGAAACTAAAGGCTTTTTTTTTTTTTTTTTTTTTTTTCATTTTCAAAGAATGCGTCGTATGTGCTGCCTCGGACCGACCGGTCGGGTCTGAAATATAGACGCAAACTCAAAAATGGACTAAAGCATAGACGATTGCCCACCTCTGCTAGTTTTGGCAGCATACACAAGGAGTCCGCTAATCTGTTTTCCGGGTTTGGTCATGTGACGTAGGAAGTAAATTGTGACGTTAATTTTGGTTGACAGCAGAGGGTGATATTGCTCAACAAGGCTGCCTGAGATCGATGAAGATCGAGGAATGATTCTGTTTAAATCTTATTCCATGTACGCTATTCTGTTTTGACTAGTGCTACAGTATGTATGTATTGTTGCAGAGGAAGTTTAGTTCCCCTGCTAGTTACACTGCTTCGAACCCATTATCACATCCAATAGCCCTCTTAGGTGAAGGCGAAATAGACTGTTAGTAACTAATTGTAACTGTTAACCTACTCATTATAAGCACATGCTTGTTAGTTAAATCCCCCCAAAATGGATTTAGTTCCTCTTCATGTGAACACCCAATTTATGTGACCTCTTTTCACAATCGATGTGCCCTTTATGTGGGTTTACAATGACGGAAGTTGAGTTGATAATTATAAATAAATGAGTTTGTATCGCCATGCTTCCCATTTATTTGTCGAAAGCAATGAGGACAACACACGTAATCCTGCATTAAAACAGTGACCCTCAGATCATTGTCGCAAGGGATTCGGGCCTGGAAGTTATTTGAAAGTTAAAAAATTCCTTTAGCACCCTCCGAGTGCGGTAACATATGGCTGGAGCAATCGTGGGAGTTATCTGTGTCATCTTATTTGGACACATTCAATTAGGGTCTCAAGCCCCCGTGGATTCAGTTGAAAGCGGGTGATGTGGGTGATGGAGAGGAGATCCAGATGGCAAAGCAACACTGAGATCAATCATGCCTGATGCATTTTTTTCCCACTCCAACAGGCAGACAGATGTGATTTAGTGCAGTAATTGGGTTTCCTTGCAGTTCTTGCATTTCTGTTGACAAGTGATAATGGCCCATAAAGCATATGTGCACACTTGCTTGTGAAAACTCAATCTTTATTATTTGATATATCTAACAGAGGATAACTGTCAACAATCAGATTGGACTCAAAGTAAGTGCAATGAGCTTCTGGGGAGGCCCAGTCATTACCGCCTTATTGGGATAAGCGGTACAAAAAATGGATGGATGGATATTGTGTTTTATGAATATTGTATTTTAGGATCTTGGCTTTGATCTTCATGTGCAGTATGTCAATAAGCATGAACACAGAACAAGTGTGTTTACATTCAAGGAAAAACCCATCAGATTAATGTCGCATTTTCTGTGAACACTCACAAATGACTCACCGCAGTTGAATTCTGTTTGCATGCTATCTCAGGCCGGAGGCGGCACAACCTCATTTAACTTAACCCCTGCTGAATTGAGCTAGTGGTTGTTGGGCCAAAGAACAAATTCCCTTGTCACGCAGACCTCAACCTTCCTAAATGGCTACTTTCTATTTGGGAATTGGCATCTTTGCTTTGACCTGCGTCTTCATTTACAGTCTTCATAAAACATATTTGTTGCTCCATTTAAAGTAAACTTTCAAAGTCAGTGTCCAAGAATGGGTTATGTATATTATTGAAAAGCTAGGCTTGTTTTTTAATGACACTTTTGCCTTTTTATAGCTCAGATGCAAATTTGTCACATGCCCATGGCCAAGAGTGAGCATCGTCATATCTCAATCGCGAGACAAGCCAATTGCGCTTGAATCACGCATTTCACAGACAACAGTGTCAGTCTTTTAATGGATGACGGGCCTCGGAATCCATTTTAAACTGAACTGCATAGTCCAGTCATTACGGTACTGTAATTGCGAATGTGACACAATTTTCGTAGAACAATACTTGATAGTGGTTTATCTCTCGACCTCAGGATCAGTTAGAATTACTGGCATGCAGAAAATGTTCCCTTTATTAATGTAGACACGAGTGGTCAGGGGATGTACCAGATGGAGTGGAACATATGCTTGTTGCCCTTTGGCCAGGTAGACTAATGAATACTTGTGGGAGTTAATCACACTGTCTATTATCACACATGGGAATAAAAGTTATTATTTTTCTTACCACAGCAACATACGTTTTAAAGCGTTTATGTTTATATTAAAGGAAGTAGTGGCTCAGTCTGGAAAATACTTGCAGTTTCAGATTCAGGACCTACTACGGACTAAAAAATATTAAAATTGGAAGTTGTTTCTTGATTCAAGAGTAACGATTCCTTCCATCTTTGTCATTTGATTTTCCATAGTTCTGATGTGATTATATTCCAAAATTTAGCTAATCTAAAACAATACGATTAAAATTTGCTGGCAAGATTTTTCTTGTTTTTATTTGCGAAAATCTAAACTCGGGGCGGCACGGTGGTCGACTGGCTCGCACCTCACAGTGCAGTGCAGTCCAGGGTTCGATTCCGGGCTTTGGCCTTCCTGTGTGCATGTTTGCATGTTCTCCCCGTACTTGCGTGGGTTTTCTCCGGGTACTCCGTTGTCCTCCCACATTCCAAAAAACATGAATGGTCGGTTAATTGAACACTCTCGATTGTTCCTAGGCATGGCTGTGAGTGTGAATGGTTGTTCGTCTTTGTGTGCCTTGCGATTGGCTCGCAATCAGGTCCGGCCTGGTGCATACAGTATATTTTGTCAATAAGAGTGTATAATACATGTCCTAATTTTGACAAAATAATATCACATTAAGAAATTAGAATGGCCTTCAAGGAAAAATCAACCCAAACATATTTTTTCTAGAATATGTTCCCAGCGGGCCCACTAGTTGAAACATGGAATTCTGATTAATATTGCGTTTGTGTAATATGAGTTAAGTAGAAAAATCCACCCCTTTTTAGTCATCTCAGGGGGCGGCCATTTTGTCACTTTTGTCGACTGAAAATGACATAACAACTACTCAGGGCTCAGGTAACAACCAATCATGGCTGACCTGTTTTCTGAAGCTGAGCCGTGATTGGTCGTTACCTGAGCCCTGGGTAGTAGTGACAAAATGGCTGCCAGCTGAAAACGGGTGGACTAACTCTTATTCCACGAACAAAATATTTATCAGAATGCCTTGCTTCATCTAGTGGGTTTGCATAAAACATATTCTTGAAAAAAATATGTTTGGGTAGACTTCCACTTTAACTATCAAACAAGTAAAACAAAAATACGATAGCTTAATAACCACATGACTCATGATAAAGGAAAGAGTGTAACACAGTTTAAATGTAGGTGACACTGTAAAATTTACGGCTCAAGATTTCGCCTGTCAGTGAAACAGAGATGGCAGTCCTGATATAACACGTACTTCTTTTAATCCTACGACACTTCTGGCAGTGTTGTCACTCAAGTAGAGGCTTGCATACAGCTTGTCTTTCATGCTCACTCATTTAAATGTAAATGTACACCCTCCCATTTAGCCATTGCTTGTTCTTTTGTAAAGTAAAAGAACAAATACAGAACTGACAGAACACATTAAATGCGTCAAATCGGCATACATCAAACAGTAGAGCCATTTTGGGTGAACATAAGTGCAGAATGGGAAATGTGTTGACAGTAAAGATTTGGCAAACCATTTGGACACATGTCGCTGATGTTTTCTGGGCAACGTCCTACGTTGCCACTTCACCTGTTGACGTCAGTTCTGTTTCTGTACTGTTCTTGGCCAATCAACCAGGATATTGTTTTTAATGACGGGTGAATTTTTCAATGGAATGTCATTCATGAACTTTCATGTCCTCACACGGATGATAAAAATTTATATTCACCACGACAACATAATGAATAATGATCCAAAACAAAAGGTGCATCAAAATGTCTTCCTTTATAAAGTTAACTCACTCACAAGACCATTACAAATTGTTAACTCTTGTGTAATGTACTTCATTGTGTAGACGTACAGTCATGATAATAAACATTGTCAAATTAATATCACTCTGGCAATGTCAATCATCACTACAATTATGCAGTAATGTGTTGAATTTATTTCATAAGGTAATGTAAAATGTTAGGAAATGAAAGTGCACTTTCAAGCAGGGCACTGAAATTAAGGATTTCTTTTGAATCCAGGAAACACAATGCCAAACTTTATGCTGCTGGCATAATTTTCCAGGAGACAAATGGTTAAACCCTGGTGGTCACTGGTCATTTTTTTTTTTTTTTAATTGTATTCAATCACAAGAACACAGTCGCCCTTGTGTGACTAAGCAAACCCAGAAAAAGGCGAGATGATAGGGACTGTGGATTGGGTCGCAGTCACATCACATCTGATAGCTTCGGAATAGTTAAAGCAATCGTGATGAGGCATGACAATAACTCATCAAATGAAAATATGATGACTTCCTACGGAAATCAGTTTTCTGTCTGCAGGTGCACCGACATGCCACATGGGCACGCAGCACAATTCTGCTTCAAATTAGTCAGAACAATCTTACAGAAGTATAAGTATTCTGTACATGAGCATTTTTATACTGGACTGCGACATCTTCATCAGCAGATAGTTATGAACTTGAATCTACAATAAATACAGAAGAGGCGATAATAACCCTGCATTACACGACGTTATTCAAATTATTGTACTGTGTACTGGCACTGGAGTCTGACAATTAATTGATGGCTATAATCCATGTAGCTTGTTTCTTTCTTTTGGGTGATACCTTCATCCTTTCCTTCTCCTCATTTGGGTTTTGGATGAGCCGAAACCTATCTCTGCTGACCTTGAGAGAGAGGCATACCTCCTTGGACTCCGAACCTCAAAACTGTCAGGCTGACATGCTAACCACTTTTTCCACCGTGTGCCACTTGTGTTTATTGTTGGCATTTTGGTCGATCTGACAAATAAAATCTTAAATCCTACAATCCTGCGTCAGTATCAAAATGGAATGCCAAGCATTTATTTTCCATAAAAATAGAAACTCAGGACTTTGAGGGCGCTTCCTTTGAGGAAGGTTCCACATTTCAAAATGAAGAAACTGTCCATGCACAGCAAGAGTTGGTCATTTTGACGACATGAACAAAAAAAAGAGAGCCCTTCATCTTCTACCTCAAACAGGAGTCTTCAACTCAGATACACAACTGTGATCTTGCTAGTATTGACAGCTTGGTTTCAAATTCCATCTCTGGTGCAACACAGTCATGTGGAACAGAACAGAGAGGCTCGAGAGCCATCTAGATTTTAACATGACTTGTCCAGAATATGCATTTGTATTTCCATTTTCCATCGTAGTTATGGGTTGTAAACATCATATGATTTATCAAGATTGAGTTCATTCAACTCTTTAGCGCACTAGTTGTGATTTTAGACATTTATGACAAAAATAGGGAATTTCATTTGGCATTTATAGGGGTTGTATATTCATTTTGCCAGTCTGAACAGATGTCATGTATGTGGTTCAGGTGCAAAAGCCAGGCCGCATCCGGTCTGCGCATGCTCTGGCTTGACGTAAATTGTTTACGCACGTGAACATGGTGGCTTGGTCAAACTTGTTTTGAGCTACGCGTAACTTGTTTTTATCACTTTGTTGCTTTAATAAAGGTGTAAAAACAAGCACAACAGCTGTGCTAAATAGACAACTCAACCCCATCTGGGCAAATCACTGGCTGTAAACTGGCTGTTCTGTTTGATGTAGTGGCACATGTAAATGACAGATTGGAATAGATCACCTCACATGTACACAGTTGACCAGAGATCTTCAATTGGAATGACAAAAAAACATGCACGTAAACCTGGCTGGATATGTGTGTGTGCCACATTTAAAGAGAATGGGAGCAGCCACTTTAATTGGCAACAAATCAAGTCAGCTCCGTCCATGCCCACACCGGCGCAAACTGCTCTTTTAAATGCAGGCGAAATGACCAAGCCAGTATAACCTGCCTCCGCGCAGATTTAAAATGCACAGCACACCAAACTTGCACCAGTGACGAAAGTATAGTACCATGTGTCAGTCGTTTAGTTATTTCGTTTAATCTATACCACACTGTTGCGTTCATGAAATATGACTCCAAATAAAACAATCTCCAATCAACTGCTGTATTTTGACTAAATCTGCTGCTTTTGTGAGTTGGATCTCGGGGCCATGAGGAGTTTGCATTACTGTGGAGTAAAAATGGATTTGTGTTTAACTGTTGTGGTGATGCTGCGCTCATTATTGTAGATTGGTGTGTCTCTCAGGACTGATTAAGGATTAAGTACATTCCAGACTTCCGGCATGTTCCAGCACACATGCAGCATGCTGCATCCTCTGTGCTTCATTATCTATGCACATGTGCAGCTTCTTCATCGAAAGCTCCCTTTATATGCACGTTGAGCATCAATCGGTTGTATTCTGTAGTTTGTTGGATCTGTAATATTCCACTAGATAGTGGAAGAAGTAGGCTTTGGTTCAGTATTCTTCCCAGATGCTTTGTTTCATTTGTGTTCCATAAATAAAAAAATATCCAATTAAAACAAAAAAACGTATATCCGACTACAGAACAGCACCTCATTTCTCATCTCTGTTTAGCACCTTCTAGCTGGCTAATAGTGGAGGCCCATTTAACAATAGTTAAGAAAGTCTAACAGGCAATCTTAAAGATTGGAAACTTTTTTTGCATATTATGACATTGTTCTGCCTGCGGTGTAGGCTAATTAATTAAACGTTTAGTCACACTGCTGACAAAATAAACATTGTTAAGAAAAAGGCATCTATGCCCGTCAATAACATGGTGTACCAGTACCCCTTTTTTCTTTTGAGCTACTTGATGTTGCTTGTTCATACTCTGAAAACAATTGATATCGTACCAAAGACTGTAAAAATAACCTCACAGTGCCACAGTTTATAAATGCACTGCTTTTCATTTGCACTTCATTGGTTGTGCTGTCATTCTCTCCCAAGAATGCATGTGCAGGTCAGTCATCCTTGGCAATTTCTTACAGTCCTCATCTGAGGAAAAGGAAAAAAAAAATAAAAAAATCACAACAGCGTTGTGATCAAACACGCAGCACGGGCCTTTGAAAATGCGACTGCAGTGGTAGTGATGAGTGTAAAAACAATGTTTTTTTTTTTTTGTGTTTATCTCTCAGGTGAGCACCTGCGTATCTGTCCTCAGGGATATACCTGCTGCACATCTGACATGGAGGACAAGCTCAATCAGCAGAGCAAGATGGAGTTTGAGAACTTGGTGGAGGAGAGCAGCCGCAACATGAGGGTGACGTTTGTTTCCAGCCATAAAAAGTTTGATGGTAAGCCATAGCAGTTTGTTTCATCCCTTCCGTGCGATAGAACATCTGAATTACTTTTCCAGACACTCTCAACGAATGTATTCATGCGAGTCCTGTCAGACTTGTATATGCAGACTCCTGATGGAATGATTAATAATTACCATGACTGAAGACTGAATAAGATATGGGCAGATTGCTTGGTTTTAAGAGTTCTCTCTCTTTCATCAATGTTTTCTATCCTGTCTGGTACATTGGTAGACATGTTCCTCTTTTTAGACTTACTGACATGTGCTGGTTTACTCCATTTATTTGAAAGGATTTTTTTTTAACCTTTACTGCTCCCCATTAGAGCTTTATGATAATGAAAGCTTCATTTTACTGCGCAGTAAAAAAAAAAAAAAAAAAAATGCAAGTTTCTGTTTCTATCAGTTTTAAATAAAATGTGCCCCAATGCATAATTGCACAGTTAGTACCAAAGAGCTATTTTAGATAAAAATGCAATTTGCACTGGTCGGAAAAAGAAAGTGCAGAAAATATCAACTTTTATTTTGGACTTCGAGCCACTGTGATTAAAAGTATTCTGCAGAATATGATTTGTATAATATTAGACCTTAAGACATTGAAACTGAATTCATACTGAACATTGAAAATAAATTCTTAACATTACTTGTTTTTACCAATGTGATACCCAGAATAACAACATATGGTAATAGACTACAATGGTAAAAAAAAAGGCTAGTTATGCAGTCAAACCTGCACTGTTGAATAATATACTGTCAAAAATTGTCATTTTTACACTTGCCTATATTGAATTACTCACTCTACATTACAATGATTTCAGCTCACTCCATAGTTCTTCACGGCAGCACATACGTACCTTATATAAGTTCAATTATTTCTAAGGAGCAAACTTTACCTACATTAAAGTCTGGTTTTCTGATACATTAACAGTCTGTTTCTATCTATCAGGGTTAAAGGCCCAAAACAGGAAGGCTAATTTCTACCCTAGTGGCAAGCAAGTCCATCATTACACTATTGAGAACATAAACATTTGTATTCTTCTATGCAAAAATGTACATGGACAAAAGTATCGTTTGGTGCATTGTAGAGGAATGGCTGCCATTTTAGTTAGCCGCCGTCACAATTAGCTCATTAAATAATAAACTTCAATTCTGTCACAAAACTACAACGCAAAAAGAAACTGGGATTTTGGATGATATTCCGCTCGGATAATTTCTTTCCGCTGCTCTCTGCTGACAAAATCCTCTCTGTAAAAAAGATCTATTGCTGATTGTCAAGCTTGTGGCGTTCAATTGGAATACTTTGATATACAATACAAGTGAGTGCGGTGCATGTAAGCTTAGTCAAAGGGAAACAAAGAGACAGAAAATGGATAATGGACATGTAAGCAGCAACATCACATCTGGTAAAGATTAATCACAGTGGACGAAGCATCCCAAAAAAGTGGCTCAAGTGATTACCAAAATACTGCACGGAGAGGTTTGTAGTTGGACAACGCTGTCGTTTGTATGAATCACTTTGATTTCAGAGCTTCTTTGATGTTTTGCAAATATCACGGAGCTGTGAATTTCACACATAATTTTTTGGAGATCTGAAAAACTCAATTGAAAGTGGTACAGGCCCAATCAAAAGTATATTTTGGAATAATATATCCTTGTGTCTTTTTAGTGCTGACATAATTGTTACCAGAATAAAGGTTGCATAGGAGTCCGTCGAACTGGTCTACATGGAAAAAAAATAAGTTAGTCTTCAATAAATTTCACTATAATACAGAGCCCCTAAGGTGACATGGAAGTAAAAAAAAAAAAAAAGAAAAACTTTGCGTTCCCTCGCAAAGATTTGTATTCTCCCGTAAAAATTGCGAGATAACGCAAAGTTTTTTGCGAGGGAACGCATTTTGTTTTAAATGCGTTTTTATGTACTTCCGGGTCAGTTTGGCAGCTAGCCTAGCCTAGCCTCTAATGCGCAGCTGTTTGAGAGACGACAGCTCTATTGTTTAACACTCACTTCAGACTTTCGCTTATTTGGAAACTGTGCTCAATATCAAAAACTGATTTTATGTCTTTGTATTTCAAGCGAATTTCAAAGCAATTCCATTAAACTCACCAACGGCTGAAAACGCTCCCTTTGTTGCTTTTGATTCCCCGGAAAATGACCCATAAGTACATAAACACGCATTACAAAAAAAAAAAAAAAAAGTTCACTTGCAGAAAAAATCTTTGCATTATCTCGCAATCTTTGTGAGGGAACGCAAAGTTTTTTTGCGAGGGAACGCAAAGGTTTTTTTTACTTCCATGTCACCTTCGGGGCGCCATACTATTCAACTAAATTATTCAGGGGGCCACATTATCAAAAACCGAAGGGGGCGGGGGCCGGACCGGCACAGAAGCGATAGCGACATGTTTCCAGACTGAGCATCGGAGCGACACAATGACTTGTCCTCCGTATGTGGAATGTGGAAGCCGTGTGGCGTAATCGCTGATGTGTAGTGTTTTGTTTTCCTTTTTTTTATTTTTTATGACAATAACAAGTGAAAATAATAAGGTTCACTGGATTACGTTGGCTTGTTTGTTTAATATGGACCGATGAGATGCTTCGTTGCAAAAAGACCCCCCTCAATCGTGCGTCATGAGATAAGTCCGTTTCATTTTATTATGCACTTTATAGACATGGTTAGCGACAAATAAGCTAATATCTTCATTTCGGATGTCAAAAAGTGTTTGCGGCTCCCAGTGTTTTCTTTTCCGAAACCAGGTCGAAATGGCTTTTTGAGTGTTAAAGGTCGCCGACCCCTGATTTTTCGACTTTTCACTCACAAAATACATGCAAATTCTACAAATACGTTCCGTGGAACATTCACATTCAGATCAGTCCTGACTGTGATGCAGACTTTTTTTTTTTTTGTAGAATCTGTCACAAGAAATTCCAGGGTTGAGGTTTGCATTTGAAGCAGAGAAAAGTACTGCCAAACACTAGTTTTTAAAGTAGGATCGTTATGTATTGTTGTCAAATAAAAGATTATATTATTTTAAATTTGAGTATTTTTTACTGAAATTAAATGGTTTTGCCCAACATGTGAGTGGATTGTTTCATCAAAATTTGTTAGTTTGTCTGGGTACTGGTACATTCTGACCAGGTTCAACGTGGTGAATGCTGTTCTGGCCGTTTTCTGGCTCGATTAATGTGTGGCTGGTTGACTAAAGCCTGGGCTGATCTGAGCTTTGGTCGACTGTGTTCTTTGATCGTGCCCCAATAGAGCTGCTCTGCTCAGTGTTGAGAGCTGCTGTGCTACCTCATTCACATCAACAATCCCTTATTCACCCGATTTCAACAAAATCAGACTCAACCACAACACCCAGCGCTCTCTAATCTGTGGTCGCCGGAAACCCACAGACTCTAAAAGAACAGTTCATGCTTGAAGAATGAATGCAAAAATATATATCAGATAGGAATGTCAAACTTCAAATGTTGCCCAACAATCACGTAAACTAGCTGGGTCATAAATAGAGTAGAACTCAAAATTAAAATAGTTCATCATTGTTCCTGTCAATCATGTGTCAAAATTTCTTAGGATCTAAAAATTTGGGGTCAGCCACGGTATTCGAGAAGGAAGAGGGTTGCTGAGTCCCCGAGGTTCAAAGGCACACTACGGTTTTGCACACAGTCTACCACAGACGCCAGCACATTCCCTCCTTTCTTTTCTTCGCGTGATACACCCTCCCACACCATGCATATTATGGAAAATTAAAAAAAAAAAAAATCTGACATCCAGCCTTTTACATTCCCTCACATGCAACCTGTTTTATCGAAAGTCGGCTGAAATGGGGCTGAGGATGCAGCCTGGAATAGGGTTGACAGTGAATCTAATCCTTATGTGGCATGAAATATTATTGACTTTACTTGTTTGTGTATGTTAATTCGGCAAGATTAACGCTCCCTTGCCTTTTTTTTTTTTTTTGTGCTCTAAGAGCAGAGCCTCTTCTGACAGATCGCACCGCATAACATTTTACTAATGTATGTACTCTAGTCAATTATATCCAATAATACATTTCATTCGCATAAATGATCATCTCAGCATGTGCTATTTGCCAAACGATCACATCTTTTAAAAACAAATTTGTTCCCACTGACTTCATAAGATGGATGATTTCAGTCACCCTACAAGGCAAACACATTTTATTTACTGTAGATGGAATGATGTCACGTGATGGATATATTGCTACAGTATTTTTACCCCATCATGCAATCTCTGCACACGGCCATTTTAGAGCTCTACACTTCAGAGAGAGAGCAGTGATGATATCCCTGGCCCAGAAAGACAGTGTTTTTCTTTTTTCTTTTAAGAAATTTCAATTCTACAAATTCACAGAATGGTGCTACTTCTTTTCAACCAGCTCATCAACGCTGTCACCAGGTAACTGTGAAAACGCAAAGCTGGTTGTGTTTAATATCGAAAGTAGTTGTTACATACTCACGCTAACGCTGATTTAAAGCAAACATCATTGTAAAACCCTCTGCAGTTTTTGTGAGCATGTCGAAAAATCATCGTAAAAATTGATTCTTAATTTTCCAGAAATTAGCATCTCACAGACTCTTTCCTCTTTACATTTATTATTCATACTTATGTTCAGTGGAGTACTTACCAAGTCAAATGCCAACAACTCATAGCTGACATCAAATGGTTACATCAGTCTCGAAGGTCCTCATTATGCTATTTTCCTAGTTCACATGTGAAGATATGAGCTGAAATTTTAATTACCCATTTTGTCATAATAGATAAAGCAAATGATCTCTTTACAGTTGTATAGGTCATTCTGAATATTTGTGTCATTATTCTTGACTATATTGTTTTCAGATTTGGGTTGCTCTACATATCTAACTAACAGTTATCTATTCTATGTTTAAGTTTATGGAGTTAGTTGCAATTAAGATAATACTTTGTGCATAGTGTAACTGGCTGATAGTATCAATAATTAATGCAATGAATAAATTGATAAAAGATGTCACACTTGATACTTTGCTGAAGATTTATTCTCATTGGGGCAATGCCGCTGTAGTTTGCCTGATGATGTCTGTTGTTCATGGAATTTTTACTAAACTGTGATTTATGTATTTCGAGTGTTTCATAAAGTAAATGTCACAATGCAATGTTTATTACGGTAAATCAATCCCAAAGGCATTGGGACACGTATGTCGTCTCACAGCCCAGCCATTCAATCCCAGGAAGTTATTTATATTTTTTTTTTCACATTTTTTCAAACGTTAAGGTAAAAGAGGGTCTCAAAATGCCTGGTACTGAATGAGTTAAGAGCAACCCAGAATTGAAAAGATGAATGTCTTCCTTTCAAAATACTACAGGGTGAGGATGAAGCTGACATTCTGACTTGAAGATAAACCACGGCAGAAAAGTCCATGTAGTCTCACATGAAATGAGTGTATCCTTTAGGGATTAGGGTTGAAAATTGTGATCTCAGAGGTTCCAGGCTATAATCTGGTCCGCTTTCTTTGAAAGAATCCCTGTGAGAGTTTAAGACCTTGAAATGCCATCATTAAAGTAAAACAAGTTAAACTTCTCATCGCCTTCCCTTTCTTTTAATTAATGATATGAAAATTTGATTGCTTGGAGGTAATATGTGAAGCCACATTATTGTCATTGTGAATTAAATTGAGTACTGATCTGTAACTGCAGCTCCTTATGAACCATCACATGCATACTACTGTTATCAATGAAGACCATCAGGGGCTTTTTTTTTTTTTTTCGCTGAGTGACGTGAGTCTTATCATTAAAGCAAGTTCATCCATGTTAATACTTGAGTTCAATATGGACTCAGTCAGCTGAGTCAGTTTATGAGATCATGTTACTGGACTACTCTCATGTTTTGGTCAAACATACAAGACTACACAATCATTGATATTTTACTAACATCTTCAAACAAAGCAAAATACTTCAGCACGACACTCGTGTTTTTACCACCTTTCCTTGGGACTATTAAGTAGCTAGCCATAAGGGATGGCCACTTGATAAGGCGCAGTGAGTAGGACTGCAGCTTGTCGTTTCGCACAAGACTGTGACTGCTCGTGTCCAGTATTTAAGTAAACGTTGTGGTCTACAGCGTTACTTTGTGTGGATGGAAAAATTGACACAAGGGAATGGTGAAGCAGTTCGTCAAAGATAAATTTGAAGATGAGGGCCGGCCTGCACCAACCTGTAAGTAATAAAGTTTTTTTTTTTTTTCTTAAATTTTATGAGTTACACATATCCATCTTTGACAGTGGGCAGCAGAAAACTGAATTCTGGGGAAGGTTCGCACACCTCTTCATTGGGTTGGGTCCATAGATTCACCTGCTACTCCAGGAGTTGGCAAACAGTCCCAAAGGTTCCCAAACAGTGGCAACAGAATGGCAAATAGTTGAATACTGTCCCAAATAGCCGCAAGAGTCGCTATGTATCAAGTACTTTCTCAAAGATTTGTTCGTTGTCTCTAATAGCATCGCTAAAAGTCTCCAAAGTCGCTAATGACAGAGGTAACCCCCTGATTTTTGCCAACACTCATCAAAAAAGTTGACGAATCCAACATTTGTTATCTTTGCATGCATTCACCGCTCAGTGAGATCCTTAGTATAAACACTGCAGACGCCACCACCAGTCAATCAAGTGACATTTCTTGAACCTCTCGATAAACAATACACAGCTGCCATCCTTTGTGGTATTTGCTGTGGAAATGTTGGTCACCGCAATTCCAAGCATGTGGATATTGCTCAGAATCTGTACGGATTCTATTTGCAAGCAGAAAATAGGGAAAGAGAAGGTTGTTTTAAATCCACCTAGACCATCTTGCACCTGATGTTGACACGACAGATGATAGAAGACGTTCCCAAAAATGTATGTTTGTATGCAACCTGACCCAACAGCCACTCAAAAGACAACCATTAAAAAATAGCCTCTGAAGAAGGACAAGGTAGGACACACCAGCCATCTAATGGCACGAGAATGTCATTACACTGGAGAGGGCATTAAATTAGACAAAGAGAGGCAGGACACTGAGGCCAGGGCAACCATTGATTTAAACCCTTCATCTCAGTAATGAAGACGAAACCTCTGTGACAGTCCCATGTCCATTTCTAATGAAATATAAAACCACGCGCAAACACTGTTCCTGGAAATGTTCATGAATAAATAACCTCTGTTTTGGTGTCCATGTGTTATACTAAGTGAATGTCAGGAAGACATAAAATCTCTGAGGAAAGGAGGAATATGGGCCTGTCCAGCAGTGCTTCAGCTGAGAGTTGGTGGCAGCTTCCATCAACTTGCACAGGTCGTAACCTTGTGTCACTTTTCTACTTCAGGATGGATGACTGCATAGCCAGAACACACTAACTCGGTCCCACTGGTGAGCTTCAAGGGGAGGTTATAGGAGGAATGCTTGTCCTGCAAGCCACAGTAGCCAAGATGAGGACAAAATCCAAGGGCTTGGCAAAATGGGATTCTTCTTTTTAACTCATTCACTGCCAACATTTTTCAAACACACTTTTACCCTAATATTTGAAAAAAAAATTGAAATAAATAATAATAATAAATAAAAATAAATAATAATACTTTGCTGGGATTGATTTGCTGGACTGTGAAAATTCGTCAATGGCAGTGAATGAGTTAATTCCGTTTTCGAACTGAAATGGTGTGTTAGATATTTAAAAAGTGTAAAAAGAATACCTATTCAAAATAGATGCATGGGGATAGCAAGTTTACTTGGGCTCTTTATGTTTGCTCTGAAAAGTGGTGATGTACCGCTGGCATTGGGCCAAAACCTCATGAGTCATATTTTGGTGAAAAATGGTAGTTCCATATCAAGTGAAATTTGTCAATTGGCTTGCTTACTGCGAATGGTTACTGAGAAATCATAAATGCTAAAATGGTATCAAACAGAGGCTGGTGATTAGTATGGCATTGTCACTGTTGCCCCATAATTGATATGTTTTCTTATGTTGCCTTATATCTTGAGTATACTGTATCTGTGTATGCACATGACACATATACAGTACCTGTTTGTTTTTGTTTTAAACATTTCAGACAATCTCTTCATTTTTGATTGTGTGCCACAGTGAAAGCATGGTTGTGGTTATCCAGAAATAGAAACTGAATTTGAAGTTTTTGAACCCACAATTATATAATTAAAAATGCAATACTTTTTGAGGCCCAACTGTATTTTGAGAGAAGCCCAATTTAAGTTTCAAGTGTTTTTCGTATTGGGATTGATAAAACTGCGAATAATTATGGTTAAAATGTGTATTTTACATGAAAAATATTACTATGAGAAAAACCGAATTATCTAAACTGAGGGATGGAAATATAAGCATCCATACTTTAAGATTGGAAAGTAGACAGTGTATGCTAACATGTACTCAATATTGGCACACACGTAATATGTATTGTACATGCACAACCTCATAAAATAATGATCCAATACAAGAGTCATATTAAAATTGCCAGTGCCAGATAATGATTATAAAAATATACCTCTCTAGATGAAGAGTGCAGCCTTCCACCAAGATCAAATAAACCTAATTTGGATCAACACCAAAGTATACACCATCATAGATGCCTCCCTCCTGCATCTTCAAATAACATTCAGGTTCATTAGTTATTCACTTGGATATTTAGGAAATGCCTTATCTTCTATCCCTGTCTTGTATATTTTTTGTACAGTATTTACTTCCAGATCCACACCACCCAAGCACCACCACCCTTCCACATTTTTGTAGAGTTTTGTAAAGTCAAGCACTTAATGCATGATTCTGACAACGTTGCAAAACAAACTAACATCAAAGGCATTTCCTCAACGCAGTTCAATGAAACCATAACTGGAGTAAAAATCCGCATCCACAGGACCATTCCGTATATGTCCTGAATCTTACAGATGCCACACAACACGAGCTTCAATCTTTTTTGATTGAAAAAAATGCTTTCTTCTCATTAGAAATGGCATCAGTGACAAGGACAGGGGGGAACACAGCACATTCTTTGCTTCTCTTTTGAGTGCTTCACTCTAACACAAGAATCACGATTAGTCATAGAAAGGGCTGTCTGGATTCTTTCATTCACAGACCCAGCCACTCCAACAACCACTCTGAGACAAAACTGCTATTCAGGGTCACAGTAAAGTTTTATTCCTATCCATGGAGGAAATTACTTTGATACTTTGAGCTTGGCTAATTGACTTCCTCGGCGTCTGTCAGTAGTGAGCTCTGTGTCAGAAAAAAGAGATGCCCCCGGCAAAAGTTGCCTTATGACAAGATAGTTAATCCAACAGAAAATCACAACAGTTTGCTTTGCCTTCGAGGTTTAGTGCGGAGCCAAGACTGGAATGAAGGTATGCTTGTAGCTAAATGTTCTCTGTTTCGTTCAACGATTCATGCAGTACCATTAGATCACAAAGCCAATTTGCAAACAGAGCTGACCGGTGAGCACTCATAGCTTTGAATGCGGCCGCAGATCACAACTGCATTCGTCCAAAACAATAGAGATGTTGTCGTGACAGAGCAACCCTCTTTAAGATTTCAACAGATGGGGTTCCACAAATTCCTTGGTGCACCATATAGTAATCCATTAAAGCCCGAGGCCCCTCGTGAGACATCTCTCTAAAACCTACGATCGTCTTTGGAGTCACCCTTGAAAACCTGACATTTTCACGGAAATTCAACACCTACAAAATAATCAATATCTCAGACCCTGTAGCAGAAACATAATTCCAAAATAATTTGAGAGTTTAAACACACAGGCCCAAGTTTATCAATCTTTACTGTTTCAATTGAAGATGCAAGTGAAGCACTATTTTTAATTAAAAAAAAAAATACTGTATAGTGGTAATTGCCATGCTGTATTCTTTTAAAACAACGTTAAAATCGTCATTGTCTACGAACATATATCTTAATCATATATTACGGGGTTTTTTTTGTTTTGTTTTTTTTTTTCTTCCAGATTTTCCTTTTAGAGCCAGAGAAGAAACTTTAATTTTGTTTGATTCCATTTTGGCCATTGCGAAATTCCGATGCTTGCCATTAACATGCCCTGCATTCAAAAGCGTGACTCAGAGGAAATTGCCATGAGAGGTCAAGAGGATTTAACATTATTGCATACCGTATATTCCAAAATCAGGTGCAAGTGTCCTATTATAACAATCATACCACTAAAAAATAGATAGGATAAAATCTAGTGTTACAGTTATAATAATTATTGTGGATTGATACGTGGTTTTAAGAACCTTAATCTTTAATTTACTAATAGTTTTTTCTCACAATTCCTGTGCTAGAATGCATCACCAAAATAGCGTAATCGCACATCTCTTTATATCGGAAATAAAATTTAACCTAGTATCAAAACTGACTACCTTTGTCAATCTCTACCTGCAGCGATGAGACGTTACAAAGTGTGCTACTTTTAGCGTGTAGCTTCTAAAACTTGCCAAGCCTCATTATCTAAAAAATGTGCCTGCTACCTGCTGTGAATGGTTTACATCAGTCACCTGAGCCAAGAAGTGGCTTTCTGCCTTGTTGAGGGAGATCATATTGTTGAAATGTTCATCTGTTTGTTGGCTCTCTGAACGTTAAGCTTTGTTGGCCATCCGGGATGTGCATTTTTATTCCGATGCATTTACATGGCTTTCAAGCGTGTACAGAGATGATGAAAATGTGTTCTTTACTGAGGTCTCAGACAGACATTATGTGTCACCTTGTAGTTTTGGCTGCTGGCAGAAACTAATTATCTAAGAACAAAAAAAAACAAAAAAACATACTCTCTATTTTTCTGTCTGCGAAATGGTTCAAGAAAATAGGGAAAATGCTCTCTTGGCGCAACATGGAGACAGACTAATGTCTGGAAATAGTGTCATAATGCAACCAGTAGCCTTCCTAAATAGAGTTGTCGGGTGCATCATGCTTGCAGACTTTAATCTAACTATTTATTGAAACCTTTCCATCATGTACAACACTTATAGAGCCCTCAAACACAGTTTATCCCATGCAGATTTTTTTTTAATCTGTTCCCAAGCCCCTGAAAAAAAGATATACTGCAAGCATGTAACATCCTTTTTTTTTTTTTCCAGAACATTCTGTAAAGAAGTCATAAATATGGTGTCAGGATTGAAAATGCAAAACAATAAAAGTCCGTCTTTGCAAGCAACATTTAATTCACCAAATGTTAAACAGGCCAAAGAAATGTCATGTAAATGCCACTTACATGATTTGGCCTTTTAGGTTATTTCATCTGCTGCAACTTCAACGTGAGTGAAAATGCTGGGTGGTCTTCCAAAAGGTTGATCAAGATATTTCTTGAAATACATCCTAGACTTTTAAGATAAATCATCAAGAAATATATATGTCAAGAAAATAGTACTTTCAGTTCTGATATGTTATATTTGACCCTTGATCTGGTGTTGTGCACATTGCTGAAAAAAAAAAATGCTCTGCAAAAACGCTGCCTTCGCTTGTTTCCACGTTTGTCTACAAATCGCCGCGGTGACCACACAGGCCCCTTGCTAGGGTTTCAACGATTTTCTCCCACAGTCCAAAAACTCGACTTAGTTTAATTGCAGACTCTACAATGATCATAGGTGTCAGTGGTCGTCTGTCTCGATTGGTGCCCGGTGACTGACTTAAAGTGGAAGTCAACCCAAACATATTTTTTTCAAGAAAATGTTCTATGCAAGCCCACTAGTTGAAACAAGGCGTTTTGATAAAGCTTTAGAAAACAGATCAGCCGCGATTGGTCGTTACATGAGCCCTGAGCAGTTGTGATGTCATTTTCAATCGACAGATGTGACAAAATGGCCGCCCCCAAAATGGCTGAAAAAGGGCTGGATTTTGCTGCTTAACTTATATTCCACAAATGCAATATTTATCAGAATGCCGTGTTGCAACTAGTGGGCCTGCTGGGAACATATTCTTGAAAAAAATATGCTTGAGTTGATTTCCACTTTAAGACTTATCACAAATCAGCTGGGATTGGCTCCGGCTCGTCCATGGCCATGAACAGGATGGCTGGTAGCACAATTAATTGATGTTTGAAAAACAGAATTTTTTTGCTTCCAGAACTGTTACCGCAAAATTGAGAACATAGAATTGTCAACAATGTCTTGCCGTGTAGAAGAATTCAATTTAGGGAGTCGAGCTGAACCACTCATTTAATCATTATTCAAGGTTCAAATGATTTTTTTTTATACAACCTTGATGCCTAAAAATTTAGTAGTGGGTTAATGGATTCTTTCAGGCCCCTGTGCCCATCCACCAGTGAAGCTGTGCAATTGGTGCATTATTCTTCTAATCAGCAGACAGTCCATTGACAGAGCATGTCTGCTCCTGCACAGTTTTTGTTCGGTAGCGTTTGCTATTTTTGACCACAACAAACCCATTCTGCAGGCTTTCTCATATTCCAATGCCCTGTAGATACAAAACACAACAGTCACTGAAATTGGAGGATTTCATCCCTCCATGTGTGAGCCTTAGGCTGATGGACCCTATTCACAACAAAGAAGAGGATCAACCCAATGAGTGTGGTGCATTGCGGTGCTTCTCCACATTCGGGGGGGAAAAGAGGACAGTAGTGTCTGGAAAAATGTTATCTTGCGAAATTGAGCAGCTGAAGTTAGGCGGACAATTCCAAATGTCATTCTTTTTATCTTTGTGTGACTTTCTTTGGACTGTTGCATCAGGTTATTTATTCTAATACAATAATAGGATTTAGTTTTATTACTACTACTATGATTTATATTAGTAGTAATAATAATTTCAAGTAGATATCAAAAATAATTTTAGGGACAGATTTCCATCATGGTCACTGCTTGACGTGCTTTAGGACTGATTTAGTCATTTTCCAACTGATACTAAATGTGTCCTGTGATGGTAAGCCAATGTTCGTAAGTGCTTGCACTCAATCAACATGCCTTTTTAGTTAGTAGTCAATAACATAGCCACTACTTTGGAAGCGATGTAGTTGTTTGTTCCAAACAATTGCTTCCATTATTATTTGTATCATGTTCCGTCACACAAACGCTCACATGCAGTATGTACACACATTGACATGTCAGAATTTGTCCTATGACCACTTGAGAGCTAGGTTCTCTATGCAAAGCGCAATAAACGGCATCCAACAACGCACGGAATTGGCCAAAATTAAACTCTATCTCATACAACTCCGAAAGCAAAAAAATAAAACTTATTCCCAAAGTCTTTACTTCAAGCAAAGGGTATCAAGGGATTACATCTTGGTATAAAGCATAATGCACTTGCCCTCAAGAAATAACCTTTTTATATTCTATTTGGGCTGGGGCAAGTCCATGTTTTGCAAGCAGTCACATCGTGCCTTTGAATGAAATTAGTTCATAAATCAAAATTCTCATGTGCATAAACAATCAAAGACTCAGTGGCTCCAAACTCCGAGCAGAAAAATGAGTGTCAGTGAAAGATATGACAGTTTTTCATCATTCATTAACTTAGACCCACTTTCCGCAGAGAGTGGCAGTGCAAAAAGGTAATTAATTTCCTCAAGGACAATTATTCTTGGGCTTTGAGATGTGTTGATAGGAGCTTCTAGAAGTGGCAGACAGTGTTCTAAAGGAAAACTAGCTACATCAGTCGTGTTTCATCTACTGTGAAAGACCTAGTTTGTTGAAAAAAAAAAAATACTAGCTTTAACTTTTGCAGTTTTGTTTGGTTCAAATTTCAAACTGTATTTTTATTTCTTTTTCAATCACTTTATGAATTACTTTATTACTTTTTAAAATGACCTTTATGACTCTTTGCACATGGTAAGTAAGATAAGACCGCGCCCTTACGTTAAAGGAGATGTGTTGTTGATGCTACTTTAAGCTTTCCATAGTTAACTATAGGCATATACATGATGACATAATACCTTTAGCACAATGGCGATCAAATTTCTTATGAAAGATGAGTTATTCTCCCCGCTTCTCCCCGTGTGCCTGCCGCGCCTCTTTCACAACGTCGTCCCAAAGCCAGCAGCGCACACCGCCCACCAAACAGTAAATAGTAAAGAGATGATGAAAGAATGTATTGTGGAGCCTTATGCTCTCTATCCAGAGTCTGACCATGAATTTGAAGTGCACGAAGCATCACAAAGATCCCAACTCCGGTGCAAAAATATACGTGTTTGGCTGCCCACTGCAGGCTTCTGGAGGAAGAGAGCGTGTGTTTACTCGACAGGGGCGATATGGGGCATTGTTACGTTTGTCTTTGGTCAGGGCTGGTGCTTGGACAGGAGGAAAAAGCACGAATGCTGGAAGATGGATGAATAGAGGAAAACATCAATTTGGGGGTGTTTTTGGTGAGGAAATGGCATATTAACACAGCTAAATGCTCAAAAACGTTGATTCAGCATGATACATTTCCTTTAACTCAGTCACTGCCATTGACACATTTATTTGCCTTTTCACAGTCCTGCCATTCAATCACAGGAACTTATTAATATGTTTTTCAATTTTTTTCAAACGTTAGGGTAAAAGAGGGTCTGAAAATGTCTGGCAGTGAACGAGTTAAGAAATTTGATGGAATAAATCCAATTTGGGGAGTAGCTTCTCCCTCATTAAACATGTCACAGTTCATGTGATGCTGGGCTTTTAGCCATGAAAATTGAACAGATCAGTGGTTCGTATCTGGTGATAGCCTATATTTGTGAATCTATTTCCAGAATTGGCATGAGTCCTCTGTAGTCATTTGTGTCAGACTTCATATCAAATGAAATGTTCCTTATTTTGATTATGTTTCTACGCATAACATAAAATAATATTACAATACAGCAGTGGCTGGTGGTGCATTTCAGACCCGGGCCTTTGGTAAGGACTAATGACAAGGTTTGGTGTTGGCTAGCAAATTTTCCTCACATTGTCCATTTTTCCTCTTTAAAAGTCCACCTACAAAATGCATTTTTAATAATTGCCAACATTCATGAGCCTCAACTCCATATCGCAAGAGTAGTTAGCTCTGATGAACTAATCAGAGGATGGAAAAATGTGACGTCGCTTTTAGCCTTCGGCAAGGCGAAGACTGCTGAATATGGAATCTTGAATGGTTAAAAAAAAAAAGCCATTGTTTATAGTATGTATGTGTCATATGCCAGCACGGAAGGCCCAGGCGGATTACATTGACACGCCAACACACAGCAGCTGAATCTGGTTTGCCAAAAAAAAAAAAAAAGCCAAAACATTTAACTCACACTACTAGAAGCTTGATAGCCACGACACATGCTACAAAAGGGAGATAATGCGCTGTTGGAAATAGAGTAATACAATTTAATTTAAGTCGTAAATGTAGGTCATTGCTTCTGATAGTCTTTAGGCCCTCAGAGAAGGCCTTGCAGGCCCTAACTACACACCACTGCAATACAGTCATTTGCTTTAATATGGTTGGTCTTAGGTGATTTAGGTTTGTTTGTGGCAGCACAATTTTCCAGGCAGAACTGATCTTGCAACAAACTTGGAAATTGGCACCAATATCCACTCATCCTTTATTTACACGGCCAGATGGTTGGTTTGGACGACACGGAACGACTTCTAATATAACAGATGCTGAATTGTAATATGCCTGTATTTGGCTGGCTTTCTGTGCACCATTATTGTCTAAAAGCCTATTATGCAAGGCAAATATGTGCCCCCTTCACTGCTGCTATCAAGGAGCATTAAGTTATTTCTTTGGGGAACTGAGAAGAGGCTCTTGCTCGTTTCTGTCTGTCAGTTTTCTGCATCAAAGTCTAGTAACCTGACCTTTTTTTTTTTTGGAGATTCCATTTGCTGGCACAAAACAATTGGTGTTTTTAAAAAGGCGGTGGCTGCAGCAACTGTAATATTAAAGATGCTTAAATGAGCTGCCAGTCTGTGATTGATGGGCTGTGTAAAAGTGGCCCGCGATTCCCCAGGATCGTATAAAAGGGGCTTTTAATTATGAGGGCCTCATATTGATGTTGTCAGTTCTATTGCTATATGCAGCAAGTATGTGAGGAGAATGCAATTCACCGCCAATAGCACCGCACACAATGTAATCTACTGAAAAATGCACTGTCATCAAAGTCAAGTGACTAACTCGTCGTATACGTATTCACTCATTTATTGTGCAAAATGAATTTATTGAAGATTGATGAGCCGTCACTCGTGAAATAAACATACCCTGTCATCGAGAACGGTTTGATCTATGTCACTTCAATACGTTATGCTTTACTTCTTCAAAGTCAAGAACGGAACTCTTTGACTCTTATCGTGATTCTCTTTAAAGTTACCATAAGAGGTCACAACAAACACAACATGTGAATGTTATCACCATGTTGCTGTTTTTGGGAGCAGACGATAGGTCAAAATATGACTATGACTAGGATCCACCATTTATGGAAATTGTATGACTGGGTCTGTGATAGACACTATGAAATTGTATAATAATATGACATTTGTTTTTAAGTAAATAATGTGCCAAATTAGATTTATTTGTTTGAGCATTCAATCCGGTAAAAATAACTTCATAACAAAAAGGTCACCGTTTATGAGTCATTATAATTAGTTCCAATGATTACGGAAATATCCATGCATCCCTTGAGCTGTTTTTCTTCTTGAAAATGGATTTGTCACACTCAGAATGACTTGGACAGTTCAGTATAATATATTCTATATCAAATGTAATTGATGCAAAGCCCAGCTTTATGTACTGTAATTATGCTGTGATCAGTGTACGGACAAATTATTTTTCTTTTTTTATCTTTAGGTGGTTATTACTGGTGCTTGTCAAGGACAAAAGGTCAACAAAGTGATTAAAATAAGAGTGACGTCACATTGTTTTTAAAGTCTGACTCAACATGCTTTGTGCATTTGCCAGATCTTAACAATACTGTTGCGTAATATTAAAACATCATAAAAATACATCAACGATTCAAAAAGAGATAATCCTCAACCGTTTTTTTTTTAAGAGGCTCAAGACTCATGCTCAGAGTTACTTACCGTTTGACAGATTTCCATAATTCTTTTCTTCTTTTTCCCACCACATCTTTCTAATCATTGCAGACTTCAGGATCTTTACCTGCTCAGACCTTTGCTCTGATTGACGTTCGGCATGCACCAATTGCTCGCTGTATCGCGTCTTGTCAGAACGCACACACTCATTTCTTTCCAAAGCTGTTGAACGCTGTGCAAGGTCAATAACTCTCAGTATGGCCAGATATGAGTTTTGTCCCATTAACGAGTTGGCCAGCTGCATCTGCAGCCTGAAACTCCCACTGCGGTATTTATGAGGGATCTGGCCTTGAGATCTTATACAGCTAAATAGTTGCACAATGGGGTTGGTGATTTGAGAATACTGTAATACTACAGAGTGCAAATAACCCAAATTTAAGTCCGTCAATAGTGTTGAGCAGTTTGATTCATAAGCTTTGCAAGTATGAACTTGAGTGTCTCCCTCAACCTTTTATTTCAACCTATTTCATATTTCTCTTCCAATTTAGCTCTCTCAAGGTGACTGTTGTCAAAGAGATAACTGTTGGTTTAAAGAAGCTGTTAATCTGAGGTCAATACATATTCCTTATGCACACACTGCGAGTCATGAATTTCAGACAATCTTTTTTATGAATGAAGTGTTAATGCAATAAGCTTATTAATTTTATATTCCATCCATTTTTTGTGGTAATTGGGGTCAAATATTCGATTGAATGTTACATGTTTCTTTCACCTGATTGTTGTCCTCTGCCAAGTCACTACCATGGCCAAATTACCTGAGGTCAAATGCCAGATCTGTAAATATGTCAAGGGGAGAACATACTGTCATTGCTGACAGCTCTTGAGATATTTAATTGTGAGGGAAATCTGTCCGTTTTGTTCTGTTGTTCTGTCCGAATACTGAAAATGGGAACACCATGCTTTAGTTGATATCAGAGCTGTATAATAGCGGTATTTTAAATGTTTAATTTTGGAAAGCAAAACACACAAATTGTCCATCCAAGTGTTCAAACATATTTTGTGGAATTAAAGTGTTCCAATGCCCATTTATGATTTTCCTTCGGAGATTTTATTCATCTGGAAAGCTTCTTAATGGTTTGTACAGAGCCAACTTTACATGTTCAGCACTCATGAGACTGCTTGTCCTTGATTTAGATCCAAATGGAAAAAGCCCCACAGGCTTTCAATATTTAAACAAAGGTAGGTGTAATAGCAGGTCATCGTGCTGCAAGAAAAAAGAAGAGTGACTAGGGACGACTCCCCCACCTCTTTAGGGTGGATACAGTTCAAATCAGGGAAGAGTGTTTGGGCTGAGCAACTTACTAAAATAACGCTGCATTGCAAAACACGTCAAATAGATTCAACAGCAGTTGAAACTTTGACGCGATACTAATTCACAGTTAAGCAGCGTTGCGTTTTAGTGGTTGGAAGCAACCACCCATCAATTGTCTGTCATTACGGTAGCGGGTAATTGGAAATGTATGAGGTTTGTTTATTCGCATCAATCAGCATCATTGGCATAACATTGAAATGATGTTAAAAAAAAAAAAATACTGGACAGTAAAATTAGATACAATGCTGTAGTAAAAAAAGGCGCGCATTACAAGAACAATTGCTGTTCACAGGTGGGATTTTTGAAGCTAACAAGTCAGTAAAGCTCACAAGGCCCGGAATGTTTCATGAGAAAGCCTGACACGTGAAATCTTGATTCATGTGTCACATGCTTGTTTACAAAGATAGAGGTAGGAGGAATATCTGACGTGGAGACATTAATTAGGAGCTCACGCTTGTACATTGAAGAATATGAGATGTTATTTGCTAGGTTTTAGAAAGACTCCCCAGCTGATTTGGCTCAGAATTTTCTGCATTGGTGTCTTAATGCTCAAGGTTGCCGCCACGCAGGTGATGCAAGCAAATCTATCCTGCAGGTTGAAACTATAATTGTGTGTATGTGTGTTTTCTAGTAGCTTATAAGTCAATGCAAAGTTTAGCGTTTGTGAAAAAGCAGTTGACTGGAGATCATTCAAGGCTTGGACACTTCCAGAAATGATTTCACTGACGTTCTTTGTTGAAATGGTGTGACTCTTTTCACCCGTCACTTCCTACCACTTATTCAGCTGAACCTTGACGCATATTTCTCATTATGATATGGGACAAACCCGATGAACGAGTACAGCGATTCAAAGCATTGCTTTCAACTGATTATTTCCTGTCTGTCAGAGTCTATCGGTGAAGCACATTACACTGGTCAACAGCATGTTTTAATATGAGATGGCTTTGTGCGGCCCCCTATGTATTTTGATGCTTATTTCAAAAACGCCTTTACTTTTTCCTACCACATCATGTTTTTGATTTTTTTTCACCTTTTATTTTTAAGTTTGATCTATAAAAGCTTGTGCAATATCGATTTTACCGTGTGTTGTAATTTATAGCTATGACATTTCAGAAAAACGACAAATCCACCTGTTGCTAAACCTAACCCTTAATTCAACTATATTATTATTATTATTAATAATTATAATTATAATAATAATAATAGTATTATTATTATTAATATTGCTGTTACGAAAACCTAGTGTGCTAGAGAAAAAAATGAGTGCAGATTTAGATTCAACACTGATTCAAAATAGTAAAAAGTTGTTGTTATTATTTTTTAAATAAAATATCAAACATTTTCACTATTCTGTTGCATTCCTGAGCAGAAAATATAGTCGTAGTCATTAAATGTTATGCTTGGTTAATTTATGAATATTCAAAGAGCCCACTGAGGCAGTCAGCTTTGGGTGTAAAAGGTGACAGTTTGTTTGTTCAATTTTGGCTCCCAACTGATGGTTTTTTTTTCCAAGAACATGAAAAAATGGAATAATTGCAGGTTACCATGATTCATGATTGCACATCTAAAAGTAAAACAATATGATGCAATCACACTACTTATGGTCCATTATTTTCATATTTCAATGGGGACTTTGGGACACAATGATGCCCCCTGTAGTCTTGGCTCTAATATTTTGCCCTCGGAATCTTGCATCTGGCATTCATGAATTAAAACATTATTACATGGTGTAAAGATCTGCATATTTGTTTCTCCTCTTACTCCTTTTCCTCTTTCACATCAACCCATACAGAGTTTTTCTTGGAACTCCTGGACAATTCAGAGAGGTCTCTGAACAGCATGTTCTCAAGGACATTTGGGAAGCTGTACATGAAAAACTCTGAGGTGTTCCAGGACCTGTTCACCGAGCTGAAGCGCTACTACACGGGGGGCAATGTCAACCTGGAGGAGATGCTCAATGATTTCTGGTCCAGGCTGCTCGAGCGGATGTTCCAGCTATTCAACTCCCAGTACCACTTCACGGACGATTACCTGGAGTGTGTCAGTAAATACTCAGATCAACTCAAGCCCTTCGGAGATGTGCCCAGGAAACTGAAGGCTCAGGTCACCAGGGCCTTGATTGCTGCGAGAACTTTTGTCCAGGGCCTCATGGTCGGTCGAGAAGTTGCCAACAGGGTTGCCAAGGTGAGTTTCATGTTCCTCCTACTATAATAATGTTGCCATATATATATATATATATATATATATATATATATATATATATATATATATATATACTGTATTATGTGTACAAGTTTCCACTGTACACATAAACTAGCAGCACAGCAGGGTGGTGTGTGCTGTTCTCGTGTAGCCCGTTGTTTTATTCATAAGGCCTAAACATTCCTTAGTTACCTTTATGTACTTCATGTTTTATTATTATTTCTAGTGCAGTTGTACGACACACTACTGCCACAATAGTAAAGACATTTTTTTCAACTATGTTGGCTTTTAGTAAACTGCAGACTTGATGTCAAACAGTTCTTGCATATTCCTGTTTTGGGGCAATTATTCACTGATAAATCAAGACTTGGGTAAAAGTCATTGTTTCCTGACGCCAAAGTTTGGCATTAATCAAATAGTATTTGGCATGTTACAAACAAATAAATTCAGATAAGATTTTCAGTTGACCATCAACATATTTAGATTTAATAGCATCTGTCTTCATTTCATTTTTCAAGGAGAAATTATGATGTTTTGGATCTTTTTGTGATATTTTTGATTGTATGACTGTACAATACGATTGTTCATGAATGCAACTTTAATTTGAAATTTACATTATTTAATTATTTATTTCACCTCCACTCCCTTCACCAACCTGCCATGGAGATATTACTTATTCCTTTATGCTTCTTTGTTGTTGTGCTATGATTTTTTTAGACAATGTCTGTTATGAATATAAAACACTTATTCAGTGTTAGTGCAGGATCATTTTCACTGATATGTTTGCTTTTCTTTATTTTGAGATTGTTGGTTGGATTTAAAAAGTGCATGACAAAAATGGTTTGAAATGGCAGAGCAATATTGATGTGGGTTTTTTTTGCATTGTTGAGTTGTTTCATTAATTAGATATATTTACCTACATCCACAACTCACAGCAGCCATTCAACTTAGCTTTTAGTACATTGAGGGAGTAGTTGCTAATTCATCAAGACAGAGATATACTATAGGAAGCGTTGAAATGAGCAATGCATCAGTCCTAGAACTAAAAGGCACGCTCACTCAGGATCAAATCCCACATTCCCTGCCGCTTCATCAATTATGAAGTGCAGCCAGGAAACAGTGTGGCATCGCTGAAGGCTGTCAGGCTGGTGACCACCCATAAACTGGAGGTGAAAAGTAGCTCGACATGACAAATCACCTTGACCTAACAATTACCTTCACTTCTCACACCTTTCACTGTACACTGTACAGTGACTTTCGTGTATCAGTCTATATAGTTTAACTGTTATTATTATCTGCTGACATGCCTGCCAAACCGGGGCCTGTTACGTGTAGCTGGTTACTGCTTCGTGCCCAAGTTAATCACCTCACTCTTGAATGAAGGCCACTTTCAACGTCCTTTTGGATTTGTATCATCAGTTTGCCACAGCATGTAAAAACATTCTTGCAACAGTGAACTCGAGCGCAATTAAGATGGGCGTTCATTGTACAATTACTAGTTAGCAGTGTTGCTTTTCATTTTCCAATTCCCACTGTATGAGTGATCACCCGCGACAGAAAGTCAAAGCTAACGCTGGAGTGAAGTACTTGCACTTTATGGACTGACGACAGACACGACTTGACTGTTTTCATCGTTGTGGTTCCACTTAAGTCCTGTAAACTGTTGCCAACTGTCAAAGTAAATCAAGAAGACATTACCCTCTGTGGGCTAAAAACAACTCTAAGAATATGTATTTCAAGAATATGTTCTATGCAAACCCACTAGTTGAAACAAGGCATTCTGATAAATATTGCGTTTGTAGAATAAGAGTTAATCCACCCGTTTTTAGCCATTTCCGGGGGTGGCCATTTTGTCATTTGAGTCGACTGAAAATGACATCACAACTGCTCAGAGCTCAGGTAACGACCAATCGCGGCTGACCAGTTTTCTGAAGCTGAGCCGTGATTGGTCGTTACTTGAGCCCTGAGCAGTTGTGATGTCATTTTCAGTCAACACAAGTGACAAAATGGCCACCCCCTAAGATGGCTAAAAAGGGGTAGAATTTGCTTCTTAACTCATATTCCACAAATGCAATATTAATCAGAATGCCATGTTTCAACCAGTGGGCCTGCTGGGAACATATTCTTGAAAAAAATGTTTGGGTCGATTTCCACTTTAAAACGACGAAAACTCAAAGAAAAAATACAATAGAAATCAATTTAGCCAGTGGTTCCTCTACTGTACTTTGCGCAGAAGGTAAAAAAAGGACTCTCTAAGCCAACACTGTCAACCAATCACATTAGAAATTAAAAGAGTGCAGGGATGAAGTAACATCTTTGGAGCACTAGAAAGCCGTCAGCAATTATGAAGCAATGCACAAGTGCTCGCTTTCTTTTTACAACATAGCAGCAACAGTAAGCTCCAGAGAAAAGTGTGGAAATTAGGTCGCTGATTCTGCCAGCGCCCAAAAAAAAGGGAAAAAAAGTCGATTCCTGGCAGGGTTTAATAATTTATGAAAATGTTTATAATTTTACACACTTACATGGAATTCCAGCAATTGCTAAATCAAAATCAAATGTGCATTTTAATTGTTGTGAGGTGATATTTGTCACTTCACAGTTTGATGTACTTTTGACATATATATACACAGTATATATATATATATATATATATATATATATATATATATATATAAATATTCATTACATTAGTGTGTGAATTCCCACAATAAATAAGCAAATAAGCAATGTAATTATGTAGGACTAATGATGCTCATAAATAAAATGTACACATAAAAGGTATCATGTCACTTGTATTGGAATAAGTTGTTTTTGGTGGTTCATGTCCTCTAATGTATGGACTGAATTTACTAAACTGCAGCTTTTGAAACTACAAAAAGTGCAATTTACATGCCAGACAAGCTTTCAAACATCTGTCTGTTCAATTTTCCATGTTTCTTTTGCACGGGATGATATGAAAACAATGAGGACGCGTACATAATTGCAGCTTTTGCAGCAAAGTCAGAACAGGAGAGATATCCCTCCATAAATGCGATTGCACTGGGCTCCAACTGAACACCGACATGGACACCATGCTTGGATTAAGAGCAGAATCTCTCTGGATTACAGTTTATGATGACCATTAAGAGTTTTATCCTGGGGGTACTTAAAACACAGTCCGGCCACATTAGGACCTGCTCAGAGAAGATTGTGGGGATTTGGACCTTTCGAACGGTTTAAAGTTTGGGTATTTAGAGCACTTATCACTTACACTGCATGAGCATGGGAACCAGCCGCATGCTTGCTGCTTGTTTAGTCATGATGATGGAAAGAAGTAGGGTACTGTATTTTGTTCAGAGGGATTTGGTTTGTTTCCCTGATGGTGTATACTATTCTGCTGATCTCATTACCCGAACTGGCAGATACTTTAACTGTAAGATCAATGACGCTTTCTAAGATGATGCTAATGCTAATGCTTCATTTAGCCTTTACCCAAGTATTCAATATAGAACAGATCAGATACTGTTTGTTGTAATGAAGATTAATTGTTGAAAAATACATTAGAAAAGGACCTTGGAAAAAAATTGCAACTCATAGCGCAATCGCAATTTTTAGGAAAATAATCGCAATTAGATTATTTTCTATAATCGTTCAGCCCTAGTATAGGGCAGTATAAGACCCGGTGTGGGTGCAACTAAGACATTTCTGACATCTAGTGGTGATTGATGATGTTACAACTCAAAACTATCTATATATTCACAGATTTTGGTTTTCATCTATCCATCCATATCGATACCGCTTATCCTCACAAGGGGGGGCGTGCTGGAGCCTATCCCAGCAGTCTTCGGGCAGGAGGCGGGGGACACCCTGAATTGGTCGCCAGCCAATCGCAGGGCACACAGAGACAAGCATCCGCACTCACAATCACACCTAGGGGCAATTTAGAGAGTCCAATCAACTTACCATGCATGTTTTTGGAATGTGGGAGGAATCCGGAGTACCCGGAGAAAACCCACGCAGGCATGGGGAGAACATGCCAACTGCACACAGGGAGGCCGGAGCCGGGATCGAACCCACGACCTCTGAACTGTGAGGCGGACGTGCTAACCATTCGATCACCATGCCGCCCATTTTGGCTTTCAACATTTTTTTATATTTGGGATTTTTTTCTAGGATTTTATTCCCGTATTTCCTCCAGTTTTTCAGGTCAAAAGTACATTGAATGTATATCAGCATTTTTTGAAGAATACTATGGGTTTGTAAAAATATAATCAAAAGTACTGGCACAGAGGCAACAATCATTATTGACTGGGACTTGTTTGGGCATTGTCAGAATTTCTGCCACCACATATACTGTAACTTTGAGTTTCCCCCCTGCCATTGAAATATTACAGATGAGAAACCTGTAGCGGCTTTTACAACATTAAATAGTGCAAATTCTGTTTCGAAAGCTGAATATTACTTCAAATAAAGCCATGGTCCCACAGATGCACAGCGCACTCTTGTCTCTCAGCCTTTTGCTCAGTGTCTGTCTGTCTCTGTCGCTGGCTCCGGGCATTCACAGCTTGCCTGGGATGAGGCCTCGGCCACAGCGCTGCAACGGCAGATGGCAACTGGCTCCAAAAAGGTTTGGCACATCATTGGGAAATGTGCTGCGGCAAAAATGCCTTTTTTAATTAAAAGATTTTGATCTGTGATGAACTGCAGCATGTTGGAAGAATGACCAGCAGCATGTGCTTTGAAATACAAAGACATGAAATGATAATAAAGAAAGTGACTACAGACTACAGGATGTGCTTGCTCAATTGTGTTTCATTTCGGAATGATACAGACTCACTCCCATTATGTGTTGAGCAGGACGACATATAGAGCTACCCAGAAACTGGATAGATTTTTTTTTTAAAATCATCCATTGTTCCTACTCATTTTTTTTTTTTTTTTTTTGTGGCATTGAGACACTCTTCATACACCACCAGATGACATGATGATGCTCTCATAACATTGACTCAATACCACCACATTTTTACTGAACATGCTTACAACCCTTACAGCAAGTTTTCAGCATTTGTCCCGGGATCTTGCGAACAAATTCTTTTTTTTTTTTTCCCCCCCTCTGACATTCAGGATAGGATGCTGGCCTTCTCTCAGGTGGACAGAGGATGCTCTTTTATGTGCAAACCACTGATGTAGAGGGACAACAATATTGTCTATGCATGTCATGTAACCACAAGAGATGGTAAATAGCTCATGGTGCAGCGCCACTAGCACGAGGCTGGCTTTTAACATGTTTGCGCTTGTCTCGGTAAATTAAAGAAACAGTCCCAACTGCTTCTCAAGACATGCCACATAACATGGTTCATGTCAGGATAAATCAGCGGGGCTATCCCATAGTGCACGAAAGACAGACAATTGAGCTGACTCATGCAGGTCACACGGGGGACGGCTGTGCTCTTTCAGAGAGTCGCATCTGCCCACATTATTAATATTCAGACAAGACAGGCAGACAGGCATTGATTCACAGCAGTCTCTCTAGAATTTTCTTAGGTGCCATTCTACATTGAAGATGAGGAGTACAGGGAGTCTCAAGTTGAGGGGAGGTGTTTGGTGGAGGGGAAAAAAAGTGCTATATGAATAAAACTGGCGGGGCACATACCACTCAATATCAGGAATTCATTTGATTTACTTAACCTGTATTTATGCAATTGAGAACAGGTTCTCTTTTGCAACGATGGAATGGCGGCAATCAGCAACGAAGTAAGGCAATATAAAAGCAAATTCAAATGAACACATATACAACAAAGCTGTACGATGTGATACACACACAAAATGTACGCAAAACAAAGCTTAAGATATACAGTATACGCAATACTTGTAAAAAATATATCCATCATCATCATCAACATAAATAATACAAATTCTCCCCCACCGAAAATACACCATACATAGCTCCCTTAACCTTGGCACGTTGCATACAGCAAGTGTAGAGTTGTATTTCCTTCTTGTTGCACATTTTGTTTGAAGCCGTTAGAGAAGATGAGAGGGCACCAAAGATTGACGTCTCCTTTGAACAGTATGAGGGCGCAGAGATCATGCATGACATCACTCGCGTTTGCTACAAGTAAAAAAAATAAGCAACTGAGGTCTTCTAACAGCAAATAGGTTGTATGTTCGTTGGAATACTAAAGTACACTCTTACAAATGGATGGTTTTTTTTTTTCATTCCAGACACAGAAAACAAAAATTATTTTGTGATTCATTGCGCAACTTATAATAATATTAATTTTCCAGCAGATGAACTTAAGTGAACAGATACTGTATTTACAACACTGTCAAGCTACACTTAACAATTATGGAGAAAAAACAAATTAAGCCTTATATTTATATTTGTTTATTCTTTGACTTCTGACGCGGCATGAGCATGAGACTTGGCATTGTTTAAGTGTTTTATTGTCTTCACTGTCTTTGATATTAATGTCTTGTTTTTTACTGTTGTTGTTTTTATATATCAGGTTTTCCCTTTACGTATAGCACTTTGTATGTTTGTAAAGTGCTCTATAAATAAAATTGAGTTGAGTAAATGCATATACTTACTGGTATCAAATTTGCATATTTTGTTCTAGACACCAGTTGGTCTTTATAACTAATTTTGTTTTTTACTCTACACTTTACAGTCATCATCATTTTTATTCAACTGTTTTGTCATCATAGAGGGTGTGGGTGTTATTTCCCCTTTGAGCCTCTATACCTCATTCCAGTCACTTTTATTTTCTTGCTGTGCGGAAATCTGACAGCCTGATTAGACATCAGATCACTTGTCAGTGCTGCAGAAGGCGAGCGTTTGATGTGGGATTTTAGGATTTACTCTAACCTTCTGTGAGCATATACAAGATTCTTGTAAGGAATTACTTGAACATCAGTTCACAGTTTTTTTTGTTGTTTTTTTTTTTTTTTTGCAATACCCAGTAGTGCTTACTGAAAATCATGTAACTCCTGAAATGATTTGTTATCCATGTCTGTCTTTGGAAGTGGCAATCTGTTTTGCACAATGACGGATCAGTCGTAGTCCTATCGACACTAATGGCTGTGTAATTGGTCAGGGACACCGGGTCAGAAATGCAGTCCCATACCCGTGTCCAATCACTGTGAAAGCAATGCGCTCAATGACAAAAATTATGACAGAGCGCCCGAGACAAATTCCGGGCATCACTCTCCCACCAGTGTCCCACTAGTGCTCTCCTTGATTGGCCTTGGTAGCTTGCAAAGATATTTCTCGCAAGTGGCACTGAGCCATTTCAGCTGCACTCCCCCTGAAGAGAGTTCACGCCATATGTGCATGACAACACCCTGTTGGATCGGCAAGGTGATATTTTCCGAAACTGTCTTTTGTGAGCCGTCTCTCATCAGTCTGCTGTTGATAATATGGTGTGACTTTTTATATGGGCCGTGTTATCAGGCGAGCGAATGAGCTCATGACTCCTGGCTTTACACAGTCGGTGTTCAAGATCACGGCATTTAGATTAGACGTGTCGATCGTTAATAAATTAGAAATTCACGGTAGCTCAATAGTTTGACAGATAAACAGCACTTACTCCTCCTTCAAAGCAGAGGGTTGATGAGCAGGCCACTCTCTCTGCATGCTCCCTCGCTCGTTATAGTATCCAGCATATACAGGACCCACACACACCATGCGGCGCTATCATAGCGCTTATACATCAGATGAGTAGATTAGTGTGGGTTAATCTTACACTGGATCTAAAGCATTTTGCGCCGCAGTCCTGGAATCAGCCTGCTGTGAAATATTCCAGTCACTCAAGTGTAAAGATGTGCTAACAAGATTATCAGATTACCCTTCATCCAGGGCACACAGCAAACTGCTCGGGCAAAACGATCAACGACATACAAAAACAATACAGCTGCACCTGAACTCCTTGGAATGTAACAGTTTACATGTTTGCAAAGCTCAAGCGCAGCTTTATGATGTTTGCAGCTGGGATATCGTTTTAATACATAAATATACACATTTGTCCACGTAAAAAAACGTCTTAATATTGATAACGTACACATCAACATTTATAATAGCGGAATCCTTGAAGAAGCCATTTTCTTTTCTTTTCCATTTTCTTACTTTTAGGGGCATTGCCACCAACCCTTTACTATCTGCCCCCCCCCACACCCCACTAACCAGAAACAGCCACTGATAGCAGATTTGTGCAAAGCAAGGTTACTCAATAGGCGACCACCCTAGGCTCCGACCGCCGGCCGCCTAGTTGTGGCCCCCAAACTGGTAAAGCAACACTATGTCATATGTCAGTTTTTGTTGATTATGGCGGCGCCATGTGGACAAAAGCGGTAGTGTTTTGACAAAAATCAACCACATTCCCCATGGGTGCCAGCGTGTAGTGTTTTGAAATCCTAAGCCGTCCTTATAGCGAAAGGGGGAAGTGAGTATGCCGTAAAGAAATTCAGGACATTTGTATTTTTTTGTGTGCCGAGGTTGATCCCTTCCTCCTCAAAGTTGCGTTGTGCCAGTAAAAACGATACAGACCCCTCTCAGGGCATGAAGTCCCATTCAACTAGTGTATTTGTAAGTCAATGTTTCATCAAAAGAGTTGTGAAAAAAAATTATTAAGGTCCATTTCTTGCCCAGTGCTGCTTTAACTGTTCAAACGTGAGGGAAATGATGATTTATGTACTGTATTTGTTGCAGACCTTGCCTCTAATTTTTGAAAAATCCGTAGAGTAAAATCAGTCCAAACTTCACATGGTGATAGTATTCCTCTTCAGGAAAAAGAATCCACTGAATAATTTTCGACTTCTTGAGGGAATGGTTTTTATGGCAGTTCAAATGTGAGGGAAATGATGATTTCTGTACTGTATTTACTGTATTTTGTGCCGACATTGCCTCTAATTTTTGAAAAAAATTGTACAGTAAAATCAGTCCAAACTTTACATGATGATAGTATGGGCCACCAAGGAAGAAGAATCCGTCTTCTGAAACAGCCCAAACGTCATTAATTTTGAGGAAAAATATGTTCAAATCATCTCTATAATGTAGGCGCTTTAAGTATTTATTACTTTTGTGATCATTTGTTATTCAAGCGGACCAGTTCACATGGCTTGTGCCTCGGCAGTGGTGTCAGGGTGGCTCAAAGAAATGCACGCAACTCTGGTCAGCATTTCGTTCGCTTGATAAAGTGAGTGGCGACACACACGTGTCCTTTAAGTGCCTTGTTTGCAATAGCCTGTACTTGCTGCACCAGAATGTGTTCGAAAGAGTGCTTTACGTCATGTTAATAAAGTAAAAGTTACCATTTTGTTATCACTGTCAGCTATTTAGAAGACGGAAGAAGTGTGCTTTGCCTTTGAGATAGAGAGACTGATACCGAAAGAGAATAATACCGGAAGTGCTATGTTAAGTTATGTTAACTGTTAACAACATTCTAATTAGAAATCAATTGTACGTTTGCTCATTCGGCTATAACTATATTCATTGTGCAGTATGTGTTACCAATCTGGATTTGTTTTTTCATTCTGGCTTATAAAACCACATTGCCACACACACGGCACATGCACATCTCTCTCTCTCTCTCTCTCTCTCTCTCTCTCTCTCTCTCTCTCGCTCTCTCTCTCCCTCTCTCTCTCTCTCTCTCTCTCTCTCTCTCTCTCTCTCTCTCACACACACGCACACACTCTGGCACACACACACACAAAGTGTGAATCATTATTTTTCTTGTGGTTCGTGTACAGTAATTAACTTCCACCCTAGTGATATATTTATCTTGGAGTTCATGACCAAAATCATGTTGTCTTATTTAATTATTTATTTCAATTCATGTCAAAATGGAAATGACGTTTTCTTTTAGTTCATATTTTGTCATTTGGAATGAAAAGGACATTCTGTTTTGAACATTATAGTATTTATTGCATGTGGCCTGACCGACCTCGATATATGGAACTTTGACTCGTTAAAAAAAATGTTAATTATTATTAATCCTTTTCAGATTTGTATTTGAGTGCCCCATTATCATTTTTTATTGAGCTTGCAGAGACAAACTTCCTCTTTAACTTCTTTCTTTGAAATGAAATCCAAATCATTAAATTACACAGTCAAGTGCTTTGGTGGAAAGAATGTTATGTAAAAAAAAAAATAATAATAATAATAAATACATACGCTGCATTTAACTAATCACACACACCAAACAATTTCAAAACGTTTTCCTCCCTACAGTGAATCTGTTTTTGATTTGTTTGTTTTTTCTCTTTCAGGGATAGGATTCAAATCCTTTGCTAATTAAAATGTAAACCAATATTACAAACTGTGTTTAACAACCCATTATTTCATATCTGGTAAATGTCTGCGTTGGACTCTACATAGCATTATTAATACTTGCATTTTGGCTCTAAAAAAAACAACAACCCAGTCTTTATGAAGGCTGCTTTGGGATTTATTAGATGCAACCGCTTTAATGTCTCTCATCCAAATGGGAAATGCCTGTGTGTAAATTGAGCACGATATTTTGCAAACGTGTTCCCTAAAAATGTCACCCTGTTAATGATACTCCTTGGGTGATATAAAGATTTTACCATAACACGAGCAAATGACACCAAGCAGTGGAAAATGACAGCAGGTAACCTAGTTGTAATGGCTTCGTACAAGACATTGCGTGATGTCAGCGGCAGATTGCAAATGTCAAAGATGTTGAATTTTGATCCTAGCTGCCAGCTGCCAAATAGTGGCAGCAAGTGCACTAATAGAGTCCATGTCACACTGGTTGCCTTTTTCCTGAGCTTCTCTCTTCTGCTACTCCCCACCCACCCACACACACTAGAGCATACAATCATATTGTATCAAATCAAAGACTAACCACAGCAGAAAAAATTGAAGGTAAGGGACTCGGATGTCGCAAATACTCTTATTAAACTGCAATGTTTTTTTTGTTTTTTTTTTTTGTTTTTTTTTCAAATGTTCTACCATTTTTTTGGTCACTGTAATCACACTTTTGTTTTTGCATCACTGGGTTTGTGCTATGCACCTATAGATTTCGATCATGATTCCTATAAAGATTGATAGATAGATCATCATCTGCCAAAACATGATGAGAAGACGATTTGTATTGTGCACTTTCTATTTATTTTATTTTTCATTTACTCAGTTCATATTTCATTCTTTATCATACGGCTGTTATTCTGAACCAGTCAATAAATACCTCACTGTCAATCGTGATCACAAAACATACACATTTGTAATTAATTAGGGCATATTTCAAGTATGAAGTACGAGCCATTATTTTTTTAAACTTCATTGGTTAAACTCTGTCCTAAAATAATGATGTGTGAAGTCAAATCCTTAGAATGCAGGTTGTGGTCTCCGTCTTATGACTGCTACTGTCTGATGTGTTACCACTCTAACACACAGGCGCACAGCAGTCCCCAGAGTACATGCTGGACACAATCTAGAGTCAAGCATGAATACAGGGGCTGACAGGCCAATTATCAGATGTACTCCTCGTTCTGCATCCTCACCTCTGAAGGGAAGCAGATGTGAGAATCCTGTCACTTTCACTCAAGCCATTGCAGTGGCATGGCCCAATAACAAAAGGCGCAGCCTTCACAAAAGATCAGGATGGACAGTGTTGAAAACCTCATGTTGTCACGCTGTTTTATCTAGTGCACTTTTTACATTTCTACACTCGGGACATGTGACATATGTGCAGTGCTTAAAAGGGAAGTCAACCCAAACATATTTTTTTCCAGAATATGTTTTATGCAGGCCCCAAGAGGTGAGACAAGGCATTCTGATTAATTTTGCGGAATATGAGTTAAGCAGCAAAATGCACCTGCTTTTAGCCATCTCAGGAGGGCGGCCATTTTGACACTTCTGTCGACTGAAAATGACATCACAACTGCTCAGGGCTCAGGTGACGACCAGTCACGGCTTAGCTTCAGAAAACATGTGATGTCATTTTCAGTTGACAGAAGTGACAAAATGGCCGCCCCCTAAAATGGCTAAAAACGCAATATTAATCTGAATGCCGTTTTTGGTAGTGGACCTGCGTAGAACATATTGTTGGAAAGAAATTTTTGGTGGTCGACTTCCCCTGTAAATACTGTCAACATATGATAAAGTGTAATGATCTTTGTCCCCACTAGAAACGTTTATGAAAGTTGCCCCATTAATTCACACGAGAAATGTCAGGCCATAGCATTGATTCTTTGTTTGAAAGCCTTCTGCTTATGTGTAATATATATGTATCTCTTCTTTCTATATAATCGGCTGCTCTGCAGGTAAATGTTGCTCCCGCATGTGTCCGAGCCTTGACCAGGATGTTGTACTGCCCATACTGTCGAAACATGCCCGGGCTCAAGCCCTGCCAAAACTACTGTCAAAACGTCATGAGAGGCTGTCTCGCAAACCAGGCCGACCTCGATCTCGAATGGAACACTTTTACTGGTAAGTCGATGATTACTTCTGGTGTCATCTGTTTCTCTTGTGCGCCTATGTATCTCTGTGTACTTTCAAGTAGGCAGTGTTACTTTTTCATTGCTCAGTCTTGGAATAGTCTCTGCGGGAATTCAGTCAGATGTGCTGCATTTGTGGTTCTGCTCTGAAAGCTTTACAGAGACAAAACTAAAATCTTATTTGTTCAGCCATTCCCTTTTTTTTTCTTCTTTTTTTTTTTTTTCTCCCTGTGTGCAACTGTGCAATGGTGTTTTCTATTGCAAGGACTCGGGCAGGGCGCTTATAGCTGGCTGTGGTCCCTGCTGTTTGGGATTGATAAAGCAGAGCAGATCCTAGGCAAACATATTTTCTGTTGAGTTTCCAACAGAGCCTGGTGAGTAATAGAGCACTGCAGTTAGGCTGTAAGTAGCTGCTTGCTGAAAGCCGCACTGTTAAATGGATACAAAGGAGGCACATTGAATGTTCCCTCTGGATTTTTTTTTTTTTTCAAGATAATGCTTTATTTGTCATGTACACCACAATCGCACTGGCTGTTTTATTTTTTTGAGCGAGTTGAATCCTAGCCCAAGACATGTCTGACAACTGGAAGCAAAGTGGGCTTCTACGCCACTTGCTGATTTGTGACAGGTTTGTATTCCAAAAAGCCTCCAGACTGCATAGCATGTGTTCTCTCGGGTGGCATGTCTGAAGCCTCAGATCAACGCAGGCCCCAGTGTACTGAATGAAATGTCTCTCTGCTTTATGACATCTGTTAAAAAGTTAGTGTCTTGTTCACTTGTGAAGAGGCAAATCCATCGCCGCAACGGGACATTGTTCCTGACAGTAATAGGAAAAGCTGCTGTTGTAACAGAATTTTAAATCTGGTTAGAGGAAGGGAACCCTTGAGATGCGTGTGAAAATGCATTGATTTTATTGCACCCAAGTTTTATTGGGATGCTGGTTTTTTTTGTTTTTTTTCCCATGTTGTCTAGTTTGACTTTTCACCCTTAATTTTGGCATAAGAACGAGAAGGGCACTGTGTTAAATTGGCTGCATTGTGTTGTGCTTTTGAAATTTGAATTCAAGCATTCACACTATAAAATAATAATAAGAAGAAGGGAGTTAGTTTTCTTCGTATTGATATGTTGTTCCATGGACAAATTATTTTGTGTTATTGCTGAAACAAGCTAAATGCTATTATGCATCAAAAATGTCCACTTCATCTTATAATTGGTGTGCTGCACATTATTAGCAAACATTGGTGCCATTGCGCAACAGGCATCGACTCAATGAACTAACTAGATATGGCTTGTATGGGGCAGATACCCATTAATGTTCTCATCCCAACCAATGTTTAGCAGGACTCAAGATTGTGATCAAATTGGTCACACATGTGAGCAGATTTCCAGCGTGTACAATCAAGAATTTCTTGCAATTTTCGTCTGATATCCAGATTGGCTATATTGAGGTTAAACACGCCTATGCCGAAGGCAGTGTGTGTTTCCAAACAATGATCATGAAAAAATGCTCCAAAAAGCCATAATAATAGTCTCATATTTAAATTGTGATGTACTATATATTTTAACAAACAATCAGTAAATATCATTAATTGATACATCCATACGGACGTATGTGCCTGTTTCATTCAGGCTACCATTAAATAAATGAAAATTATGAAAAGTGGGGATGCAATGAAATGATGTCATGATGTGACCAAGTGAGAAAGTTGTTAGTTTGTTTAGTTAGTTCCAAAATATTTCCTGTGTTTTCAAAAGTTTAAAGCATCTTTCTGAACGTATGATCAAAGGTCATTTTTCTTCTATTTTTTTGTATGCATTCTCTGTTGCCCAAAAACGTTGATGAGCTTACTCAGCAACTTTCAAAAAGTATTGATCCGTCTTTCAAAATCCACTGCTAAATGCATCACAGGTCACCTCTCAGCGTAACAGTAAATCTTTGTAGTACATAAATCATCAAGCGTAGACTGCCTGTATCGTGATTCATTTCAGTCATCACTTGTGCTTAACATTTATCTTCACTTAATGGGATTAATCTGTGTACTAACCCTCTGGGGGCCACTTGGGAAGAGGGAGGCAAGGTTTTCTATTTTGTCTTTTATTTCCACAGATTTAGAGAAATAGATGGAGTTTTCAAAACTGATGACAGTATTTTGAGAAAAAAAAATGGAAACATTAATGGAATTATCTTCTGCACATTTCATTCACTCATTTTTTTCTTCACACGATTAAAAGTACATTTTCAAGTATTTACAAACAAAATACATTTAAAAGTGAAGTAAAGAAAAAAACATAGCTTACTGAATGATGAATCTGTCGTCAAGTATGTGAAAGAACCACTTCTTTTTTAGAATGTAATCAGAAATATTTGTTTTGATTATTTTCAGTCTAGACATTCACTTATGTTAGTAACTAAAAATAAACACATTTAGAGATTATCCGTACATTTGATATGAATTATGTACCGACCCACAATTTGAAAGTCACTCAGGCCAGAGTCCAGTCATTAAGAATAAATGGGGCGAGCCTTCTAAAATTGTTATTTTTACATTCCTTGAAACAATTTTTACTCTTGTGACTTTTTTCACATTTTTAGGTGATAGCCATACGTGATCACATGCAAATGGCTTGCATGAATTACCCTGTGAAATAAGAATCCCACTAATGTTCGGTTGATATCCTAAAAAGTCATTGCCAGCTTAGAAACAAGCAGACGATAAACCTGAAGGAAGCTGGAATTGACTTGCTTCTAAGTGTGGTATACGTGCATGTGTGCGTGTGTGTGTCCGGTGTGTGATACCAGACCATCCGTCAACTGCCATTGTGACAAATATAGCCAGCTCTGCATCATGACGGACGCATCATCATCATTTGTCTTGTCAGCCCCTTGTTAAAATACCCTCAGAGAGACAAGATGAGGCATACTGCCCCCCCACGCCCCCCACGCCCCCCACCCCCCTGTCACCGCATCAGAATCAGTTCTATTTCTGACAGACAAGCAGCATTGTCGAAAGATGGTTATCAAGTGTGGTTTAGTCTATGTGTCATTGAAAAGAGGAAAACACTTGAAAAGAAGAAAACGACTCTGCTGGATTTATATCACTTTTATCTTTTAAGATAAAAGCTGCATCAAATCAAATTCAAAATCTATCTATCTATCTATCTATCTATCTATCCATCTATCTATCTATCTATCTATCTATCTATCTATCTATCTATCTATCTATCTATCTATCTATCTATCTACATGTAAATAGATATCTATCTATCTATCTATCTATCTATCTATCTATCTACATCTATCTATCTATCTATCTATCTATTTAGATAGATAGATAGATAGATAGATGTAGATAGATAGATAGATAGATAGATAGATAGATAGATAGATAGATAGATAGATAGATAGATAGATAGATAGATAGATAGATGGACTGTGTAGTCAAATTGATACATTACTTTGTAGATTTTTGTCCATTACGGGGTTTACATTCCAGAACTCCCTGTGATAAATTAGAGACTGCTGTCATGATCTTTACGCGTGTTAGAGTAAGAAGCTATTTTTTAGGGCCATTGAATTTTCAACTTGCATTTTGCCTCTCACATATTATTTTTCATAATTAGGATATAGGAATGTGTAGCCCTCAGTTTAGTGACACTACGGCGTAAACAATTCTCATTGATTTCCTTTGCTCATTTCTTTTTAATTGCCTGGCTTTCTTCCAAATGTAACCTTACCTCCCCACAACTCCCTAGACCCTGGGAACCAAAGCCAATATTTTTTTTCCTCCCTTTTCCAACCAGGGCTCTCTGATGTGATATTGTGAGAACATATGCACTTTCTAGGACTTTATTTTAAGTGTTGCTTGGCAAAGGAGGCTTACACTCTACTTAAATGCACCATACAAAATGCATATATGGTCACATAGTATTATTCTATTGTTATTAATATGTTGCTTGTGGGAGTTTGAGCGCAGGGTACTATGAAAGTAGCTTGCTCTAACACTTCCTCTTTCGAAGGCATGTCGATGGAATTGAGGAGGTCTTTGAAGTATTTTATCCACCACTCACGACGTCCCTAGTCGAGGTCAACAGCACATTATCCTCACAATAAACAGTGTTGAGGGGGCACTGCTTCACGCTCCTGAGATGCCGCCCACTTTCCATCTGTAGAAAGTCTTTGACAGAATGTGAAAATGTGTCAGACCTTGATATGTGAGAAATGTGAGCGAGCTTCCCCATCAGAATGTGGGGGGCAGGAAGTGTGTCTTTGGACCTTCGGGGACTGGGCAGCCTCTTCCCGCCACGTCCCGAGAAAAAATTGGCCAAAATCTGACGGGATCATAGTGTGAGCAGCATTAAATATGGCGGTCTCCATCACGTTCACACCTGTTGCCAACAGCGTCTTTTGAGAGTGAGTGAACATGCAATTTAATGTTTGCAATTAGATAACTTGGTTCAAGATTGTAATCTTAGTTGATCTGTTGGAATCTATAGAGTGAAGATGCAATTTAGCACTTGCTTTTATGCATCTTAGTATTTATGAAGTGTTTTGAGCTATTTAGATTAATTCAACCAAAACTCAAGTTGCCTGAATGTACAATAACCTTTTAACTAATCCGTCAACTCCAACATGCACGGATTGTCTGTATTTTTGGGGGGAGTGAAAGACTCTACACACCTCGTAAAAATATATATAAATTAAAAAATAACATAGTTATATCTGTTTCATCAAATACAGTAAAATACTCTAAATTGGGGAGTCTCAATTTACCACAATCACATATCAAAATGTTAAGCACTAAAAATCTGAGGCCACACTATGGCTGCTGACTATTAATACCTTTCCTTTATTTCCCAGTGTGTTAACGTTACAGTTTATTTGTGTTCATTTGTCACTAATTAGCTACTGTGTTTCCCCTGGAGGCTCTTTCGCTAGTATTTCAGTGCATTTCCAGTCCCCTGATCAAGCTGTTATAAAATAACAAGCAAGACGCCTTCAGCTGTTCGGGGAGGGGATAAAATCACATAATTCGGTTGGGCAGTAACGGAATATATATGTAATGAATGTAACTTTGAACTTTACGCTTTGAGGTGAGTTTCATTCTTTGACATGGTATAAGCGAGGTTCATTTTAATATGTACAAAGAGAAATAGCTACAGTAAGAGTGCACACTCCAATTTCCTTCGCTTGTTTTTGGAAAGAGATGGATTAGTGTATTTGTTGTTGACAGTATGCAGTATTATCAAACATTTATTGAACAGCATATAGGTGACACACATTTATTCATAAGAAACAGCTTTGCACATTACAGTGACAAAGGTGAGTCATGCCCTGTCCTGTCTTAAATGCACTTAAAATGATAGTGGTTTAGACATTTTTTTTCCATTCCTTGTCAGACTACCAGAAGGCTATAAATATATATATATATATATATATATATATATATATATATATATATATATATATATATATATATATTGCATAGTAAATAAATGCGTTGTATTTTGTTTTCTATATTTTAATTATACATGTTGTGCTGTCTTTTAATGTTTACAACAATCGGTATTCAATCGATTCTATTAAACAGGTTTCATTTAAAACAATTTCCAGGTTTTTCAATAAAAAGCCCATGACAGGCTCTCATCAAAATACCTAAGGATCAAAAATTACAGTACACTTCCCACCCCATTATTTATAAGTCTCCTGAACCGTAGCCCATTTTAAGGGGGCGGTCCCCTGAAATGAAAGTCTCTCACTCCACCAGCTCTAATGCCAAATGAATGCTTTTGTTACCCTGATGACTGAGGGTGAAGCTTGGATGTTGAATGAAGCAAGCAACGCTTAGGTGAGCAATGTAAGTTGTGCAAGGAATTGACGTGGATGTCACTCTTTTACACACAACCTAGTCATGGCTTGTTTAAAATAATAATGCGACAAAATAAAATACAAATATAGTGTAACATAAATCAAACATAAATGTGTTAAATGTGACAAACGAACAAATATGAGAAGGAATAATGTCCTTATAACTTCATTAATTTAATGCATTACGCCACGCAATGCATTCTGGGAACCAAAAAGGAATGTTATTTCTTTTTAACAAAATATTAACTATTGATCCCCACTATTCGTGGGGAATGGGGACCAGGCCGGTCCGCAAATAGCGAAAATCCACATATAATTAACGACCATTAAAATGCATTATGTATTATTTTTTTTTAATTAACCGACTGATTATTTGGTAATTTTGTAAATGTTACTACATAGCGAATATTCCACAAAATTTAGATTTGAAGACAATCGTGAATCAAATTGTTATTGCAATATCTTTTGTGAAAAATCGCAATTCAATCTTTTACAAAAGTCATTCAGACTTACGTGTACCTCCGCCCTAATTTTTATACCGCTTGCCTTCATTATGGTCACACGTGAGCTGGAGTTTGACCCAGATGGCTTAAGGCGAGAGGCGCACCCCGGACTGGTCACTAGTCAATCGCAGGCAGGATTGAGGTCATTGGGTCTTTAAAAGAATGAATCAAAGAACTGTCTCCAATATGGTCTCAGCTCTCTTTGAATTCCTCTGAAGCTTTTCCCCCACGCATTTCAAGTGACATAGGCAGCTAAAAACTGCACTGGACTGAGTTTGGTCCCCTGCACTGACCTCCAGCCAACTCCTGATGGAAATCAAACCAAGCATCACGTTCGATTTTAGATTGCAGTGTAAACAAAGGAGAGTGCTCTTCAAAGATGTAGCCACTAAAAAAATAGAGAAGGAGGGTCTATCATGGCGCTTGTCCCTCTGTTGGAGGTGAAGCCATTTCAAAAGCTTGCTTCAAAACCAATCTATACTATGTCATATCCATTGGATTCTCAAGAATCGACAAATCTGACAAATCGTTGAGACATTTTGCCACAACTGGTGAGCTGGTGGACCTATCAACAGTCATGAAAGTATAAGCAGTCATTAATCATTCTAATACTGTTTGTATACACAACAAATACCGTTTTGTTGACGAATGACGGGACACCTTTTAAAATATATGGACTGACGGATGACGATGATTCATCCGTTAATGTAATCGTCACTGACCGCGACGGTCAGTGACTGTCCGTCAATCCGTCACTGACGGACCGTCAATCCGTCACTGGCGGATGTTTTTTGGGGGACCAACTGACGAGCGAATGGACTTCTGACCGACTAACTGACAGACTTAAATGACGGAGTGACTGACGGATTGACGGACTTGACGATTGCAATTCGGTTCGTGACGAAAAATGACGGACTCACGAATGACGGACCAGCAAAGTTGAATTAAATACCCACCTCTGATAACACACAAATCAATATATCCATCCATCCATTATCCGAACCGCTTGATGAAAATATTCCTAAAGCAAAACAACTTGTAACCTTCATGGCGTGGCGCAGTATGTCAAATTATGCTTTCATCTCCTCGTCAAACATGATCTTTAGTTGACCATTCCTCTGTATGAATGTGTTAATAACATGTTTTATTAAACATGAAGCATGGCAGTCAGTTGGCTAATTTGTTTCTGTGGATATTGATTCACATCACAAAGCATTTAATGTGAATGTTATTAAGAACGTGGAGTTCACTGAGAATGTTTCCTTAAGGAAAAAGCAAATAGCGCATGGTGTTGATTGGATCATATCTCAAGTGCTGTTTACACAACATAATTGTGTTTTGTGTTGAATTGAATTCATGATTGAAAGAAAAAAATGTATCAAATGTATTTCCCTTGTATTGTGTGCTTCTGAGATGAAGGAACAGGCGGGCATTGTTTTGTGTTTGCTTAGAGAGGACATCTGCCTTTGTTTGGAGTGACGTCATAAAGATTTGTTGGTGCGCGAGCATCCCGTGGGTTTTGCATTGTCAGTTGTATTGCTTCTAATCCAAAGATCAACAGACTGATGTTTAATTTTATTGCATGTTTAATTTGCCGATTTTTTTTTTGTTTTTTTTTTGTGACAGACGCCATGTTGCTGGTGGCAGAGAGACTGCTAGGGCCGTTTCACATTGAAGCAGTCATTGAGCCAATCGACCTCAAGATTTCGGAGGCCATCGCGACTATGCAGGACAACAACAAAATACTGTCAGCAAAGGTAATTTTCTCCACCTCTCCCTTAACTTGTAGAAAATATTAAAATGTGTCTTCCACAAATCATCTCATGAAAATTCAAAACGCAATTATTGCTTTACATTGTCCTGGAATGCTAAAACTACTGTAGATGATTGAAGCAGGGACATAGTTATACATTACATTTTCAATCAGCTAATTTATTTTAATCTGCAGTACAAATGCCTTCAAGATTCGCCGTTAAACGAGATGACTTCTATTTAACCTGCAAATATAGAAGCTAATTTATTCTTTGACCTCTCTCGGTTTCAAATTGCTCAGCCGTCTTTGGAATGGAAAATTTCAAAGCTGCAAGTACAAAACTTCTCTTATCAAAAGGCAAGCTTCAGTTCAACTTTTACACTCTGGTGTATTTAAGCCCATCTCCCGGCTAGATTCACACAGGCCAGTATGAATAAGATGTCCCATTCCTCCCCATATCACACCGGCTGCAATTTATAACTTTAGCCATTGTCTATGCACCTGAGGCTCTCTTCCCGAAAGGTTGCGCTCGGCTAAAAGATTGCTCTGAGATTACGATCGCTCCGAAAATTCACATTGCATTGTCCCTTCATTCCAGTTGCACTGACCTGTGGAAAATCACTTTCTCTGTGTGATGCACAGGATATAAGAATTGTAATCATGATGAAGGATTGATAAATATTAGACAAGAGACAGCCCTTGTCATAACAGCCGTGTAGCTCCACAACGCGCTGAATTGGGGGCCAGCAGAGAGGCCACAAAGGCAGATGAGTTTTGCTGTTTGAATTTATTTGGATCGGCACACAGCGCAGAGGCACCGCGAGAAATTCAGACTGATTAATATCCAGTTCAAGAATTCGACAATTCTTCTTTCACGCCAATAACTAAACGTTTGCATTGCTCTAAAACCTACTCTCCAGTGCCCGTCCAATCGTCAATTCATTCAGGGTAGTTTTCCTCCCAATGGCCGCATTCATTGAGGCCTCATTTTTCCAAAGCAGAGCTGTGCGTAGGGTATAATGAGCAACATTTTGCCATCATCATTTGAGGGTTGCGGCCGTATAATGTTACACTATTAACAAAGCACGTAATATAATTATCTATATCCCCCCCCCGAGGTGTAAATGCAAAGGAAGGTTCACCAATCCAAAACATACTGTAGCAAATAACCACTTAATAATGATGAGGCCAAATGTTTTCCAAGTCTTTTCATATTCACTCTGGTTTCCTGTCATGAGTGCATTTATTATTAGCGGCGTCTTTTTGGACTTGCGTTATGTCGTATTATCTCTCAAATTTGTCTCCTTCCTTTTAGTTTTTTCAGAGTTGTGGTCCACCAAAACCGTCAGGCGTAAGCAGGTCTGCACGCGGCATTTCAGATGTGTTCAGTGCTCGTTTCAGACCTTACCCTCCCGAGGAAAAGACAACCACGGTCACAGAGACAAGCCTGGATCGACTGGTACGTGTGAGCACAAGATTATTATCCTCATTTAATTTAAGAATCGTTATTGCGCGACATACTATTGATAGGCGTTTCTCGAAAAATGTGTTTCTAAATGACAAAAATAGATAAATCAGCAGGAGTAGCGGGAGTTGTACTGTAACCTAGAACCAGGGTAATTGGTTATATTAATATTCAGATCACAATATCTGGGGCATATGTAATTGCAAACATACTGACACTGTGGGAAAGTATATGAAAATAACCTTATTTTATGTTTTTCGACTAAAAGCTGCACTCAGAAAGCCTTTGCTAAGTCCCTCCAACAAATACGGCAACATACACCATATTTATTTCCCCTTCATGTGGATGAAGCCATTTTGTTGAAATGTAAACGTATGTTGGACAGAGTGCAAAAAAATATGCCCATGAATCATATCTGATCGTCTGATAATGATTTAACAGTTGAGTTGAAGTTGTCCCATTGATGTATTAGGAGTAGCCCTATTTATCACTTGACTTAAGGTCCACTAACTTGAGTATTTCTTCCCATTATTTGTCTGTTTGACCTATGTCCAATTAAATCTTTGTCTTTTTTCTGCTGCTGCTTCACCTAGAGGGCTGTCTGGATGACAATGCAACACAGTGTAAGAATTCCATTACTCTCACCTTCTTATTATTTTTGTGCACTCACACTGGGTCAGTTAAGCCATAATGGGCTTGGGACGGATCACATCTTACCCCGCTGATCTCCATACACACCGCTCAGGGGTCATTCGGATGTGTGCCATCACTTCTTAATACAACACTTTAACACTGCAATCAGACCTGTGTCTGATTTTTGCCAAGTGGATATCGTTTATAATTGGTGAGAGATTATGAAATATGCAAAGGTGCCTGTGCTTGTGAATGAGGAATCATGTTAGGCCTCTCCCATTGACCAAGTTCCTGACAAAAGATCTGAATTAGTCCCTGAGTGCTGCACAATGATTGCCCCTCTCCTCAGGGATGGGTTAATCGCAGTATATTTATCTTAAAGTTTAAGCACAGCACTCCGGCTGTCAGATGCTAGTTCTTGGAGGCAAGTAAGCGACAGTCAACTGAGATTATATGTAGCAGTGTGGACAGGAGCGTGACAGTTACAGATTGGCTCATGTTACTAACACAAAGTCCTAAAGAAAAAAATCAACCCAAACATATTTTTTTCAAGAATATGTTCCCAGCAGGCCCACTAGTTGAAACAAGGCATTCTGACAAATATTGCGTTTGTGGGATAAGAGTTCATCCACCCGTTTGTAGCCATCTCTGGGGGCGGCCATTTTGTCGCTTCTGTCGACATCACAACTGCTCAGGGCTCAGGTAACGACCAATCCCGGCTGACCTTTTGAAGCTGAGCTGTGATTGGTCGTTACCTGAGGCCTGAGGAGTTGTGATGTCATTTTCAGTCGACAGAAGTGACAAAATAGCCGGTCACTGAGCTAGCTAAAAAGGTGTGGATTTTGCTGCTTAACTCATATTCCACAAACACAATATTAATCAGAATGCCGTGTTTTAACTAGTGGGCCTACTGGGAACATATTCTCGAAAAAATATGTGTTTGGATTGATTCGCCCCTTTAAAACCATGAGAGAAGTGAATTCTCTTAGCCTTACATACTGTATTATCTGAGTTTCAGGCAGTTTAAATTACACTGTCTGGTTGTGCGCATGGGTCTTAAATCCCAGGTGTTCATCTTGATAGAAATTAGCTGAATGAAATTGCTGTCCCACATGCTTTTTTGATACGGAAAACATCACATTATATTAGGGCCAGACCCATTCCCACAGGAGCAGTGTACAATTGAGGGTGGCTTAATGGAAGAAATTGAATATAATATCCATCATCATGTTCTCGGTAGTCTATAATCTCCTTAAGATAACAATCATTATGTTGTCATTTAGCTTGCTTGTGAAACTGAGACAAGCTGTTGGAGCCCATTCAGTGAGTAAACCTCTTTCCTGAATGCCCGAAGAGGCGAAGTACTGCACGTTTAGCTTCTTCTCAAGTGTTTCTATCAACACTATGTTAATGGGGCCATGAATGACAGTTCAGTGTGGCACTCAAGCACGTGTTTACACAGTTAACCTGGAGGGAAACTAAATTCTCACTCTGATATGCAGTGTTTATTGCATGCATTACACCACACAAAGAGCCAGAATACATGCACACATGCAGGCAAACTGAGTTTTGGAGGTTTTGACGGTGCTTTGGAAGCACTCCAAGATCCCTCCATCAAACAGACTCATCTTCTGTGTGTTTTTCCAGAAAGAGTGAGATTTAAATTATTGGCCCTGCGGTCCAGAGAAAGCCACTGTTGCCCCATTGAGAGGATAATGACAAAAATAATAACGATAATCCAAGATGGTTTTGGAAAACTCTTTTGTAGGGAATGTATGGGGAAAAAAGCTGTACATGAAATGGTCAGAGTAATCTGTCATTAAGAAAGCCTTCTGATCAGTGGAAGTATAGACAGTTATGCCAATTACAACATGACCAATGGCAACATAGCCACGTTTGCTTGAAGGGTAAATCCACCCAAATATATATTTTTTCAAGAATATGTTTCCAGCAGGCCTACTAGCTGAAACACGGCATTCTGATTAATATTGTGGTTGTGGAATATGAGTTAAACAGCTGAATCCATCCGTTTTTTGCCATCTCAGGGGGCGGCGATTATGTCAATTTTGTCGACTGAAAATGACACCACAACTGCTCAGGGCTCAGGTAACAACCAATCACGGCTCAACTTCAAAAAAACAGGTCAGTCGTGACTGGTTGTTACATGAGCCCTGAGCAGTTGTGATGTCATTTTCAGTCGACAGAAAGTGACAAAATGGCCGCACCCTGAGAAGGCTTAAAACAGGTGGATTTTGCTGCTTAACTCATATTCCACAAAAGCAATATTAATCATATTGCCTTGTTTCAAATAGTGGGTCTGCAAAGAACATACTGTATTATTGAAAAATATATGTTTGGGATGACTTCCCCTTTAAAGCCATTAAATGTGCCCTACATGGACCCCGCTTCAGCTAACTCATACGATCTCTACACCTTTTCCATTTGAGAGCCCCAAACTGAGTGCAGATCGCGAGGAAAATGAGGGGAAGTGTTCAGACCCAAAAAGTGCCACTGATTTGCCAATGAAGTATTCTGTACATGCTGAGGTAGCACACAGTGTGAGAATGCTGTTGGGTTTACAAAATGTTGCAATGTGCTGACGGACAAGTGAACAAGACCTGCTGGCATCTTGGCTGCGATATGCAAAAAAATCAATATTGATCATACAGTATTTTATAGAAGAAAGAAGAAATCTTTTGGTTGTCAAATCACTTGTTAATCATTGATGTAGCATCGGTGCCACCTTTTTACTTTGCTGCAATGTAGATAAGAAGCCATTTTAACAAAATGTTTTTTTCTGGCTGCAAATCTCTAAAATCCATTTTTACAAGAGGGTATTTCCTCTAATTCCAACAGTTAAGGTTAGGCATTTTTATATTTTATGTTCACTATACGGGGGGTTTTATGTGTTCCTCCTTCATTTCTTATCACAGTCGCTTAAAAGAACTGCCTGCCCTTCCCATTAGACTCATTTCCAACAGATTTCCAAATGAATTAGCAATGTATTCTTCACGAGATAAGACAAGGAAAAAAAAAAGCATTGAGCTTTGTCTGCATTGTCTACAACGTAATTGCTTCACTCCCACAGTTGAATGAAGACAAAATACAACATAGGTGCGTAGACACCAATTATAGTGAAGCGCTTCTTCATTGTCCGGCATGGCATGATTTGTCAAAGTCTCAGGCCATTGTGAGTTTACTGTATAGTTTTAAATTCACTCTACGTTGTTTGCTCACGTGTATGAAGACAAAGGCTGAGCTTGATATATTTATAGTTTTGTGCCATAAGGACCTCAGCATGTTTTTATGTTGACAATATCATGAAATTCTGACTGAGTTGGCACAAAAACATCCGAATAGATTTCCTGTCTTTATCTGCTCAAGCTTAATGGCCATCATTCCTTCACACCAGCTGTTGTCGTTTTTGTTTCATATTTCAAAAACCTCACTGAGACAAACAAACTGAAAATGTTGAGAAAGGAAAGATTCTTTTGTTGTTAGCATGGGCTGCTGCGTTTTTTGCGCTCTGCCTCGTTCTCCTCTTCCGCGTTTCCACTGATCTTTTTGGCCGTGTAGCTGCTACATAATGAATGTCGGAAAATAAAAGTTCTAAGATCGTGGAAGTTGTGAGTTGTTTTGTTGATAGTAGACGCTTAACATCTTGTCTGGCGCAATAATGTGCACCAAACTATTTAAGATTTGTCGTTGAGTCTCTTCTGAGTAATCATTAATAGGCAACACTTTGCACTTTTCACCAGAATTAAAGTGCAATGCTGATTGTAGAATCCCCAAAATACTGGATTGTAAATAATCAACCAGGCAACAAGGTGGATGAGACATATTTTATTTAATCAGCAGCTAGAATTGAGCTTGACGTGCATTCAAATTGAACCATAAATACCACTGTTGCATCTTGGAAACCGTAAATATTGAGTACATTTCCATAAACATATTAGCAGTTTAATTTGAGGCTGGCAGGTTGGAATATTTTAATGTCCGATTAATAATCTGTCAGTGAACCTCTGAGATTAACCGTCTCCGAACTATGTCTTGTGTTGGTAAAATATTTCCTTAAAATCGTAAAATCACATACAACTTGAATCTAACATCACTGCTGACAGTGATGGAAGAAAAATGTCCTTAGGTGAAATTTAATTAGCTGAACCTGTTGGTACTGTTTATGTAGACATAGTCATGGATAGTTTCAATCAATTCCACAATGTTCATTTTTACAAATAAATAAATAAATGAATACCTGTGTACTTGCGGCTGGCATTCAATCTTACTATGACTTCACAACTTTCCAACTAAATGGGGAGCAATTTCCCATTTGGGCTCTTTGGACCCAAACAGGTGATTCGTCAAACTTGTCTGCTTTACCCCCCCGAGGAGCTTGTCTGCCAGGATGCCACCGCCTGTTCATCATCCAGCTGTTGCCTCACTGTTTCGTACACACAACACATCATCCAACCTGGGAAAGAAGGGGACAACCTTACTTTGCCAGAGCAAATGTTTTTCCTCATCAAGTTGAAAGAGGCACACGGTGACTAAGGAAATCCATTTCAGCAAACTATTGGATGCACTGAATTATCTTGTGAAACATCCCCGTGTCCAAAGATAACCTCGTAAAATGCCATGAGGGTTTTCAGTTCCTCTCACTTTTATGTTTTGTTTCTTTCCATGTGGTCTTCAAATAGAAATCCACAGCCCAACTTTGCATAATTTGCATTGAGGTTAAATAGATGCTCCAATTAGTTGCAGTTTGTTTTTCCCATTAGTTTTGTCAAGTCATATGTACCCAAAACATTTGCACTATTTTTTCTTAGTTCTGTATTTGCACGAATAAGTAGTTGCCAATGTAAGAATTTTTGTACACTAAAATAAAACAGTCTTTATTGTATTTGACAAAAACTGTAACCAACTTAGTTTTCAAGTTGCTATGAAAGTTTAAATGACAGCGAGCCATCTGTTTGTGAAGCATTTTTCCCCAAATGGAATATTTACCCTTGGGATAACACAAGAAACCAGTCGGGTTTGAAGCATCCATCTGTGGTTATATTAAGCAGGTCATGGTTTGTTTAGCATGAATATGCTGCGCTAAAACGTCTTTCCCATTGAGGATCCTCAAACATTTCCAGTAATAAGAATAAGAATAATTGCCGCTTAGCTCAGACAAAATGCGGATGGTGAGGGCAACAAAGGTGCCAGTATTGATCGGATCACTGGGTGGATGGGAAGTCAAGCCAAACATATTTTTTGCAAGAATATGTTCTATGCAAGCCCACTTGTTGAAACAAGGCAGTCGGATAAATATTGCGTTTGTGGAATAAGAGTTAATCCGTCCGTTTTTAGCCATCTCTGGGGGCAGCCAATTTTTTTACTTCTGTAGACTGAAAATGACATCTCCACTGCTCAGGGCTCAGGTAACGACCAATCACGGCTGACCTGTTTTCTGAAGCTGATCCATGATTGGTCGTTATCTGAGCCCTGAGCAACTAATATTCCACAAACACAATATTAATCAGAATGTCGTCTTTAAACTACTGAGCCTGCTAGGAATATTTTCTTGAAAAAAAAAAAAGTGTTTGTGTTGAGTTCCCCTATAAATAACCGTATCTCTAGAATGTCCACAATTTGAATCCCCCAAAGCTGAGTGAGTATCAGTGCCATTTCCCATCTTCACTAGATCAGTTCAAGTCTCATCACTACTCAGCTCTCCGTCTCCTCTCCGCATAGAGCACACAGAAGGGAGGCTGCATCTCTGCATGCCTTTAATGTGCCAGCGTCGAGCAACTCCAACTCCATCTTGAAGAGACAGAGCATTTGTTTCTCCCTGGGAAATACTACCTCTGAAGATACAGCACATTGCTGCATTTTCCTTTGCAATAAAGGAAAAAGAAGAAAATACAATTCCGGCATGCCTCTTCACAAACAACTCAAATTTCTGTGACAACTTGCTCCTTATGGTTTTCGACATAAATTACAGTCTAGTCTGGAACAATTTCTTTTGCGAAAATGTGCACAGCTTCTGGTTGCTTTAGGCCCATTGCAACCGCAACTGCCCAGGGATACAAGTACTCTATACCCTGAACTCTCTTTGATCCTATTGCTATTGCCGTCTTCCAAACATATTTAATATGCTCAGCGTGATGGTCAAGAGAGTCGCGCGCCCTGTGGCTCTGAGATATTTCACTCTGCACATATTGCCTTGAACCTTGCTTATATATGTCAAAGAATGAAACCCAATGCGTAAGCATCAACCCCTCACACCTTCTTTTAGCTATCTCAAAGTAATCAGAAATACACACACACGCACTGAGGAGTGATGCAGACACTGTGCCTTCTTCTTTCCTTCTCTCTTTCACTCTCTCTATAATTTTCATTGTCATGACATACATCAGGGGTGTCAAACTCATTTTTGTCGTGGGCCACATCGTACTTCTGATGTCACTCACCGGGCCATTACGACGGTTAACTTGTGTAAATGTATATTGTATATTGTACACAACTAATTGATGGCTCACTAGTTTTGAACTCAGAAGCCAGTAAATAGTTTGTTCAACCATTTTTCAATGTATTTTAAAGGAAGGATTGGTAACAAATGCTTGGAATATCTAATGTTGTGTTAACAGTGAAGACAATTAAGAAAAAAAAAACAAAAAAAACATGTCAAGTCAACACGTGATTTGTCTTCGCGGGCCGCATAAAATGATGTCACGGGCCGGATGTGGCCTACCGGGCCTTGAGTTTGACATTTGTGACATACATGCATATACACAAAGTTGGACCTCTGCTTTTAACCCATAATGTATCTTTGCCAGATACATCAATGCTAATGACACTGATTTATTTTTTTCGGGGGGAGGCGGGATTCTCTGATGCTTTACGATCAGAACTGGATTGGTAGAATATGCTGTATTTATATGCCATTATACTGTCACTAGTTCACTGTAAATAACCATGCCTTTCCTGCTCTGATCAATACTGTGGCTGTGTGGTGAGGTCATGAATTCTGGTGGGGAGTCAGACTCACATCAAAATCTGTTTAACCTCATTACAGCAGTTGTGGTTTGGTCTCCAGATTACAATAAGTATGAGCGAGGCCTATCTCCCGCAGCAGCATTTCCTCAATTCGATTTCCATTACATATTGAAATAGGAGGAGTAGCGAGAGGTCTTAGATAACCTAGAATTCTGAAAGTTAGAAAAAAAAAATCCTCTCTATGCAGTGTAGCTTTATGTCATAGCTACAACAACAGCAATAAACGCTGGAAAAAAATGTGACAGTGTCAATCAAAAGTGGACTACCTTGTTTTTTATAGCGATACAGTATCTTTATACAGCTCTTCTTTTGGATCTCATTCGACTCTGGCCAATGTTGTGGCTGGTGATTTGTGTCACTTCAGGGTCCAGCAACAGTTTTCAATGAAGCGGCTTTCTGTGATAGAGAGGAAATAAAACACCCCTCCAACCCTGACAACATAAAAGAAAACACAAAGTCTCTGGAGAAGAAATTGAAGGAGTGAGCTCTCCTCTTGAGACGGTTAGCTGTACAATGTGAGCCAAAAATAAATAGAATCTCGGAACAATTGCTAAAAATCCAAATGTAATAGGATTATAATTCTACATGAGGATTATTTTGGATGTAATGCTAGCATAGTAAATCCAGCAAATAGATCCAATACAATAAGCGCAAGAAGTGAGGTGGCTCCTTAGAAATACACTCACTAAAACAAGCTAACACACTCAATAAAAGCAGATACGTGTGAAGCACTTACAGTAAATATGTATTTAGTGTTATAACATTTCCATAGTTTGTCATGAATGACACACACTTGTACATTTTACGCACCACAAAAAATCGCCCTTGCAACAGACGATTTTTTTTTCTACTCCCTGTTTTGGTGGTATCCACTATTATCTGAATTGTAATTTGATTTCTAGAGGCAAGCTGGTTGCAAGTGAGACAGTCAGTGTCGCAAATTAAACATTTATGGAAAAGGGGGAACACACTAGAAAATCCAACATTTTGTGGTTTGAACTGAGCTGCAGGAAAGTTTACATTGTCCAGTCCAAAACGTTTTGTTTTCATTTTCATGTAATTGAACTTGATTTGAGGATGTGACATTGACAATGCACTGTCACATAGAAGCCACTCCTGCAACCACAAACCATTGTCGGAAAATGGACTATTTTTCAATGTTAAAATCAAACGGAGTATTTTTGCTTGGAAAGGCAACTGCTGAAGTAGATTTCTTGTCCTGGATGTTATGTGATTGTAATAATAGGTTCTGAGATTGGTGAGCTGATTTGTGTTTTCTCTTATCATGATATTAGACACAATGGTAACAACATCTGTTCATGATGAGTCCCCATGTTTTCCCCCCTCCTGCTTCCTTTTCATCCACTCAAACTTCGTGCTGAGTCCAGATGGAATCAGTCACGGGTGAGCACTTGTTCCAAATATTCAAGCCGAAACCCCACGTCTTTCTTGTATGAATCAAAGACAAACACAATATGGATGCAAGTGGACAAGATGGGGAGAAAGTGGGAAGAAAATGAAGTGCAAACTCCCTTGATGGAATACATGACAAAAAAAGTGACGCAAACTAGAGGAAGTTGCCGCTGCTTAAATGTCACCGTTTGTCGGTACCTTCTTACAGAGATGACAGCCTTGTTTTCTGTGTTTTCTGTTACATTTTTTTTCTTTTTTAACATTTTGATTTAGTTCATTAGTTATTCATTTTACGGACCAATCAGCTTCATTATTTACTCACTGGACACTTCCAGTGTTGCCAATTTGGTGCCTTTCCAAAATTCTTGGGGACTAATATTTTTCAAAGGCAACTACAAGACTAGTGACTTTTTATGGACAAAGTGACATGCTCAGTTACTCACACGATTAACTGTAGGTGGTTGCCAGAAGCCCATTCTCGGTCATGAAGCACTAATGCAGTCATCTCTCATGAGCACGATCTTGGACAAAAGTGGCCAAAATGAGTTTCCTTTCCAGGGTGTCCGGGCTCTGCCTTGGAGACTAGCTCAGCCATCTGAAAGAGTCTCAAAATGGAGCATCGAGAGGACCCAGATGAAGTGGCTCGGGCATAAGATTAGGATAAACGCTGAAGACGCTATGTCTCCCGGTTAGCCTGGGAACAGCGCAGGATCTCCCTGGAAAGGTTGGATAAAGGATGAGCGAAAGAAAATAGATGGATGGATCAACAGCCATTGACACTCACCCAATGACTCATCGTTAACCGACATTTATGAGATTTGAAAGGAATTGGGAGTACCCTGAATAAATCCATGCAAGCAATGAGAGCACATGCAATACAAACAAAAGTTGAGGCCTGAGTCGAGGTTTATACCAAAACGTTTCCGTTCTGCCCTGTGTCAATTAAACTGATCATTTCGATTAACCCGATATTGGATCTCCTTTGATTGCGCAGCTTGCATTTAAGTAAGGCCAATGAGTGCTTTCCATGTGGTTATATAATTCAGCAAATTAAACAACCTACATCCGCCTTTTTCTGCCACAAACACTTCCGTCTGACCCTTAAGAATTGAACATGTAAACTAAAAATCATGCTAATGCCTTTCTGTGCTCTGTTTTGGCCTCCGGCAGGTGATTGACATCAAAGAGAAACTGAAGGTGTCCAAAAGGTTCTGGTCCAATCTACCAGATGACATCTGTGCCGATGGCAAATTGACAGAGTCTGATGAGGAGCAGTGTTGGAATAGTCACACCAAGGCCAGGTGGGGACTCTTGTAACTCTTTTAAAAATGCGAAAAAAAAAAAAAGAAAAAAAAAGTGGGCCAGCTGTCTGGTTATCGTACTTTGCTGGGGATTAAAGTAACAACACTGTGTTACTAGATTAACTCTCACTCTTAAAGTACAATAATTAGTGCTTATATGGAGAACTGCTATAAGCGCCAAGATTCTAATACCCAGAGGAGTCTGAACTTCAGTTATTACCACTGCAGTGTGGAGGAGATCACTGAGCTGTGCAGTAGATTGGATTGGCTGACAGAAAACCAGAGACAAGCTGAATATTTTACCACACCATCCCCTTTGCCCCTTGCAAATAACAAAATCACAGATGGTGCAATAAAAGATGTTAATTCTCTTGCTAGTGCCAGCTCTGTTTTTAAACACCACTCTAAATCCGGAAAGGGAATTAATTGCTCAGCAACAGTAAAATGCCATTAACAGTCAAGACATGAGTGGACAGTGTATCATGAAATCATCCACATGTCATTTTGCTTCAACACTAACAAAGTGTACTTTACATTAATTTTTATTAACCTACGCAGAGGCTGCAAAAATAAAAAGAATGGGGGGAAAAACCCAGAATAACTCAATAACTCAAACTGTTGATATCTGATTTTTAGTAACGCCCACATAACAGACCATTCTTTTAAACGTGATAATGCTTTTACAGAAAATGCGTTTTGTGGCGTGTTATTTTCGCTAGATATTTCCCAGAGGTGGTGAAGGAGGGACTGACCAACCAGGTGAACAACCCAGAGGTGAACTTGGACATCACTAGGCCAGACACTTTAATTCGACAACAAATAATGGCACTGCGTGTGATGACCAATAAGCTGAAAAATGCATACAATGGAAATGATATCTACTTCCAAGACTCCAGTAAGTGTTGCTTTGATTATTATATACCTGTTTTGGTAGATTTATGAGTAAAGGGGAGGTTTGGGGGGGGAATATATTCTTCGTTTGTGCTCATTCTGAGAAGATTAATACGACGCACATGCTGTATACACGTTATGTGCGAATACATGTACAAATGACTATCCCATAAGATATATAAGCCATCACCTTCAAAAAAAAGCATTCAGCTTTTCACAACTCATCATGCAACTCCGAAGGCTGCATCCGTTTGACAATGAGGCAAGAATGGCATCGTTAGGTTAGCGGATAGCCGTTGTCATGGTGACACAGACATTATTTAACTTTTGTCAAGGAAAAGTCAGCAAGCTAAGAGAAGAAACATAATAAATTGGTTGTTGTTGTTGTTACAGGAATAAGAAAAGTACAAACAAGGAGTATTGTCAGTTGTCTTCCACATTAAATCCAGTAAATGTGTGTGGGGTTTTTTTCAGTACAATGTCAGAAAAAAAGGACTAAATGTTTACCTTTAAGGGTCCAATGGCTTGTCACATTTATTGTACCCATTAAACAAAATATGTATTGCAACCATTACGATTTGTACCGTTTAGAGGCAAATACCGTATGTATCGTAGGGTCATATTATTTGTTTTGTATTATATAAATTACGGTACATATTTGTTCCCTTTATAGGCAAATCTGTACCTAAGGGTACTGTCTAGACCAATATTGGGCAACATTATAAAAAATGATTCCCCTACCACACCTGATCAGTTTTCAGTCATAATTTCATTATTCGTATCAATTAGTAGCACTTGCACCTGTTCACCTCCTTTAGAAGAAAATCAAATTTTGACCCTGCCAACATACAGAAAAGGTAAAGTGATCACCATGCATGTACCAAGATGTGCACAATTACATACTGTAGTGCCAGAGTGTGAGCACTTTAGCTTAGTAACCATGGAACAGGGATTTGAATGCTTTGTTCCGTGACAAAAATCACTCATGGTTTCATGTTAACAATGTGCTACTTCACTTTAACGTGACAGTTAAGAAAGATACACACTCAATGAGCTATGGGTATTAACACATTCAAACGATAATGATTAAGTTGATTAACAACCTTATGACAGAAAAAGTTCAGTAGCATGCCATAACGCGTCCTGGGAAACAATAAGTGCCTGAAAAGTACAAAAGTACACAGACAGCAGATTTTTTTTTCAGTTCAGTTGGTTTAAAGTGCACAAAGTGCAATATGTTTCGCATCCCTGGTCTAGATTACTACACTTACTGCTTATTTCTTTATACTGCATTTCATACAACAGTGGGTTCTTTCAAAAGGCATTCACGCGCAGTAGGCCTAGCGCTTGTTTGTACACTCTAAAAACAGTTGGGCTAATAATAACACAATTTTGGGTCAAAAATGCACTAATTGGTCGATTTGACCCACCTTCGTGCTTCGTACAAAACAGTCCAATTTTTGGGGGTTGTTTTGTTCAAAACTACCCATTTTGGGGGTTGTTTTTGCGGAAACAACCCAGAAAGTCGGGTCAAATTGACCCAAGTAGTGGATCGGTCCATTTTTGACCCCAAATTGTGTTCTTTTTAACCCAATTGTTTTAAGAGTGTACCCTTAAATGCAAATAAAAAGGTACAGAAATGGTCCCTTTGCCCATTTGGACCATTCGTGTACTTTTTCCAACTGCAAAATTGTGTACCATGGAGAACAGAAATGTAGGGTGTAGGTTTCCGATGTAGTGATCCTACCCTTTTTTCTTTTTTTCTGAGACTGTTGTGGTGTATTCTATTACCGTCCTTTCTTTGCTTCCTTGTTTAAAACGCAGACACATTAAGAGCAGAACCAATTCAATTTATTGTATTGGTTTTAAATGTCCCCAAGCGCATAGCCAAAATGAGGCGTCTCTTTGCTCTGGATACAGCTTTAATTGATGCTTTGGATTCATTTCAGTTTCACAGGTTTCCACTATTTTGGGTAAGTCAAAATGGAAAATTGGCTTTGTTATTTGCAGTGGTGATGTATCCACGCTCGTATGGACAAATAATTTAAGCAAAATATTTGAACTTTTGTCTAGGTGTGAATTGCGTCGACTGACTTCCTGGCAAGGTTAATTAATACATGGCCAATACACTGCATCTTATCATGTTTGATCATAGGCTAGGCAGATAATTTACAGATTCCAAAGGATATTCCGGCTGACGTTGTAATAGTGTCATGTGTTGTTCAGCCCTGCCAACACAAAAGACAATTTTGTCATCAAATTTGTTGGTGAACAAAGGCTTTGACACAGGAATTGACGAGCCATTTAGATGCTTTCTCACACGAATAACATTTGGGACATACAAGAGAGTCAATACTCACGTGTGCTTCCTCCGCACAGGTGACGAAGGCAGCAGTTCCGGCAGCGGCAGCGGCTGCTCGGATGGCTGCACGACGGAGGCTGTTCTCGTGGGATCCGAAGCTCCTGTGATCGGAGCCGACAGAAGCGATGTACACACGGCAGCCGCGGCGGCGGGCAAGACGCTCTCCCACGGACCGTCGCAACTGCTAATGATGACCACCCTCATAACATCCTTCAGCACAATACAACCCAGATGGAGATAATACATGAGTGTCGGTTGCTCACTACGTACTATACAGTATGTTTAAGCACGTTCTACGGCTGCTCCCTCACCGGACCTGTAGAACCTTCTGGAACACACCCTGTTGAGAGTGGCTGACTGTGTGCTCGGACTGAAACGAATGCAGTGCTGCATCCTTGTCGTCCCCAACGGAATGCTTGGTGGCGAAACTGAAAATGTTTTCATCTCTAAACAAAAATGATGGCGTTCACTCATTGTTTTGGGATGCATTTTTAAAATCATCGTAGGTGACAACTCACCGTACGGTGTACCTGCCAGTTATTTTCGACACAATGCGGGAATGTGGTTTTCTTTCCTTCGTACAACAACTTTGGGACAGCGTTCAGTTTATCCCATTTGGACAGAAGAAAAAAATGCTTACTGTGTGCATGCAAGGAATTAAATCTCAGATATGCTTTGTTTATTCGTTTCAATGCGGGCTTTTAAAGCTTTTGGATTTGACGGTTTGGACAAGATTATACATGAGTAGATCTGAGTTTTGATTCAGACATAACAGTATCAGTTTGGCTTCAGGCGACTGCTTTCCTTTAACAATCTTGGACATTTGCTCTCCAAAATAGGGCTCTTGGACTGCACCGAGGGAACTGCTTTGCAGATATAGACAGATACAGATATATTTTGCTGGTTTGATTTGTTTGAATTATACAAGAAACACTTAATACCTCTTGTTTTTCCAATCATTGGAATTTTGCTCTCACGCTGTACCTAGCTATAACTGTTGAGTGTTTTCCTTTGGTAGTACCGGGTACTGGGTAAGGTACTGCAATGTAACGTTATTGGTTTAGTTCAAGAATAATAACTATCCGTTTAAATACGTGTCACATATAAAACAAAGGACAGAAACAACTGAATGCAATTATACTTTTATTTACCAGGGACCAGGTTGTCAAAAAAATCCATCCATGATATATTACTCGCTAACTTGCTTCAATTGTCATTTGTTCTTGGAAGGTTGTATACCATGTATGTACAATTCTGACCCCCTTTAGAGAGTTTTGCTCCCTCAGTATTTACTTAACCATCGGACCACAGCTTCCGGATAAAAGTCAGAGTTATGGTCTCTGCACAATATCCACAAAGCCATCGATTTGAAACTAAGATGAGTGCAGAGGATAGAGCGATGTGCTGGTAATCAAACAACTAAGGTCACTCCACAGTCCTCTGTCTCTCTCTTAACAGACTTTGACCCCAACGTGATATAAAATCTGATAGGCCATGGCCAGATTCATGTGCCGACATGTAATTTATGTGACCTTGGGTCACAAAAAAGCCAAGTTCCAGACATGATGCAGGGATACCAATAAAAGGGGGGCAAATGTTCATAGTACCAGGGCGGTGCAGAGTCATATGATGCAGTGTGTCTAACGATAAACACCTGAAAAGTGAGTCTCCTTTCTCATCTGACACTTCTTCCAAAGCCTTCCTCTCGAGCAAATTAACAGCTGCGGTGAGCTTCTCAAACAGATTACACGTTCCATGTAGCGGGCATGGAACATTACTCCTCTCCTCGCTGCTCTCCAGATGGAGAAAAAGCACTTTTCCCTCACGGCCGTTGTCCATAAAAAAGTTCTTCAACACAAATGAACAAGCACAATGGAAATGTGGTGCTCCTGTTGTCCCGTCCAATAAGCAAGTATTAGAGTAGATATCCATCGAGACAACATTTGAAGCTAATTAAAAGTATTTGCGTTTGACCATATGGTTTACCCGAGAGAGTGCAACAAAAAAAAAAAGCTTGCGGTCCAGGACAGAATGAGAAGCAAATGAATTCTGTCATCTCATTCTGTGCAGAAAGTCTATTAGCAGGAGGTGACCAGCAGATTCCCAGCAAACTCACCATGGTGCAATTGAATCAGGGACAAGACTCCCCAGTGTGAAGCAGAGAGCCATACAGAAATAGATGAGCAGAACATTGCATAGTTGTGGACGTGGAGCTCAAACTGTTGAGAAATATTTATTTCTCAGCAAGTACACCGCTCTCAACTCAATTGAGCTTCCTCATACGACCTCAATTTAGGAGGTGAGCAGCATTTTGGACCAACTTGAGACGCCTGAGGGACTGGCTGACTCCAAAATAAAGTGTATAACGGACTAATCAGTAATCCAGCCAAGATCTAATGAAGGCATGGATTACTGTTTCTAAGTGCTGTTATGAAAGGAGAGACTTTACTTTAGCCAGCTGCTTAAAACTTTTAAAAAGCTGGATTTAACGGCAGCATCAATTTGACAGTCCAATTTAAAATCACTCGCCAATTTAAAATCCAAATTTGAGACTTTTGGCTCTAGATAAGACGCCAGGGGGCCCAAATCAACAAGGTGAGGTGTACAAGGGCCACTGGCGACCAACATCTGTTTTCTTTTTGTTGAAATTCAGGACGTTTAGTGCCATTCAGGCTTTGATATCCTCCAGACGAGACAAAAGTGGCCTTGACGAGAAAGCCTCCTTTTTGCTTCATGGGGCATAGATCTGACTGTCATCAGAAAATCAGTGAAAGGAAATACCATGCTTTCTTAAGCTGGAACCCAGGAGCAGCGAATACAATGAAAACAGCGGGGGGCTCAAAATTGACACCATACGACAGTGGGACAGAGCGGGACACAAAGTAACTAAGGCTAACAAAAAAAAAAAAAATCTCCCTGCCAAATAGGATCAAAACCACTCTAGGGTGCTATCACTAATACCCACCTGGTGCTGCAAAGGAGTCAACAGAATACTGTGGGCCACCGTATCAAATGTTGCAGTCGGGTACAACAAAAGAAGACACACACACAGTCTCTAGTGTCATTAGCCAGGAGAATGTCATTAAAAAGTCAACATGCGGCATCTTAAACCCTGACTGGAAAACCTCTAAGCGAGATTAGAATAGACATTCAGAAAAGCTCTTTTGTCAGCTCTATGAAAGAGTGACGTCTCATCAATGCAATTTAAATTGGAAAACATTTATCTTATCCATGCTTGTGAATACTGACAGAATATCATTTAAACATACGCAATTGTTTGTCAGAAACATTTTTGGCAAATTGGCTTTATAGATTCCATAGCCTGCCCAGCCTTTCTCGACGTATGCCAGCGCTCTACATTCTCAATCAAACAACAAAATAACTCGCCTCTTTGAGACTGATTAGTTAATCATCTCTTCTGAGCTAGAATACATACGGTACTTTTTCTGCACAGCCCAAGGACAAATTATGTCAAAGCATCACATCAAAGCACTTACTGAGGGTCCAATCAGGTTGATATGATGTCAACCCATACTTCTCACAGTCCTGAGGAGGCATCACTGCAAACATTAACCATTAGCCAATTATTTTGGCCAGTGATAGCATCCCTCAGCATTTGCCTACAGTCCATTTCTTAGGGAATTGTAATATTGACTTTAATTCATCAGTGTGTACTCAAATAGTCAAGACTAAAAACGAACATCATTACTTTTACTGAATAATTTAGCAATAGGAAAATTTAGCCTCACACACTATCTTCTTTTCTGACAGCTGCGTATGAGCATCTGTGATTTTACAAAGGCGGACACCCCTGCACTCTTAAGAGCCCAAACAAGATAGTCTGTCTGCAAAAAGTGTGTTGGCTCACTGAGAATAAATATGTATTTATTGGTGTCCCTGAATTAATGTGAAGATAATACAAAAAGGCATGTTATGAAGTTGGTCCAATCTCCCCAAAGTACTTGCTCTTCTCCGATTGTGTTGAGAGCGATGCTTGCCCTTTTCTTACGTAGTGTCTCCCGACAAGCTATCACAACACTGTCACTTATACAGCATCAATGTCTCAGATGCTTCAGATCTTAACTTAATTTGTCTGGGAATGATTTTTTTTTTTTGCCTTCTTTCGACTCTCTGGCATTTCAAAAGTGAAAAAGAACATAAGGTACTTTAGAACTGACAACAATGGCCGCTGACTTGAGGTTGTGGGTTTACTTTTGAACAAAATGTTTTATGCAAAGTCCTTTCCATTTCGATGAAAAACATTGAATGCACTTTTGCTAAAACATATGCTGTGAGTGTGGTACTGTGTGTTTCATTTGCAAAATTGGATAACCAAGAAGCACAGCTACCGACGCACAGTGTTTTAAGTGTTTTGGAACTGAAGTTGTTGATACAGCAGACATGCCTTACCATTTTTTTAAATAATTGAATGGATTGCTCATTTGGCTTTTGTTACTGAAAATAATAGAAAGTAATATTAAAAATTTTGTTTCAAAAATGTGTTTTTTCTGTTGTTTTCTTTATGTATATACAGTATTACCATAAAATGTATTGGTGTCCTTGTCTTCTCATGAGAATTTTGTTGGAAATTGTGGAAAAACCAGAGCTGGGCACTTGACCCTTTTTTGCCCGTCCGGCCGCGACCCTCCACCCTTGACCTGGGTACCCTTCCGGCCGCAACCCCCCGGCCATATTCATAAACATTGTCGCCCCCCGCACTGTTCCCCCCCCCCCCCCCTCCAAATAAAAAATACAAAAAAAAGTACATGATAAAACCGCGGGATGCTAGCGGAAGAGGTTTATTTAAAGACAATTAGCTGGCTAACTTAGTATTCAAACCCCGTGTGGACACGCTTCAAACGCGCCACTTACTCACGTACTTATCCAGCTGCGTGTACTTACTTCCATCGCGAGCCCTGGGGTTGGTTTTGTCGTATTGTATAATTATTTGGGTCCAACAGAAGACAAGTCTGAAAGCATTCAACAAGTTACTTAATTTTCCACACTTGCCCTCCTTCACACTTCCCGGCCTTCAAAATAAAAGCATGCCAGCAAACCACTACACAGCAGTTTTGCTGCGGCGTATTTCCGGAAGTAGGAAAGTGCATGATGTGCCATACTTGAGTGCTGCGCGCAGCTTGAATATGCTCTCGGACACAAGTTGTTTTGAAAGAAGCCTAAAAAGAAGCCTTTCACCGAGTAGGATGAAATTTGGCCGCCTCGCGAGCACGTCACACTCATGAGGGCCGATTAGTGGGCCGGACTAAAATCCGCTTCCGGCCATGCTTAGTCCAGCCATTTAAAAAAATGTGTCATCCCCCACCCCTCCGCCCCAAAAATGGGCATCCGGCTGGGCCGGAGGGTCCGACAGGTCCGGCCCAGGGACGGACTGCCCAGCTCTGGGAAAAACTCATACAATATCATTATGTTCATTTTTTTTTAGCAACATTACACTTACATGTATACAAATTTGGCAGTGATACACTTTAATAACTCCTGCCACAGTGAACTCTCATATACTGGACATGACTTACCACAAACCCAAAACTATTGATTTGAGTGGTTAAGGTTAGGGGATTAGGGTGTATTTTTCCAATGCTATCAATTATGTTAGCAACTAACTTATTCACGATGTATGCTCATCCTTGAAAAATAAAAGTGAGTTACTTTCAAGGAGAACTTCGATATTTCTGTTTGTCATTTTCAACACTGCCAAGCATCATGTACTGTGCTGTTGTTCAAGCTTCAATACTGTTGTCTCCACTTAAAGATTGGATATTAGCTATGAGGAAAACTCATTAAAGTTGAACTGGTAGCCTACCGAAAAAACAAACACAAAAACAGGAACATACTTACAGTACAGTATATGATTGTTTACGATTTCAATTTTCTCGACTCAAGTCTCCTCCAACTCTTTGCTGTAGCAAAGAGTAATCATCTGTGAAAGTATGAAGAACTGATTTCTATGATTGGTTCTTCTTTAAACTGGGCATACAATGTGCAATCTTATTTGAAATCGGACTTTGAGTCAGGCCATTCACTTTTGAATCAGCGCCAATTTGAAGTGTCATTGTCAGATGTTTATTGGATAGTGGACAGAAGGGAATGGCAATCAACACCTCCTGATTAGTTTGATGGAATGGATTCTCGATTTCTTAGTTATTTGGTTAATCTTCGTATGGATCAGTGCAAGTGGGTGGCCCTAAAGCAAGTGTCATGAAACAAAGTGTGTTGCGTATTTGTTTAGCTTTTTACACAAACCAAGGCACTCATGATAAAGCAAGAATGATGCCTTTTTTTTTTTTTACCATTCCATGCTTTTGTCATTACCATTCCAATGTGCTCCACCTCAATGGACAGAAATCTGTTAACTGTGAAGTTCATTTGTTTGTAAAATGTAAACCCTTAAATTGCTTGCTTTTACTCACCGGCATGCAGTTTTGAAATTGGAAGTTATAAAACTTTTCATAAAACATGAGACCTCTATCTGAAGGCCAATAAATGCGAAGTTTGCATACATGCTGTGGAGAATGTTAGTGGTTGGGAATTTAGCCATAAGATGCGCATTAGTTTACATCCAAATTACCAGTATAGAAAAAGTATAGTTGAGAATTGCAGACATTAAAAAAAATAACTACTGTAAAAACTCCTGATTTAACTACAGTAATTTTACATTTCCACAAACATTACAATTCTACTGGCCATAAGGCTGTTGTTCATTTGTATGTGTCTGATATTATTGTGAACAATACAAAATGCATAACAATACTAAGTTGGGACAGATGAATATGTGAGCTATATGACGTGACATCATTTCCCTATTGAAATATCAGATCAAAAATGAAAAAGGCTGATTAGAAGCTGAACATAACCAGCTTTATGAGAAATCAAACATTTCATAAGGTTGACCTTCAAGTATAAGTTCTGCTTCGAAACTGAAGATCCCTGATTAAGAACTGCCCTATTGCTGTTTCCTGTATTCGGCCTCAAACTTATTTGTAAAGCAAACTGGCCTTTCCTTACTTTGTGGGGGGTTTTTTCCTGTCGCTGTTCTCTAGCCACTGTTGAGACATTCATCTTCATTTGTTCATCTTCATTTCCAAAGGTTCCAATTCAATGAGTGTGTGATTATGAGCGGAACAAAAATGAATGACCATGTTTTCAAATCCTTACTATAGCATTGAAAACAAATAACACTGAAAACAAATAACACTATCGGGTAGAAATGTCATTCAGTGTTTTAGTTATAATTTGCTCATTGAATTGGGTGTTGTTGTTTTTTTTCTAATCATCACAAAAAGTGAGCATGTCCACGTAAAACTGGATGTCTGCCCAACCTATTAAAAAGTACACAGAAATTAGAACAACAAAAGATGGTGTTTTTATATAGAAGCGAGGAGGAATGATGTGCAGTGATGCTGCTGGCATGAGCTGCCGCAACAATATAACCCAAATGTCTGTCAAATGTAGCAAACTGTCAAGGTTGCAAGGCCCCAGCAGCATAGTGACCCACACATAAGGGTGGGAACAGCTGGTGATGAAAATCCAAAATTCCTCCACGGATGAGATGTCTCATTTAACCACACGTGCAGCGAGAAGGGGATCTGTGAGTTCCTGCTGCTTGCACCTTAAGTGTCGTGTTTCCCAAGGTCCTACACTTCTGCATTATTTGCCTTTGGTTGGTAGTGTTGCATTGAGGGAATCCTGAAGTTTTGTTCTGCAACTTGATCATGCCACACTCCCTGCTAAGCTCCACAGTTTGGAACAAGCCAGCTGCTCAGGCAACAAGAACAGAACTCAGCCACGCATAAACTCTATGAATTAAAATACTTCGTTTTTTTTACTTGTTATCAATTTACCCTGCTGCTGCAGACCTTATCAGGTCAAGCACTTATTTCCATTTAAAAAAAAAAAAAAAAAAAGATATGCCAGGCATGTAGTAGCTTGTGTTACAATATTTACTGCAAATACTAGAAGAAATGTTTAATTTTCTCAGTGAACATTTCTTGAGCTGTGAAGCGACTGCTCGAATCAAACACTGCTGAGATTCATGCAGACAGGTGAAATAAAACCTTCATGTGATTTTGGTTGGGTGCTGGGCCACCACGGGCCACCAGAAAAGCTCCACCCTGTCATCTATATGACAAATTTTAAGGAGGAAGGTGGAGGAGAGAAGGAGAGCATAAAAGAGGGGGCACCCTTCCTCAAAAGAATTCCCTTCACTTGGTGTTCTGAAGAGTGCTGTCAAACCCGTCAAGAATCCCCCAGAGGTGTCCAACTGGGTCGGGAGCCGATGACGGCAAAGGCCGCAGCATTTAAGTTACATCATCTTCAACCGCGTCAAGTCATTCTTCAAACTTGGCTCCGTGTCACATGTTGTCAGCCGATGCAGAAAAAGATCTTTCAGCCCGAGAACAAAAGACAAAAAGCTTAGTGCAATTCCACATCCATTACATCTAAGTAGCTCCTCCAAACATCCATTTATTCATTTGCACATGACGGCATCAATGGGGACACCTCGACAAGGCTCCACATCTGAACCAGAATTATTCATTACAAGCTCTCTTTCTGTATGTACAATTATTTATATGCTTCAATTATGGATAGAGTGGCGAGAAAGGGGCAAACACTCGATGTGAAATGGAAAGTTTTTTTTTTTTCGTGGGACCTGTGTGATCATTTGATGTTGCTCTCAGCAAAGACATTCTTCGAAGAAGAAATAATTAGGCTTTTATTGTGATATAGTTGAAATTGTCAAGCCAGCTTCAATTAGCTGTCATAACTTATAACTTACTAAAAAATATATATGTTTGTCAAATTGAAATATTTCCTCATTCTGTATGCATCGGGACTATTCGAAGAGCATTTTAGACCATTTTACAATGTAAATATTTTGTTTGAGCTACCAAGCTTATTGGGGAAGTCAACACAAACATGTTTATATATACAGTATGTCTTTTTTCAAGAATATGTTCTATGCAAGCCCACTAGTTGAAAAAAGGCATTCTGATCAATATTGTGTTTGTGGAATAAGAGTTAATCCACCCGTTTTTAGCCATCTTTGGGGGCGGCCATTTTGTCACTTCTGTCAACTGAAAACGACATCACAGAGTCTCAGGGCTCAGGTAACGACCAATCACAGCTCACCTGTTTTCTGAAGCTGAGCGATGGTTGGTCATTTTCTGAGCCCTGAGACACTGTTATGTCATGTTCACTCGACAGAAGTTACAAAATGGCCACCCCCTGAGATGGCTAAAAACAGGTGGATTGTGCTGCTTAACTCATATTCCACAAACGCAATATTAATCAAAATGTTGTGTTTCAACTAGTGGGCCTGCTGGGAACATAGTCTTGAAAAAAATGTGTTTGGGTTGACTTCCCCTTTAAAAGTAAAATTTGGAAATTGGACAACATTGGACATAAAATGAAACTGAATGAAGTTGAGTGCAAAACTTCCAGCAATATTATAGTCGCCAGTCCGTGCGTGCGTGTGTTTATTCAAAGGTGGCACCCGTTTTCAATTTCATATTCCTCACGCTGACATCAGGTTTGTAAGGAATAGCATGAGCTGACAACTACATTATTTGCCTCGAAGAGAAATAATTAGCTACAGATTGTTTCTGGCTCAAGAGAGATGTTTCAAAGCAGGTGTCTGCTTGGTTTACAATTTTTTTTCTTTTTCACAACTCCCTGATGACGATCGGCCGTTACGAGACCGTTTCATGATAAAACAGTTGCCTGACAGATGAAGGAGGATTTCATAATTTCGCTGTTTACCTTTTACATACAAATGTTCATACAGTACAGTGATGATATCTTAACTCATCCACTACCAGACATTTTCAGACACTCTTTTACCCTAACATTTGGAGAAAAAAAAGGGGAAAAAAATATAAATAAGTTCTTGGGATTCAATGGCTGGACTGTGAAAAGACAAATAAATACGTCAATGGCAGTGAATGAATTGCATAAGGTATAATTGAACAACTTTATGCAATCTTCTTCCCAACATTTCCAAATTCAAAGTCCACGTTTTTTGCCGCGCATTCTCAAATTTCCCCGTAGGTTTCACTGACCGATTTTAAATGATCAATTTAAAAATTGGTTGTATCTAACTTTCACTGAGTTGACTGAAAGAAATTGACTTAGACTATCGGCATTATCTGTTGCTGCAGATATAGCAATCACTTTCAGAGTCAGCTGCGATGTGCTGTTTGACAAATTGTCTTGATGGAAAAATAGCCTGAGCTACTGTTAGCGACCACTGTTGATAAGTATCAGTAAATGGTTACAGGAAAAAAATTATATAAATTGAGAATTGTTTATCTTGATGATCTTTTGGAGGGACTATATTATGTAGACAATTCTGACTGCCAAACGTGACAGAACCATGCCTTTTAGTTGTCCTTCAAATAACTTGAGATGCATTTTGAAAGTAGGGTAGTGACTGTTCATATATCGCAGTTTGAGGACATTGTTAATAGATCCTCTGGTGACACATTTCATTCAGGCAGTCATTGTAATTGCTTTTTACATGACAAAGTAATAGTGTTAGGGCTTTGGAGACGTGAAAGGTCCCTTGGAAATAGAGAACTTTCAAATTAAACCTTGCTTTTCAATTTTCGCTCCCATAAGAGCTGAGCAATTAAATGGATTTAACCCGGCACTGTGTAATAAGACATAAATATGTTTCAAAGGAATCAGGTGTCATGAATTCTTTTTGACAGGCTTCAACTGAAACTGGCTTTTTGTTCTAGTTCATGCTCATCACGTGAGATTAGATACAGATGTTTTCTCCGACTGTGTGTGTGAGAGACACATTTTGTGAACCACTCTAGTTGTCTCACTCCGCTGGGACCGCCGAAACACGTGTGACATTGATCGGAAGCTTGTATTGTTTTTGAAGAGCGCGTTGGATGGCGGGCGATCCAAACGGATTGGTTGCTTCACGGACTTTTTAGCACTCTACTTTTCTCCAGATTCAACGTGACCCGATCATATTCTTGTTCAAACATTTGATTACTTACATCAGTCACTTCCACACACACTTTCACAATGGAGTTTTGGAGTTTAACTCGCCGGTGCTTTGACTCATTTACTTCCCTTGCCTCCATTGTCTTGCAATGTGGAAAAAGTAGCGTTGACACGTTTCTCACACACAGTCCAAGACACTTTGTTGAACCTCGGTTGGAGGCCTGACTTCCTGTTGCCACTTCATATCAACATTAGTAAAGTAACTACTTTCAATCGCCTTCCTGACTGATGTGCTCTGCAAATATATGAAATTATTATTAATAATATTGTTTGGTCTGCACAATCAACAATCCTGTTGCTACTGTAAATAAAACACGTGTGCTCCTACTGCTAGTTGGACTGCATTATTTAGTATTGTTTAGTGTAGCTTTTATGTTATGTATTATTTATATCCTTTTTTTTTTCCATTCTTGAAACACAAACCTGGATTTTAACTCCATTTTTTTGCACCATAAAATACAATCACATTTTTTACTCTTTTCTATTCTATATTGGTACATTACATGTTGGTAAATGTGCTGTCACATTTTAACTCAGGATGTAAGGCATTAGTCACTATGTGGTTGATGTGACAAAATGGTTTGGGACGATTCTAGGAAAACAGGTTTAGGGGCGCCAGGCAAGATATACGTTTCATGGCTTCACACATTTTGCCGCAAATGTACCCATCCTTCTCTCTCTGTCCTAATAGAAGTTATCATTTGAAGCTTGTCAGTAGCACCTTGGCTTTAAAATTAACACATGCGCATGACATAAAAGCAAGCTTTTTTCGTTCCAATTCAAACAGAGGACAGTAGTGCTGTCTCTGACCACCTGAAACGTTTCCTATCTAGAAAAAAAATGTTTGCTAATGTAGCATCTGAAACAGTATATTTCCTTTTAAATAATATTGCAATTGGTTGATTACCTTTATTTCACGTGTACAGTACTAGTTTATGTTAGGATGTGATATTGTGCAGTGCAGTAGAGGGCAGTGTTGAGCACGTGTGGAAGCACGGTTGGCGATATGAACCAGAGAGCAAGAATCTCCCGATGGAGAGAAAAAAAGGACAAGACAAAAAAAAAAGAAAAGGCGCGATGTTGTAACAATGGTTGGTACAAGTGCTGTTTTTGTCCTCTGTTAAAGCAGCACTTCGCAAGAAATCGACCATAATAAAATGTTTTCACAACTCTTTTGATGAAACATTGACTTACAAGTACAGTAGTTGAATGGGACTTCGTGCCCTGAGGGCGTCTGTGTCGTTTTTACTGGCACAAAGCAACTTTGCGGAGGATGGGATCAACCCTGGCACACAAAAAAATACAAATGTCCTTAATTGCTTTATGGCATACTCCCTCCTTTCGCTATAAGGACGGCTCCGGATTTCACGCCCGCTTTTGTCCACATGGCGCCGCCATAATCAACAAAAACTGACATGACACAGTGTTGCTTTAAGAGCAATAAAAGTTCGAGCTCTTTCCACACCCCTCATGTGTCCGGCGAGGGGTGTAACGCTAAGACCTAACTAAAAACAACGTATACAGTAAGTGACAATTAAATGCAGCAAAAATGAGGAATGGTACTGATAAACGTGGGTTGGTAATGAGTGGTAGAACCACATAGGGTGGAACAAACCATTTTTCAGGCAAGGGGGTGCTGCGTTTTTGTTGTGAAAATATTTCAACCAAATACTGCATGATTATAAACTTTTCAAGCTTGTTTGAAAAGAGCATACGATACATTTTAAAAAGTCCCAACTTTTAAGGGTGCTGGGATTGAATTCAGGTGTGCAAATGTGGGCTAGAAACACCTGTAGTATTTCCTATAAAGCCCAAAATATATTTCAGTAGATTGTAGCTGGTATTGTATTAACACTTCCCAATGACTGACTCTAGTAAGATGCTTATGTTAAACTGGTGCCGCACACCACACCCGGTATGAAGAAAGAAAGAGTAAAAATATCCACGTGTGAACACAGTGGCTTAACATATCACTACTTTGCATCACATTGCAGCGATATTTGCTGGCAGACTGTCATTGTGTATTTGCAGCGCACTTTAGCTTGAGCTCAAACATGTCCCATTCTTAATGCTTTAAGTCATTTTCTATCACGTTGCTCATGCATTTTTTACTTTTGAACATTCGAGGTTTCCAATCATTTCTCTTATCATCCTCTCAGTCTGATTCCGCCGCTGCCTCGCTGTCCCTGTGGATTCAGGATAAAGAGCAGAACAATCCTCGATAGCAGAGACAGAGATTACCCTCCCTGATCTTTCGACAGACTAAAAAAAACATAGTTGAGTGTAAAACTCATCCTGAGGGGCTTGCCAGCTCACTGCTGACTGACTTTACATTAGCATGCAGCATTGAGGAGAAAAAGACGGTTTACCCCTTTTGACCTGCCACTTGACTTCAGAATGAGAGGAATAGAGAGAGCCAGTGCTATGTTCAGGCTGTCACCACAATGATAGCGCACTTGCTAAAAAAGGTTATGGGGGAAAAATAGAAACCTGCTTCAGCATGTCTAACATTTGCTTTCGGTGCCAGGTACAAAATGCGCTCCCCTTTTCGACAGACTAGACAAAGCTGAATAGGCTTGCAACCCATAAAGCAGCCAAGAAATGTTGGCTCAGAAATCCAACATTTGCAGCATTTTGTTAAATGTGTCAGCAAAGCTTAACTAGCTGACGATACACAGGAACCGTAAATCACCTGAAATTGCACTCCTCAGAACGTAGACCAGCAAGAATGAGAAATTGCCACCTCTAATTCTATTCCGTTCCATTTTGTTCTTTCATTTCAAATTCTAACAATTCTATTGAGAAAGTGCCATTCGTCTTCCATTGTTGACTTTCCTGTTGCAGTCAAATTTACGAACACACATACATGTACGTTTTATCCTTTGGATCAATTTGAGCCCAGCAGTTCAAACCTCCAGAAAGTGATGATTCCATTCATGCAGTGGAAGTAGCATTTTCTGTGTGATGGGCTGCGTTGGTCATCTCGAGTACACCGCATACTGTAAGAAGAGGACACCTGCCCATGTTTTTTCATATTTAAAATAGATGTCTAAAATCCATAAGTGTGCACCACGCTTAAGATGCTGCTTTACCACCTAATTAGGAACCATGAATTATGCATCAGCTGGTGTCATAAATGGATCTGGTGCCCTCAATGCAGCCGGTAGGTGCTGATGACAAGCCCAATGTCCACCTTGCTCTATTGGAAGAAAGAGACTGATAAAATATTTAACATTCAGTCAGTATAATAAAATATTTGCCCTATATTTGTTTTATTAGCCCAGTGCTGTAACCTATGAAGCAAGTTGGTAGTTCTAAAGTCTGCTGCTTGAAGGTCATGTAACATTTGACTGCACAGAGAATTCTTTTCTGTGTTTCACACAACATGAGAGGAATTTCATGGTTGGAAATGATGTTAATGTTCGGGTGTTTGGCTTTGTGTGTGATCCTGGTGCGAAACTATGATTTATTGATGAGTAACAATCTATTTTAGTCCATGCTTGTGATTCATACTCAACACCACCAAAAATATTTTAAGATTTTTTTATATAATCAACTGAGCTGCTTATGCAAGCACACACATACAGCCTTGACTACCCAAGTCATTTGCGCAAACTTGGCAATCCACTGCATGCTATAATTGCAGTGAAGAGGCCAGCGAAATACACACCATAGGAGCTCCAAATATTAACAAAACAAAACAAAAAAACATACATCGATTGTTTGTGTGATATTAGTTTAAGCAAGCTGTTTGCCTACAATTGTGCCTTAGAGGAAGATCAGATTACATTTTATGACCAATTTAGGCAGAAATCCAGATAATTCCATCCAACAGGTTCACATACCGGTACTTCTATAATAATAGATGCAATTCTAATGCCCCACACATATTTTTAGCAGGGGAAAAGGCTATGGAAATATCTAGAACAAACGTTCCTTTCATTTACAGTATTTGATTTTGATTTAAAAAAGCCTTCCTCGAATTGTGAAATAATCTTCTGACTCATCAAAAGGCAAGTTCTGTTTGGTATTAATGGCCTTGAAACAGCTTCAGCGGTGATCTATAGCACTGCTATATATCAAGGATTCCATTATAGCCGAGGTTAAATGTCAACGGGTGTCAAGGTCACTGCGATGAGTGTATGAAACAAAACACACCTTGGTAGGAGTATTAAATTAATTTAGGTATACTTAAAGCGGGACTCAGCGGAAATTTTCTTCTGAATGTCCAGAAAGTGCGCCCCAAGACGATCTGCGGCTCCTCTTCTAAGTAATTTTAAAAGATACCAATGTGAATCATAAAAACGGATTTACTCCGAGAATTTACAGCTGTGGGAGCAGGTTGGGAATACCTGTCGTTAATCTCACATTCGCTTCAATGTGGGAAGTCAAGTAGGCTTATTGCGTCCATGCAGTTTTTTCATAGTTCCAAAAAAGAGGGAAAATGGAAGTGCCTACTTTTCTTGTAAAAACAAAACAAAACAAACAAATAAAAAAAAAACTCCAATGTTGAGTGCAGTAAAGTTCACCAGACATTTTGGGTTTAAAATATGCTTTAAAGTGGAAGCCAACCGAAAAATATTTTTTTCAAGAACATGTTCTATACAAGCCCACTAGTTGAAACAAGGCATTCTGATAAATACTGCGTTTGTGGAATAAGCGGTAATCCACCTGTCTTTAGCCCTCTCTGGGGGTGGCCATTATGTCACTTCTGTCGACAGAAAATGACATCACAACTGCTCAGGGCTCGGGTAACAACCAATCACAAAACAGGTCAGCCGCAATATTAATCAGAATGCCGTGTTTCTACTACTGCGCCTGCTGGGAACATATTCTTGAAAAAAATAGGTTTGGGTTGATTTCCCCTTTAAATATCTTGCAAATGTGGGGCATCAAACTGCCTTGAACGTCTGACATCACGCGAACCGTCTGGACCTCATTTCTGTCATCAAAGGATTAAAACTGCATATACTGGGAGCATCATCAACATCAGGAATTTTGCAGTATCATCTTTACTTTTCATTGTTTTATTAAAAACAAGTTACAACATTGTTAATGTATTATTTCAGGATATGGCAGTACATAAATACAAAACATTTCAATGTATCAGATTTCGCTTATGAAAACATTTTGTTTTTCATGGTAAAATCAGTACTACTGAGTTTCATATTTCCCAGTAGAACCTGGGGTCTCTTTGAGAAATCAACAATTAAACAAATGTATTGTTGTCACTACTTAAAAAAAAAACATTGCTAAAAAATAAATTAACATCTTAATGTAGTCTCAGATGTTAGCAATTTCTGTTACCGTGTTTGTTTTGACAATCTGGACCATGTGTTATATCGTCGCTGTCCTATGAAAAACACATATGTCCAATTTTGGAAACTTTTTAGATTTTCACATTAATGCGATGTCTAACGCGGAAACACCATTCATGTAAATTTCACACGACAGCGACAATACACACTATATAGCCTACCTGCTGATTACAAGCAGTGTTTGCTATTAATAGGTCTGATTGGAGGATGTTGAGGGTCAAACCTCAGTGTATATATATATATATATATATATATATATATATATATATATATATATATATATATATATATATATATATATATATATATATATATAAGACTAACAGTAAAAAGGTTGTGGTTTCTCCAAACAAAAACAAAATTGTATGTATTCCAATAATGCAATACATTTTATGAACATATTCATGAGACTGACACATTGCAAGCTGGTGACAAATATACCTGTCTGCATGACTGCTTTTACCAATGTAAGCATGACGTTGAGCTTGTGACTAAATGGAACAGTGCTTTTCACTGTAACCTGAAGTCTGTGTCTTGACACATGAAGTCTTTATATATATATAATGTACTTTGTACATTTTTGGTGTGCTGGTGAAACGTGCTACAGTAGATATGCTGAATTAGGTATGGCAGAATGTGTCATGAGAATTTCCTAAAGTATGTCCTTGAAAAATCTAGCACTACCTACATTTAAACTATTCTCCAGCAACATTGGTTGACTGGGGAATGCTCGTTTTGAAGTCGGTTTCCATAATTTATAATGTGGGAGTTTTCTCAATTCATACTTTAAGTCTTGCGGGAATTTGCTCCAGCGAAAAGGGCTACAACCCTTATACAGTACACTGTATAGTAGAATTACAGGGCCAAGGCATGAGCTTCAAATTCAGATAGAACTGTAATTCCTTTGCCAGAATGAGATGGTAGAAAACTGGCTCATGTGCAATAACTTGAGATAATAGGTAGTTTGTAAGTCTATTATATAAATATATATAAGGATCATGTCGATAGCCAAAGCGCAAAACCTCTGTTCTGAAAAAAAAAAAAAAAAATGCGTATAAGCTGCTTTCCATGCTGCCTTATCATCCAAAGTGAGATCAGCTAATCATAAAATCCGGCAGACATGAGTTTTGCACTTTGACTATCAATACAAGGATCAAGGAGCTGATGTGAAACTGGAATGAAGAGTCTTGCAGGTGAATCAAAGGACACAAAAATAAAATCAAAAATCAAAATATAAATGGACACAATATTTTTTTGTTAACCCTCTAACAAGGAGCAGTTAAGATATGAAATATGTTTTTTTTTCTTTTGGATGCTCATATTATTCTGTCATATTGTTATTGTATCACTGTGCTCCCTCCCTTGGACATCCAGTGTGAGCAAGAGTGCACATCTCATACTGTACAGCAATATTCTCTCAAGCATTCATTCGACATGCATTTGTGAGAAAAATCATTTTCCATTTCTGTGGAGGCAAAAGTCCAGGTAGCTCACAATCTACATATTGTGTATTTTATGTATCGTCAAGTATCAGACTGAATAGATTGGATTCTTCTTTACCAGACGCTCCAGTATCTAACAGCTCCCTTCCAGAGTCTGAAAGATGGCGGAAATGAATGTATTTCTACATACATTTTTTTTTTTAATGTCTCTCCTGTTTTCTCTCCCTCTCTCTCTCTCTCTCTCTCTCTCTCAGTAAGCTACAGTAAATTGTTGGCAAATTGCATATTCATTTAAATATTTTGCCACTTATACTGGCTCGCAAAGTGCTAATACCTGTCTTAAAAATACAATTGCTTTGGCTCTCCTAAATGTTTTTACAGCAGACCATTTAAAAGTAAATCTATCTTTGAACACATCCATTAAGAGCATAATTGTCTATCTTCTGGCCAGCCATGTATCTACTGTGTAGACATACAGTTAAATCAATACGTTTGACAAAATATACTATAGTTATTGTTGATAAATATAGATTAAGATGGCACTTTACAAAATAATCTTCAGTGAATGAAACCAGGAGACCATCTTCCTTTAAATACAATGTAATGTCTTGAAGTTTCCACGTGGTTGCAACGCCTGTGTGTCCTGCACCGTGTGGAATTGGTGCTCTATTACATGTTCGAGCTCATGTCCTCATTTTGATAAAGAAGGTTACAATCAAGTTTTGAGGTTGAATGCTGCAAGCATTATTGTGCCAGGAGCAACCAAGGCACCATCATGGCGACAATGGATCCAGTCAGTCTGATGCTCCTGGATCTGACCTTCACCTTAAAATCCTCTATAGGTGGATGATGATGATTATGATCACTTGACACATCCGGATTCACTGGAAGGAGAGCATAAATACAATTATTTTATTATGTGCTATTTCTGACAAATGACATCATATCTGTTTCACGCTTGAATGGGTATGGCAAGGCTTTTGTGTGATTTATTTTTACTCAATGAATACATTTAAGTATTTTTTTTTTAAATGACATTTTAGACAATTTCTCCCAAAATGTTGTACAAATGCTTGCATTTGGATACTCTGCACACAATTGTGAATACATTTATGCTTAGCACACACTTCACAACAACATTGTAGCATTACGTCGACTAAACCATTAGGAACTTGGTTAATCAAATTACAGCCTACATCTTGCTGTGAGGTGGTGCAGCTTAGGGGCACCTTTGTAACATAAGCATCCTGAGGTGCCCTGAACACCACAGTACCATGGAATCATGGAATTGGGGAAAAAAAATATAAACACTTTTGTTTTTGCTCCCATTTTTTATGAAATGAACTCAAAGATCTAAAACTTTTTCCACATACACAATATCACCATTTCGCTCAAATATTGTCCACAAACCATCACAATAAAAGGCGACTCTGAAAGGTTTAGTTTTGTTTTATTTGGAGTGGGGGTCTGGGGACTCAGAAAACCACACGCCACACACGCTGCCTGCCATCCGCCCTGAACAGTTTTAATCGGGCTTCATCCGTGAAGAGAACACCTCTCCAACGTGCCAGACGCTATCGAATGTGAGCATTTGCCCATTCTAGTCGATTACGACGATGAACTGGAGTCAGGTTGAGACCCCGATGAGGACGACGAGCATGCAGACAAGCCTCCCTGAGACAGTTTGTGCAGAAATTATTTGGTTATGTAAACCGATTGTTTCAGCAGCTGTTCTTGTGGCTGGTCTCAGACGATCTTGGAGGTGGACATGCTGGATGTTGAGGTCCTGGGCTGGTGTGGTTACACGTGGTTTGGATGTCCTGCCAAATTCTCTGAAACGCCTTTGGAGACGGCTTATGGTCAAGAAATAAACATTCAATACACGAGAGCTCTGGTTGACATTCCTGCTGTCAGCATACCAATCGCACGCTCCCTCAAATCTTGCGACATCTGTGGCATTGTGCTGTGTCTTAAAACTGCATCTTCAGAGCGGTCTTTTATTGTGGGCAGTCTATGGCACACCTGTGCACCAATAATGGTGTTTAATCAGCATCTTGAAATAGCACACCTGTGAGGTGGGATGGATTATCTCGGCAAACGAGAAGTGCTCACGATCACAGATTTAGACTGATTTGTGAACAATATTTGAGAGGAATAGTGATCAAAGATGATCAATTTGTAACTAGGACAATCTACAGAGTTGAGGTAAGCAGTGATTTGTTCAAAAACAAGATAAAGACAGCAGCAGCTTCTTCCAATCTTGACATTATCAACCCCTTAAATTGCCTGTGCTCAACACCCAAGTTAGTATATGCTTTTTTAAATTGCATCCTGCCAGCAAAAGATATTCGTTAGGACAACTGCACCCCATGAGCTGTCGACATCCATCTTGCTGTTTACACCTTTTTGGAAGCCCCAAGCGCGGAGGGAGGAAATTCCCAGACCTCTTCCAAGCAAAGTGTTCTTTTTAGTTCTACTGATGTTTCCTCAGGCCACCTCAGACTTCATCTTGTTCAACCTCATAGAGGAGGGCAAACTCCAACACAAGGCCAGCTGCCCGAGGACTTTGGAGTTGCACACTCAAACCCGAGCATCGCAAGTCTGTCGAATGCACGATTACTCTTAGCCATAACCTTTCAGAGTCAATAAAGACTATGTTGGAAGAAATTAGACCATCTTCAGAAGCTTTGTATTCAATCTTCCATTATACGTTTATGATAATACCTGTAATTCCAATCTCCAAAGGAGAATCCACAATCAATTTCATTTTGCTTTTGCCCATTGATTTTTGATTCTCGGATAATTCCAAAACATAAATTGTCATTACAAGAATTAAACTTGATCACTGCAGCATCTGAATGTGGCCTGAAATCCAACACCTATTGATCCACTATAAAGCTGTCCCCAAGACAGCTATTTGAATGCATCCACCTCACAGATAGCATAACAGGAGCAGTGAACATCCACATCTTATATTGATTTTTTTCTTTACTAAATCTTAAGAGCCTCCAATATACTGTAGCAAAAAGCAGTCAGACTAAATTTTGAACTTTCGGATGAAATCATTTGTCCGATTCATGTTCTGTTGAACCAGCCAAATAATTCATGACACACAGTTACACGGATATAAGGTGGACAATAGCTCTCACCTGACAAAGTCCTTACTCTAGTAAATGTATAGTATTATGACTGAATTTGGCATGTACATGACAGGTGACCTATTCAAGGACAGGAAAAAAATGATATTGGTATTCTGTTGGTTGTGGGTATAACTCATGCAGTATAATATGGATATTGTGGTCAATAGGGAGCTCATCAGCTAACTCAAATTCAACCTTGTATAGCGCTTTAACAACAGCCATAGCTGTCACAATGTGTTGTACAGAAAACATTATTATTATTAATAATAATAATAACAATCCTCCGGGATGCATTCGGCTCGCACTACTTGCAGCAGTACCATCGCAGATCATCCCAAAATGCCGACATTCTCGGCTCAACAAAAACAGGGATGTTGCAAACATGCTGCCCTTGAAAGCGCAAAAGCCCAAATGAGTGCTCTTACTATTAGTAAATGTATTTAGCTGGCTTGCTAATGTTAGCTGCAAGTTTGTTTGAAAGCAACTGCAGTATACCCACAGCTGAGTGGCTAGGACGTTTGAAAAGGTTGGTTGAACAATGATGCTCAGTCTAAAGAGAGACATAGGTCAGAAAGAGAGGCTTACAACTGAAGTGAAATCAATAGTCGCTGATTCCTGAGAACTTGGACCACAAAGGATCAATACCACACTAACTGCCGTCGGGAAAAAAAACACCAAAAGTCATGAAAAGTTCCTTCTGTGTGGTTATATAACGGTCAATGTTACAGTATGTGCACAGGCCATCACCTCCAATGCTTCAGGGATGCATTTTTAAAAGACACTAATATCCAGTTGCTGTAGTTGGCCTCACAATCGAGCTTTTCCTTGTAAAATCCCACCAGGGATCACGTTCTCACTAGCCTCCAACACGTCTGCCACAATGCAAAGTGGTGTACAAGCCGTATATCAGGGGTGGCCAATCGTCAAACGCAAAGAGCCACAATTTTGACTGTGTTACCGCAAAGAGCCACAGCATACACACACACTTGGTAGCTTGATTGTCGAATGTAATCCGTTCCATCGCCACGTTCAAATGAACCCTCCACACACACCGTATTGCTCACTGTGTAAAACAGGGATTGTGGGGAAAAATTTCTACCGCTGGCCAAAATGACATTTTCATCAGACAAACCTGATGTAACAATATAAAAAGCTCATGGTTTGGTTTTATCACGGTATTGATGCCACAGTATGATATTTACTGCAATATTGTGTGAAAGCTCACACACCCTAAAAACAGTTGGGTTAAAAATACCAAAATTTGGGGTCAAAAGTGGACCAATCCACTAATTGGGTCAATTTAACCGAACTTCGTGCGTTGCTTTGTACAAAACAGCCCAATTTTTGGGATTGTTTTGTACAAAACTGCAGAAAGTTGGTAAATTGTTGTTCGAGGCAAGGGGTGGAAGTCGGGCAAAGTGGAATTCTCAACCACGGACACTGTTCCCCACTAGATGATGGCACACGGTGACATATCTATACTGTTTATATGTTTTAATCCGAAGATAATAGACTGTACCTCCGAGGGTATACGCGGCTGGCTTACATAGCTCCGCAAGTCTAATGTCACGTGCGCCGGTCAGTCCATCTTCAGACATGTCAAATTATCACATGAGTTACGCGGCCAATCGGGTGCCAGTATTTGCAATACAGTCACCCGATTGTAACACGAACCCAGAAGTAAGGTACTAAAAAATGCCACACTGGCGAGTAAAATTACATTTTAAGAACGACTCATTATTTTGCAGCGTAACAAAACCAGGACGATATCAAGGAACTTTTACCGCACAATTCCGTGATCCGCACCCATCACCACATACACAATAATGGGGTTGATGGCGCGCTGCGCCCAGCTAAACTCATTTTTAAAAAGGGCTTCAGAAGCTGCATGAAACCGGCCAAAGAGCCAAGTGAGTGAAGTTGAGTGCAAATTGTGTCATCGCCGAGCGCTTATATTGAAGTTTAAAAAAATAAAAATTACATTAAAATTCTGACCTGCATCTATAAAAAAAAAGCCGGGTCACTTATAAGTCAAGGTATCACCGTTTACAGCTTGCTGAAGACTCCAGCCTGAGGGAGGACCATCACTACCATTTAACCATATTGATTTTTGTGTGGTTTGACATTCTTAGACTGCTACAGCCAGAAATAAAGCCTGAAATAAACATCCTCAACCCTGAGAGAAATCTTTTCAGTCTGCACTGAACAAATAAAGTTAGAAGGATTACACAGGCGTGATTAAGGAGAGGATGCAAAACACAACAGTTGAGTTTTCTAATCCGGTGTGTGTGTTTGGCGAGTTTGTGTTTGAGTCTGTTTGTGTGAAGTGGATCCCGAGAGCCTCCTTTGTATCCCCACCACCTTTCCCTGAGCTCCCTTTTTATCGTCACCTATTTGTCGAAAGATTGGTAGGTTTGTCTTGCTCCAACACTGTCTTATTATAACAAACGGGCAAAAAGATACGTTCCAAAAATGGGTGATGTGTTTTGTGACTGCAAAAACAAGGACGAAATCTTCTGTGCTACACCGTGGGAATGTATTAACATTTGGAGATGCACCGGAGCGGAGACAAAGAAGAGCAGCACTTTTCGTTTATCTAAGGCTTGATAAAGTGTAGTGCAGATAAAGAAAAACGTTTTGGAGCAACTCCTACTATTGCTTCTGCTGGAAACACCACAATCATTGCAAACATGCTGCTAACATGTAGTTTGTGCTCAGTGGTTCGTGTTCAAGTGTCAAACTTCTACACGACTTACAAACAGGGCTTGTGAATTTAGCTGTAGTTAATGACATCACAACTCCAACTGGACTCTTTGTAAGGTGCATTGTCACTCACCGCAGGTATAAACACTCTGTTTCCTCCACGCTCCGCGTTGTGCTGCGTCTCTGAGTTTCCTCATGTTTGTTTACTTCTGCTAGTTTAATTCCGGCAAGTTGCCCGCCAGACATACGGGTGTGTGTCTATATACACACTGTCACTTTGGCCGTAGGGACAGAAAATAATGTGAAAACGCTGTGAACATTTATTTGCATCACATTTGTCCCGGCCTCGCTGTTTAAATCGTGATATTCAATTGCGGGAGTAACTCTGACCGTTCATGCATGTAAACGGGCTACTACGAATGATTAGAAACTGGAATTTTGACCTTAACTCAAATACTGACTTCAGGTAAACATAGTCTGTGTGTATGTTACTCACCAACGGATACTACGGTTGCTTGTTTACTTTCAAATTTAGCTTGGAGCAGTTATGTTTGTATTATTGTTCATGTTTTATCTCGAGCGTTCTGCAAAGTGTATTGTTACAATTGCAGCTGTTTTGAAAGCGCCATATACCTGTATGTGAAGTTAAGATGAGTTTCGTTGAGTTGTGACAGTGGTCAAGTTCGTCACCGGAAGTGGTGCAATTTTGAGTGTCAAAATAAAAGCTCCAAGTGGACGTGCTGTGTTGTATGGCGGACAGCTGGCTTTACTCCCACATGTAAATAGATAGACGGCCACACACATGCATGCGCACACACGCATTCAACATTAAACATTCCATTCGGCATTGGGTAAATTAAACACATGGCTTAGCTTTGGAAGACTTGAGGCATTTTCTTGTATATTACTTGAAAGTATTGTTAAATAAATACTATAGTCAAAGCTGAGTATTGTTGTTAAAGATACGCCAAATTCGATCTTATTACATGCATATGAAGGCGTATCTAAGGATATGTCCATTGAGTGTTTATTTACAAACAAAAGAGTTAATCACTTTTTATTAAGGCCAAGCCAAGTGTGGCACATTTGAACAGAAGCAGCAGCGAAAATAAGTGTAAACAAGACAGACAAGTGCTTACTTCTAAGCCAGTAGATTTCTCCTTCATTTGTTTTGTTTACCCTAGAACACAATGAACTGGGAAGAAATTCTTAATAGTAAGAAACCACCCGAGAGCACTTGGAGGAACTTCTGAGTGCAGGCAGAACAATTGAAAATGACTGTGCTGGAGACGGCATCCCACTTTCATTAGGCTCTGACATTCAGAGAATACAGAATAAGCAAACTGTTTATCTTCAAAAATCAGATCGATTTGCGGTATGCCATTAATTTGCCAGTGAATTATTTTCTTTTTTTTTTTTTTTTTTGTTGCTTTTTCTCCTTTTCAATATTGAGTCAACGTAGAAATGTCACATTTGACTTTTTCATGTGCCTCAGATAAATTTACTATATAGCTGTACATCACCTGATGAAGTGATGCATGAAGACGAACGCCATCTGAGTCTTGGTTTTAGTATGCTTCAAATGGTAACAATATCCGCTTGATAGCCCCTCCAAGACACAATTAGCCACACAGCTATGAAATATAATTGGCAGCTACAGTATATGCACACTCAGGCAGAGGCAGCATTTTCATTCCTATAGTTACACTATGATGATGTGAATTGGGACATCTTTTTTGGTCAAGCCTGAAATACTTCTATCAGTTATGGATGTGTTAGTTGTACCGCTAATTAAACTAGTACATGCGTGGAGTATTTCCGACGTATACACTCAATATCTGGCACACCAGGTCCATCCAGTGACATCCATTACGAGAGCTGTGTCCATAAATCCATTAATTATAAAGATTTGTCTCTTTGCTATGATATCAAAAGATAACAGAGGTGAGAAAACCAAGAAACTAACCTTATTATTGGTGTCAAATCGGAACTTAAGTTGGAGTCGGACGTTTCCGTAGCAACTGTGAAGCCCCTCTATATAATCACAGTACATTCACGGCAGTATTAGACCATCACAGCAATGTTTCAAGGTAAGGCAAAAACTTTTTTTGTACTGTATTTGGTCGTCTCAATAGCAGCAATATTAGATCCATAAAGTCAGATTCATTTGATCAGGCAGTTGAATGGTAGCATCTACAGAACTGACTGCAGTGCCTCGTGAGCATATAATCTGCCAAATTTGTTTTAGTATGTGACAGTAGCATTAATAAACTACTGTTTAACAGTGCTGTTTTGTCAATTTTCTTTGACGTTTTCTTCTGACGACAAAATGTTGGTGATATCAAGAACAAAGCCACTGTTCATAAGTTAGTCCGTGACTAACATTACACGTCGATGTCTTATCACACAAATAAATAATTATTTCGGTTTTAAGAAAGTAGAGCTTTTCGAGAAAATATACAGCCATAAATTGCAGCCAACCAAAGGAAGTCTGAAATCAAGTGCCTAAAGTTCCATGGTGTAGATAACTAAACTAGACAGAGAGTTATTTGACTACGATTCCTATAAAAATACCTTGAATCAGGCCAGTCTGCCTTTTGTCTGATTGAATTTACCTTCTGCAGCTAAAGGATTTCAAATGTCTGGACTCACCACCAATAAAACAAGCATCCACACGGTTGGTGTGCAATTATAGCGCAGAGCAGATCAATGGAATCTAATTCAAGGGCGAAGTATTATTCTAAAACATAGAGGAATGCATCTCTGCATGGCTCCAACACAATGAAGTACTTTGCTTATATCATCTACAGCTCTGCAGCACATGCCACAGTGAGAGTGTTCATGTCCTGGATCCCATCAGCCCAGCCTCTATTACATCCTCAGAGCAGTCAATACCGAGCTCTGACCGCCAGTCACTCAGTTTCAGGTTGCGCACACACACCGGCAGAATACAAATCAGAATGAAAAAGACATAGCTGTGCACATTTGGTGAGTGCTACACCTTTTTACTCACGGAAGATGCATTCCACCCAAATAGCTAAAATTGTTATCAGGGAGAAAAAAAAAATCCATAAACAAAGAAATAAAGCCCAGAATGGAAGGGGGGGAAAAAACTGTTATGTGGGTATAAAAACAGAAATACAGCACAGAGATTCCAACCTCGGACGGATTGACATTGATACTAAGAAATACAGTTCGATTCGCAATGTCACTGTGTTTATAATATGTTTTAGAATGCTGGCCAAATACATCAACACATCATATAGTGTTATTATTAATAACCATGAAGCGACATTTGCCTTCTGGAAATATTCGTATTCCCAGATCGCTTCAAAACAATTTTACAGACAATGGAAAAAATATATATGAAACTGTCAAGTTGTAAAAGACACGTTCAAAACAATTTCATAAATATTGTAACAGGAGGATCCAAAGAGTGTTAACAAAAGGAGAGAATGTTGTAAATGTTTAATGCGCAGCGCCTTTCTCCACAATGGAAAACAAAACAAAAAACACATATCGGGTCTGATCAGATGGACGCATGCTGCCCGCCTCAAAGCCGTCTTTCTCACGTTTTTGTTCACCCTCAGACTGATTCAGCCAAGAGGCCAAATAGATATGTGCAGCACAAGGTCATTCTCTTCCATCCATTCTCACCAATCTGTGTCGCTTTGAGTATAAGCACCATGGGATCTGCTCATGTATGAATGCGCTTGAATAAAAGATTAGAAGTGCTTAAAAAGTGATTGAAATGTTATTTCCTTTTTTTTTTTTTTTTTTTTTTACAACTGTCAATCTCAATGTTGCAGTTTCAGATGATAAAGTGGGATTTTGTGATTAATATTTGTCATCTGGCTGAACATAAGGTCGTATTTTGCTGCAACTTTAGCATTGTGCAAACTCTCCAGTTGCAGTATTTGATCATTGGATGCCGGTTTCGCTATGGCGTTGACATGCTTACCTCAGTGGAGTTGTTTATGCCCATAATAACACATGCAGTCAATCGGACCTCATTGTAATGAGTGTGAATAGAAATGATAGCAAACACAATCAAACTTGAGATATATTAATGAAACACCTTGATCACAAATAATTTATCAGTCTCATAAATATAATAACTTGATCACTTTCCCTTAACGTGCAAAGAGATGATTTGCTAATTAACTTACCCAGTTCTGGCGTAACTCTTCGGAGAAAATAGAGTTTCCATAATAAAGTTTCTAAATGTGTTCTGGTCTCCTTCTTATTAACCTTCCATTAACCTTTAGATAAACACGGGCGTCTCTGAGCTTTATTTCCTGGGATCGCACAGCAACTGGCATGGCCCAAATTCATCAGACCAGCTGTGGAATTGCTTATGGTTGATTAAGCCACTGATAGCTCCTCGCCAACGAGGTTCCAAAAAGTTACAGCATCTGGTCAGTCTGCATGTCCTACTTTACTCAGGTCATTTAAATAAACTGGAAGAAAAACATTCTGGAATATTTTACCAAAGAGGTCACGACTCAGATTATTAAACTAGTCTTGGCAGCAATAAATCCAAACTCTAACTAATTTCAAGCAAAATGACAAGGACGTGACAAAAACACAGTCAAAAGCAAAACAAGTCATACCAGTTGGTATAGCAATAAAAGATGTGTCCAACCAAATGACCAATGTGAATATTTTAAAGACTCATTCACTGCCAGACATTTCCAGACCCTCTTTCACCTTAACGTTTGAAAAAATTGGAAAAAAATATAAATAAATTCCTGGGATTGAATGACTGGCCTGTGAAAAGGACAAATAAATACGTCAATGGCAGTGAATGAGTTAAAGACTCATAGAAAAAAAGTCTCACATCTCTTGAGTCATTTTTGGAACTCTATTCAAATCCTTCCTCTTTGAAAACAAATCAGGATTTGAATTGGCATGCTTATCTTGGCATAACCAGGCAACCACTCTGAGGACATCATACACTTGCAGGCACCTCAGGACCCTGAGCATACATAAATGTCATGTGTTGAAAAAAGGTTGCTTCTCTTGTCTAAATATCACACATCATAGAATACATTGAAATCGTTTATTTTATTTTTTTTTTTTTATGGTAACCAGGCATAAGTTAAGAACAGTGTGTGTCTGTGCACATGCACCAAAAGGAAATCAGTCTAATGGCTGAACCAATTCCTGAAGCTGAGCCGGGTTCTACCAGTAGATGATTAACTTTGTGATCCATTAAGTGTTTTCATCCCTTCAGCAAGGAAAAAAAATCACCCTCCAACCTTCCCTCTCAGGATTAGGAGGATCCCTTGGACCTCATCAAAGCGACTCCAAGGTGAAAAGGGCAGCTGACTTTCTATAAAATGTCAGTGAAGAGACGGTAGATCAGAAGCTACTCTGTTGAGTGCCAGTAGCCCAAAAGAAAAGTACATATATCATACCCCATAAGTGTTGCTGGGTTTTTTTTTCTTACTGTATCACTTTTTATGTCAAGTACATTGATGAAGTTTAAGTTTAATGGCGTCAATTTAAAACAAACTGTAATATGTTGGGGATAGATCTGCTCATCATTGTCCATTGTTGATATGTTGTGTATTTTTGTGTTCCGACGTTATGCTTGCTGTGGTTAGTAGTCTGTCAACCAAAGTTGCACTCTATCAGTAAGGACCTTTTACATACATCGTATTATTGAAAACAATTCAATGGTTAATTTCAAACAACGCACATTTTGTGAATAGTGATTTTGTAGTGTGTACCTGACTGGTGAAGGGAGCTAAAATTGCAGAGATGAGACATTGGGTGCAGGAACCGCATATAGCATCACTGGTCAAAGCTACAAAATTTGTGACACGTTACTTTTCCAGATTGGGGAGGTAAATTTAGCTTTTGAGTCCTGAGAAATGTGCTAATAATTAACTTTGCGTCATATCTTTATCCGACTTTGAACAACATCCATGAAATATTAATAGAGCTGAGTAGAATTTAGCACCGTTAAATGAACATAATTAAACCTCTTCTCAATCATCACACCAAGGCAAAGTCCATGGTCCATGCCCTCGGGTGAAATCAAGTCAAAAATCCAGTGTCATGACCTCAACGATTTGGCTGAACTGTCATACAAATGATAAGAAACTGCAAGGCCGCAACCTTCATTTTAACTTTACTTCAAAATTCCCTGAGAAGGTGTGAATGTGGCATGAAATAAGGTACGGGAAGCATGGCCAATTGATATTTAATTAATGTCAGGTCTGACTGGAGGGCTCCGGCTCATAAGCTGCACATCTCATCCAATATTCATGATTTACAAGTGGGCTTCTTGCCACATCAAACTTTCCACGCAATACAGAGCAAAGATGTTCAGTAGATTAAGCTACTGCATGCGCATGGGACAAAAAGTCCGGAGGAACTCTGTAAATCTTGACTAAAGTATTCATTGTAATGTGTGCCAGCAGGTAAAATGCTTTATACACACACGTAAGCTTTTTTTTTTTTTTTTTTTTAATAATTTAACAAAATGAATAATAAATGTGGGACATCCAACAGGATAAAGACTCAAAATATGCGACCATAGCGACTGCATTTTCCAATAGATATCACAATGCAAACAGCCGCACAGGGAGTATTTCAAATTTCCCTGTTGCATAAAAAAACTGTTCCAGCATAAAATGGCATACAGATCCATCATTCTGCATGACCAAGCAGCTGAAGAGGACAGTTTAAAAAAAAAAAAAAAAAAATACACAGCTAAAAAAAAATAATAAATAATAAAAACAACGAAAAAAAAGAATGCCTAAGAACAAAACATGGAACTAAGGAAAGAAGCAAGCTGGAGACGCTGAAGGCAGCCTTCAAGACAGCTGGATTAAAGGAGGGGGTCAAAATATCTGGCAACAGGTGGAGAAGTCTCATTGGGAATTATATAAATTCTTTAATCGCAGTGATTGCAAAGGTTGTGCGAACAAATATTCAATTTAGGGTAGCATAATTTTTCATGACTTTTATTTCTGATTAAACTAATAGATCACAGTTCATCGTTATTTTTTTCAAATTTAGGTTATTTATTAAACAGGAAATCAACCCCAAATATTTTTTTCAAGAATATGTTCCCAGCAGGCCCACTAGTTAAAACACGGCATTCTGATTAATATTGCGTTTGTGGAATATGAGTTAAGCAGCAACCGTTTTTAGCCATCTCAGGGGGCGGCCATTTTGTCATTTCTCATTTTTGGGATTTTTTTTTTACTCAGGGAAATATGAAATATGCATTTCAATGTGTGTAGCAAAGCACTGCTGGACCTTTTGGGGGTGAAACATGTTTTGGTTATTACCATGTGCTGTAAAAGCGAGCTGCTAGAACTAAAAATAATAATAAATAGAGAAAACCCTAAATGAATTAAAACTTGTGCACCAAATTATAGCTTTTAATACTCATTTTACAACCGTTTGAGGATAAATAACAGTTCAAACCACTAACTGAAAATTAATACGACATTCATGCCTATGACGAGCGTATGTAAACTTCGCAATGCAACTGCACAAATCATTTTCAGCATGACAAAACAAAAAACTGCAGAGAAAAAAATCCAGACGCAGATGCAGAGAGGGGCAGAGCAAAAATTTACACCTATACAAAATAACATCAGGAAGCCAAAGAAATTATCCGACAGAATATTTATTTCTGATTTGAAGTACGATATGGCATAATTTGTGGATTGATGTTAACTGGGGTCATCTGTCTCCTCCCCGACATGGCCCATGTTCTATAAAATACAAAGTAAATGCCTTATTCCTCTCAAGAGTCCACAGCAGTGTTATTAAACTGCCTAGCTGTGTTATGATGATAGATCTCCCCACCAAACTTAGGACCTCCAGTGACCACAACTTTGCACTCAAAATATAGAGTGTATGTGCAGACAAGTGATACGAGCAATAAACTCCGGCTCACCCAACACAGTAGCTCGGTCCATTTGAACAGCGACTCATTTGAGGGACTCATTTCATTTTGGGACGAGAAGAGGATGACAACTCTTAGTGCATTTCGTGTAAAGTGCAGCCCATGTTGCTGACGACCAACATCAGTTGCGCACATAAAACAGCTTCGTACGTATTCTACAACGCAGTGAACGGCCATTCAATTGCACAGCAGCTTGGTGACAAAAACGGGAGAACCGATCTGGCTCTGCTTCATGGTCACAATCATGACTGCTTGCCAATTTCCCACCAGGCCTCAGTGACAAGCCTCCGGATGGCAAGTGTGATAATGGATGGTTCAAATGGTCAAGCCTGGACCACACATTAGGAATCAGATCGATTCTCAGCATTGCACACAGGAAATGCAGCCAGCAATCAATGCCAAGCTAATGTGCAAATAGGAGGATGTTGCATGCCAGTATTGCTGATCAATAACTATTCATTGTCAGCAATCATTTGCACAAATAGGACACTTCATAATGCGGGATTGGATAATTAACATGCCCAATTAAGATTGTGTGGTAGTCAGCAAGGGATGGAGGATTGCAAGGTGCTAATGGGGACACGCTTCGGACTCTGATCGACATTTGGGAGATGGATCGCGACGTCTGCAAACTGTGGGACAGCATCTTAACCTGCCCCGGTCAGACAACCTTCACTCTACCGCTATCGGCACCATAGATTCTTTTTAACAAGATACATTGTTTACGAAGCTTTAGCGATGTTAAATACTTGATATTATGGGTCTGGAAAATGAAAAAACAAAACAATTTGATTAGGTGTTTAGTTCGATGTTTAACCTTGTTTTCGTGTTCCTAAATGAGAAAAAAACCCTGCGCAATAAAATAACAGCGCAGCTTAATAATGACCTAAACATAGAGACAAAATACCAAAGTTGTTTTGAAGTCAAGTAAATCGAATTTTCTTCAGTCAGTGGCCTGACCCCAACCAAATAAAGCATTGTTTCCAACTCACTATGGACAAGGCATACAAACAAGCTGCGACTGAAAGATATACCGTTAATATGTACAATTGACTTTTTAATTGTTTGCGCAGCAATAATAATAGTAATGTTGGGTCTTCAAGGGCCTGCCCACCCATTAAATGTGAAATTAAACAACTCTTTTGTTATCTGTCTATTTTTGAAAATGCGTTGAGCCATTCTGAATTCCCACCCCACTGTTATTTAACAACGATGTGTCCCCTGCAACACACACAATACATGAATCCACACACTAATTGGCAAGAGTAAGTTGATGGCTTGGGGATGAAGAGCTGCCTCCACAAGACAAAACAGAATCCATGCTGTCTTGTTGGTGGTTAAGTGTGTGGGGCAGGATGAGTGCTGGCTCATTTGCATGAGACAGGGCCAGCCCAGCAAAATGCAAAATTTCAGCAATATAAAAAATGGCTGTCATTCCTAAATCCAAATACATCTCTGAAATTAAAGTGATACACAGGAATGCAATAAATAAATCTCCATTCACAAAGATCAACTTTAAGGACGTCAAATGTTCCAAAAGTATGTTATAGAACGTGAAAAACACAAAATAAGGTATCGAAAGTATCAATACTTCATCAATGTATCGGCATATAAAGTCTCATGATATTTTTTCCCCAGCCCTACAAAAGACTGTAGGCCTCATTCACAAATAAATGCATATAAATGTTCTTTGCACAAGTTGAGGTTATATGCGAAATCACTGATGGACAATTTTCTTATGGCACCGCCGTGTACATGCTAATGAAGCACAATAAATCCTAAACGACAGCTCGTATCCGTTCAAAGTTGCCACGGATCATGTTCAAAACCACTTCTTTGATTACAATGAAGAATGCAATGTTTCCCTCTTGGATAAAAGCATTTTTCCATCCATTATGGCTGAAGGTCACCACAGAACATCAGTCTGAGTGGATTCACCCATTTCCTGTGGGCCACTGAAATGTTCTCCATTCACTGCTTTCAGTCTATGTGTTTGTGTGACGGTGTGTTTATGCCGAGGTCTTCTGCAACAAACAGGTAAACGGCAATGTTTTTTTTCCGCCTGGGCCATGTAGACTGAGAGGAGCGCTGATGGGAGAGCGTTGTGCGGGTCTGCTGTGGTTAGTGATGCGCAACTAAGGGTGACCTTGGAGGCCTGAGAATGAAGGCTGAGTGACATTTTCAGAGGACATAAACAGGGAAGGAGAGAACACCTGCCTGTCATGTGTCACTGTGATGACAGGTGCTTTGGATCATGCACAGTCCATTCCATGCAGCAGGTGATGTAATAAAGACTTGTACAAGAATGCTGTAAATATTTTTCACCGAATCAGTCCTTTTGGCCAAATAATCATTGAAATCCTACATTTAGCCCTAAACATCATAAATACTTGTAATGCCCTTTTCAAAAAGATGGCAATGACACTAAGGGTGGATGGTAAATCTTTACAAGGACACACCGTCCAAGAAGGTGGAATAGAAATGCAAGCCAATGCGCAACGGATAAGCCATCCCAAAATGGTTTTAAAACACTCTCAGGTTGCTTGTTGTTGTCCCCAACTGTAGACATTATTAACTCATTCACTGCCAGATATTTTCAGACCCTCTTTTATCCGAACGTTTGATAAAAAATGGAAAAGAATATATATAAAGTCCTGGGATTGAATGGCTGGACTGTAAAAAGACAAATAAATACGTCAATGGCAGTGAATAAGTTAAGAGGAAAAAATGTGAGCATGTACATGGAAGAAACAGTGCAGTAGTATTTATGTGTGAGATGTAGCTAAAAATACTATCGAACATTTTGAATGAGTAACCAGAGAGACTCTCTCTTATTTGAATAAAAAAAAAAAAAAGCAAATAAAATGTAATATGACACTATGGAATGGTTCATAAATAACAACTAAAACAATTCTAAATATACAAAGAGAGAATTAGTCATCAATGGTAGGAGCAAAACGATGTGCAATACCCAAAGGCAAAGAATGACACGGGCCCAAACAATGAGATTTACATTTAAGTCTCTATTACAGCAGAAGAAATAATTGCACTATTTTAGGGCTGGGATGGAGCTTACAAAAGAGATGCGCAAGCTTCTAATGCATCAATTTAGTGACTTGGGAGTCGGAGAATTTATATCCACACAGTGTGGTGCGGGTCAATTAATCCTAATGAAGAGTTCAGCTCCTTTTTTCATTGATAAAGCAGACTTTTGTGCAAAGGCCTCTGTTTGCGACACCGAGCTGATTATTAACAGTTTGCCCAATAATGTGTGCTTTCCATGGTTCATTAGGACAATGAGAAACCTTTCCATATGCAAGCCGAAGCTCATTAAGATCACCATTAAAGTCATTCAGGGTGTAATAAAATGATTGAAAACCAGGTACTGTATATGTACATGTATTTGAAGACAAAGGAGTTAAAGTAGATGAAACGCTTTGGAAACACACACACAGCTACAACTATATGGGGGAGGAATGATGAGAAGAGGCGTGTTTGTATCACCTTACAATAAATGTGTTGGTTGTGGTAAGAAATTGATTCTGAAAGTGACTCCAACATGAGCTATAATTTCACAGATCCTAATCCGCATGAGCATGTCGTCTGCCCTCTTTGCAGTTTAACGTTTACAGAAATGTAGTGTTCTCCATTCAAAACAAGAAAAAATATTGTGTTTGTTTTGTGTGTTATTTGTCTGTCGCAGGAAAATAATTCCGAACCTTTTCAAGGACAATAAGAAAAGTATGTAATGACTACAAACAGTGCAGGTCCTGGTTATGACGTAAACGACACCCAGGCAGGGTTGGAAAAGTGTTGGGGTCAGGGAGGTCCAAGTAACACACACAAAAGATAAAAGACAATAAACTTGCTGCCTTGTGAGTGGGTCTTGGATGACCAAACGTTAGGCCAATCTCTGAAACTCTGGATGGTGAGAGGAAGAGCATCTTACCAGAAAACCTTTGCTACAATCATCATGCTCCAATAGATTATCCATGGACTTATATATATATACTGTATATACTGTATATATAATGATATTGTTAGCTCTTTGAAAGTGCTCCACAAAGTCTTGTTTGAGGATGACTAGTCTTATTTTGGCCCACGAGAACCTATTTGAACTGAACCGAATTATAAAGAAAGAACTTTGTGAAATTGACAAATGGTTCAAATATAACAGAATTTTTTTTTTTAAATATGTAGGCCTGTTTATAAAAGTGAGATATTTTCTTCCACCTTCAATAGTCCTACATCATACAAAACTCTATTTGAATGCTATCTGCATTACTGGAAATTCAAATTCAGGAAATATGTGAATTTTCCCAAACGGTATTTCTGTGCCGGTCCTGGTTTTCACGGCCGCCAGCAGCCGTCCGCCCCTACCAGTAGGTGTTTTTTCAATGTGCTTATTTATGTTGTTTGGCCAGACGCGGGTGTGTATATGTTGCTGAGGATAAGCGGTATAGATAATGGATGGATGCATTGACAGTGTATATTCTGTGCTTTAACACTGCACTCACATTGGCAGATATCCAATACTTATCGGGTGTGTACCCACACTAAAAAGAAACCTGATTCTGATCTGAAGATATCTGATTCCATGCCATGTTTTCAATTTACACTGCCTTGAAAAAGTTTTTGAATTTACTGAATTCAATTTACTTAATTTGATTCCATCAAGTCGTTTTCGGTACATTTTAGTAGACAGTAGTTCAGTAGTTGTATGGTCTACTTAAAAAATGTATCTGGTTCCAGATGATTTTATTTCGTGCAACCGCTTGAAATAAAATTGAGTAAATTCACCGCTTTTTTGGTGTGTACTTGAGCGTCTCCAGTTGCGCAAGTTAAATTCCTTCATGGACTATTAAGCTTTTCATCTATGTGAAAAAAGAGGGTCATTTTATTTGAATGTCCAGTGAACAGGCTTACGTATGTCTAGTCATTTCATATCGGGGAAGGCACTACAGTACATTTCTTGGCTGCGTTATCTTGGAAGACGAGGTTCTCACAGCCGTCATGTTGGCTGTTATGTGGCCTTTGAGTCTTTCAGCTTCAATTATTCTCCCTCCATTTGCTCTCACCACGACATACTTTATACTCCAAATGATTTCCAAGAATCATTGCTGGAACTCCTCTCCAGTTTGGTGGGTTGCGTGTGGGGGGAGGTTAATGATGACAATTCCACTCTTGGATGATTCATCTTGTTTGGTGGTCAGGGTGTGATTAGATGCGTGTGATTATCATCAGCATTTCTTTATAGTTGGGTTTAGTTTTCTTGGATTCTGTGAGGCATCACAGATGTATGACTGTCACGCAGCTCAATGCTTCTTTTTCATTCGTGCACCTTTCCATTAATTTAGTATTACAATCTAAATAATATTTTTGTTGTTATTTGGGCCATCTGGTCACCGACAGGTAAAAAGCCTCTTAAGTGTATTTTTTACATATCTAAAATTTAGCTTTGCAAGACTTTCCGTGGTGAATATTCATTTTCAAAACAAATACAATTTTGCATGTAGACATTGAGAACTTTTCCATCAATGGCACACACGTGAGTATTTTGTGTTACATTATGCCGTAGCAACTGTTAATTACAAAAAGAAACTCGAGATTTTTTAACAAATCTGACTGCACGTATGAAGTAATATTGGGCCATGTGTGTCAAATTTGACTGTATTGTTCAAAACCAGAAGTGCATTCTGTCAAGGCTGAAACTGCTTCTGCCTCCAGTGCTGTCAATACAAGCTTGACCCCTTCTTGGTTTTTAATCAATTTGAATATTTATCCCACTCAAATGATTTGAATAATCAAGCCAATTTTAATATCTTACACAGAAAACCCATGTAAATAGAAAAAGCAGTTTTTCCTACCCATTTGACCTTTTTTGAAAACGTCATTACAGGATTGGGATCAGAGACAAAAGCATTGTTTCACAAAATATAATTTGAACAGTCCATTAGTTTTCGTGTAATCTTGCTGACAAACCACCAGAAGAGGGTGAAAACATAACCTCCTCGCTGTGGTAATGACCACAATAGCACACCGAAAAGCAACGGTATGAAATGAGCCATGTGGACAAAAAAGTGGTTGAGAAAAATCATTAAAAATGAAATATATCACATCATAGTTTATAGCTCCAATCCAAACAGCAGTGAGGTCAGTCCATCACAATTTACACGCACATGGTGACAGCTCTGTCTGCTCGCTGCAGCTTTTGCCTTTGGTGTCGTTTCCAATCCCCCACAGACATTGGTTAGCGCGCTTGACACACAAGTCCCTTCAGTTTCAGGACGATGGTGCCTGACGGCAGCTAACATCTAAGGGGGAGGCTGTTGTTGGATTGAAATCGTATAGCACAGGTCCGTATGGAAGTGCTTGTTTTTCTGCTTTGTATTGTCTATTGTATTGTACTGCCACGTTACAACGTTATCTACAACCACACAACCTATGAGCAAAAACGATGCCTTTCCAAAAATATTAAGCCCCAGATTCACTTGACACTGTCAGGTATTAAAGCGGAAGTCAACCCAAACATATTTTTTTCAAGCAGGCCCACTAGTTGAAACACGGCGCTCTGTTTAATTTTGCTTTTGTGGAATATAAATTAAGCAGCAAAATGCACTAGTTTTCAGCCATCTCTGGGGGCGGCCATTTTGTCTTCTGTCCGCTGAAAATGACATCACAACTGCTCACAACGACCAATCCCGGCTGACCTGTTTTCTGAATCTGAGCCGTGATTGGTCGTTGTGAGCAGTTGTGATGTAATTTTCAATCGACAGAAGATAAAATGGCCGCCCCCAGAGACGGCTAAAAACAAGTGCATTAACACTTATTCCACAAATTGAATATTTATCAGAATGCCCTGGTTCAACTAGTGGGCTTGCATAGAACAAATTCTTAAAAAAATGTTTGCGTTGACTTCCGCTTTAACTTATTTGTCTATTATCGTTGGAGTTTGCAGTATTATTATTAGTACGAGTACTGTACAACTGGACCGAGTTGATTCTAATATAGTATTGCGGTCTCCCCGTTAAAAATGTACAAATTCATGTTATGCAATTTAGATTTGATCTGTTCCAGCACTGTGCTAGCTTTCCTGAATAGCATGCCAAATAATTAGGCTACTTAGTTCAGAGGGATCATTTAATTGAGTTGTCACCATACAATCTTGGAGTCGTCCCAGTCAGGCTGTCTGGACAAAAGGTTGTGAGCCACACTGCTGCAAATGATTTGCATCCCATTATTACAGGCATGGAGGAGGGCGAGAAACGCAGCAGGTGAGCTAATCTCATTCTCACACTGTAATGAGGATCAAGATCTTGCTAATAGGCACCGCCGAGTGTTCCAGGTAGTTTCAAGCACCTCTCACAGAAGGGATGCTCAAAAGATACTTCTTGCATGTAATCCCTACTCTTGCTGTTATTGTATATCATTTACACTTTAGAATATATGACACTGGGTACTAGGGTAAAATGGCCTCAGTTTCCTTTGTGATGAGTGCAGTTACAGTATGTCCGTCGTCACTCGGCATTGTTAATGGGGGAGTTCTATATTCAGCACTACTTGACTGCGGTGCTGAGGAGACAGACAGATTGCAATCAAACACCTGCAGAGACACCATTAATTAATAAGAGTCACACCTAAAGAGAGTCCTTTTCCAGGCGCTAATGTGCTTACTCCTTGGAAATCGATTTGTGTCTCTCCATGCTGCCACTGTGTCTGACAGATGTTGTTTAGCACTACCATGCTCACAAGGCAGCCAGTCACAGTGTGTGCAGCTGAATTGAGGCTGGCCAGATAAGAGGCCTACAGCTTGTTGAAAGAACTCTTAGTTGTTGTCAGGTAATGGAAAGCCAAGGTTTTGTGTTGGATAAAGGAGAACCTGCCACTTTTTTTTTTTTTAGCATGCCACAATCATGCTAAGACACACACAAAAAAAGCAAAGCATCAGCAAATAATTTGCCCACACCTTTTTTTTGGATTGTGATTAATATGTGTGTGCTACTTTATGTTTTCAGGCAGAGATTAGTGTTTAGCTCATTTAGCTTTGTCTAATTAAAAGCCTACAAAGTCTCTAGTTGCATGTTTGTTAGAATCTCCCAACTGGGAGCAGAATAATAAAACCACCACAGTGAGAGTGGCAGAATTAGTTTATAATATCATTACTTGAGGTAGGCGCTGATTTTATGTGATTAATTCAGGTGTATACAGTATATATCTCATAATCATCTAGCATTAAGCATCTTAACGCTATGATTTAATGCCTTTTGGCTTCTACCAAATAGTAATTACGCCGCTTCTAATTGCCTAGCTGTCAAGTCATTATACATGCATAACCAATTGAATTGTCAAGTGTGGTGCAGAAAGAGCTAATATGTACACGAAAACATACACACAAGGGGTGTAACGGTACGCTAAATCACATTTCGGTTCGGTCCGTTTTTTTGGAAACTTCGGTTCGGTATATTTTCGGTACAAAAAAAAACAGATTTATTTTTTTTTTTATATATATATATATTTTTTTTGAAAAGGTGTCAAGTAAACTGTACTTTTTTTCGAAAAACTAAATAAAAGCGAACCATTCGGGTGATATTCTAAGAAATTACACCGGGATAAAAAATACACTAACAATATCTCTTAACTTTTAAATTATTAGAACACTGAAATCATTTAACACTCAGCAGCAACAGCCTATGACACATCTAAGTATTCAAGTTAAAGCCAAGTTGTCATTACAGTACATATCTACACTTTTTGTGATGAAAAAAAAATACATACAATAACATTTACAATTACTGCTAACTATATTAAAACTATTTTTATGATGAAAAAAATACAGTAACTTTAAAAAGTCTTTATGAAATTGTATACCCTTTTTAGGCATTGAACCTTTCCCCATCTGCGATTTTAACAGGACAGCCAGAATGTTCCCAAACAGGAGACCGCAGTGTACAGGGGGACCTTCGAGCTCTGGCTATTTTCTGGCTCTCACTGTTGTGCCGCCACTCTCCTCTCCCGCATGAAACTGTCAATAGCGCCCGTGCGTAAGCTCGCGCTAATAAGTGGACCGAACCGAACATGCCATACCGAACGTATTAATACACCCACGTGTACCATTACACCCCTAATACACACCCATGTTTTGGAGCAAAAACACCAATGCCCAATTTTCCTTAATGGCTACACTCATTTGGTGTACAACTATTAGTGGTACTAATTTGCTAAAATGTTTATTTGATTCCAATACACTTTCCACTTATGAGCATTATTGTGCTCATCTGTTGAGTCATTTGTTAGTCTGACTTATTTTGAAATCGTTGCTGTTCGGTTTCTATTTTGGCCCCTGTCTTTATTTTGTTTTCAGGGCCGGGTGTGGTCAGGTGCGCTGAGCTTCTCGCGCGGCAATTCCCTATTATTCATCGCCCTCAGTATTTATGAGCTGGTCTGACTTGCATTCCTCACCAGAATGTCTTGTTACATCCCCGGTACTAGTGTTGTTCTCTTCCTCACTTAGATTTCTTCGCTGTTTTCATCACAGTTTTTTCCTTGCAGCTCGTTCCAAGTTTTGATATCATCTTCTTCCTCTGTTGTACTTTGGTCTTGCTCCCAGTTTGTGCGAGTGAATTTCTGTTCATTACTTTGCTATTTTTGAGTTTATTCCTGGGTTTTGCCAGCGCTCTAAGTTTGGATTGATTTCCTTTTTGTTCTTTTTTCAGCCTCAATGTGTTGAGAGCTCAGCGGTTGCCACACCTGGTCCTCTGTTTTGTTTTTTTTACCTCGCTTCTTTGTTCAGTAAGATTTATGTATTACTTTAAGTGTCAGTGACCACTTCTGGATACTAACTGCAGCCTCATACTTCACACTCACCATCAGTGTTAAAAGTGAATTCTATAATAACAGAGCAAAGTTTCCCATCAAAAGGAGTGGAAATATAATATCAAGTCCAAGAGCAACATAATCTTTACCTAGTTTTTATTAGTCTTAAGTTAAAAATAATTAGTCTTAAGTTAAAAATAAATACAGTACAGTTCAGTGTCTAAGCCATTGAAAGAAATTCCATATTGCGAACACTATTCCTAGCTTTTTTTTTTTTTTTTAGCCACATTGTGAAGCAGTGGTGTTGAATCGTTGTCCTGGAGTGTCTAATCGCTTTAACATTCGGGCATAATTTGTTCTGAAGATTTTAACAGAAATAAAAAGAGCATCCACATTAAACAGCCAACAACCAATCATGGCTCAGCTTCAGAAAACAGGTGAACCGTGATTGGTCATTACCTGAGCAACTGCGATGTCATTTTCAGTCGACGGAAGTGACAAAATGGCCCCTGAGATGGCTAAAAACGTCTGGAAATGCAGTATTAATCAGAATGCCATGTTCAGTGAAGGCGCATAGAACATATTATTGCAAAGAATTGTGGGGGTTTGAACTCCACTTTAACTATTACAAATTTACAAATTACTATTTTAAGATTTTATTTGCACTGTATCTTACCAATCTTAATGGGGTCAAATCTTGTACAGTCACTTTGTTGGTACGATAACAAGCTGTGGTACAGTAAAAAAACAAAACAAAACAAAAAACAATGCCGGGCCATCCGCCCTTCCATGCAGTCATGAAATGAGAAAAACAAGGGCAGACTTATAAAATGGGTGTGGGAGGAAGTGCTATTTTCATATCTCACTCCTGTAATGTTTTAGTCAACGTTCTCAGTCATCTGTGTCACGATTACCTGAGGACAGATTAAAAAAAAGAGCAGCTATATCGAAAATTCTAGGATGTGAATATCTGAAAACCAGCCCAATGCTCCTGTTCCGGGACAAATGATAATTTAGTTATGACTACTGAGTGTGCGCATAATAATATAATAATGACGACGAGAGTTCTCATGTATTAGTCAAGTAATGATTTCTGACTGCTGGTGATTCGGGAAACTGTCAAGTTAGTTTACTTGTGCCCTCGGTGACGTGATGCCAGGCTCGCACGGTCTCTTGTCGCTTCTTGTCAAGATCGCACACATCTCACGTTAACATAATTATGCCTAATGAGGATAATCCCTTGACTCAGGCCTCTATTGTTAGCATTGATCTTATCCAATTGAATTTTCTTATCAGACTATACCATCTACAGCATGTTCTCCTGATAAACCTCAAAGACATGGGAGAAGGATTATAGATAAGTGCAGAGAAAGGAATCAAATTAAATTTTAAACGGCGTTTCAGCTGCAGTGAGACGTGCGGCTTTACTGTTTTGCTTTGATGTGCGTGCACACACACACACACCCGCACACACATACGCACACACGCACACACACACACACACACACATTGTCCTCCAAAGTCTAACAGCCATTACCAATTATCAGAGATGGGCATTCTGTCCCAGGGAGGGAACAGTTAGGGTTAGGGTCCACAAAATGGACGGACACCCATTTTGTGGACGGAGGAGGACGTTTTTGCCTAAGCAAGGATGGAAATGGGTCTTCATCCGTCCCTCTATTTGTCCCTAACTGGGTCAATTACCAACTGATGTGTTGTGTTTGGTTCTTTTAAAAAGCAAGACCACTGTTCTCTTCTCTTCTTTATTAACTGCCTACACAACACCTTTCATGTGCGTTCGATGCACTAACATTGTGCAGGCATAGTCTGCCCTCTAGTGGTTCGACACATGTAATACCATGGATTATGCCACAGGACACCATTTCACTGACTGACAGAAACACGCCCAGCGTGTTATGTGTGTAACCCGGTATATAAGGTATGTGCTGGGTGTACGAAAAAGGTGGTTCGCAATTTTGTTTTGGTAGCTAACTGTTTTCGTACATACCTTATCCCTTAACATGCGAAGTATGTCCTTTTGTGAGACAGCTCTAGAGTGTAAAAATCACTGCCAGTATACTTAAACGACCCGGAGGTGGAAATCTTTTGTTTCTTCCTGAAATAACGTTGCGTTATTTTGCAATAATTCTTTTATTGATAAATGACGCCGTCAAATTTGCTTATTACATTATAACGTAAAAGTTTTGCAATAAAACACAGTAGTAGTGCGTTTTAAAGCAATCTTACATATGCTCGTGATGTCGCCAGGTCGGCTGTGTTTGTTTTGGGAGCTAAATGCTATCTTGGTTAAACAGTAAACAATTCAATCCACTCAGTATACTCCCTGCCCGTAAGTGGATGTGCATAGGAAATTTGCCAGCTAATGAGCTTTAAATAATGATTACGAGTGCACGGACGTTTTTGTTTGTTTTAGTTTTTGGGGCATGTGGGGGTGGGGGCGGACTGACAGAATGTAAGGACGTAAACGCTTTAAAAGGATGAGGACGGACGGGGTCGGAGGACGATTATTTTTTATGAATAAGGACGAAGGGACGATGACGGAAGGGTTCCCAGGTCGCGGATGGAGGACGGAGCGGCAAAATAAGGTAAAGTGCCCATCTCTGCCAATTATTACCTCCAAAAAAACACCTTGTACAGAAACATTGTGTATTTTCTGTTCCACCTTGTCTTACCTTCCTTATTTTTGTGTACTGGATGTTTTATTTGTGTCGCTATGAATTCTATTGTGCGATTCTTACGATTGAAGTTTTGCGCTCAGAGGAAGGAAGGAGAACTAGCATCGCTGACAACAAATGCGGAAACGTTCCAACCTCTCCGTTTGTAATTAGCAATAGCCCACAAGCGAATCACTTTCCACGATAGGGAGAACTGTAATGAGTTTGACTCTTAAATCACTTGCTGCAGCTGGAGCAGATTTGCACAGCTTGCTGCTCTGATCACAATAATGTGTTATAATCAGAACAGAGCAAAGCTTCTCTCTGTAACCGGAGCAACATGCTGCAACAAACTGCTTTGTGCGCTACTTAGCATATCATCAGACAAATAGTAATGACTAGTCACGCTTTTAATGAAAGGGTTGAATTCCTTGAGAAACTGTTGCTTCTCGTTTGTCTATTTCAAAACGTGCGTATACATCGACAAGGGTGATAGCAGACAGTAGGTCATGAATTCTCAAGGCAGGAAAGGCATCACAGCCTCAGTTGAGCCGTCATTAGGCAGTTTACCCAATTCCAGCAGCTTCCAGACGGACCGTCAGGCCGCAGGGGAACATTTACACAGCGTGAATGACTTGTTTGGATGACCACCCACCACCATCACCCTCGCTGTCGCCATAGGCAAAACGGGAGGGATGATTAATCCGGTGGTTAGCATGTTTAACGATGGGATGGGAGAGGAGGCATCCATGCGATGTGGGGAAGGTGTGAAAAGAGAGTCACAGCACTACGATTCATCAGGGGTTACTGATCCTCTCTGGAACAATAATCTTTTAAGTAATGGGCATTAATGCCCCCATTGAAACTATTATCTTTCATGGCTATTATTATGTGTGTCATAAACCGGAGTCCAGGATGACGCTTATTAAGACAGATTATTATCCAGATTTACTTCACCAACTTTGAATTTTAACTGTGCAACAAAGAAGCACATTTGATCTTCAATGATACATGAATGGAACCAGTAAGTTGTATCAGTTTTTTTCTCGTTCAAAAGTGTTCTACAGTATTTCTTCGTTTAACCTTGCCAATTCTGCAAAAACTACAGGCCTGATGAAAATAAACATTAGCAGTCACAAAAAAGGTTGTGACTTACATTTGGAGACTCTCTGGATGTTCTTCTTGATCTCCTCCCCACCACCTGAACCATCACAGCCGTCTTCGTCGTCACAGTCGCCGCTGTAACGTCCTTCGGCATCGCCGCTTCCTGTTTCAATTTGGTCCAATGTCCCCAGTTTAGGAATGGATTTTCCTTGCAGCAGCTAGTGGTGCAAACATAGATATATATTAGAGATGTCACAATATGATGATATCACGATATGAACCTCACAATACAATCATCATCACGATATTGTGGGGAGGTTGGTGATATATAAAAAACTCACGATACTGTATAAAAGCTCACGATATTTAAAAAAAAAACATCACGATATTCAGTTTTTGTAGATAATAACAGCATTCACAAAGAAATAGGCTTGACCAGAATGGGCTCCAACTGGCGATTAGCCTGGGTCTTGAACATAGGTGGCATTAAATTAAACTGCACGAATAAACTAACCACTAGAGGGTGCTGGAACTACACAAATGTAAAAAAACTTCGGCTTTTAAAAAATGTGCTGCAATTAATATCGTGACGAATATGACAACAACAATATATTGTATATGTATTATATATATATATATATATATATATATATATATATATATATATATATATATATATATATATACATATTTTTTGGGGTAAATGTAAGTTGTTTTATTTGTTACGTTAAATCAGTGTGTTCATACCAAAGTTTGTTTTCCACAAGCAAACTCAAAAGAATATTGAGTGATTTTTGTACAGTGTCAACTTAACTGCAAATAACAGACATTTTCTTTATTTTTCTTAATGCAAAATATGATTAAAGTGTGATACAGCATGTCTATTCAAATGTAATATAGTGATTAGTTTTGTAGCATTTTTTTATGCATTCGACTACTACCAATATTACAGTAATTTATTAACATTCAGTATTTCCATTGCGTTTGCATAATTTACAAGTGCACACATATCACATTCACACATTCACAGCCAATGCTTACATTTAATGACACTCATGACACGCAGTGAGAAGGAAGCCAAACGGAAAGAAAATGAGTTGCAGTTCAAACACTCTCACAACAGTCAAACAGACCATCAAACATTCCTTTATCCTGGTCTCTCAATTCATTGGCTCATTCTGAACAAGTTCAACAAAAACAAAAACAAAAAAAACTTTTTTTTCATCTATTGACGATCTTGGAAAAGATCTCTTCATCAGCCTTCATATGCCAGCCTTTTCTTTCTTTTTTACAGCCATTCCCTCTTTTTAAATTAATGTTATTGATTAACGAGAACAAGGCCTTCATCGCATGTTTGGGTTGATTCAGAAAGATTAGAGCATAGCTGAAAAAGTAATTTTGAGTTGGGCACTTTGGTATGCGCTGCACTGGCACTGACGCTTTTTTGGGTAGCAAGGGAAATACAAACCTCTAATTGCGACATCTAAATTCATGGCACGTCATAGGAAACAAGAGACTGCTTTGTGCTGATCAGAAAGGTATTGCATATGTTAATTAGTTACTATTGTGGTTAACTACGGGAGAGCAACAGAGTCACGGATGCGGCGACGGCTGAGTTGAGTGCGCATGTGATTTGATTGCAGTCTTTACTTGAAGAACAATGCTCAATTTGAGCACCCCTTCCTTATAAATGATAGGCAGCGTTTGTTGCCAGACAATATTCTGTTGTGCAAAACATATTGACACGTTGATATGACAGCCACAACATTGCACTGGGTAATTTGCCCCCCCCCCCCCCCCCCCCCACACCATTTTTACTCAATAAGCAGTGTTCATCCAACATGTACACCCTAATGCTACACAACCTGCTGTTTGGTCCTGTCTGTGAAACATCTGCTAAAACGGTGTCCATCTGTTTTCGGAAATCATCGTGATACAGAGTAATAGAGATGAGAGCAACCAGCATACAGTACTGGGAATATTGGGGAGAACCATGTTGGGACATGGACATGCTTTGAAAATTATAATTATTCCTTCAACATTCATTTCCTCGGTCAGTGAATAGCACGAATGAAGGAAATGAGACAATGTAGCACAATTGCAGCAAATTCAGACTGTCCTTCATCTTTGGGATATTTAACGGCAAATTAATTTGTTCCGAACATTCGAGAGCATTCATCATGGTTGAGTCTAATTAACACAAACGCATAAAGAAGAAACCTGAATGGACAAGCTGGGTTATTACTTGTTTCTCAGTGACCAACATATTTATTCAAATTCAACAACCAAGCATTGAATTGCTGCTAAAAGTGTCGTTTTCTAACCTGACAGGGATTCGTTTTGCATGCAGTGCCCAATACATGTGTATTACACGAGGTCACATCAGCAATGTTCTGTGCACCCACACTAAAATTACGTCGTTTGAGACACTAGAGATAAACGAATCAATTTGACTCATCAGTAACTGTATACTATTTATCACGCTCATCTAAATACATATACATATATGTTGAAGATGGATTTTTTGATTATAATTCTTTTTCGGTATTTCATTTTTGTGCCTTTCAAGGTGAACTCAGCACCCTCTGTTGGTGAGCCGACACTGCTAAAAAGGTGCATTTTAGAATCGACAGAGACTAGCTCTCCCTAACTAACCAAGATTGGTTTGACTTCATTTCATTTCAAAGTTTTTAGCATTTAAAATGCAGTTAGAACCACGTCTTCATTTCGACAGATGCATGAGGAATTGCTTTTGGACATCAACGAGAGTTGATGGAGAAGAACTTTGGCTGAACCGCGACAACTGTGCCATAGAAATATTTGTGACAGGCTCCATCACAGTAAATGATTTGGCAGGTTTGACAATGGAAGACTGGCAACTGCAGCATCAACGCTTTCCTGGCACGCTGCAGCTGGAGCGCAAACATCTTCATTTCTCACTGTTTAAGGACTGAAAACATCATCACGCAAACAAGCTCCGCAGCTGCCTCAGGACAATTACAAATACCTGTAATTAAAAATGAATCATTCTGAATTTATTTCTGGAATATTTTCTAGCGCAAATATTCTATAGGCTACTTTGCAAGATGACCAGGTTTACTTTATCTCCGCTTTTTTTTTTTTTTCAAAGGTTAAAATGTGAGACCAGCAGAGAGAAGTGTTACATTACATGTTATGCATTTTACACATTTAGCACCGCCTTTGACCATCTGCAAACAGGTGGGAGGCAGAAAGGGGGAAGAAAAAAAACGATGCACAATGACCACATTTGCCTGTCAGAGGAGAAAAGTGTTAGGATGAGAGTCGGCTCCCAGGACACACACCATCATTTTGCATTTTCCTCATCCCAGCAGGAGTGCTGACAGGGTGTTTATTGGGACCATGTGCAGTCTGGGAGCATGAAGAGTGTGATAATATGGCAATGTGCACGGTATGTACAAAACTTCACAGTCATTGCTGGTGATTATATTGATCAAGGAATGATCAGGCATACATTGATAAATCTAAAAAAGATCGATCTAAATCTAAATCGAAAAAGAGCCAAACGAATGTCTACACACTGGTGGAAGAAATGGCATTAAAATGGTACCCATAAAATTGATGCTATAGGAATAATAAGAAAACTGGGATCCATCAATCAATTCATCGATCAAACTTTATTCACATGCAGGTACATCATTTAAATGCATGCACAAGCATAAACAGATGCACACAAGCACACACACACTCGCGCTTTCTCTCAAACATAACGTATGCGCACTGACAGGAAGGAAACCGAAATGCTCACGTACTGTTAACAATTTGCAGCAAGGACACATAAAAGAATTGATAAAGCCAAATAAAAGCAGCTAAAAAAATAACAATATCAGCATAATCAGAATAACCATAATAGTCATTATCATCATCACTGATAATGTAGAAGTAGTCCTACATCTGCCTGAATTAATCATCGACTAATCAATTATCAAATTAATCGATAATTATTTTTGATAATGTATAAATCATTTAAACAGAGCTGGGCATACCGCCTATGTGACGGAGGCCCATTTTGGCGGCGATGAACAAAAAACGGGAAACGGGAAACTTACAAAAATAGTCGGACTAAGCATAGTCAGAAACCCTCTCTCGTCTATGTAATCGTTTATTTCTGCTTCTCAACCATGTTCACGGCGGCACGGTAGTCGACTGGTTAGCACGTCCGCCTCACAGTTCAGAGGTCGTGGGTTCGATCCCGACTCCGGCCTCCCTGTGTGGAGTTTGCATGTTCTCCCCGTTTTCTCCGGGTACTCCGGTTTCTTCCCACATTCCAAAAACATGCATGGTAAGTTGATTGGACTCTCTAAATTGCCCCTAGGTGGATTGTGAGTGCGGATGTTTGTCTTTGTGTGCCCTGCGATTGGCTGGCAACCAATTCAGGGTGTCCCCCGCCTACTGCCCGAAGACAGCTGGGATAGGCTCCAGCACGCCCCGCGACCCTTGCGGTAAGCGCTATCGATAATGGATGGATGGAACCATGTTCCCAGTTCTTTAGCAGATTTAGCACCATTTTTTTCCTTCCTGCAGGTTTGCATCTAAACCTGCTTTCGTCTGCAGTGTCGGCATCACGGACAGCGACCAAAATTGAGAGCGTGTTGAAAAGACGGCGAGTTTGCATTAGTTCGCACGCATCCCAAACATAATGAATCCCTTGTAAGAAAGTAAAACGAAGTCATAAAGCACTCTGAATTCATTAAGCAATGAAACAGGTGCAATAAATACGCCTTCAAAGCTAGAAAATATTACACCTGTTTCAATCGGAGATTTATAGTGCCCATCTGACTGTTTCACTGCTGTCAGATATTGTAATTTTGTACACCACAACAAATAAAGTGTGAATACATTCTCAGTGTTAATCTTACGCAGGAGGGGAGGAGACATGAATAATTCACAAGAAAAACTGCTGGTCAACCACCACATCAATGACTGGTGAATAATTCAGAGGCAGAGTGGGTGAGAAGCTGCCTGGCCCTGATTATGATTGAGAGACACGGGGACAGGACCTGCTTATAGATTCTTGATGGGTTTTACCACATCAAGAAGAGACGACAGCGCCAAGGAGGAGAGGCGCGTACAAATAATTCATAAGAAAGAGCTGCTGATGAGCACCGTGATGAAATAGAAAGTTTGCGCGCCCAGATCGCATGATGAATTTGTCAATAGCTGCATTTCAATTTTGTGTGTCGTGTTATGCCCGGTTGTTTCAGGAATGGAATAGTAATGCTAGATTTCCATTTGGGTTGAGGCAAAGCGGTAACCTTTTCTCCGCGTCAGTTCGTCAAGGTCACGTGGAGGCAAGACAAATAGAGTATAAAGAACAGAGTGGATATGCAGATGAAACACAAGCAGCCTTGGGGTGCCCATGCAAATGTCAAATGGACATGTCACACTTCTACTAATAAAAATGGCTAAGAGTGGTCTCTTTAAAAGGTAGTTTCATTATTTACCGCCATCAATAATTCTGAATTTAGATGCGTCTCACTCTACGCGTGCAAACACACAAACTGCCATTTATGCACCAATACACCTGTTCCTTCTTTTAATAAGGTCCGAATTAAGTGATTTACGCAGACATAATAGTATATGGTGCATACTCTGATGCACAAACTTGCTCATGTGTACTGCTGAATGAGAATGTGCACTGGTATATGTAATTGATGTTTTCGCCGGCCACAAACTGGGCTGCCATTAACCCACACAAACGTGCCCTTTTTATCTCCTCTCCGCACGAATGATAAACTGACATTTCATTCAATCGCATCGGCATTTTATAGCACAAAGGACAGGATATGAGCCGCAATTTATTTTTAGGCCACCTATTTATCTTGACCGCTTATCAAGTCAGATTAAAGCCGCTTGTCTCCTCTTTGTTTATTCCACATACTGTATCGTATATAATGTTTGAGCAGAGGTATACACTATCAGGGCTAAACATTGAAATAAAATGACAGCTGTCTCTCGTGAGCACTTCAGCGGCAAATGAGATGCCAGTCAGCTTCAAGTTCCAAAGAGATGATCATGAAGGCAAGGCTCAAGTACTGTGACGTTTTCATCTTTACCACCTTTTTTCCCCCACGACTTCTGCCTAGCATCTTTCACATGATTAGCACTATGGATTAATAAGAAAACCAACCACAGCAGGACAGAGCATGTAAAGCATGTTTTGGCAAAAAGTAATGTATGTCAAAGTGAAAATATCCAAGGCTAACTGATTCTCACAAATGCTCTACCGCTTGAGTGTGACAGTGTAAGTGTAAAGAAGAACAAACAAATCGATTTGAAAAGTGATTAATTATCCGTCAATGCCGTTTCTCTTCAGACGGAACGTGTGGCAATTAGCAGGCTTCAGTCAAATTACATAAAGTTGTAAAGTAGGTTTGTCGGATCCGCAGAGGTGAAATGATTCAATGAGGGAAAATGAAAATGCAAATGAACTGAAATTAGACTTAAAAGCAACATGACATAGTACTTGTCTTTAATAACTATCTTTAGCCAGTGATGCGATGCAATCAAGCGTGAGAGCACTACAGATGTTGACACAGTTTGTTTTTTTTTCAAGTTGAATGATCGTACGAGGCGTTTCTTTTGGCAGGTTGATTGAAGAAACGATATGTTGAGTTAATATCATGACACCTCACAGAAAAGTTCATCTTTAACTCTACTTTACTGATAAATATTTTTTGTATTTCTATGGAATGCATAATAAACTGTCAAGAAAGCCTCGAATGATTTCCATTGGTCGTATTGAGTCTCAACAAGCAAATGAGATGAAATAATGAAAGGCATAGTGGAGAATCGAGGGTATTTGTTGCACAGCTGACCGCAAATTGAACTAATCATGAGATTCTGTGTTCTTAAACAACATCACAGATGACGTCATAAGTAGGGGTTTGTAATATAGATCGTCATCGATATTATCGTCAATCTTGCTTTCACGATGTGCAATTTGACAGTATCGAGGATTTATACTGCCTCGAAAAGGAGAACGAATCAGTCGATGACTGCAAAGTAGAAGGAAATGATGAAATCCTCAGGACCCAGTCATGTGACTTTGTTAGCAGCCCAGCTAATGTGTTTCATATATGTAGCAGTGTCCAGCAAGTAAATTTATAGCAAGGCACAAGTCCACGGCCCTAGTCTGTAAATAGTTTGGGGTTGACAAGAGCATTTAAAATATAAATAAGAGCTATTGTTCACAAACGCTGTCTATCCATAATTGTTCTGTGAAGCAAGTGCAGATTTAAAATATGTTTTGTAGAATATCGTCAAATTATCATTATCGAGTTTTGGGGAAAAATATAAAGATTTTTTTTTTTTAGCCCAAATTGCCCATCCCTAGTCATAAGTGTGTGTCACTCAGAATGTAGTTGCTTGTAACAGTAACATGAATTGGCCTTTTGTTGTCAGACCAACCTCTACCTTTCAATAGTTTGTTTCTATGTCAGAGAGTTTTGAATGATAGCTGAGCTATCAGTAATTGTTTTTGCTGAACCGAAACTTTCACCTGCACCAGTAGCTATAATCTGACAGAATAGTAGAATTAGAGGGGAAAACACCGAAAACCTTGACAACATCAGTAATGATGTGTTAAGAAAAGGTAAATACAAAAACATGAAGTTGCTTTTCAGTATGTTCCTTTACCTGTATACATAATGTGTCATTTTCTTCTTTCTACAGAGTGAGAATCATGTGAAAAGATTCAATTTCTTTGATTTGCAGTGCTTTCTTTGAAAACTGAATCTTTGTGGGGTCTTGTTAGTGATGTTCTCTGTGAGAAAAGTGACACTTGGGCATAGTATTTGCTATGCAGCTCATTCCAGATATAGTCCTGTCTAGTTATGTGTGATGCTGATACCTATGATGAAATGCACACGTACATGAGATCGTAGAGCAGCAGGGAACAGTTACTAAATTATATTTCTGCTCCTGTTTTGAAATAGTTTCTTTCCAGCACTTGCACAGCATTTGCCTTGCATTTTTTAAAAACTTCCAACGTATGAGACACAATGTTTCAGCCAGCTTCCGGAAGAATAGAAAAGTAGTTGTCAGACTGTTCATTCTTAAAAACTTTTCTGGGTCACTTTCTGTACATTGAAACAAGCGCTGTTGTGTCGTTCCGGCAAATCGTTTCTAGTCAACAAAAGGTTTGAGTGTCTTATTTTGGTCACATAATCACAGCAGGACCAACGTAACATTGCATGTCACTCTTCACAGTTTGTGAAAAAAAAATTTTAAAAACAGTACAGTGGTAGCTCTACCTACGAAATTAATTGGTTCTGGAAGAAATTTCTTAAGTAGAAAATTTTGTAAGTAAAGATGCGTTTTCCATGTAAATGCCCTAATCCCTTCCAAGCCCCCCAGTATTCAGACATAAATGTTTTATCAAGCATAAAAATGCATCACAACATGTAACAAATACATGTTACAATTAGATTATTGCACAATAAATGAGAGTTGTGCATAATGTAAAAAACAAAGAATAGGGTAAAGAATAAAAAATGATGGTCGTTTACCTTTTAATTGCTGTCCTCATCGCTTTTTGCCCTCTTTGGTTCATGTTCTCTCTCAGAAGTGGTTTTTGCCTGGCGTTTTGTAAAGAACTGATTTAATAACGTGGCGACTGTCGATACATTACGGTCATATTCTTTGGCGAGATCAACCAAACGCATCCCTTTTTCATACTTTTCTATTATGTCTGCATATCTATCACATATATATCTACCTACCTGTCTATTTACACAGACACATTCGGTAGAGATCCCCCTTAGCCAATGGGATGCCAGGAAGATGCTAGGTAATAGCCAATGGCAGAGCAGCTATGAGTATGTTGCGTTCAGGGAACTCCGGAGCTGTGAGTAGCAGCCCATACTGTATTTTTACCTTTCGTATCCTGAAATTTCTTTCGTAACAAGAGGCAATATTTTCCTGTTGAGGCGTTTCGTAACTTGAAAATTTCGTATGAAGAGACGTTCGTAAGTAGAGGTACCACTGTACTTTCGCTTTATGAGATGGTGCGCATGAGACCCTGACTTAGCTTTAAAAGAAAATATGCCAGAAAGCCAATGGCTAATAGAGTTTCATGTAAATTCATCATGATTTTTGATTTGAGAAACAATTGTGCTGCTTCATTGGGATTACAGTGCTCCAGTTCATCATAAGCAGTCAGTCGTGAGTAAACACACGGCTTTGTAGGAAATGAGTGACTTGCCGAATGTGGACGAATTAAAAGTAACACAATACCTGAACATTGTACATTTAGTGAATGTGTACTCGAATGAATACTGGAGCATACAAGCCCATTTAAACATGAACAGGAAAAAAAAAAAAAAAAAGATGCACTCTCCAGAATACAAACAAAATATACTTGCAAAAGGAAGCCAAACAACTGAATGCCACTAAATCAGATCTGAAGCTCTGAAACGATTATGATATCGATTCATCTGCTGTGACAACCCACCGATGGCGCAAATTAGTAAGGTAGAGGGTCGAGGATGGCAGAATGAGGTCAGGAGAGATGACCGAGCCCTCAGACTGTCACTGAGGAAACTAAAGCAACTAACACGTAAACGTGCTAAGATGCTTTTGCAGCGGCACAACTACACAAAAGATGTCATTGAAGCCAACAGAGGGAACAGCTCTGTTATGTGCCCAGATGCCACCATAGTAACACAAACAGAACACGGGTTCCAATGAAAGCAAGATATGTCAAGGTAACTCTACAGTGATTTGAATAGGCATCCGTTTTGATGATTGTGTCTAGGGTCATGAGAAAAGGCTGGGGTCGGACTAAGAAAAAGGTTCCTGTATTCATCTCTTTAGAGACGCAGACAGAACAGTGCAAAGGTCTTGCGGTGCTGATAGGCTTCTGTTTTTGCAGCTCTATAATGATCACATTTAACTAGAATTTTACTCAGTAGAGCATAAATGGCAACTGTGGCTGTCCTAACATTTACTGTTTTACGACGCCAAAATGACATCTGTGGAAAAGGTCAGTAGAACGACACAAGTGGTGGAATGTGACATATCTGTATGTATAATTCCAAATGGACAATTAGCTGATTGACAGAAGGAAGTCGTTTGTAAAATGGTCACGTGATAGTAGCAATGAAAGATGAATTGAATAATCTTGATAAATGGATACATTTATTTTTTACATTTATCACTTTTTGTCATTTGAAAAAAATGTCAGTTTCGACCTGACAGTAGTACATTAGTAAAATAATCTGTAGAAAAAAACATCCCTCTACTCCATCTTGTATCTCTAATTTGATTTTTAAGGGACCACCATGCCCAAGGACACACAACCAATCAGACAGAAGCTGGAACTGACGTGACAAAACCTCAATCGTTTGTCAGCCTTCTTTCCTTGGGCTGGAGAAGCTTGGCTAAAACTAACGCAGAATATCCACCACTGGTTAGCAAAAAAGGAACAAATCCTGAGATGAAACAAGGGCAGGGGCAGGGCGGCCATTGGGAATTTCAAGACTATATGTAGATATGAATGAAACGGACGGTGTATTTCCGGGTCGGCCCTGGCCATCATCACCAACTACCTGCATAGCAGCCGTGGTTAACATGGACTTGTTTACTGTGCATATGACATACAGTACAGTGCATGTCTTGTGCATGTGTGTGACGAGTGTGATTTTTGTCAGAGACTCGAGTTGTTGGAGGATTAGCGAAGTGAGGCTCCATTCAAATATTGCCAGAAGTTTTAAAACAACAAACTCCAACCTTTTAATGTATAAATACGAGTGCTGTCAAGCGATTAACATTTTTTAACTATTTAATCGCCAAATTTTCCATGATTGATCACGATTAATCGCATTTTCAACTACAATTTTCTACGAAGCTTTGACAGATATTTCCTTGAGTAAAATTTTGGAATTAATGTGGGGGAAAAAATTTAAACTATTTTTCGATTCAAAGACTGTCATAATAGCTTTCTTTGATCCTTGAATAGGATTCTTTTCCTGTAAAATACAACTGTTGAACGATACGCCAAAGACAAACAACTAATATGGTATTTGAATTTGGCTTTGCAAAGTGCAAAAATTATTTAGAATTTCTCCAAGGAGCCGTCCAGCAACTTTTTAGAGTAAAACTACGTAAAAGTCCGTCTTGGTCTGTCTTTGCGCCAGTGACTCTCCTCTAAGTTTGGCAGCAAAGTGAGTAGAGGTCAACTGCAACAGGAAGTAAATAAAACTGAGTCAACTGAGTTAATTTTTTTGAACTCTTTATCAAATCGAATTAATCTCCAAAGTTAACTCTTTAACTTTAACAGCCCTAATAAATACAGTCCATAAAGTGACGAAGCCTACCTGATTGATATGTTTCAGCTTGTCTATGATTTGATGGATCACCGAGTCGGCTCCTTTCACTTTAACCTCAGGGTTGGCAGCTTGAGCCTTAATACCGTTTCCCACCACGCGCAGAGTGTAGCTGTGAACACAAAAAAAAATGTTGACTTGAAAGACAGTCTCACAACATAAATAGAGCCATCATTGCCGACGGTCTTCGGATATCAATATTAAAAGTCATTCATATTCAGGCGGCACACACAGGCGATGATGTAATTCAATTGCCGCAACATCCTGGGGCTAAACAGGGTTTTGCAATGTGAAAGAATCATGATTCACTTGTCTCAGCACATGCACAATGCGTTTCACTGCTCCTCTGTAGCTGTGCATTCCGTACGGGTTAAGCTATTCTTTATGATCCTACTTGAATATAAAACCGTTAAACCACCGTGAGTGCACTGGATGAAACCACTCACTTATGACGTTGACGTTTCTATATGCTACATTAATCCTTATTTGAAAGCAGCTCAATGTTTTTATTGCTTTGTAATAAGACTTCAGTTCACCCCAAGGTCTCTGTCTTTGCGGCTGTGGGAACGATGACAACGGTAACTGCCGAGTGAGCACTCATCTCAAGCCCCTTATCAAATAAAATATAATGAATAGATCAAGGGAAACATACAAACTGCTGAGAACCTGACGCACAAACTGTTTTGCAAGTTTGGTTATATACAAAAAGCATTGTTAGCACTGTGAATACGAAAATTACCAGACAAAAACCTGTGTTGTCAGACTGGTGAGTTCTTAGTCGAAAACAAACGAAAGTGATTTGAAGCGAGTTGGGGTCAAGTGAAGACTATATGAATAAATAAAGCACGGGAAGCAAGGTGTCTAATTTATTTAAAAGAAAATATGGGTGGTGGAATTCAAATCCCGTCATAATGTCTGGGTCGTACGGATGTATATTTGATGTTTTGTTTCTTACTGACCGGTGAATTCAGAAATAGCTGAGAAAAACTGACGCTGACTGACACTTGCACTCACATACTTTTGAGTCCCTGATGTGATACGGTATACCTATATTATACGGTATATTGTATAAAACAATGATAATTATTAAATGTTCAGTGCCATATTTTGATGTTAGCTCTTAAAATCGGAAAGGCAACACTCCAACCAAATTTTGGTTATTTTATTTCAAATCCATTGTTGCGGTGTAAAAAGGCAAAATTATAAAAAAGTGTCGTGACGCAAGGATTTTTCTCATCTTAAAAGATTGTTTATCTGTAACAGAGCCAATCCATTTATGGAAACATATATAAGAAACTCAGAAGGGGTTATCAGACTTCATATTTATAGGACCACTACAAACTTTGGACACCACCATTGCCTTTAGTGATGGGAGCGGCAGTTGTTTTGACATTCAAAAGATGAATTCAGCAAATCCTTCAGTGCTTTGTCATTGAGTTTATGATTTAGCCCTGAGTTTCACATTCACTTTGTAACACGTTCGCATACCATAAGCTTAAGGTGACAACAGAATAAGCAGACAGACTGGAAAATAAGAAGTCTCACATTCAAAGCATAAACTTGGGTGTCACCATACTGTACACGTCACAAGTTTAAAAATTCTCTGTGCAGCGAATAAATATTTTAGTCCGTCAGTGGAACGGATTGGTTCAGATTCCATTATTTTCTTAGCAAACAAAATCCCCTCAAAATCAGAGGATGGATGGTATTCCGGAACAAACTATCTTCAATTTGACTTGACTTGGCTTTTTGGCCTTACTAAATTGACTTTATGCTCCATGGTCTACGACATTTAAGGGAATGTTGTCAGTTTGTAGTCAGCTAAATCTTTCTGTCCCTTTTAGGCATCCAGGCAATGAACTAGTCCGCTGTCTCCAAACACTCTACTATCTCTTGTTTTTTTAATTTTCGGAGTGATGCTTCATCAAAATGTAATGGAGAGAGGAGTTCCGTGACTCGGGAGATGAAGCGGTTAGAAAATGCACGCTCTCCATGGTTGGCTGAGTGAGAAACAAAGCAGGCCTGCGGTTTGCGAACCAGAAGGTGATACCTGCCTTCAGCTTGTCACTGTGGAGACCACAGCACTTGAGCTCACTACTGAACAGAGGGAAGAGACAAGATAGTTCATTTCCATAGTGGAAAGGGACCAAAAACAAGGAATACTCCAACTACCGTTAACTCCACAGGTTTGAATTGATTCCATCTACTATATGTGGAACTGTGTATCTGCTACATCTTGTTGTCCATTCGGCAGCCACAAAGACCCCACAAAGGTTCAGAGATGTCACACTGCAACAATTCCGGCTCTAAGATCCAGACGATAGTAGTGGAAGTCATGGTGGCAGTACACATCAATACAATAACCCTTCATAGTTGCACAAACAATAGTGAATGAGGAGTACACTTATCTTAATTAGGTTTGTTAAGGCTGTCATAATTACAATATCCTCCTATTTAATTTGGAGAGCATGGCTCAGGTGGTAACTTCGCCCAACCTGAAGATTGTAGATTTGATCCTAAGCCCTTTTGACCATGTCAAAGTGTCCTTGAGCAGGATACTGAACCCCTAATGGCTCCTGATGCTGCATTACCAATAGATTAAATGAGGGGAGAGTATTAAAGTGTTTTGAGTACTCCGAAGGTCTAAAATCCAAAGCACTATACAAGTGAAAGCCCATGTATGTGTTTGGACCAGCCTGTGAGGAAGGATGAGTCAGTCTGGTACAAGCCCTCTCATTTCCGGTTCTCAATCCTTATTAAGGGAACTGGAAACAGGCACAAATCACCCATGCATCACGCTGTAAACTGATGGTGGAGTAAATCAATTTATATTCTGTAGAGTAAAACATTCTCTCTATATCCGTATCATACATGCATGTTGATTCTATTTACCGGTATGCATGACTTGGAAATCAAGTAGGGTAATTAACGTTTTGAAGTTTCATTATTCAGCTTCGATCACATAGTATGTCCGTAAACGATTAGAATAATTTGGATTGTATACTTTGCTAGAGCAAAATATAGAACATATCAAGAACTGTGTTAATGGCAGCAGCGACAACACAGATAACACAACAACACTCACTGAATCCTCTGGCAAAGATTGATCCCCTAACACCCCGACTGACATGTTTGTTCCAATTACACAAAAGCCCTAAGCCTTAAAGTCGTATTGGCTTTTGCTAGCGTATCAACATGGAATTTTCCAGACAGAGCTGCTTCAGTAAAGTACTGGCGGGAACTAATAGGATCTGAGAGTTGGTCAGCAGGTAATTGCGCTTTTGTGACAGGAATCTGTAATTACTGAGTTGTCAGAGCTCACTCATTTTGCTCAGATGGATTAATTACAGATATGTACACTAAAGAGGCGGCTAAATGCAGTATGGCATATTGGTGAAGCAAACCCTTTTTTTTTTTTAATTAGGGCTTTGAACATGTTGACAATTAAAGTCATAATAATTGAAACCCTATTTTTGCATGGTCACGTCTAGACAGCAGTAGTGCACAGTGATATCACAACAATCTATCTTAGAAGGAACATAGCCCCAGGATCCCTGCAGAGGAGCAGATGGTAGGTAAAAAAAACAATATTAGTAATAATAATAATACAGGGGTCAAGTGTAAAAAAAAAAAAAAAAAAAAGGGCTTCTCTCACAAGTAAATACAATGTAGGGAAACGTTTTCAGCGCAAGGCCTGTCAAACCTGTAAATTGTCATCTGATTTAATTGGAATGACAGAGCAATAAGATGATGTATGTTGATAATTAGGAGATGCTACCTAAAATAAAATGAATAAAATGTGTACAGTTGAATTAAAGTGCTGGACACTGATTGTGTTTAACTCATTCACTGCCAGACATTTTCAGACCCTCTTTTACCCTAACGTTTGAAAAAATGTGAAGAAAATATAAATGAACTCCTGAGTGGCTGGACTGTGAAAAGACTGTGGAACTGAGGACTGTTAAATTCTACAGTAGTTATTATTAAAGAATGAAGAAAATATTAATGGACATTATGTAAGCGGTGAGCATGGCTCCTTTCTTCAACATGTATCATAATGAGGATTATGTACAAAAAATATTTTTAAAATTCAGATGGGGCTCTATTTTCATGACCTGTGTAAATCATCTGTGGCACGTGACGTATCGCTGCATAGAGGCGAATTATTTCTCAAATGAGCGAGAGGGAGGGCTGCGCACCAGTCACGTGCTTGAGTCTCAACATGGCTTACGCACATCTATGTTGTGAAGTCGGCACATGGAGACCGCCTTCCAACCCTGATTGTTTGTGTGCCTTCCATAGCTATAGCACCCAGTGGGATTATTTTAAAAAATAGAACAAAACGACGCAAAGAGTTTGACGCCTACTGTTCAAATATTTATGAATGAAATACGTTGCAATCCGACCATTTGTTTGCAGTGTGCACAACCTTTTTGGTGGTTTCAGTTAAGTTAAGATCGATTTTCTGCCACCAAATTCAAGATCCAACTACAAGACACTCCTTCTGCTGCACGGCCCACTCAGTTTGGCGGAGACCACTCTGCCAAATTGGCAAACACCCACAGTGAGCCTTGTGAGTGTGTGTATGAAAATCGAGATCCGCCCGCATTTGTCTCCAAATGTGAGCCTAAATTCTTATGTAGAATAGATCAATTATTCTAGGCAGACAGTGGCAAACGTCTATGTAAAATAAAGATAAATTAGGTTGTGTTTTCTCATGTCTTTTGACTGTTAAGTAGTTGGGGAAATACTGTAAAATAATCTCTAAAAATCTTGTAGACTATAACCAAAATATTTTTTTACAGCATTTCGGATCTCATTAGATTGTACTAGTGTCACAAGTGTATACTGTACTATTACCCTTAACTGGGTTGTTTGGGACTCACAAAATTAAATCCCGTTCCAATTAAACTTATTTAGGACAGCATTGCAACATATGGATTCTGCCTAGTTTCAAATTGTGTCAGCCCCCTTCACACATCCATTATTATAGTAGAATAAAGCTATAAAAGCAGTGTTATATTATACCGATAATTTGCCTGCAATGGTGAGTGGCTCAGTGTGCAAATGGACTACTGCATCATGCAAGCGGTTAATGTCAAGCAGATATCAGACGTCGTCAAATAGCAATGGAACTTTTATAACTCCTCTTAAATACTGGTGTTTTATGGAAGGTAATAAGGACAAATGGAAAAGTTGGCTATCTAGGAGGTACAATGGCCTCATAAAACCAGATGGTCACAGACAGAGGGAATTTTTAAAGATGTTAATGTCCCATAAGGGCAATGATGTCCGGGATTAAGCAGATGTGGTAAGAGCAGGGTTGACAATAAAAGAATAATCAGTGATTTCATGATATCATGTCGTCAAGATGCAAGCATTGGAAGTCGTGCTATTTTCTTGACACTGCAGGACATTCTTGTCCATCCATTGTTAAGTTTTCATTTCAGAATGCAGAAAAATATCCTTCTGAATCCCACGTAGTACAGTAATAGTTTTGGTCTCAATCCAGAGCAGATTACGCAAACTGTATTCTGATGAAAAACATTTTTTTTTTCCACTCTGGCACGAAATTTAAGAGGCTTAGACATCTTTGCCATCTTCAATCATTGACCAAGCTTATCCAAATTTCAACACCTGCCTCACGGAAATGCAAAGGCAAACATTGGGAGGCTGATTATGAATTCATGGGGAGTTCTGTAAATACACATAAACAACGTGACTTGATAAACACTTTTCTAGAATAGTGGTGCAAGTAAAATGTCAGAATGAAAGTAAACACTGAGCAATTTTTTTGCACAGCTGAACTGTTCTTGGTTTTTGTGCAATACAAAGCGCAAATAGATTGTAATAAGCTTTGAATGCGCCTTCTACCCCACAAGAGGTATTGGTAGAATTCCCTCATTTTAAGGTTAATACAAAATAATTTAACAATTTTGAAAAATTCAAACCCCATCCATTTGGAAATTATGTGTAGTCTGTAAATTGCAATATTATTTTCCATTTTCAATCGATCTAAGGCAGTAATCTAAATAGAGTGAACACCTCTTCATCGCAGGCCATACACTCCAGACTCATCCAAACATTGTAAATTATTTGAACAAAAAATTGCACGCATTAAATATATGGAAAATACTCCAGTGTTGTGTGATGTCGGTGAGCCTGCACATGAATGTCTAGGCCGGAGCTGTGGCTGACAGCAGCTACTGCGTGAGAGTGTTCATCGTGTTTACAACCTGTAAAGGGAAAATAAATTGCCATATCACAGAGAAAAGTGTTGTTTACAACCCTGTCAAATTGAAATGATGAAAAAAAAATGGCAAGATAATAAAAGGAGGCTTCAAAATCGCGGAAAATCAAGCCATTGTCTGTGTCGGTGTTTCTGCTGAATATGCCGAAACCATGTCCCTCTGAAAAATGGATGCCTTTTCATCTAGCAACATTCTTAGTCTACACAGCTGTACGAGTTCGAGCCGCAAGAATATATCCGCTTGAAGCCTCTGGTGCCTTGACTATATCCCATTGGGTAATCGCGGGGCTTTCCACGCTGCGATGGGAGGAGGTAGCCACCAGCTAGCTCATGAGCTAACATGCGTCGAGGGCTCCTTTCAGATGATGACGGGCGGCAGGCTCGTCCATGCATCATCTCCTCGCTTGGGAATTTAAGTAGTGACACCAAGCTGTTGTGTAAATTGTGACATCTAAGGATGCCTTTTCGGTGTGACGAAATAGCTAGCTAGCTAACTGCACACTGTATTGATAGAAATAGGCCGAGTAAAAAATAACTAAGTAACTCACAAATGCAACAGACAACCACTGATGAGAACAGAGGCGCTCACATTTTTGGTGGAGCAAGGCCAACAGCCCAAGTACATCACTTCGCACCCATTATAGGCATGCCTAAAAAAATCAGGAACACAGAAATGGTGAAAAAGAGTTTAACTCTATTCCTTCACAATTCAGTATTCAGTTTTTTTTTTTGTTTTCAGCAATTATCTTCAAACAAGCATGGGGGGGGAACATGCCAACTCCAAACAGAAGGTCGAAGCTGAGAATTGAACCCTGAATCACAGAAATGTGAGGGCAATGCTCCAACCACTTTTTCCACTTTGTTGCCAATAATCAGTATTGTCCATTAAATGCATAATTTTAATTTGCATTTGTTTGCAAACTGTGCAAATGTCACAGCGATCCGGTCAGGTTTCAAAGTCAAAATGTTTCTGCAACATATGAATCCATAAAAGTTGATGAAAAGCCCATCTGGTTCAGCCATCCCCCAAACATCTGAACCCCCTACTTTGGATGCTCATACAGTATTTGTTAGAGAGTAATTTCACACTTTCAATTTCAAATGTACAGTAACTCTTCTTACAGAGTAGTAAACTGTCATGATTTTTCACTTCTTATTTTGCAAGGAAAACAGTCTTGTCATCATCTTGTAATCTTTCTGCTCGACCGAATCAAAGTAATGGGAATACTTCCAGTTGTTGAATGTAAGCACTTTACACCGCAAAGGCAGATTGCTGCTTGGTGACATGCACATTCACTGATTATGAAAATTAATCCACGGATGTGACGGCATTCTTGGATTTCAAATCCCTAAGAGGCTGGCGTCACAAATATCCTAAGTTATCTTCTGAGCAGAGACATATTATGGCGACGGAAAACAACTTTGGTTCAACTGGCCAATATGATAAACATGAAATGTGCTCAAAGTGTTGGATAACAGTTACTACAGTGTGCATTTTATTACAAATACAAAAGTAGAGATTAAGCAAGATGTATGATTGTTGGTCAGTATGCACGGTGTGAATACCATCCATCCATCCATCCATCCATTATCTATACCGCTTATCCTCACAAGGGTCGCGGGCGTGCCGGAGCCTATCCCAGCTATCTTCGGGCAATAGGCGGGGGACAACCTGAATTGGTTACCGGCCAATCGCAGGGGTGTGATTACATATATAAATTTAAGGTTTACACTTTACAGCTGCAGCATGCAACCAAGTATAGAGTTTTTGTCTGCTCAGCTCTAATTATTTTAGCACAGCTGGCAGAAACAAGGAGCCACATCTGTTGTTTCTCCAGTTGCATGCACTGTCCCTAAATCTCTGAGAAGACACTGTAGAGTCACGACAAGTAAACTAAAGTGCATAAGGGACCAAAATGCAGTCTAATCACACTCTGTGAGATTATTTGTACGTATATGTTCTTTCAAGTCGTCTTGTCGCTCAGCATTACAGCGAATGAAAGGCTAAAATGTTTCTGCTTGCAAAAAGAATCTCCAAATCTGGAGGTTTGTTTAAACTGTTAAGTGTCCAAATGTATAAGGTCACTATTATTAGTGAACTGTGGTAAAACGATTGTGCTTATTAAAGTGGGGTAAAGAGCAAGCCATGGCACCGTAGTTATATATCAAGTCCAAGGAAAATGAAACAGCAGCATCAACAGCACAATTCTACCTAATAAAAATTCTGTCCTGAAATAATCATTCTCTCATAATTTTAATGGCTGCAAATATTATACATCACAGACCATTTAAAATAGTAACCAGCGCTGGGTATTTTACCAAAAATTTTGCGTCCGTAATTCGTCATCCGTCTGCAGCGTGGCTACCCTTCCATCGTCTGTCATTCGCCTTTTTTTCTGGGGGGAAAAAAATAATACCCGTCTCTTGGCCGGTCCGCCTCTAATTTTAAACGGCCGTCCGACTAAACTTTCACTTTTACTGTTCATTATTATTGACAACCCATTTGATGAGAAGTTGTTGAGTTGGATTAGACTACAAAGAGATTTTATTGACTCTTATAGGGAAGAAAGGGAACCATTGGTGGCAACTATTTGGCTCCACAACAAAACAATGTGAATGGCAGTTCACAGTGAAACATATTCAATACAGCAGAAATGTTTAACATTTTCGTGTCATGTTATATCACCAATCGCTGACAGCGAGACAATGTAAAAGCACTTGGTCTGAGTCAATTTTATAGCCGACTGATCACATCGCCTCCCCCTTCATTTTTGATGGGCTTTATGCTCCCACACTGTATCTCCCTTTCTTTGTACAGCCGAGTGCATTTGAGAGCAAAGGTATAGAGGCCGTACATCTATTTACATTCACCAAAATACTATCTACTGTATGTTGTCTGGGCTCCTGGCTCCACGGCTCAATTTTAGACCATTTGACAAAGACAGATCACCGAGTTTGTGCTTTTGCACGCGCACTCTTTCACTTGAATTGCATCGAGACCCATTAATACAAGCTATGATACGCTTCCTTGTTAAGTCAATTTTTTTTTTTTTTTTTGCAGCAAAAGGAACCCATCTCTCTGTCAAATAGAGCGACTGCAAAGATGAAAATAATTTATGAGTGAGATTGCGCGTTCTCCTCCATCATGACTTCTCATTACACAAAGCACTTAACAATGCTCCATGCTCTTTGTGCGCTTCAAAAACAACAACACCCTCATAAATACAACTGCAAGCCCTCAGGGTGGAATGTTTGCCATTGGTCAGATAGGTAAAAAAAAAAAATAATGTGGTGAGTTTGTGGATAAGAAGCCAGAGGGCTGGCCATGAAGTTTTGTGTGATCAGTCCAGGTCTAGTCCTTCTTGTAGGAGAATAATTTAGCAGGGCTATGAAGCCGGAAGAGCGTAACAGTGTCAGTGGAGTCAAAATATTACAACACTGCCTACGATACTTCGGAGGGACAACAGCAGATGCAAAATAACAGCTGTGATTCTTCTACTTTATAATTTCGCATCAACGTGCATTTCTATTGTGACACACAAACAAAACTGTTTGAAGATGATCATAAAATAACACAGCTATGAACAAAATATAACAAAGGCGTGTTCTTGAGAGAAATTTGTCAAAACAAGAATGTTTTTAAAGGGAAATTAAATTGAAAATTTGATGTTTTTCTTTAATGCTTGTCTACAAGCAGTGCCTGCCCGCTCATCAAATGTGAAATTAAGCAACCAAGTAAAGTGAGTTGCCTATTGCTGAAAATGCATCGATGCCGTTCTGTACTTGCGTGCCAAAGTTGCAAACAGCAGGGCTAATTGATATAATAATCACCAAAAAAAAAAAAAGACTTTCTCAGCCAATGACAAAAAAGAGGCTTTGCTGGCTGAATTTCCAGCACTTTGACGTTAAATATGTCAAAGCCAATAAAGTAGGCAGAGTGAGTACAGGGAGTACTCACCATGGGCACAACAGTATCTGGGCCAGGATTAGGATTGGCTCACTGTCATAGCCGCATTTACCAACAGGTTTACCTGGGCTGAGCCAAGCGGCCTACGGAAGTCAGGGGCCTATCAGAATTTTTTTTTAAAAAGACGTTGATTTTTCTGTCAATCACTTTACATCCTTGCCATGAATTGACCAAGCCGCAGATGATTGTGTGCAACGCCGTGGCCGTAGAGAGGGTCACTTGCTGTTGCAGTACACAAAGCCCACTCTAGAAGGCCCATCAGAAGGCATTAATTTCCATGTTTTTCTGTCGTTTGTTTATTTGTCTGTCAAGATGACAGGACCAGAGCTGGCGGCACATCAGTCAATATTCTGTCCAAGTGAAGATGCATCTCACGTTGATAAAAAGGACATACTGAATGGATAGTTTGGAATATCACAGATGCACCAGGAGAGCTTTTTCAACAACGGCAAAAATGGAGCGATACACAAATTGGGTCAATTTGACCCACTTTCTTGCATTGTTTTGTACAAAACAGACCATTTTTGGGGTTGTTTTGTACAAAACTACCCATTTTGGGGTTGTTTTCTGAAAAAAAACAACCAAGAAAGTTGTGTCAAAGTGACCCAAGTTGTGGATCGTTTTGACCCGTTTTGATCGTCCATTTTTGACCCAAAATTGTGTGATTTTTAACCCAACTGTTTTTAGAGTGACAGACGTGCCCAAATCAAGCTAATTTCATCATTGCAAGAAATGCTGTGTCCATACTTGACGCGCACACAGACACACGCACACACCCCAACCCCCCCCCCCCACACCAACACACACACATTTACTTTCCCCTATTTTCCTATCCAAAAGCATAGTAATCATCTACTCAGCGTATATTAGGTGTTGAAAATTTGAGTTATGCTAGGAATGTGTGTTCTCTGGTCACAGCAAATGTACACTTGAGGGAAGAAACATTATCAAGCTTTTTATCTTGAGCGACATACACCCACAATAACGGCGCTATGGTCCAACATTGATGAATAAATGTGTCATACTTGTACTCGTTTCATGCAAGCAGCCAGAATATGGAGTTTTAATCTATTTTTATGCAAAAACATATTTCAACGAATTGACTATGAGAGAACCTGCTACAACAATAAAAAAGCCAACGGCCTGATCTTGACTGTAAATATGTTGATAGAGGCTTCAAAATATGCCATCAAACTAAAACCACATTCCCCCACGCAATTTTCCCAAACGTCAGAGTGACAAATGCCGCACTCAACCAACTAATTCTGCCTGGCTCATTTCTGACTGAAACCGGTTTCCAGGCTCGGCAGCCAGAGGAAACGCGCATCTTCACAACCTCTTCACACTGCTTCAGCTTGTGTCAACAACACCGTGGCTGCGTTAGTCATTCATATGTTGCTACAGATGGTGTCATCGCTCTTCTTTAGCTCTGCCGCTGACATGATTCATGGCGCTCTGTGTCTTGATTTAGCCTCCTTTTCTTCTGCCTTACAGCCCACAGCAGAAAGACTCTTTCTCAAAGAAACCCCGAGGTAACGACCCTGGGCTGTCTGAAGAAGCGGGAATGGACGAAACACCTCACTCACACACACACACACACACACACACACACATACATTCAATGTGGGGAGGAAAGGAGCTCTGTCTCCTTTGCAAAGTTACCCTGAAGCAAGGCACCTTACAGTAGCCCTTCTCACCCTTACTGACATGTCCATTGGATCTGGTGCTTGTGAGTGCATGTCTTGCTATGTTTGGACAGATGAAATTGACACTGAAGGGAATTTCTCTACAGGTGGATAGTCAATGGTGCTTGCATCAAACGCATCCAACCATGCCTTTAACGGGCTTTGCTTTGTGCACTGGTGCAAGACATCCTGGAACAGAAAAGGGCCTTTTCCAAACTCTTCCCACAAAATTGGAAGCATAGAATCGTCCAAAATGTATTAGTAAGCCACTTTTATATCTTTTGGGATTGTCCCTCTGTAGCTCCATTCCGGAGACGTGTCCATTGGCTCCTGAAGGTGGTTTTAAAGTTTTCGGCTTTCATTTTAATATCATGCATCACATTGACTTAGGAGAATTTACAGGTGCAAAGAGAGATAAATAATCTATTAAAACCACTTTTATAGCAAGCAAAAAGGGCCTGGCAGGAAAAGAAAAAGAGTGCCTGCCATAGGTAGATTGCTGTTGATTACAGTATGTACCTGTACATTATGGAGAGAATCATATCTAAGGTGATATGAAATTGGATACAGTATATTTGATGAAAATTTGTCGAAATGTCTCACTTAAGTTTCAAATGTAAGTAACAATAATGCTTTACATTGTAACCTCATCGAAAAGAAAAAAAATAATATAGTCACATGAACACATAGATGCACATACTTTTGTGTTGTTTACATTTGTGTTGTGAAAAAAAAAAAAGAAATATATATATATATATATATATATATATATATATATATATATATATATATATATATATATATATATATATATATATATATATTGTAAATATATCCAGTATATTGGTAAACTGAACAACACAAGGGCCAGTGTTCACCAAATGCTTTTGTCCGTATAGTCCATGAGTAATTTAGTAAACATTCCAGGTCAAGATTTCTTGTTTAGTGCAAAATTAAAATAACTTGGGCTGTCATTATCGAATATTTTTTAAATCCATTATTCTATCAATTATTCCGTCTATTAATTGAGGTATCAGATACTTTTATTTTGCATTAAAGTGTATTTAAATAAAAAACAGTTTTCCCGATTACTGTTTATTATTATTGTTGCTTATTTAGTAAAGTTTAGTGATGAAAAAAACTACTGCTAAATAACAAGTAATCTCACACGAGAGGGATTGATTTAGTACTCACCAACCTTTTTGAAACTGATTCAGTTACTGGTTCTGTCATTTTTTAAAGTAAAAGCAGATCTTTATAAATGTCTTATTTTGATTAAACACTGCTTTCATGATGGACTAAAGAAATCAGAGAATAATTACCGTTGAGAAGCTGAAATCAGAGGCACTGAAATTGTCATTTACATTATCGCATCCACTCTGCAGCAGTTTACCAAGCAGAGTGCAGCTTCAATATGAATGTCATTATTTATTATTGCCACTCTCAATTCCACTTCTACTGAATTTGTTTCATAAATTTCTTGGCAAGTAACCATTTTATCTAGCGTCCAAATTCACCAGTTTCACTTCTGTTCTGTAGGCCTCCAATTGCCCTGTCAAAGTGGACTATAATGGAAGACTGTGTTCACCACTTCCTTATCGCTGCCAGTAAATTACCTCAGGATCTGATACAGGCTGCCAACTCACTGCAACATCTCAGCAGACACCAAGAAAAAGCAAGAGAGTGAGAGGCAGCAAAAAAAAAAAAAAAATGTCAAGAATTGTCAAAAAGAGGCAAGAAGCCCCCATGGAGATTAAGAGCTTGGTCTGATCTCTAAGGTCATCACATGTTATCTAAAGACCTTCCTCAGTGGCCAACACCTTGCCTTTTACACTCGACTCAACAGCTGGGGTCAAGCAACTGTCAGTCACAGGTCTCATAACCTGCAGCTACCACACAGCAGCCACACCAGCTGCACACACTAATTAAGATGGAAAAAAGATTGCTCTCGTTTGTATGAGCACTCAACATTATACCATTTCTCACTAACCGGGCACAAAACTTTAAAATGAGGTTGTAATGTATAGACGCAATATTTGCCATGGACTTTTAGGAGAGGCTGCAATTAAAGAAGAAGTCAACCCAAACATATTTTTTTCAAGAATATGTTCTATGCAAGCCCACTTGTTGAAACAAGGCATTCTGATAAATATTGCGTTTGTGCAATATGAGTTAAGCAGCAAAATCCACCCGTTCTTAGCCATCTCTGGGGGTGGCCCTTTTGTCACTTCTGTCGACTGAAAATGACATCACAACTGCTCAGGGCTCAAGTAACAACGAATCACAGCTCACCTGTTTTCTGAAGCTGAGCCATGTTTGGTCATTATCTGAGCCCTGAGAAACTGTGATGTCATTTTCAGTCGACAGAATTGACAAAATGGCCGCCCCCCTGAGATCGCTAAAAAGGGGTGGATTTTGCTGCTTAACTCATATTCCAGAATGTCGTGTTTCAACTAGTGGACCTGCACACAACATATTCTTGAAAAAAATGTGTCTCGGTTGACTTCCGCTTTAAAAAGGTAGCACATATGCCAAAGATCTTTATGCATTAAAGACAAGATGGAGGGCTCCAACTGAATCAGGGTTGTGGCGAGTTCTATGTTTCATGGACTTTACATTTGTTTTTATGCCATCATGGTATTTCATTTTTGCTGTATTTCTCTACTACACCTCTAAGGCCGGTCCATGAAAAGGTGCAAGGTCCAAGGTGCAAAACAGATTGGGGGACCCGTGGTGTATGCCAGATTTAAAATAGCTAGGGATTATAGTTCATTTTAAAAAAAAATTAATTAAGTGAGTTGTAATTAGTATCGTTGAGCAAGTGTTACTTTTTGAATGCTCTGTCTTAGTTTTGTTTTTATTTTAGTATTCGGGGTTTTTTTTCATTTTTGCTATAATTATAGTAGTTTTGCGTTTCGTTTTTATTAACGTTAGATGTAAATCCACATCGATTTTGTTTTGGTTTTTTTAAATCATTTTCGCTTTTTTTTTTGGCAGTATTTGTTAACTGTAATGACCTTGGTGTAAGCTACTCCCAATCAGATGGGATGGACTCCAGATCAGCCCATGACCCTGAAAAAGTGCAAAATAAATAGGTGGATGGATGGAAATTTGCTTTTGACTCACAACTTCATATTAAAAATGTGCAACTGAAAAAAAAATCTCCTTTCACCATCGCGCCATCAACTGGACCTTGTAGGGCACTGCCCCATTTGCCCAGCAACATACTGTAAGTCAACATTGCCTCAGATAAAATTAGGGTCTGAGGTTTTGCTCGAACTGACTCATCTGGAGCAGGCAGCCAGTTTCCGTGTGCACCGAGGGCCCCCTAAACTCCATCACACATTGGACTCCTCATGACAGCATTGCAGGGGACAGCTCCAACATGGTGGAACGAAGCAGATGGTGAACGTATGCGGCACTGACTCACGAGCATCATCATCACCTTCATTAACTGAAGGTGACATAAGACATCATCTGGCACGCACGCACAACAGGGGGCAGGCAAAGCCAGAAGAGTTGTTTGTGTTTTCTTTCCTTTATCGCAGCACAGTTCAAGGTTGTTGACGGCGGCTTAGCGAATAATCACACGTCACGCCCTCATACGCACAAACACCTATTACAGGCACCTCCCCTTCAAGCTCCGCTCCCACACTGTGCCAACATTAAGGTAAATAAGGCCTTGCAGGAGGGAGCCAATGAGCACGGGCCAGTGGGCAGAGATGCATGTTTGTGTTAACTTCCTCCCTGGACCAAGCTCGTTTATCTTGGCTGTCAGGTAAAGGGCAGTCACGGAGAAGGTGAAACTTTTTTTTTTTTTTTTTTCAAACAGATCAGCGTGGTCCCCATAGAAACGACATGACAACATTGCAGTGATGAGGAGCAAATTCCAGTCACAGGGCATCCAGCAGAATGCCAGATTGCTACAGCAGACAGTTGTGTTTTACGTCCAAAAAAAATGAAAGAGATATTTGGGTCCGTTTAGGGAGCTTCTGGGCTCAGAGCTTTTAGTATGGGAAGTGAGATTAATGAGAGCATATTAACACTTCACTTTTAGTTAGGTCAAGCGCTAAAAGGTAGATTTCCTCTTAAGAGTATGAAGCATTTGCGGGTGCAAAGTCGCTACCCACAAATCTCCCGTAAAGGCAGCTTGGACCGCTAATGACTCGTACGCTTTACAACAAACAGCGATCCAACGGAAAATAGGTAAGATAATGATCTCTCTTTCATTTGTGGAAAATGAATCAATAACAGCACACTGACTAACATAAAGGTTGCCTTCAAAAGTAGTCAATAAGAGTCATTTGACCTTCCAACACATCCCGAAGACTCTCCAGCCTCAAACTGCATAAAGCTGAGACAAATTGCACAAGTAATGAATATTTAATGACGACTACATTTTTCACTCAGTATAAGTAAATGGGAAGCATGTTCAGTTAACAAATGAGCTGCAAATCAAAGGAACACAAGGTGCCTCACGACTTGTCAAAAGCCTGCAGCCTTGAGATAAGCCAAGACAATGATACAAAGATACAAGACTCTTTGTTTCCTGCAAAGAAAAAAAAATGTAGTCTCTTCTGGACTACAACTCAACTGGATATGGTCCATGTGCCGTCATAAAATCAATATGAAATGCTGTGCCCTTGATAAGATGGCACACAGTTCTTGCCAGCCAGAACTGTTGCAGGAAATTGTTGAATTCAACACTTTGCATTGAGCTTTTAATCTGTATTCATTCCAAGCCCGATCTGCCCAATAAAAGTGGAAAAACACTTTCCTCTTGTCAACCGAAAACAAGGAAATAAAAGCCAGTATTTTTTTATGGATGCCCATTACTAAAATTGCTCTATTGATTTAAAAATTACAGTTACTCCCCACAAATTTTCCGTTTGTAATCATAAACTAAATAAGAATAAAACATTTTATTTTGGGTGCCATTCATGTCACTCAATCTCACCCTACAATGTTAAAAGACTGATAGAATATGACACGTTACACTATATGCGCAGTAAATGGTCACTCAAGGTCACCATACAACATCATTAAAAGAATCACAGTACGATAAAATAACTGAAAAATCGAACCGTGATTAAAATGCTAAATGATATGGGCAATGTTAAAGTGAACAAGCAAGTCCGGAATAGGTGTGTTTTGAGTCTTGTTTTAAAGAGGGATGAATAATGACTCTGAGTTACGGAGGTCAGGTAGTAGTGAGTTCCAAAAACGAGGGGCAAAGAGGCTGAAGGCTCTGTCCCCAGCGCTGGTCAGAGGAGCAGAAGGAAGACAAAGATCTGAGGGAGCAAGAAGGTGTGAAGCAATGTGAAGGAGCGCCGAGATATGGCACACGGTTATTTATGGCCTTGAAGGTGCAATTCAGTATTTTGTATTGAATGCGGTACCGGACAGGGAGCCGGTGGAGTTATTCTAAGACTGAAGTGATATGGTGGGTGAAGGGGGTCCTCATGTTCTGGAGAAGTTGTCATTTTTGTCGTGACTTGAGGGGGAGACCATACAGAACAGAGGGGCAGTTGCACTATGCAGGTAGGAACAAGGACGGCTGTGGTGTTAGGGTCGAATAATGTGTTACATAAGTGAAAGTATGCCGATTGGGTGATATTATTTTAGGTGTGATTGGAAGAACAGAGTGCTGGCGAGTATGACACACAGACTCTTAACCTGAGGGGAGGGGGAAACGAAAGTATTGACAAGTGGAATGTAAAAAACTGCTAGTTTTGGCTAGAGTGGACTTTGTACCTATCCAAAGAGTTTGAGTTTTATTACTGCCGAGTTGTAGAAAATTGGATGAGAACCAATGTTTAACACTCGGACTACCAGAATTTTGATACTATCAGAACTACGAGAGCAGTCATTTTGACGGATTGCGCATTGTTAATTTTATCGATCAGGGTGACCAGCAGCGTTTCTCAACCATTGCAACCGCTGGTTGCTATAGAAACCCAGCACTGCCGTCCCAGCGCAACGAGCGCAAGATTAAGTAAAACCGTCAAATTGACTGGGGTGCCGTAGTTAAAGGAATAATGACTCGTAACTATTTTTATATTGTTTAACACCGTAAAATTGCACCACGGTAATGAAATACGTACAGAATAAGGAAAAGTCAAGAGAGATCTTATATCTATATACGCAGAGTTATAACACAGTCAAAATGACTGCTCTCATACTCCCAGTGTTAAGTTCGGAGAAGCAGTCAGTAAGGGAGGTCATTGGTGTCGTTCACATAGCAGTGGAAGTGTAGGTTGAATTTGTGAAATATATGGCCAAGAGGTAGGATATAGATAATACAGAGAAGAGAGGCCTAGACAGAGCCCTGTGGGACACCACACCAGAGTAAATAGGGGGACGGATGAGATTTGAATGATTTCAGTTGTCTAAAACACAACATGATAAGAGTCGTTACATTCCAAACAATTAGCTATCGCTCACAGAGCCTTTTTTCTCATATGCTTGCACCTTTGCTCATGCCTAATGAACACCAACCTTTTATTTTCCCACCTCTTTCAATATGATTTATATCCAAGGTAAAGGGGGAGAGTGGTCCATGGAGACCAGAAAGAGCATGCATGTGTGCGCATGCATGCTTTTGTGTGTGCACACTCAACAGTAGGCAAGGTGTGGGGGTGCCCTGACAGCTCATCACTGGACAATAAGGCCTTGGCTGTTAATGCCCTGCTCCCTGGTTGGGTCACAATATGCTCCAGATGCCAGCGGCAAGCTTCCAGCTCCAGTGTGCGTGTGCTGGGGTGTCTGTGTGTGTGTGTTGGATGGGGGTAATTAATGTTGGAGACAGTACAATCACTGAGAAATGAATGATTAGTAAAAGACACATGCACACACGCACCGCTTCCTGCAAAGTCTCTTGTTGGGTAAAGCCAATAGTGATAAGAGTGCATGATTGGAAATGTATCACTCGCACACACCTACACGCACACGCACGCACACACTTGTCCATGTGCATATAAGAGGGGCTTATGAACTCCATCTAGCCAGCCTGCCAGAGGTCTTGATTCTGTCACTTGGGATGATCGTCAGGATGTGGTACTCAGGCCAAGTGCCGCGTCTAAACCCAAGCTGGATATAGGGTCATGTTGGAGTGGAACTCTAGCCAAGCGGCACCCAGCTCTCAAGTGCTCCAGCGGTTTTGTGGTTATCTCCAGTGGCCAGCTGTCGTGATTGAGGAGATCCTCAAGAACGTCCCCTTTACCCTCTTCCTCTGTCTCATCTTTCGCCACATCTACACATGCACACTTGTCCCCGTCCATGTCTTGAATTGAGATCAACACCACAAATGTGCCCGAAGCAGAAGATTTTCACAAGACACCGGTGCCAAAGTTATGCATTTGTTGGTTCGTGAGCAGCTTTACACACCTGTGGGGCCTGGATTAAGGAACATAAAATTAAATCTTGGTTTATACTTCACTGTTGGAAAGTGTTCAGGCATATGCAAGAAGTGGGCATCTATTGATCTAAATTGTTTGGCCCTGGCACACAACTGGGTGTAAGTTTAAAATATTGATTGCAAAACAAAATCACATTCTAGGAACAGTAAGAACGCCTGCTATTTCACAGGAAAGCTCAGAGGAAATAGCTCAGCTTTAGTTAAATCAACATTTTTGAACAGCTGGCAGCCATAGAGGTATACCTGGAATTTTATATCACATTTATTGCACGAGGTTTCCCCATGCAGAGGAAGGAGATGTCTCTTACTTCAACACATGAGTGTGACTAAGAGGACAGCTATGCATAATATATTTGACAGCATATGTTTAAAAGGTTGTCTCCTCAGTTCAAAATTAGGCCAATTCGTCATTGCAAACAAATGGCAGAGGAGATGGCGAGGCTTGGACATTCAGCATGTATCACTTGAATTCCATCAGCAGTCTGTCAGTGTCATTGACAACACAGATAAGAAGCAGCATGCCACGGTGTACATCATCAAAATTGATGCACACAAGCGGCCCAAGTATCAGCAAAACGCCGTTCCTGTTTTGTATACATGCTAAAGTACATAGCTCCATCTGCTGGTCGGGGTGAGCTACAGCAGTAGAAAATCAGCCCTGAAGGATAAACCTTTCAGATTTACATCTTTAATACGAAGCAGTCGGTTCATGGGACGGCATGCAAAAGCTTGTCCAGGAGGGTTATTAATGTTTGAAGACTTCATATTGATATGTGATAGTACTCAAACAAAGATAACCAGCTGTGATGTTTATTTGAGGCTATAGGTCTGTAGGGAACAGTCATTTTTATTCCAAGTTCCAACAACCTAAATGTTGGCGATAACCTAAGCTCTTAATGCTTCTTGAGGGGCTTCCTATTAGCAGGGCTTATGAACTATCATTTCAGTTACGCGATGGCAAGCTTCACATTTAGTAGGGGGTTGAGAATAAAGATGTATGACAAATTCAGTAGAGTGGAATGAAGAGAGATGTAGAAAAAAAAAAAGCCCCACAAGTTGTGAAGAGGCAGCACTACAGCGGGTCTTATTAGCATGTGATTAACCTCTTCGGAATTTCCCAGACAGCAAAGACAGATGAAAGGTCAAAGGTAAGCGCTTACAACCACTTCAGCATGCAGCACAGCCTATTAAAAGAGAGGCCGTGCTGAAGATGTGCCCGCCAGCCATCAAGCATCATTTAGACAGATGCCAAAGATTTCATCCCTCCTCGAGCAAAATTTCAACACCATGCGAGGTCAGTTGCCTTATTATCGTGAAAAAAAAATAATGTTTTCATCTGGAATAAGGAACTTTGAAAATATAAACATGTCGACTCATACCTGAAGCACTTTGGCAGCGGCGAAATAGTCCGCATTAAACCCAGTCAAAAGCAGCAGAGATCATCATGAATAAAACATCAGACTCCTTCAACATACGTGTTGAGGATCCAGCTTTTTTTTTTAGCCTAGCAAAAACTTTCTCCATTGACGGAGGAAATCGGGATAAAAGAGAAAAATACTTCTGTACAGAGAAACAAACTGGCTCTGCACATGATCTCAAGTGTTCAAGTCAGACTTAAGCAGGACTTAGCAAGTAAATGTTGGGTGTGAAAGTTCTTTTCCCAGGACGGAAGCTAGTTTATCTTTGTCACTCCAGAGGGGGAAAATGGTAGGTGGATTTATTTATTTTTCTTTGCCACTATAATTGCCATGTGAGTGAGAGTGTGTTCTCCCAAAAAAGGAGGCAGCTCATGGCCGCCAGCCACTCCTTGCGTGTTTGTGTGTGGGTGGGTGTGTGCGTGTGTGGGTGTGTGCGGGGGTGTGTGTGTGTGTGTGTGTTGTATCCATGACGGATGGTTAAAGCATGTGGGAATGTGTTAACCTTTCTGATGAGACGAGGACAGCCTCTCCAAAGGCTGAGAGGTGTTCTATTTTTGAGTCTCTAAGCCTGTGTAATTCATTCAAACATTTTAACTGGTCTCTCAAGGGGATGAAAATTGGATAATGATTTTTACCCATTAACTCATTCACTGCCAGACATTTTCAGACCCTTTTTTATCCTAACGTTTGAAAAACATAAATACGTTCCTGGGAATGAATGGCTGGACTGTGAAAAGACAAATACATTTGTCAATGGCTAAAAAGTGAGATTTCTTCCCTTTAGGTTTGGAAATACAGTACAATGAAAACCTTGTAAGGTTACACCCAAAACAACTCTTTGGCATAATGGTTCTTTAAAAGACAGCTGAGGCATTTGTTTTGTTATCAATTTCCTGTGCTACATTTTTTTTTTTTAAATAATGCGTTTGTGGAATAAGAGTTAATCCACCCGCTTTTAGCCATCTCAGCCATCACAGCTCACCTGTTTTCTGAAACTGAGCCATGATTGCTCATTACCTGAGCCCTGAGCAACTGTGATGTCATTTTCAGTTGACAGAAGTGACAAAATTGCCTCCCCCTCAGATGGCTAAAAACGGGTGGATTCCTCATATTCCACAAACACAATATCAATCAGAATGCCTTGTTTCAACTAGTGGGCCGGCATAGAACATATTCTTGAAAAAAATATGTTTGGGTTGACTTCTCTTTAATACCGGTAAGAAATTCCTACCTAATGTTTTGCTCTGCAGGTATTTCACATTGACTTTCTGTGGCCAATCCATGCCTTGAGCAAATTAGCACCTCACTAAGCTGTGAACTAAACAGATGAAGATGTTTTTTTCCCATTAAATCCCTCTGTCATGGTGCATGCAAGGACAAAACAAGGAGATCCAAAGCAAAAAAGAAAAAATGTGTTCAACAAATCTCCAGTGAAGTGCGACGCCATCATCTACACACACAAAGGTACAGAGATTGAAGCTGCTTGTTTTCCTCCCTTGTGATCTTATCTGCTTGCTCTTTTTGTTTTGTTTACCATCGACCCAGATGAGGACGTGCATTAAATCATCCTTAAAGGGACACTTGTATGAGCTTAACATTGGCACTTATATAATAGGTTTGCATGTAAAAATGACATCAGTATTAAAATGCCCACCTCAAAAGACTCTGTAGTGATTTAAGGGCTTTTTTGTGATTAGGTTTACGGCAAATTTCCCCGCCAAGACAAAGCTGTTCTCACCACTACTTTAAGGCCATAAAGTAATTTGTGCCACAGCGCATGGCCATTTGTTATGAGAGGCATCAACACACGCTCTCATATGTACAGATTTAAACGCACATGGGAACCAAACCAATCGTTTAAGGTCACGGAGGCCTCGCTAAGCTTCTGTAAATCAGCCACCATGCGGCAGTGAGTTTTATTCCCCTCTCTCTCGGTGGATGTTGGCTTATGACCGATAGGTAGGAGGTTATTTATTGCATTTGTCACAGCTTGTGTTGACGTCCAGACACTCATTTATGGTTCGAGGCTAGTAGTAAGATAACAGTAGGTGGAGGATCTCAAGACAATTGGGTCAGTGTTCTCTCTTAAAGCCTTATCCTGTCTCTTTATAAGAGAGATCAAAATGAAAACCTGAGGCAAATCAGTCCCTATTTACGGCAATTATTGTGAATGAGGAAGACGAGCTAAAGAAAACAAAGACACATTTTCCCAGCTGGCTGAGGGCATGCTGCTCTGCCTTTTTCTCCAAATTAGAAAACACCCCATAAGGACTTCTGTCACCTTTGCAATTGTAATTTGAGGTGTGATTTTGGAATGTATGAGTATAAGTAGGAAAGAGAAATCTTAACAAATGTTTTGGCTCCATTGTAATGAGCAAACAAGCACTTTGAAAGAAGAAATTGTTTTTGTTGTCTTATTTGTCAGGTTGCTTCTCTTTACAGGAGAGCGCCTAACCATAGTCGCAAGTCCAGTCTGAGGTTGAAATACAAGCCCCCACCTACCATTTCAGCAGCACTGACAGTGGCTGACAGCTGAGCGAAACAGCCCAGACTGAGGATATATGAAGTGGTCCTTGAACGAGCACATAAGACAGAGCACTGTGGTGTAATGGAGACAAGGCCGCTAACTGATGCTGTGGATGAGGCCACTTTGTCTGCTCAACTTCACAACCATTCATATCCCAGATCTACATCCACATAATAGAGGGGCCCTACATCATTGTCAGCTTGGGGTTGTGGAGGGGCTGTCTACAAAACGGGTCAAAGAGTGCGTAAATGACCCCCTCGTGTCAAGATCTCATAAGGAGATGACACGGGAGCAAATCTTTGACACTGTGCAAATGAGGCGAAATTGAAGCTGTCACAGTATAAGTGCGCATTTAGATAACATGTATGTTATCAGGCTCCTGAGGTCGTGATGTTTTCATCTCTTACTCGCGATTAACACCATATTTTATCTGAATATATATACATATATATATATATATATATATATATATATATATATATATATATATATATATATATATATATATATATATATATATATATATATATATATATATATATAGTACATGTGTATACCATATATAAAAATCATGCTGTGATTTGAAACAGCTTCAAAAGAGAAAGAGTGACTCAAACCTTTTTACAATGTCGGTTCCATTCCAGCAGGAAAGGCCATCATCAGAGGCCAGTTCACTGACACACAACTGATCTGCAAGGCCACCGTAGTACGTCCGATAGAGGCGGAGACTGTTCAGGAAGTCCCTATAAAATCAATCAGATGCAGGCACGCCGGAATCTGATTTACAGGTGCATTATACAAAGTACATTTGATGTACTACAATAAAACTGAGTACCAACTACTCATCAAAACTTTAGGATTTCATTATATTGTGCAGATATACTAATGTTATACCCTGTGACGGGATTTTTTTTCTTTTTTCATTTTTTGTACTTACCTTCTCTTAACAGCAAATGAGTCGCCTGATGCTTTGGTGGTAGGTTTAAGATGGATGTATTCTTTGCTGCTGTGCTGGATGCTGCTTGTCTGCACAGTCCCCCTGGTGGGTGGCCCACACAGTTTGTGCACCTATCACCCAATGTACATAGAGACAGACACGTTAGTTTGTAATGTGGATGTGTAACTCAAACTGCGCTTCAGGATGACAGGCTTTGCTCCGAAGTGAATAATGATTTAGTGATTTACTGTGAACATGGCGGGTGCAATGCAAAGCTGAGCATTTCTTTTCGAGAGTCAATAGGTCACAGTGTCACTAGAGACCCACTAGATGGTGATGTTGTATGTAAGCCGGTGCTGCAGAGACAGCACTTTTCCCAGCTCAGTATGACATATTTACATACACCTTTGGTTAAATTTGGTTAAAGAGATTTCTTGGGTTTTGTCAATGTCTCTTTAAAATGTTTAAAAGTCAAAACATAGGAAGCAGTTTCTTTGACTCACCCCTACTTCATTAGGCACTCCAACATCTGATAAGAACTGTGTTATAAAAATCTCACAATTTCATCTTACATTTAATTTTTAATGAACATGTATATTCATGCTTTTATTGCACTTTACAGAGGTCACGGTGTGACATTTTTTAATATTAAGAATAATGATAACTTAATACCTGTCGAATTGTAAATGCATAAAACATGAATTGGCTTTAAGGCTCAGTATTTGATACTATACTGTAAGGAATTCCAAGACGAGGCCACCAGGGGAGAGGCTCTTCAACCTATGGGAAAAAAAGTATACACAGTGGAATTCCTACACCCCGGTTCTTGTAATGTTTTTAGGTGATATTGTGTCCAAATGAAATTCTGATCCATTAAATTTGCCTTTGAGTATTTAATATAACAAATACCAAAACTATGCTCGAGTAGGAACAGCGGCGCTGGGTCGTACCTCCGTCTCCCGTAGGATCAGGAAGTGAGGCAACGCCCCCTCATGAGATAATGGGTTATATATCAGTGCACAGCCCCTCCTTTCCGAGAAGAGCTGCCTATTCTAAAACCTATGTGTTGTTATGTGACTGCTTTATTATTCAGTGTCATCGGTTTTATCAGAACAGCTAATGTGTGTGAGTGTGTATGTGTGTGTGTCTTAGCGGGTAGTGAAATCTACAGCATAGGAATATATCTATAATACCGAGTGTGAGTACTTTTGCCACCTCTGCTTTTGATCCTTCATAAAAAGTAAAACCAGAATAAATCCCTCAAAGTGGACCTGACCTGTGTTGCGATACGGGGTCCGTTTCTTTGCGCAAGTCCAACAGCATCGTGCAGCAGTGTGTGAATTCCCAGAAGCACTTGCTCCAAATCCTGCGGTCCGTGCATCCGACCTGACAAGTCCTCCAGTGAGTGCACAAACTCCCTCCAGTGGATGTCAATCTCGGCCATATTTGCCAAGCAGCCACGCATCACGTTGAGGCAGTAGCCCATGCAGGACTTGGACTGAGTTAAGCCCTGTGAAGCAAAACTTTGGGATCAATATGAAGTGTTTCCAATCAGTTAACAGATTTCACAGCAGTGCAATCCTACCTGGCAGTGGGGGCAGTAATGCATCTTGAGCAAGGCCTTTCTGCACTCGCGGCTCAACTGCAAGTGGTCTGTTGTGTTTATGACTTCAATGCCGAGGTGCAGAGCTTGGAGGAGAAGCTTGCCAGAGACCCCAGAGCGAGCAATCTGATCAGCCAGTAAACCGGGCGCCCCACCGAATGGCCTCACATCACGGCTCGATGACCTCACGCACTCGGTGTAGCCTACCGATAGGTCACTGAGGCCCGGGTTGATGAAATGATTGTATACCATCGGGAAGAGAGTGTCAAAAAATCTTTGGACAAAGTCCTCAACGTTGAGCTCAGACCCAAGCAGGAAGAGACTAATGTCAGTGAAGAGTTCGCCCACGGGACCTTCGGCCTGATCAGCGATGTTGCCGTAGGACTCATGCAGCAGGGCGTTTGTGTGGTTCTCTGCCTGCCTCCTCAACACCTCAAATGTGCCTGTGAAAAGGATAGCAGCAGAGAGAGACAAGGGAAAAAGATTCATCACCTTTCAGCTTCAGGTAACCTAGAAGCTCATTAAAGGTTAAAAAGGAAAAAAAAAAGTCTGTGAAAGCTGCATAATGAGGAGAATACAGTATATCCATTTATACTAAGGTCCTTCCAATTTGGATAGTTGCTAGCACTCATAGCTAGCATTGTGTTAGCTTACATGAAGCCCCATCGCGCTACAAAGCTTACTGTATATTCCCCCTGCCGGCACTCAAATCCTCTGCACATGTTTTTAATCACCTTGAAAATCCAAATATTTTGCTCGGGAGCATATAACATGTAGAATCCGAATTCCTTTTCTCAAGATGTACGTGCAGGCAATTCATCCCAAGCTGGGACATTGGCAAAGAGAAAAAAACTGATGCAACAAATGAAAGCTACAGTATAGGAAATGTGCATAGGTGGGCATTTTACAAAATTTTGCTGGTCCATCATTCGTCATTGGTCAGCGGCCATCGTAGCCGTCCGTCATTTGTCAGTCCGTCATTTTTCAGACGAACCGAATTGGAATTGTTAGTCCGTCAGTCCGTCAGTACATCCTCCGACCACCACCCAAATAAACAGCAGTAAAATGGGCGTCCGTCACTGACAGACGCGGTTAGTGACCATTACTCTGATGGACGAAAATCCACTTACGTCAGTGCTTAGGCCGTCATTTTTAAAAAGTGTCCCGTCATTCATCAATCGTCAGCAAAACAAACATCTGTCAGTGACAGACTGACGGACCAGAATGCCCACCACAGGAAATGTGTACTTTCATTTTACATTCCTGCAGTGTTAACTGGTTGCTGGGCAACCTCACAGTGACCAGATAACTCAAGGGACTAAAAAAAAAAGCCCCACAACTCTCTCCCAGTTTGCCATTTATCTCTTTTTAGGCGCCATCATTGGGGTTTACTGTATGAAAAGAGTACACCAAGAACTTACAACGATTTGAGGCAGGACTTGAGTACTTTAAACTGTACTTTGTGATGTTTTGTATAAAACAAGTCAATTTTTCGTACAAAACAAAACCATTTTTTCTGAACAAAAATGAGTTGTTTTACACAAAACAACCCAGAAACTTGCGTCAAATCGACCCAAGTAGTGGGTTGGTCCACGTTTTGATCAAAACTGGGTTATTTTGGACCCAGCAGTTTTAAGAGTGTGGGTTTTTGTCAGATCCAAGCACGCACAGACGAAAAGAAAAACGTTGTGTTGCTGCTCTGCAGGAAGACGGAGCAAACTATTATTACAACAGCACCATCTGCTGGATATGGTGGGGAAATGTTCAATTTGTCACAGGCAGAAAAATCTATTACTGTGGTTGTGGATGGTTAACGTAGCTTGAAAACCTTTGACTGACTCAAAATATGTTTTATATAATATGTTGGTAATTAATCATAGAACATATCTCACAATAGGCATGCTAAATGTGGATGTAGTAAACAGTGGTTGTTCAAAAACCAAAGCAGTCAAACTTTATCCCTCTGACACCTTTTGCTGCACCCCCCCCCTCACACACACACACCCACACACAGACACACACACACACACACACAGACTACCCCCCTTTTGCAGCTAATACCTAAGATATGGCCACTTTGACATCATGTGCTGATCATGAGCTGTGAGGCAATCATCAGGGTGAAGGCCTGGAGCTGTGAGGATTGTGTGTGGCGAGACACATTTTGACATGATGATGGGGTGGTGGAAGGGTCTGACATGCCTGCAAGCGCATTGTCACAAACAGGCAACATTAAACACAGCGGAGACTGTACAGAAGTCTCTGCAGGTCCATCCGTGTTATATATCACTCTATCATCAGACCTTGAGCAAATCCCAGTTAACTTCGTGCGAAAGGCACACGGCACAGGTTGCCAGTTCATATCGAGATAAAAAAAAGCATTTACGCTCACATTCACAGAGAGTGGGAACTTACGAATTTAGGCAAGTGAACCACAACACCAGAGAAAAATGTGCTCATGAAAAACAGTTTGAGATTATTACAGGCCTCGGGGTGTATGAGGCAAAGCCATCAGAGTAATGAGGGATCCCACAGGGATTCCAGCACGAGTCCTAGATAGAGGTAAACATACAAGACTGTGATACCAACATCACCTGTCAAACTACGCAAATATCTTTTGTTTTATCTTAGTGCCTAAACTCAAAACGAAATCTTGTCATTCAGTCCTTCATCATCCAGAGAAACATAAAAGGGCATGATTAATAACCTGAGTAAAAATTCTGCACACTGAGCAAGTCTGAACACACACAAACACACACACACACACACACACACACACACACACACACACAGTGTTTTTGATAATATTTTAAACCCAAGGGGAAAGTGAAGCAGTGTCTCGTAAGGAGGCCTTGGCCAGCAGCGAGGCCTGCAGGCAAGCCTGACGAACGTCAAGAGGCTGGGGGGAAAGGGGAGTTGTGAGGAAAACCTGTGGTAGTTTTTTTCCCTTCAAACTAAAGGAGAAAAGTCAAGATGACTTTCTCCTCCCACCGACTCAAGACAAAATCGCTTCACGAAAGCTGCTTTGATTATCTTCCCTTGGCGGTTATTTACATGTTATTGCCATTTTCTTTAAATGTCAAACGTCAAAAACTTTTGTCATCCCTCGAAACTATGATAATGTTAATGTCTCAAAATAATAAACTGACTAGGCACCTGTATGCGATATACCTAATGCTGTGGCTAATGTGAGTATAAATGATGATTAGAGTTAAACACATAATGTTGTATAAGTATTCACGACAATTCGTTTTTGAAAGTTTGAGAATGACCAGCCGTCATCCAGACCCATTTGCTTTTCAATGCCAATTAACACAACACTTTCAGTGGAATTCAAGTAAAGTCGAGCTTTGATCTATGTCTAATAGGCTTTTCACATTTGATCCCATTTTCTTCCCGCCTCCCACAAATGATGCACTCTTTTTCTCAGTAGGATGATCTAGTTAACTGTGACAGTGTGAGCTAATCTGGCGATGAATTACACTTAAGGTTGAGACTTCTAGCAGTTGGCACAGAAAAGCAGAAAACTACTTTGACTTCACTCCCTCCAGTCATGTGCTAACAAATACTTCTTTCCTTTCTGTGAATAAATTCTTGATAGGGTCACTGTGATATTTTAACATGGATAAAAGAGATCAAGATCAAACAACACAATCAGTGAGGGAAAAAATATATTGATCTCCATTGAAATAAAGGCTGTAACACAGGTACAGTTACATTATGTATGATGGGATCTCATATATGCTGTATCAAAAACACTGTCTGCAAAAGGATAGTAGTCCTTTTCAAATGACACTGTCCAAAAGTTATTTGTTAAACAATATTGTATGTTTAGTATTGTGGTTGTAGATCGCAGTGCTTTAGGCTAGTGATTCTCAACTGGTGGGTCAGGATCCAAAGGTGGGTCACAGACAGACACATTAAGGGTGAGTCACGGACTGGTTGTAAAAATTAAACGTAGTCCAGGATTGTTTTATAATCCTGGCCTCATTGTTTTTTAATACAAATATTTACTATAATTATGTCTCGTGTTAATATATTCAATTCTGGCCCACATTCTATATTTCAAAGGATATTTTTGAGCTTCTGAACTTTTTTTACTTCGCCTACTTGGGGGCAATAGGAAAATGCGGGTCCCACGGTGACAACTACAGGGATGGGCAAGTACTGACACTGGCCTTATTTTGAGGTATGAGGTGTTTAGGAAGACTACTGATACCAGCCACCGATATTTAAAGGAGAAGTCAACCCAAACATTTTTTTCCAGAATATGTTCTTTGCAGGCCCATTAGTTGAAACAAGCCATTCTGATAAATATTGTGTTTGTGAAATAGGATTTAATCCACCTGTTTATAGCCCGCTTTGGGGCGGCCATTTTGTCACTTCTGTCGACTGACAATGACATCACAGTTGCTCGGGGCTCTGGAAACGACCTATCACAGCTCACCTGTTTTCGGAAGCTGAGCCATGACTGGTCATTATCTTAGCCCTGAGGGTCTTTGATGTCATTTTCAGTCGACAGAAGTGACAAAATGGCCGCCCCTGAGATGGCTAAAAATGGGTGGATTTTGCTGCTTAACTCGTATTCCACAAACGCAATATTAATCAGAATGCCTTTTTCAACTAATGGACCTGCAGAGAATGTACTCTTGAAAAAAAGAGTTGACTTCCACTTTAAGACAAAAAAAACGGACATTGTCATTGACATAATACTCCTCTGCAGTAGTTGGCACTACTGTGACAGTTTCATAAAAATCTGCAAATCATCTACGTCAGAGAGGAGAGCGACAACAGTTGAGAACCACTGGTGTAGACTCGCCACTAGATAAGGTAACCAAAATATTACAGCCACCTGGTATGATGCAGTGTAGCTCTAGAGATATACAGTATACATTTTATGTTAATCTGATAATATCAAGATCAGTGAGTGAGCTATAAAAGAAATAGGCTAAGATTACTAAAAGAACCTGAATTTTTTTTCCAAGACATCTTAGCATGTGTTGGCGACTGCACTACCTTTTCCTCAAAATATAATATTGGGCACCAAATACAAACATAACACATCTGTTTAAAATCACAATGTTACATTTTGCTTAGTTCCTTCAAATAAATTTTACCTCCCACAGGGGTCGTCTTTCTGGGTTTTTCTGATTTTAACCAAGGACAGAGCAGTGTGGTGAGTTCAAAGCGTGTCCAGACCACTCCCAGCATACATATATGAACAACCATTCACACTCTGTGACTGTGAGTGTGAATGGTTGTTTGCGTTTGACAATTTAGTCTTTATTTACCCTAACAAGCAGGTTGTTGGAAAGAGGGCGGAAGCCAAAGTAGCTGGAGAAAACCAACACAAACAAGGCGAGAACATACTCCACAGAGGCAGGCTGGAGACAAAATTCCAACCCAAAACCTTGGCACTTCAAGGAAACTGACCACTAATGTGGAGCACTACCGGTCACTTATATGTCATAATGAATATTTGTACAACGTTTGTCAAAATACAACTACAGCTGAAATGGAATCTGAAAAACTTGCAATAAGGAAGCAGATGAGGAAATAGAGCACACAGGTCGTAGAAAAATTGGTACATCCTTGCAGGTCACATAGAGTGTCTATGAAGCAGAAAATGTGCGTGAGACAGCTCAGCCTACCTGCAAGCGTTGATCTACAAACAAATCAGACAGAAGGACAACGGCTGGTCTGTGTGGTGTATTTATTTGTGTTGGGACATGTGCAAGCATGTTTGAGGGAGGAGGGGGGAAGTGCAACATGAAGAAGAATAGTCCAAATCTGGCTGAGCCACGTAAAAACATCCATCAGGCGGGTGGATTATCTGTTCACCCCCCACTTGAATTGGCACTGCAAACAGCAACAAACTGACCTACAAATAAGTCATGTTGAGGTCTCTGGAGTATTTTCTTTTTCCTTCCGTTTCAATAACGGGAGCATTATTTCATAGGCTGCACTGAGGTGCAACAGACAAGTGTGCTAGTGTGACTGACTTTATTCAGTCATTTTGATAAAAAAAAAAAAATTCAATCTCAGACTCGGGCTTGCCCTTTATCTCTGCATACTTCCTCTTGAAATGCATTTACCACTGATAAGAAGATTTTCAGGCTTGCTTTCATATATCTGAATAGACCCACCAGAATAACAACAAAACAATAGTTCCTTCTCTATCAGCCTCTGCCCTTTTGCTCTTCATTTTTCCACCCCGCTGCTCTCTTCTTCCGCAAGGTTTAAGAGTCAATATTTGAGGATCTGTTGCAGCTCTCCAACACTTCAAAAAGCACGGAGTTCGGCAGTGAACATAGCCTTTAATATGCCGTTCCGGAAAAGAAGCAGAGAGGGTCAATAAAGTGGGACACAAGAGCTTCTTGTTGAAGAGTATGTGTGTGTGCTTGTGCGCCTGGTACATGCAGGTCAAACATCTTATATGTGTAGAAACACAGGTCAGTGTTTGTACATATTCATTATTGCATATCTTTCAGAAGCCCCTTGCAAAGGGCAGAGCCTCTGCAATTGCCAAGGGCCAGCCAGAGAGAAAATCATTTCGTTAGGGTTTTGTATAGCAGGCCCAGCGCACTGCATGAAAATAATTACTCGACTGAATTTGGTCATCTCAACAGGTCAATTAACAGTTCCTCAGATAATAGGATGAATAAACAGATACAGAAGAAAGATTAAAAAAACGCAATAGATAAAACTGTAAGGACAATAGCGCTTTAAAGGAGAAGTCAACCCAAACATATATTTTTCAAGAATATGTTCAATGCAAGCCCACTAGTTGAAACATGACATTCTGATAAATATTGCATTTGTGGAATAAGAGTTAATCCACCCATTTTTACCCATCTCAGGGGGCAGCCACTTTGTCATTTCTGTCGACTGAAAGTGACAACTACTCAGGGCTCAGGTAACGACCAATCACGGCTGCCCTGATTTCTGAAGCTGAGCCGTGATTGGTCGTTACCTGAGCCCTGATCATTTGAGATGTCATTTTCAGTCGACAGAAGTGACAAAATGGCCGCCCCCTGAGATACAATACAATACAATACAATTTTATTTATATAGCGCATTTCATAACAGCTAGAGCTGTAACAAAGCACTTTACAAACAGTAGACAATAAATGAAGACAATAAAAGGCTTTTATACAAAAGTATTAATAAATAGAGATATAAATAATATATAAGATATAAATTAAAAAATATATATAAACAAATAAAGCCAATAAATTAACATCAAAGATGGCTAAAAACGGGTGGATTTTGCTGCTTAACTCATATTCCACAAACGCAATATTAATCAGAATGTCGCGTTTCAACTAGTGGGCCTGCTGTGAACATGTTCTTGAAAAAAATACGTTTGAATTGATTTCCCCTTTAAAAGGGCAAGGACAGACGGGGATGGAGAACGTTTACTTTATGAATAAGGACAAAGGGACGATGACGGAAGGGTGCCCAGGATGCGGATGGAAGACGGACTGGCAAAAGAGAGTAAAGTGCCATTCGCTCTCATTTTATACAGTATATCACTTTATCACGATCAGAGTCAGATGTGAGCTGGCAGCATGATGGCAACGTGTTTTCAAACTGTTGTTAACTGTCAAAACAAATCAACAAGAAGACATTTGATCCCTTTGTGACTTGGATTGGTAATGCAAAATATAGAACAACAAAACGATGTGCTTCTCTTCACTGTGTACGTCTTGATGTGTGCCAAAATGCACAGACATGGACAATTAGATTTCATGCAGGAGCAACAACAGAAAAATGGTTCTGAGTTTAGAAAATCAAGCCATAACTTTGGGAGTATGGTATGTTCAAGGATAAATTCACATGAGGTAAACTAGAGTCGCTCCAATTACTCGAGGGTGGGCCAGGGTGGCCCACAAAACAACAAAGCACTCTCTGAATAAATGTTTAACTCCTCGACACCCACACCCGTTTTGGGAAAGTATATTTGCATAATCCTACCAAAGGGAACGCCAAGGAACAAACAAAAGGGGAGGTGACGTCTAAGAAAACTCAACATGCCAAATAGAGTTAATCCAGTGGGCTAATGAAAAGGGGTGGGGGGCAGTAGTTACTTTCTAGCTGTAAAGATTGACAAACTCCTCGTGCCAGGATGTTGAAGATAAGCAGGACAATTATACCATTATATGTGCCATGACAGCGGACAGGATGAGGGGGAAGAGTTGAAGAGGGGAGCACACACAAGGCTTGGTGTGTTGCTGTGTTTACGATTTTTTTTGCAGACTAATCCTTCGCGACTCCTTCCTGACGCAGGAAATACTTCCTTCAAAATGTTCGAAGAAGCAATTTCAAAAAAGTTATGGAGACAGAAGCCTTTGGAACCTTCTCCGCAGTACCTGAAATAAAGTTGTTTTTTTGTGCTGTAGTAAAGTTACACCTGTCTTATTTTAAAGTGGAAATCAACCCAAGCACATTTTTTTTTCAAGTTCATGTTTTCGGCAGGCACTCTAGTTGAAACATAGCATTCTGATTAATATTGTGTTTGTGGAATATGCGTTAAGGAGAAAAATCCACCCCTTTTTAGCCATCTCAGGGGGCGGCCATTTTGACTGAGAATGACATCACAACTGCTCTGGGCTCAGGTAACGACCAATGACGGCTGACCTGTTTTCTGAAGCTGAGCCGTGATTGGTCGCTACCAGAGTTGTGGCTAAAAACGGGTGGATAAACCCTTATTTCCTCAACCCAATATTTATCAGAATGCCTTGTTTCAACTAGTGGGCTTGCATAGAACATATTCTTGAAAAAAATATGTTTGGGTTGACTTCCACTTTAAGAACGCAAGTTTGTAATGGGCTTAGGTTTTAGAACCAAAACCACCAAATGAAGTAGACATGGTTTTGCGCGGGCGGCACAATCGTTGCTGTCCACTGCAAACATTTTTTTTTTCCGTCGACTCAAGTGCATAAATATGACATTGAGAAATTATTCTGCACTACTCCACACAACTCTGTAAATCTCTAAAAGGGCATAAAACATGTCATAAAAATCCAGCTATGGTTTAGGAGCACTGCATCATCTCATTTCGAAAATGGCCCAAAGACAAGCTCCAGCAGCTATAAATCTCCATTTCAAACGCACCCACAGGGGACAAATTATGTAAAATGCTGACAAGTATGTGTATTTTTAGACCTCATCACCGAGCATGAAGTGGGTGGCAATGAAGTGCATATTGTAGTTTGAAATGTGTTTACAGTACGTGTGTGGTAGTACTAAAACACAGCGCTAGCCCAGAAGTGGCAAGAGTCATCTCGCTGTCCGACTGTGTGTGTGTGTGTGTGTATGTGTGTGGATGGGGGTGGGTGTGCGGTTGTGGGGCTGGCATGTCGGGTGGGGGGGGTCTGTGTGGGTGTTTAAAGGACATACATTGATAACATCCACAATACTGGGAGCAAAAAGTATGACAACCCCTTGGCTAATGACCTCTCCATGAGATAATCCGAGTCAGCCAGCTAAAAGTGGAATCAATGTGACAAGATTGGAGGTGTCTGTGAAGCTGCCCTGTCCAACAAGGATTGCCTGACGAATCCCGCAAAATGAATCATGTCTCGTACAAAAGAGCTTTCAAAAGACTCGAATTTAAAAATGTGAACTTGCATGACACTGTAAAGGTTTACAAAAGTGTCTTTAAAAGTCTTGATGTGCACCAGTCCACCAGCAGGTTTGTTAGTTTACATGTGTCAAACTCTACTAGCTTACTAGCTTCCATGTTTTAGATGTTTCCCTTCTCCAACACACCTGATTCAAATGATCAGCTCATCAGCAAGCTCCGCAAAAGCCTGATTAGATAGATCTCTGGGGGTGGCCATTTTGTCACTTCTCTCAACTGAAAATGACATCACAGTTGCCCAGGGCTCAGGTAATGACCAATCACAGCTCACCTGTTTTCTGAAGATGAACCATGATTTTTTTTTTTATCTGAACCCTGAGCAACTGTGATGTCATTTTCAGTCGACAACAAGTAACAAAATGTCCACCCCCTGATATGGACAAAAAACAGTGGATTTTACAACCTAATTAACTCATATCACACAAACACAATATCAATCAGAATGCTGTTTTCAGACTATTGCGGCATAGAACATATTATTGTAAAGAAAATTTCTGTGTTGACTGACTTCAAGCTTTTTGTAATAAAGACTATTGAATTTACCCAAACGCTGTTATTTTGAAAATTGTTGTCCACGGAAGATAACTTCTTTATTTTTGTAATAATAATTGCATGAGTTAGGTTGTTGGCTTGCTTTATAATACTGCTGTTGGATGCCCCCCCCCCCCCCCCCCCCCCAAAAAAAAAATTAGGACAGAGATTTTGTTGATATGTAGCATACAAAGCACAACTCACCTGAACAAATACTTAAGACATGTACCCTCTCAGGGATGTTTTTGATATCACACCAAAAATGACCTTAAGCATTTCGGGGGTTATTTATAGAAAAACAACTCAGAACTACAATTTGCATGCTCCAGATTTCTGTGGTATTGCAAAATGTAATCTAAAATAAACTGAGCTTCATTACAAGCTCTTGCTCGCAAGCAAATAAAACATGACCACATGTCATTGAGCGACGTGATTTGAAAAGTGGCTGGAAGACGGAGGGAAAGCAGAGTAGTAGTTACTCCGACTAGTTTGTTTCTCTGAAGCACCCCAAATGGCTGGATTGTTAAAGGCTATTGACTCTGACTAATCCCGTTTCCCACTAAATCCTCATCCTCTGACTTCAAACACTGTGCAAAGACTTTCAATAGGCTCTGGCATCCTCCCAAACCTTCTCTCCATCAGTCGTTCATTCTTCTTCACGCTCTGTCCTTGGCTGGATCAACTGTCCACAAAGCACAGCCCAAATTCATGTGGGAATCTTGAGGAGGCCCCCGTTTTGGATGGGGTACACACATGCGCATGTATACACACACTCTAGTGACAACAAAAGAGTCGGCCAATTGAAAGGTCCTGCACAAAAGAGTAGAGGGCAACTGTGAGAGGCAAACCTGGATTTCAAACCAAAACATCCAGTGCTCAACATATTCAAAATACTCCACTGTTCATCGTCCAATGAGCCAGGTCTGTGTGGGTGCTCTTCTTGCAGCAAATCTCTTTTCAAACAAATGATGCTACGCTCAAAAGGGATGGTTCGGTCTCGCAACGAGTTCCGGCAGACCAAGGCTCTTTTTTTTTTTTTTTACTACACGCCCCTGGTGCTCTTGAAAATTTGGTGACGGAAAACAGACTACACCAGGTGCAACCAGGGATCCGTTTCACAAAGCAGGTTCAACAAATTGAGTCGAATCCTGAAGTCTGAGTTACTCTGAGATAGGAAACTCTGAGTTTCCGGTTTCAGAACAGCAGTTTGGATCAATTTATTCAACTCGGAGTATCTTCACCTGGAGTTAGCGCGTGCACCACAACTATGAAAAGAGAGCATAAATGGAGCCCCGATTCCATGAGTCACCATGGCAACGGGGGAGGGGCATGGTAGAACATTGCTGCTCGGGTCAATTTGTGCGGACGTTTCAAGTCCTTTGCAATCACAATAATATAACAGAGGAAAAGTGCTTGCTTCCGCCTATTAATTTATTTCATTTAGGTCAAATCTCACGGGGGAGAAGCACACTTAACAGCTGATAAAATATAAAAACATTGTTCAAACATTTAAGACCTCGGCATAATCTCATGGTGGTACAATGAAAAAAAGATGGTTGAATTTACTCAATTAAGTATATTTCATCAAGTGGTTGCACAAAATAAAATAATCTGGAGGCAGATACATTTTTTTAAGTAGGTGTATAGACTACTTAAAAAAAATATCTGGATTCAGTGGATTATTTTCCATACAGTGTGGCTGTGGTTGCTGAGAGAAGTTGCACTGATGCATTAAGAGGTAAATTCTATGCCCGGATTTGCTCAAAATTTTGTGGTCTTGGCTCATTAAACTAAAGTGCTGGATCAGGTCAAGTTTTGCTCCGATTGCGCTGCTATAAAAGCTAGATAATCATCAAAGTTGGATCCAAGTTTTATTGCAATCCATCCAAACATTAACCTCACGATAAATTTCCGGGTTCAACAAATTCATGTAGCTTTTTGTCCTTACAATGGAAGGTTTCAGAAAAAAACAAAGGCCTAGGACTGGATTAACATAATAAATATGTTACCAGTTGATTAGCATTAGTCTGACAGTATTGATCTATCAATGAAATAAGTCAACAGCCAGTTAGATATCGCACATATATAGACAAACAGGCATTCACATTCACAATCAAACGCAGAACCAATCAACTGTGATGCAAAAATGCTAACCGCTGAACACCAGTGAAACATGGCCAAAACTACACTTTCAAATGTTGTTATTCTGATTCATTTTATTTCTTTTCACAAACACAAATAGAATTGCTATCAGTCCAGTAAAAGTTTGCAAACAATATATTACCAGTAAGTCAAGAACTAAATTAAACCTTGCTCCTATGTGAGCAATCCTGGTTCATTTCATTCTCAGCACAAAAGATCCTTTAAAAGATGCCTATAAAAGAAGCCAGCCAATTTCCTATTCTCAAGCAAGGAGCCAATTTGTGCCCGAATTAGACCTTTTACTGGAAGGGAAACTATTATACTACAGTATAGCCACTGATGTACTGTATGGTGACTCAGGGCTGGTTAGAGCACAATATCCTGGAAAATAAATTACAGTTCTCAGATAAGATACGGTACATGATTACTATGATTAGTAGTTGTTGTTGTATTTCAAAATGGTTTGCTTACTTTCCTTAAGAGAAGATGTTAATCATAATGTAATATTACAAAACAAAAAGTGTCAGACAGTGTTTATTATGTCTGGTGCTCCTCAATGTTTCTGCTAATTAAAAGTAGGCACCTCTGACTTCACTGTTGACTACTAATTATGATAACACATTGGTTTTATGGAGAGCTTCTCTGGAGTTGTAGAAAAATGCAAAGAAACTCTTTACATCTAAAATAGTAACGACATTTTGTATTCGTAAAAAACCCACTGAATAAAGTAAATTCAGTTACAGCAGCAGACAGCGCGACTCGTGGTTGTTTGCTCCACTTTCTGCTCAGTCAGTTTAGTACAGACTGCTCTTGTTTTGGTCCTGAAAGTGGAAATTTTATTTTATTGCTGCTCAGTGCTGTAGTGGATATTTTCTAATCGGATAAAGGTTTGCCGGCCACCCCATAAACCTTGACTGTTTTGCTTTATCGACTAGCTTTTCTTTTTGTAAAATAAATATACCTATGTATATACCTTATATACTGTATAATTGCTTAGCCTATCTTTATGATGGATTCCCCCTCTCTGTCCACTTTTTTAACTCGTTTGAAGACACATTTTTATTCTTTGGCTTTCGACCCAACATGAAACTGACACTGTTCTGCTGTTTTCTGGTGTCTACTGTATTTGTGTTAGTATCATTAATTTGTGTTTTAATTTACTGCTTTCATTGTGCTTGTTGTTGTATTATTGCTATTTTATGTTATATGTAAAGTGCTTTGTTACAGCTGCAGCTGTTGCAAAATGGGCTCTATAAATATAGTTCTATTGTATTGTATTGTATTGTATTGTGTTGTTTTGTATTAGTTCATACCTTTTGCGACATTTTTGGTTAGTGGTGTTGTTGGAATGTTTTGTAGGTCTCGAGTCCATAAGCCCAATTAGCAATTTCCAAAACAACTACTTACCTCAATGTGTGTTCGTTATATCTTTCAAGAAGGTATCCAATATAAATAAAGACTCACACAAATCGATTGAACTTTCTCGTCAGTTTTCTTTACCATCTCTGAAGTTCAGGAATCATACAATGATCAGATCTGGGCAGCTTTTCCATCCTCGCGAATGCTCTCACCCGAGACGGGCGAGGGCAGAAAATGGGCGTGGTCTAACATGCAGCCCTCACATTTATACAGTCTTCAAAATCTAAACATAATGTGGGTTGGCCTCCTCCCTGGCTGGACCAGCTGGTCCCGTGCTCAGATTAGGGCACGCTGAACTAATTATGCGATGTGTAATTCCCAATTTGGTTTTTGGTTAACCTGTTGGCTAATATAAAGCCATTCTTATAGATTCAGATCCTTCCGAGTGCCGTGAGATTTTTGTGATGTAAATTGGGTGCCTTGGCTAAATAGAGGTTGGAAAACACTCGGTTAAAGTAATGTCACTACAGGCATTCTTTTTGGCCAACCTAAATTAAAATACTGCAATATTTAAATAGTTGTCATTGTTTTGAATCATAAGCTCTTGTCTCTGCGTGGTAAGGTTTCTATATGTTTTATTTTTGTACATGGTTTGGGCCACACTAAAAATAAAAGACGGTGAGTGTGGCGAGAGCTGCAAACAAAACCAAGCACAAGATGAAGACATTCCTCGCCCTTCGTCAGCGTGTCCGTTCACTGAAGAACCTCCCACCAACCACTCGCACCCAAAACAACATGTAGGCGGTAATGTAGTCTTAGCCAAAGTAGTTATTAACCAAATCCATATAATGCGATATAAAAAAAAACATTATTTACAGTACTACTCGTGTTTGATCCGCACCAAGTAAAACAGCTTAATCTCCCTCTCAACTGAAAGCTTTCTTGTTTGGCAAAGAGTGAGACAACAAAATGTAGTCTCTGTTGAGAGGCCAGCACCATTCAGACTCGTTTTCTATTCAAAAGCTTTAAAAGCAGCAGGTCCCTTTCAGGGTCAGTAAGCAAACACACATTTATGAGCATAATTGAATATGGAAACCTTTGTTACATGAATACCTACCTTTCTGACAGTGTCAATAAAACAGCTAAATGTTTGGCATATAGTGGTTCTATAATGTAAGATAACATAATATAATACAATAAAATACAATACAATAAATACAATATACTGTACTATACTATACTATACTATACTATACTATACTATACTATACTATAATATAATATAATATAATATAATATAATATAATATAATATAATATAATATAATATAATATAATATAATATAACATTATACAACGGAACACACAGTAGACAAGCGGTAAGCACATCTGCCTCACAGTTCCAATGACGTGGGCTTCCTGGCCCCTGCCTTCCTGTGTGGAGGAAATGCATGTTCTCCCCATGCTTGCGTATTTTTGGGGCTTGCATGGTAGGTTAACTAAAGAGTCTAAACTGTTCTTAATGAACATAGATAGGATAGATGTTCCTTAATTTCCCACGTGGGATTAATAAAGTACAGTACAGTATACTGTATGTTGTAAACTCAAATTCATGCATTCATTTTTAAAGTCTTTTTTATCTCATAATCATTCCATCGTAGAAGAAGAATGGTTCAAATTTGATTGAAAGAACCAAAATTGGGGATGCTTGATACAACTTTTTTTCTGACCGAATACCGAGTACAAATATTCAACTACTCAAATGAGTACGTTGTTCATGAACTTCATGAGTATATGTGCAATTAAAGGTTAAACATATTTTATGATGACAATATCACACATTCAATTATTTCCAAAAGTATCATTTGTTTTGAATGTATTTTGAATCATATTTTCGACAACATTCTGCAGGTCAACTGCCATCAGATGCAAGGATAATTTATAGGAGGGAACATTGAGTACAAATACCCTATTTCCTTTGGCTCTACAAAAATAGAATGCAAATAGCCCCGATGTGGCTAAGCCTTCTCTATTAAAGTGTTTCTAGTAAGGCTGTCACAAACAAATGTTTTTAGAATCGATTATCCTACCAATTACTCCATCAATTACACGGGTAACCCCAACACCACCACCTCCCACTTTTTGTGGTCGTCTTAGTATGGGGCCCTAGTATCTGCCAGTGCACCTTGATAGCAGTCACCAAGATCCCGTCTCTTCCTTCAAGGCCCCACAAAGGAAGTAAAAAGGTCAAATTGACAACTTTATAAGAACATTCTTTTGAACCGGTGGTCGTCAGGATCTCAACAGCTGACTCACAGTGGTTTAAGTTTTATTTGCCCCCTGCCTGGCATGGAGCAGTTTGGTTGTCATGGATGGAAGACAAAACTGCAGAGGATGGAGGAAAAAAGGTCTTTCTTGAAGCCAGGCTCAGCAGGCTGCGTGAGTGTGTGTGCGTGCGTGTGTGTCCATGCACGCGCGCTGTGCAGAAACCTCAAAACCAGCATAAGAAAACATTCCATCCTGGGAGACTTTCAGACAGAAGAAGAGAGGAGATAAAGTAATATGCTGGGAAGAAGCTCAAAGGTCATCTCCGTCTTTTCATTTTTACCATCCCCGTTGCCCAGAAAGATGTTTGGCGCTGTGAGATGACATGAAAGGCAGTGTCCGAGTTGGTTTCAGGATGAGATAGTAAGACGTTGTGGCAACTTGCTCTGAAGAAATGAGGAAAATGTAATGAAGCGTTGCAACAAGATGAGTCCAGCTTTGAAGCTCTGCTTGTAATTAGCAGCTCATGTGCTTTCTGTTACTCTTTTTTTTTTTTTTTTAACATATTGAGCACTTTTCTGAAAGATGCCCAAGAAGGTTTTATAACCATGGTCCATTACAGACAAAAGCACAGTCACACCCAGGAAAAATACATTTTAAATGGCACTTTGTGTTTGTTTGTTTTTTTTTATCTCCACGCGTCTTGTGTCTACATTCTTCTTAATTTCTTTGTAGCTCTTTCCCATCAGCTGTGTCATTTGACGATGCCTAATTGAAAGCTTTGCCAAACAAATGGCTACATTAGCCTTAAATCCTCTTTCACCACATCACACCTCGTGTCTGTTTGCACTCATCCTTACTGGTGTGTCTCCAATTATAGTACAGGCTGTTAATCAATTGCAAACTGAATCAAAAGTTGCTGTTTTTTAGTTTCACAACCCCCATGTTTTTTTTTTTTGGAAAACTAGATAAAACAGCTTGTCAAGAATAATTTCAACTCTGTAACATGCTCTGAAAATGTGTCAGTCGAAACATGTTTTTAATCACATATTGAAATGTGTGACAAGAGAAAATCCAAAATCACACATGAATAAGAAGCAGTTCACTTACATCAATCAAGAAGCATTGAGTTGGGAAAAATTGCTTGACTTGTATTTCTTTTATGTTCACACATCAACAGGAAAAATAAAAACATTTTGCCCCACTTTGTTCAGATGTAAGCATCTGCATGTGATCTTTGTGCCTCCGTGCTTCCCATACATGTTTCCACTGCAACTTTTGCACAATGTGACAAAGCCTCTGAAAGCCTCTGCTGCCAAACAGAACAATGCCACGTGGGTGGTTCAGAGTGCGTGTGAGCGTGTGTGTGTGTGGGGCGGGGGGGGTGTTTGTGTGCGTGAGAAGACATTTGCAACTTTGAATTTAGACTTTACATACACCTTCAGTAATGATGGTCTGTATGGATTTGAAATATTAATATGCAGGTAATAGGCCTCACTACCAAGAAAACATGAATAAGATTTTATATACATGTATATCAGGGTTCAACATGACTTTTTTTGTTCACCAACAACTGTCATTCGCCTATGTCAGCTGACTTTGAGCAAGAGGAGTACACCTTGGGACTGGTTGCGCGCTCTTCCCAGGTCAGGTACAACTGTTTTACTCAAGCTTCTCCGTCAAACAAAGCAAAGAAAAAATGGAGGCCATGGAGTGCTGGGTTTATTACATAACATTTTAATGTATATGTTGTTTTGTCTACACACACACAAAAAAGATGTGTGATTTTTTTTATTCAGGTGAACATTTAATGCACTGTGAATATAGTATGTTTTGCGGAGTTGCATTTCCTACATGCCTCATATTGTATACGCCAACACAATCCCAAAGGAAAAGCAGTTAGTGTGGAAATTATCAACTATTATCTCTATGTTAGACACATTTGCTTGTGCGAGTGAACTGAAATCATTTTGCCAAAGTTGTCCGTAGCCAAAGCAACGTTGAAATCGTCACACTTTTATTAGATTGTGGCCGTGTTAATACTTCAAATGAGAAAGAAACATTGGGGGGGACGCTAAACCTTTCATCTTAGAGCAGTTGTCTGACACCAAAGTGTGAATTTAAACGATGATCTGAGTCAGATGCTGGCTTGTACGGCGCAGCTTGATGGAAGCAGCTGCCAGTGTTTGTTGAGAGTTGATGTTGACAGGGATCTTGGGTTCGGTTCGGCAGGAGTGCGCAATCACTGCCATTCTAGCGTAAGATGCCTGGTGGCACGTTTACAGTACACTATTTTAAGAAAATACAGATTGGAGGAGTAAAAAGATGTTTTATAAAATAATTTGTGGGATATTGTGGAGGAGTTTTTTTTCCAATCAATAACATAAACCCTGACAATAACTATAAAGCAAAATAAAATAAATAAATAAAATAATCGTAAAATAATCAGCAATGAGCATTGTTGTAGTCACACAAGTACTGAAGTTTATTTGGAGTTCATCCCATACATACGGTGCCACTTTCAAAAATCGCAGGAACTCACTTGAGCTCCAAACAATAATTCATCTAAATAGGTTATTGCCCCAAATACATAAAATGTACTACCGTCCCAAAATATTTTCCAAACATAGCATCAAGATGACAAATGTTGGGCTTGTTTTAAGGATCGTGAATGTCTTAGCTGAACTTAGCTGCCTAAATAGCACCATTATAATAAAAACAGGACTCCCCCTTGACAGACCACGACTAAAACACAGCAATCAAGCCTCGCTCTGCCATAAATCATTTAGATTTTAGGAGAACAATAACTGTACGTCTAAAAACGGAGACGCACCGTTAAAGTAAATTGTCTTAATGATATGTGTAGAGCTGCTTATTTAAGTCATAAGCTTGTCTCTTGTCAGACGGGAGGTATCAGGGTAAATGGGAGAACTTCTCAAAGTGGGCAGCAGGATTTCTCAAACAGAGGAAGGTTGTTGTCTTTAAAGGGAAATCAACCCAAACACATTTTTATTCAAGAATATGTTCCCAGCAGGCCCACGAGTTGAAACACGTCATTCTGATTAATATTGCGTTTGTGGAATATGAGTTAAGCAGCAAAATCCACCCCTTTTTAGCCATCTCCGGGGGCGGCCATTTTGTCACTTCTGTCGACTGAAAATGACATCGCAACTACTCAGGGCTCCAGTAACACCCAGCTTCAGAAAACAGGTCAGCTGTGATGGGTCGTTACCTGAGCACTGAGCAGTTGTGATGTCATTTTCAGTCGACAGAAGTGATAAAACGGCCGTCCCCAGAGATGGCTAAAAACGGGTGGATTAACTCTTATTCCACAAACGCAATATTTATGCCTTGTTTCAACTAGTGGGTTTGCATAGAACATATTCTTGAAAAAAATATGTTCGGGTTGACCTCCTCTTTAAGCCAGGAGCCGCTCACTACCGGTGGGTCGAAAGCAAGAAATGTACAGGTATGTCGAAATGATCAGTCAGTCACTTTACAGTCATTGGACATTTCGGTACGCTTGCCTGCATACACGCCATAAAATCTTAGTATATTCTTGGCGGATGGTCAGCGATGTGTTGGCTGCCTGAGCAGTGCAATCAGGTTTAACTTGGACACAGTGCAGTGAAGGCCTCCTGGGGCTCTTTCAAGTGTCTGATCGCCACATCAGAGTGAACTGATAGTTGTGGAAGGAGGACAGATGCTCTTGTTTGCTTTGAAGAGGGGCCTCACTGCACACACATTCACACTGACGCTCTGTTTTCAAAGCACCCACATCACCTCCATTTAACACCTCAAAATGCCTCAGCGGGGATCGGTGTCTGACCAACTGATGAGAGTCTTACCTTGAAAAGCAGCCAAGTTGCGCGAGATGAGAAACTTTAGGCTGGAGCTGGAAGTCTGAAGGAGGTTTTCGATGTCCCTCCGCGCGGCTATCTGGTATTTCTCCTCCATCTTTTTCGTGCAGCAGGTCTGGCTTCTAGACCTGCATACTTGAAGATCTGAGCCTGGGAGTTTTAACATAAACAAGATGTATCAGAATTGAACTCTAAAGAACAGTTAATCTAGCTACATGAAGGCTTTTACATATTAACTGACATTGGCCGAATGTTAGCAGTGCGTTGCGCTATTTATCAATTGTTTTGTTGGTTCAATGCAAACTACAGTACTGTTTGTAACCTTTGACACTCAAAAGGCTCTGTGTTTATGTGTGTGAGCTGAATCGTCCATTGGTGTGAACAGTGAATGGTTATATGTGCCCTGTGATTGGCTGTTCAAGCTGTTCTCGCCCAAAATCAAACAAACAACCATTCACACTCACTTTCACACCTATGGGCAATTTCCAGGAATGAGGGAGGAAGCAAAAGTGTGCAGAGAAAATCCACTCCACAAGGGAAGGCCAGAGCCTTTTTTCAAACTCAGAACTGTGATGCCGACTTGCTTACCATTTGCCCACTCTGCCGCTCCTGATACTGTTATATGAATATGATATTCAGTATGCACCACTCACAGAGTTTGGGATCAATGGTCACTTTTAAACTGCTCAACATTTCAGTACTTTTTGCACAACTTGCTGTTCTCTAACAAGGAGCACAACTTCAAAATTCAAAACAGGTGCTTGACCCATAAAGCAGCAAATGATTTCTTTTATAATTCTTATATGAGCAGTTCTTTTCATCAATGAGTCCAAGACGACTCCTAGCAAGTGATCAACAGTACTTTGCCAAACTGGATGTCTCGGAGGGAACTGGCCACTGAGTTTAGAGTGTGACAGATTGTCATCAGCAGGTTGCAACGTAGATACAATAAGACTGTGGAAGTCACCCAGAGTCATAAACTGGATTTCCTTGTGGGGAAAAAAAGCACCGATTGTGAATTTTGACACTTGTGCGGCTCCTTAACAGCAAGTTGTTCACAAAGTAGGCCCCTACTGAAACATTGAACATGTTGGACTTGTGAATTTAAAAGTTTAATGAAAATCAAATTAAACTCATCAGAAAATATTATAGTCCATTTGATGTTTATATTGAAATTTCTAAATCTGAAATCTGAAACAATTTCGGTCCATACGGTGTGGATGCAAACTTTTTTTTCTACAGATGACTTGAAGAGAAGATGAACAGTAAAATTGTACAAGCACCAGCCCAACACATGTTTAGGAACATAATATGACGTGGACAAAAACAATAATGGTCATGTTTTTTTAATGCACAAATGGTGATTTGAAGATATGACTGGAGACAGAAAACCCAAACATCTTGATTTTTTGATAAATGTGACATTTATCAAATCACAGAGCTGTGTCAGATTTTCCTCCACAATCAAATGTCAACAATCAGCAGTGCACCCATGCAGGACAACTGGAACATCTTGAAAGCGACCCGAAGCCCTGCAAATGGTCCTCGGGCATGTTGAGACTGAGAATGTAGACAGACTTGGCCAAAGGCACCATCAACTCCACATGATGTGATGGCACACGTGGAGGAATTCCAACTCTTTCCACAACAACAGGAAATGGGAGCTCACCCATCTTGCTCGGTTTTATCAAATACTACAGAGATAGGCTCACTTCGAACAACACACACAAGGTCAGTTTGGGCACTGGAGGGGGGGGGGGATTATTGTTGACCTTTAATAATCTGGGGGAAGCCTCAATCATGATGTCACCCTGTTGGATTCTTGGATTTATGGCACTTATTTTTCACAAGCACAGCATCCTCTGCATTTCCCAAGGATAGCTGATATTTGATGGAATCATGGAGGAAATGTTTTACCTCTCCCATGTTTCGAATTGTAATTGGTCTTAGCAAAGGCTAAGTGTAGGTGTTGTTTAGGTGTAATTTGAAATGATTCGCCCCAGGAGTTACCAATTGATACATGTAAAGTGTTTTTAAGGCTACAATTCTACTAATTCCGTATCTTTGAGCTGTACGTGTTTTGGACATTTGAAATTGGTGTTTGAGGCTTGTTCCGGCGTTTTAATGTGCTAACATCAATATAGCAGCATTTTGGGGGGAAGTGTGGTCAAGTTGGGAAGGAGTAAATTGTTAGCCAACATGTAGACTATTCTGCACGTCAGCGTTTATATTCGGTTCAAATTCAAAATCTCATTAAGATTTTAATTTAAACCCATAATGCGTTTATCCCTTAAAAAAGCTACAGTTCCAACAATATAACGCTTTCCAACGATGTTTTTATGTACATGAAATGCATATTCACATGGAAAATACACTTTTAATCCTGCCATAAAACACTTAAGAATGTAATATTTGCCCATACCTCGAGAGTGTGCTTCACTTTAAGACGCCTGATTACGTACAAACAGCTCGTGACGTTAGAAAATGTCAGGTTGACAGCAACAATGAAGTCTGTGACAAGCGATAACATCACATTTGCGGGTATTCGTATGGAACTGCATTCGCTGAACCCATAAAGCTCGTACATACCTGGCCTGGGACTTAAAGGCAGCATCTGGCTCGGTCCAATTTGTCTGAGCTGAAAAACTTTGCGCACTTCGTCGCATTTGTGCGGGTTCCCAAAGCAAACGGCACATAAACACGCCAACAGAAAAGTGCGGCTCGTCCACATCGTATAGTACTTGGAGGAAAAGTCTTCGCTTATAGCCAATCCAAAAGCCGTAAAAACGTGTTGCGTTCAACTCAGGTGTGACCCGACTACATGGTAGCTTTTCCGGGACAAAATGTTAAGAAATCTGGAAGAGGGCTTACATCCAGTCAGATACAAAGTTAGTGCTTTATGAGCGGCGTATCTCCAAAAAGCATGCAGTACAAGTTGGCAGAGGCGGTTCCTGATACCTGTTCCCTACTCGGCTAAGTGATGGCCAACAGTGCGACGTCTCCCTCTACTGGATAAAAGGTGCAACTACAACACTGTCGCGCTTTTTGTAAGAAAGCTGTTTTCTAAATATCGACTCAAATAAACAAGCAACATTTAGTTTTAAAATTCGTATGCAAAGCACACTGTCAACCACACTTGCTAGTAGGTTAACCACTATGCAGACAGCGACAACTAAACTGTACAAAAATATCTGTTTAAGAACTACTTGGGGTTCACGAGTATCAGTAGCGAACATGGTAAATCATATATTGACCTCTGAAAATTACGTCAGGGTCCCAGGGCAATGACAAAGTCCACAAAATAGAACAATTTTAACAATTTTTATTCACATGAGCACAAATACAAAACACTGTGCGCTTGCATTTCTGGTAAGGGCCACATACATGACGGTTGAATGAGGAGCAGTTGGGGGTCACAGTTCAGGTCTGTCTGATCATATCCTCATTCTTATACAGGCCGGGACAAGTGCAATACCTCAAAAATATATAGCATTGCTACTGATCCCCACCTGTACAAGAAGGGACAACTCCACAAATCTGTTAGAACTCATGTTCAGATATGCATATGTACCAAAGTATGGTTAGAATCGCAAGTGATATTTCATACACCTAGTCAGTTTTGCATGGATTTGCACAGCAAACACCAGTTAAAGCTGAATGCAAACCAGCAAAACTTACCAAGTGATGATAAGCGTTACTTAGGATGGCTGGACACACGCACTTCAAAATGAGACTGTAAGTTAGAAATACTTCAAGTGCTTACATTGCAGTAGATAGGAGAAAAGCACTACCTGCACTATAAGCACTTTAGTACTGCTGAACCCATGGAGCATCTTGAGGAGACCTACAAAACAATTCTGTCACTGCAATTGGCACAAGAAAGCACATATTGCGAGTTGAGATTGCGGGGATGCCACATCCAAAACCCAAAGATCCAAACAGGTGGAGAGCAAGCAGGCCACCATCAGTTTTGCATAGATTTGCACAACTCATCTATTCTTGTAGTGCAACTATGCAAAACTAGCAGAGAACTGCAAGACATTTGAGCCCAATTAGAAATTAGGAATTGGTCTGGTGGCGCATATCACAGCCCCTTATGCCAGAAGGAGCACTTAGGGCAGTAGGTGCTAGTCTATTTCACTATCTGCACTAGATGCACCTTAGCACAAAGACAGTTCTGCAAAAGACATGCAAGAAGAGGGCGACTGTGTACGCACACAAACACACAAGTATCTGCATATTGCTTTAAGTGCCTCCACTGCAGTAGGTTTCACACAGAACTACCTGCACTGTAAGCACTTTGACAATACACAAACTGATCAGAGTCTTGGTCGAAAAGAGCTCGTGGTTGTGCTGCTTCTACTCCAGAGTGGCCCTGGAAGGAAAACACAGAAGATACGTGAGGATCGCTTCTGCAACAGGTACAAATAGGACGCGTGTGCTCTACAAGGTAAGTTCTGATCATACATACACCAAACGTAGTGAGCAAAATAAAAAGCAAGTAATTTATTTGAGAGAATTTGAACGAGCGGCGCAATTTGCGAGTCGCGTTTTTTGGGACTCCACGGGAGCGCGTGCGCGGGGAGTGCTTTACACCCCTCCCCCACAGTCTTTAACATGGCGCCGAGAAGTGCGCCAACCTTAGCGTAAATCGCTCTCAACTGACGCCACCTGAACGTATCTTAAGAACTGTGGCCGTGTCTTGTCTGATTCGAGGTCTCTGTCGCGCGTGTTGTGCTTTCGAATCCCTTTACAACACAAAAGCCCCGCCGTCAAAGCGAAGAACGGGCAGCTGTGTGCTGCGCTGGTTGGAGGTTAGCTTAGCCGCAGCTAGCTGGCGTTAGCACGACGAAAACATGGCAAATGGTGCCGCTTGCATTCTGCGCGATGTGTCTTTTGTCGACATTTATATTAGCTGGTGTGGAAAATTGGTGGCCTAATTTTAGAACTAAACATTTGGCGCTTTAAAAGTTAGGTTTTTGCTCTATTACGAAATGTGAAGCTACACGTTAGCCTTAGCTAGCCCAACAACAAACACGCCCATTTAATTAATAAAACCTACTATTTGTCTTCTCTACAGTGATGAGTGCAACAAACAACGCGATGCGTGTTTGACTGTCTGTTTGAGTTGAAACTGATTCAGTAGGAATTGTAGTGAGGCAAGTTGAGGCTGCTAAGCTAGCAAGCTAAAGCGTGCGGCCTTAAGCCTGCCCCATGTGCTACTGCTTTGTTCTGGGGGGCACTTTAACTCACACACCACTGCACTCAAAATTGGCCAGTCAATTCCCCGCATTTACTCTACTTGCTTTTAAAAGTATTACGCCGCCGCCCTTGTATTAAACTCAGTTCTACCGTGATATTAGCAGTTCGAACTAGTTGCGAAAGCGCAGCGACGAAAGCTCGGGACAGCTTTTCAAATCTCCCTCATTCCCTCAATGGTGGAAGCTGAGGGGGCTGCCATGCGCCTCATGTTACACTGTTTTCGTCGCCAAAACATAATTTGCGCCAAACGCTTTGCTTTTTTTCAACCACCACGGCGGTAAGATACACGCAGTAAACACCAGATACGCCAGCAGAACATTCCCCATCTCAAGGCAAAGACTTAAAAACAGCCCAAAGCAGACTTCCTCGCTGATAAACATGCGCTCGACAGACACTCACCAGCCGAAATCCACCATCTTCGCTACTTGCTCGGACTGGCGTGCACTCAGCTGCCGGCGACAAAAGCGGACGAAACGCGCAACAATTCCGCAAACTTTTGGACCCGCGGCGACAAAAAGAAGGAAGAGACGTGACTAGCGCTGATTGCGAGTGAATGTGCGGCCCCGTGCGCCGCTTGAAGAAGGTTGCGGGCGCAGGAAAGTGGCGCGAAGGCGACCAGTTGGGAACCATGTGGCTCAATGAAGGGCGGCTCCCACTCAACGTAAATATGTAGCTACAACCCCCAACTCTCCCGACATTTGCATACATCAACTACGGTACTTCCGACAGAACCGCTGCGAGCCCACAACACTACATCCCGGCCGTCTTTGGGCAACCTACAAGGGAAATGGCTCTTCTAATATTACCATTTTACCTTCAAAGATTATAAAGGACAACAGCCTACACGTTGAGTTAAACCTAACTGGGATTTATTCACGAGATTTCATTGACCATCTGCTTCATCGGACAATACCAATGGCGCTTAATTGTGGAAATATGTTTTTTAAATGTTTTTTCTTTGGATTTTTTCAGTAGTTGTTAATTTTTTAGATTCGTGAAAGCTAAACTCAGAGCAGAATCATGCATCGAATAATTGACCTGTTGCTTCTTGGATCTTTTAAATGCGCGTTTAACAACGGGATACGTTTGTTTGTTTGTTTGTTTGTTTGTTTGTTTGTTTGTTTGTTTGTTTGTTTCGCACAATTTAAAAGCAGCGCAGGAATGGAATGAAGCCGGACATTTTTGCACAAGATTCCACTTTCATTATGAAAAGTATGTCAAATGAAAAATGTCTGGATAAACAGTACATTAAGTATTTATCTAAAGTATTCCCAAACTATGGCTCAATTGGGAAATGTAGTCATTTGCTTTTAGTACACAAGAATGTAAAATACAGTACCAGTCAAAAGTTTGGAAACTCGCTCTATTTCAGTGTTTTTTCAGTATTTAAGATTTTCCTTAATTAATACTGAAATCATCGAGATTATGAAGACATTGATGGAATTAAACAAAAAAAATCAAAATAATATGTTTTGTATATATTTTTTTCTAAATAGGCACCTTTGGCACAGATAACAGCTTTGCACATCTTGGTATTTTCTCAGTCAGCTTTATGATGTGGATGATGCTTTATGACCTGGCTTTCAGTTCACAGTAGTGCATGATCAAGAATTACTATCTTGAATGTCTTGAACTCAATGTTTTTGAGACATTTGAATTTGAAGGTGTTTCCTAACTTTTGACCGGAACTGCATTGAGACTATTAATGAGGCAGGAGCATTTTAATGTAATACATCTTTACACAAACATATTTAAAACTGATTCAAACATCCAGAGCATTTTATTTCTTAGCGTTTGTACTCAAGGACACATTCTCCAATCTTAATGGATGTGCAAAATTATTCCAACTTGTTAGTCATCCAAAAAGCAACAATTGAAATGACATTTTCATTTTAATAATATCTAGCATTAAAATACAATATCTTACTTAGACATATTTCAGACTTGTTTGTCAGTGTAATCTGAAAAATATTTAACTTCAACTCAGTATGCCTGTAAAATTCACAATCACTGCCACTGATAATTGAGACTGGGAAAGTTTTTCTATCCGAATATGCTTAAATTCTTGCTGCTGAGAAAAAGATGAATAGAGTGGGGACAATAATACCATTGTATGACAACAGAAGAACAGTTGAGAGCTGCAGGAAAAAGTCAGGGCCACCTGACAGGCTATAAGGCCCAATTGAATGTAAACTTAAAGTTAATTTTCTGCAAAATGCTTATTCTTACAAATGTGCAAAACTGTATTTCTACAAATTACACTAGTTTAGAAATACAATTACTGTACATAATGATGACTGCTAATGTTTCGTAGGTGCACAAATGTGTTTGTACAGTTGTTCATTGTTCCTTACAAAAGCTGATGTATTTATCAATTCAGACCTCGAGTGATTATGAATTTTTTCTTTATAGGCTATGGCAATTTGGCAGTTTTAACAGTTTTAAGCACTTCCTGTGGTCTGGGATTCAAATATTCCTATCAAATGTATGTTGCTTTAAAACACTGAGGTCTGAGGGACGAAAAGTCAAAGAAGCATTGCAATCGCTTTGCAAATAGAGACTGCAGAGTGATTTTTGGTGGCTGTTTCCTTATTAAGTCAGTCTTTCTTATTAAATCAGTCAGTCTAACTTTCCCCATAAAACTCAAAAGGGGAAATGTCAGATCTAGAAAGTAGATCTTATATATAAATGTTTTTTTTGATTGATCAAAATATGTTGTAGAAGTAAGAGACAGTACAGTAAATACAGTCTGATAACCGGCCAGCAGAGGGAACTAACAATCTAAATATTGTACTGTAATATCTTCAACATGTAAGAGGAAGCTCCCCTTCACAGCACTCCAGGTGTGGGAAATTACTTTAGATAAGTGTACTTGAGTACTTCTTTTCATAAAGACCTTTTGTTTGTACTTTGGACTCCCCACATTTGAATACTGATGTATGTACGTTCTACTCATTACTCTGTCAAAATAGGCTAGTTACTTTATTTTTAACCTCCACAATTAACAAAATGGAGTTAAAAAGCTGTAACAGAGGGAACTGCAGTTTAAATCTTGATTGAGTGGATGAAATCTTTTATAGACTTTAAAGTCTGATAAAACATGGACATCAGTGACATAGAGGAACATAAAAGTAACATTAACTAGGACAGCAAAAGAAGAGAAATATTCCCCATCCATGACCTTATTTAAGAGAAATGTTTGCTGTTGCCTGCTCCAAAAATGATTTATGGCAAATGTGTTGCATCTTCTGCCTGCCTAAAGATTGATGACTTAGAAAAAAATCTCTGTATACTCAGACAAAAACACATACAGGTTAGGGAAATTTGGGGGGTTGTCATCATTATAAAATTTTGCAGAAAGAAAGCTGTTAAAACATATCCAGGTGCTCATGCAGGTCCTATTTTTCAGCATAGTCCAGTTTTGTTGTTTTACTTCAGTATAAGTACGATGCGAATTTATAAAGAGGGTAACTATTCCGTGTCCATTTTTTTCCCACTGTGTCAAAACACTTATGTCATTGACAATAAAAATACATTGTTCCTTTTTTACTTCATTACATTTCAGAGTCCATAATTATTCACTTTTACTTAAGTAAAGGAGTTGAATCAGCACTACTTTAAGCAAAGTGCTGTTTTTGCACAAGTATCTGCACTTCTACGTCAGTACAGAGAGTGAGTACTTTTACCACCTCTGCCTTTCATGCTACAAAACTGTCTTATTCTCTTCCTGGTTTCTCAACTGAGGTCATACACCCCCTGCCTCCACCCCAACCCAACCACCAACCCCCGTCCCGACACACAAAGCCACTCGTGCGACCAGTTCTTCCGCATGGAAGTGAGATGGGGGTGGGGGCATCAGGCAGCTACTTCACATAGTCTCGTGGGGTCAGATAAAAGCATATGGCTCTCCCCTCCTCTTCTCTTAGTACTTGGACTGATCGAAATTGCTTTGGAGAAGATATTGGAGAAACAGCATTTCAGGATGCTATTTATTTTGTGAAAATTCAAAGTTATGCATGTACAAGACATGTGAGCTCATTTGTGCGAGGCAATTCAAAGCCATATGCTGGCACACGTCACTGCGACATTCGAGCCTTGACTTGAGATACGTCCCCTCTGCGTATTTCTCTACCTTCTTTCTAAAATGGCCTACCATAGTTAAGCCCCTCCCATCCACATCAGAGCCCAGAAGCCCAGGGGTCCCTGTTTTGTTCTTCCTATAGAGGCCCGACTGGCCATTGTCTTCTTTGTGACCCCGGGGGTCAACTGAACTCACCTCGCCTGACCACGGCCTATTCAACTGTGAAACTTCACACTGGTCAAAAAAAAAAAAAAACATCTCACAAGAATCACTCACAGGCGCACAAACCTCAAACACTTCTACCTCTCTCTTGCTAAGACACGAGTTGTGACAAGACAGAGACATGAACAAAAAAAATTGCCAGGATTTTTGCGTTATCCGAGAAGTTGTGTTGGTTTTTATGTTGGTCCATTGATGTTGGTTTTAAAAGTAGAACAGTACAGCTTTCAAGCGCCACTCTTGCCAGAAGGGAGCAAGCCACACTCTTCAACTTTAACAAAAACGTATCTACACTTACTGGCCATTTTATTAAAAAAAAAAAAAACGGCATTTATCTTGTGTTCAATGTTAAACGTAGCAACACAAAGCCAAAATAGTCCTGCAATTATGGCAATCATCAGCAGTAAGTGAAAGGGCGTCCCTGGTGACTAAAAGGCTCATGGAAGCTGACAGGTTGAAAATGTGTCGCATGATGTGGCTGAGGGAGCATGAAACGTGTTCATCCATGGATGGCATGCATGTTGCCACAGGAGAGACTGTGAGACAATGAACCGCTGACTGTTTTATTCGTGACGATAATTAAAGATAACTTGATGGCTCATGTGGGCGTGGATGAGAGGTTTAGGACGCCGCAGTGAGCAAAATCAATTTTATTATTATTATTATTATTATTTTTTGCTTTTGTTTTGCGGAAATTTCAGTTTCTGTGTTTCAAGGTACTAAAAATGTTTTAGGGAACGGGGATCCCTGCAAGAATGAAATATTTCCATAATGTCAACCACCATCATCATTTTTTCATGCCGTTAGGTTGTATTGAAATGTATTCATCTGATTGGGTATGTCACTGATAGTGGCTGTAGCGCCACCTGTTGCTTTGGCATGCACTTAATACACGCCAAATGTGTTTTTATTAGACCGAGTTTTATTTTATTTTATTTCAAAAATCAAATATAGATATTTTGTTCTATCCCAGAGTGAGGCAATGGTGTCAACACTACATTTTAAATGTAAAAAAAATAGCGATGGGCAGACTCCAAAGGGGAACGTTCACCCTCATATCTCATTCATATGATTATCTTTTACTGGTAAGTAAATATTTTAATATACAAGGGACCCTTCCTCACGCTAATCTGTTAAGCCTAACATTGCAGAGAGAAGCTCACAGCATGATGCTATTGAGGGCAGACTGACATTCAATGTCCCTTGCACATCATTAGAAGTCGAATAAAAATACATGCACCCTGAGCAATGTCACACTTCAAATAGCACCCAAAGGAAAGCACAAACAGCATTTATTTTGACTTTTTGAAAGGATTGCTCTTCACCTAACATGGAAAATTACTCCGTTAACTTCCTACTGTTTGTCAGATCGGCTGTCATTTTATACATTTATTATTTCTTGTGAATTTTGTCACATTTCTTTTGTTTTTTTTCCCAGCTTCCATGCTTCATTATTTAATTGTTTCCTGCTTTTGCTTCAGGTATTTCTTACTGCTTTAGATTGTGCAAATTAGTGTTGATCAAAGCGTATTTAGACATTTCAGGGTAAAAACCTGATAGATACCGCATAACCATGGATTCACATAAATTGAACTCAAACTTAAATATATGTTGTAAAAATGCACACTGACTGCAAAGTATGTCCAAATTGTTGAAAACTTGGATAAAAAACACAAATTTAACATTTTATTTCACCTAAAACAATTTCATACAATTTTTGAAGTTTTAGAAAAGAAATATGAAGGTGCTTAAAGTAGTGGAAAGTCTTTCAACAACATGGGGTGCAACATCCGGTATAGTGGTCCGTAGTATTAATTAAAAAAAAAAAAAAAAAAAAAAGATATTAATTTGAATACATACTGTACATATTTACGGAAGGTACAAGATTGCGTTGAGACCATAAATTCCAGAATATTTCAAAACAGGTTCAATTAGACATCAGAATTGGCGAATCATTTATTTACTAAGTGTGTGTAGTCGCTAAGTGATTAGTCTCTCTGATTGTCTGTCCACAAAAAAGACTCATGACACGAGGCCAGCTATTAGTCCAATTTGTCCTCATGGCTAATAACGTTATTAGCAAGGAAAAATTGGCAATGCAAGCAGCCGAAATTAGACTTTGTAGTAAATGTTGGTGGGGCTCTGTGGCGTTATCTCTTTAACAATGTACACAGGGGGACCATATTCGCCGCTTGCACGCTCAAAATGTCGACAGAGTCTGCTGTCAGAGGCCTGTAGAGGAAAAACGATCTCGCTGCGGTCCGAGCCAACGTTGTCGCTGCTGATGCTGTCCCGCTTTGGTACCGCTAAAGTGTTGAGGGACACAGACGCAGACTGCTGCCTATCTGGGACACAGCGACGACACTTCCACAGCACGGCCGACGGGATGATGATGATGAGGAGGAGGAGGATCACACAGGCTGAGACAACCCATATCAACAGTCCTGGCGGTGAGCCACCACTGCCACCGGGGTTGAGCTGCCCTGCTTCTGAGCCTGCGTCTGTCAGGGGCAACAGGACACAAAGAGGCAAGCAGAAACTGAGATAAAAGACTGACTCAGAATGAGGGATGGGGACATTCAATCGTTGTGACGTGTGAACATGCAATTCATTGTGAATGTTAGAGCCTGAAGGCACTTATCAAAAGGCTGGACTGAGGATGCACATGCAGACTCGTATTTGCTGAAGGCCAATCAGCCAGAGGGCTTCCACTTGAAGAAACACATCAATACAAAGCGTAAAGTCTAAACAAAACAAAGGCGGCAGGGAAAGATGGCGCTGCTCACGTTTTGTTCGAAAGTGCGTTTTGGCAGCTTGACTTCGAGGGGAAGTCAACCCAAAAATATATTTTTCAAGAATATGAAAACAAGGCATTCTGATCAATATTGCGATTGTGGAATAACAGTTAATCCACTTGTTTTCAGCCTTCTCAGGGGGCGGCCATTTTGTCACTTCTGTCGACTGAAAATGACATCACAGATCCTTAGGGCTTCAGAAAACAGGTCAGCCGTGATTGGTCGTTACCTGAGCCCTGAGCAGTTGTGATGTCATTTTCAGTCGACAGAAGTTACAAAATGGCCGCCCCCAGAGATGGCTAAAAACAGGTGCATTTTGCTGCTTAACTCATATTCCACAAACGCAATACTCATCAGAATGCCTGGTTTCAACTAATGGGCCTGCATAGAACATATTGTTAAAAAAAATATGTTTGGGTTGACTTCACATTAACAAACGCGAGTGCTCAAAGCAAACATGAGCAGGTGTCTTCACATGAGCAAAATGCACAAAAATTTTGAACTCCTGAACATTACACCTACAGAAACCACCATCTTAACTGAAACAAGATTTAGTTTGTCTATTTGTGTTTTAGGGCCTGAAATCACCAACATCTGTGCTAAATACTGCCCGTGAAAATGGAAAACGTACAGTATGAGTTCATTCTGGGCATGCACAAGTGTGTCATGACCAAAAAGACAATGGCGGATGCCAGCAATATTGTTGTGTTTGTGCAGCTCAAGATAATGAGTTTCCTCACACCTCTCTGCCGCTATTCACATTCCTTACACACTTCCAGTTCCAAAGTCACACGTACGCTGAATGTTTTGGATTGGAGGACCGCAAAGACAAGCAGCTGATGCACATATTGTATTTTCCTCACATTATCAACTCCTGGCATTCTATACATATTCTATAATATTTTCAGATGATATTTTCAACAATATAAAGAGAAGAAAACATTCCAGTGTTTGCTTGATCATTGTTGCATAAACAGAACCTCTGGGAGGGAATACCATCTATGAACAAAAAATTCAGTCTTGCCAAAGACCACTAAAGAGTAAAAGGAGGAGCTTTAGATACTCTTTAGCTATTTAGGTGATCTTAAACAGTCATTTAACCAGCCGGCAGTTTTCCCCCGGCTGTTGTTTGTTACCATGCCTCATACTCACTAGCTAGCATCTTCAGAGCGGCCATCGGGGACTACTAAGGCGCTAATATGTTGCCATGGAAATCCATCCAGCCATGTATTTTCTACACAACTTTTCCTTTTCAGGGTCTCAGCGAGCTAGAGCCTGTACCTCGCTAACTAAGCCTGGGTTGGTTGGCAGTCATTTACAGGGGACATATAGCGATAGACATCCCATTCCCACTTCCATTCAGACCTCAGAGAGTGGGAACTGAGCCCACACCGTCTGTGGAAAACCAACCGCCCCAAAATAAAGCAAATGGCACCAAGTCCAACTGAGCCATTACTATACAGTGGAAAAGGGAAATTAATGGCCAAGTTTAATCACTTCAGCAACTCAAGTAAGAAGTCAGAAACCCATTACACTTATTCTAGTCGACATCCTTAAAACTATCAGAACGACCCAATGAATTATGATCACTTGAAAACGTAAAGCCCAAAAATGATGTTCTAATGAGCGGTATTTCAAGTGAAATACGTATTGAACTTGCCAGTTTTGTTCTTGATATCATTATCATTCGCTGCATCCTTTGTTTTCGGTTTTAGCTGTGTAGGTGAAAACCGGGTCGGCGATTCCTGAAGTGTTGATCGAGGATCTGAGGAACCTGCAACAAAAGCAATTGAACACATCAAAGGAGGAGAGGACAGAAACGTCAACTCGCAGCAACATAACTGGACAATGAAGAATTCAATATTTCTGACCAAAATTAAGTTTGAGATCAATACAACTCAACCATAAACAATCCTTTTGCACATTGCATGACTAATTTCAACACTTACAATGTCCTTTATAAAACATGTGGGCATGTGCCTTTGATTTATTTCTCAAAAATAGTAGTTTGGGTCTTTTCAGTAATTCAGAGCTAAGAGGACAGTTTGTGTTCACATATTCTATCTCACACTGCTTGCACATTATCAATAATGTATAGCTACTAACTCAATTGAAAGTTCAATTTCCAGGCAAAGGCAAAAATCTTCCTTTTCTAAATATGTCGTCTTAAATGTCAGTGAGTCCCGGTAAATGACATTAATATATGCACGCATTTAACTCTAGCTGACAACGGAATCTTTTTTAGTTGTTACTGGTTTCCGTTGCTGATAAATGTTTGTTTGTGCAATGGAGTTTTCTAAATGCAACATGAAAGCAAACCCGTATTTGCAAGATCAGTTGACAAACACACAAAACGCTGAATTTTCATATTGAAGTCCAACTGATCAATTATTTATGTGAATCATACTGCAAAACTGCGGTTTGGGGCTTCAACCAATTCATCATTTCCAAGTATTTAGTTGTGCACACAGAGTGGTGTGTACTTGGAAACAGTCTCAAATGTAGCATCGCATACATGAAAAACATGTAATTGGTACAGTTACAGTATTTATGTTGACATGATTAATGTGTGTGTTTATCCCAGCATTGAACTAAGAGAAGCGTCTTTATTGTATGATTAGTCAACATTGAAACAAAAGCGTGAGAAAAAGCTTGTTTGGAACAGATATTTAGATAAATATCATTAGGTGCAATGTAATAAAAATGGACTATCGGTTAAGTAGGAGGGGAACGATTATTGCCAGTCTAAATGATTGCATGCAACTAGGTAATGATGGTGTGTCGCAGTTAGAGGTTTGAAATAGGGATTTGAGATTATTTATGACAGCAGTCTGCACGAGAACGAGTGGATGGCCGAGATTATCTAACCCTTTAGGAAGCAGTGATTTTATTAGATTTCATTTGGAAGCTAACAATTCATTTGTATACATACTGTACATCCCTCCATTTTTCTTGCCTTGTGTTATGTTGCAATGCTTCCAGACATATTCATCTACAAGGTCTTACTTTGCCCGACTCTCAGCACCAGCTTCATGGATTTGGTCCGGCACACTCCTCCATTAATGTTATCCAGACTTTGCAGAGAGCCCGTAGATGTGGCTGGTACAGAGAGCAAGCAAACATCGTTACTCCAACTGAAGCTATTGTAAAAGACGATTATCAGGCAGTGGTAAGTGTTTTGCCAGTTGCGAAACGTTGCATCACTTTTCGGAAGGAAAATGCAGATGTGCACACAAACTGCAGCAAGAAACCTGAAGCAAATAGTGACACCGCTCCCACAACATTAGAAGCAATTTGTCAGTTGTTTGATGGTCGGTTTTGATTGTCACTGTCCAAAATTGAGTAATATGTTAATTACTGTAGTTGTAGTTTATGGTGCTTTAGAACAACACTGTTTGCTTCATGAAAGGTGTTTCTTGAATATTGTTGCTCCCAACAAGCTACATAAGGAAACAAAATCAAAATTTCTGACAGTTGCCAACAAATTATCAACTGCATAAAAGCAGGATACTATACAATACTTCCAGTTTATTTATTATCTGAGGCTGAAAAACATTTTATTTTGAAAAGTGACCGGATTCTCTCTGTTACATCCATCTATGACTGACTCTTGTCTCCGTCGCACAGCGGTAATGTCAAACGCACACGCTAGCGAATGAGTAAAATAAACAAGTTTCTCCGATAATAACATCTATGATATCATATATCATTTGTAATATTTAATTCCCTCACCCCAAAAGAATACCTAAGAGAATCACAAAGGAATCGTATTGATAAGCAGTAATAATGGAATCAGACTCGCTAAATTCTTATCAATTCCCACCCCTAATTAGTACTCTCAACATTTTACACGCTGACCACCATGCACATTATTCTGGATCTGCAAGCTACAAACCATACTAGCATCTATTTAGCTACATAGCGAGCTTTCAGTCTATCTGTCTGGACAGCTAGTTAACTAGCTATCCACATTGTATTATCTATATCTATCTATCGATCGATCTATCTATCTATCTATCTATCTATCTATCTATCTATCTATCTATCTATCCATCTATCTGATCGCAGTTTATTGTAATCTAAACTATTTGCGTAGAGAAGACTATATAAACATAGTGATATCAACTAACCAAAAACCCTGGAAGTTGTGGCATTTTTGATTAAATAAATTATCTTCATAAATTATGAAACAAATAAAAATTTTATTTGACAGTTGACGGCTGAGCTAAATAAACTTACAGCTCAAGAAGCTAAAGGATTATTGAATAAAGTTAATGTGTTGCTCTGCGATATAAAGAAGGAAAACTACACCAAGAACTCTCCGTCACCCCAGTCGCAAGCGCACGCCCGCGCGTCCACACAAACACGAGCACACAAGTACACACTTGTTAGGAGCATTTAGGTCAGATAACAACATCGCACTGGCAAGACGCCACGTTGCCATGAAAGCTCGCGTCAAATCTGCCTGATGCTGTAAAAGCCTCGTGTGATTTGGGGCATGTAAGCCCTCAGAATGGCACTGTCCTGCCAGAACCGACCGAGTGTGCTGTCAAAGCGCGGCAAGGCGGGGGAGGGCTGGGTGCTCACACTTGTTCACTATCTCATGCATCGCTTGCCACTAAGATGCGCTGGTTCTTCTGACAGCAGTCCGATAACGAGGCCACGGTTGCGACTCTCACGCCAACTGACAAATTGAGAGGGCGACAAGGATGATGGCCTCTTGTTGGATCAAAATGGGTGGGCGATTGTGCGGGAGCGTATGGGGGATGCTGCTATTGAGAAAAAAAAAAAAAAGCACCTGTAGGACCCAAACAGGTGGTCATGCCAAACTGAAGGTGCTCACCTACTCACAAACATGTCACAAAATAACTCACAGGTGATGTAGTAATCCTTCCCCTTGAGGAACTCCAGCCCCCACAGGTTGGGGCTAAACTCCTGGAACTTGAACGTGAACTTGACATCCCGGTGCGGCTTGTCGCAGTTCAGCAGCGGGGTGTCCTTCTTGTCTATAGTGCAGCTCTCCATCTGACTTCGGGAGACCAAGTAGATTCGGTAGAACTCCTCCTTTTCGCCCTTGGCCGCATCCGCCCGTGGACAGACAATGTCCATCTTGTCCCCAATCTGAGGGGAGAGCACCAGACCTTGACCTGGAGTGAAGCTGCAAAGAACGATATGCGGACAATCAACAGTCAACAATGACCGCGAAAAAGATTGTTGGAGGATAAAAAAAGATTGTTAGAGTATAATTTCCTCAAAAGAGGACATTATTTCGAATGCTCTTATATTGGATGGCCTTAATCAGTATGGGCTTACATGCCCCAAATCACGGATCAGGGACAGTAGTAGCTCAGTCTGCTGACCTATAGGGACCGCACCGCTTAGAAGGTCAACACCCACTACAGATGCGAAAATAGAGAATCGGGACCCCAAAACCGCTGTTGCGGCACCATTTTTTAGCACTGGTTACCTAACTGCCTGTATGCCATTCTTTGGGATTCATGAACTCGTATGGCGGTCTTAGTACATATAGAGTGTGTAAATGATAGTTGCTTTCTCCCCTCGCTCCACCATCCTACTCTCCACAACTGATAGAACAAGACAGATGGTCGCCTCACACAGGGTCTCAACATTCGCGTGGGAAACTGTTTCTGTTCTTTCGAGGGGAGCGTCTTCAAAGCCTTTACCTGAAAAGTGCTTTGAAATAACTTTTGTCGTGTTTTGGCACTATACGTACTGAATTGAGTTAAATCAGTAGGCTATTGTAAAATACACTGGCCTCCATAATTATTGGCACCCCTAGTTAAGATGTGTTCTTCAGCTCCTAATAGCCTACAATGTGTTTTCTAAAAAAAATGGGAACATTTTTATTTATTTATTTTTTACCTCTAATTCAAGTGCATTTATTCAGCAGGGGGGAGAGGGGGTTCCACATTAAGTAAGAATTTTTCACATCAAATCATATGTGGCGCAATCATTAGCACCCCTGACGCTAAAACGTTTTACAAGCCCCTTTTGTCAACAAAACAGAACCAAACCTTTACTGAAAATGTTTCACAAGATGGGAGAATACAGAAAGAGGGATATTCAACCAAGCCTCTGTGCACAATCTCGCTCAATCACCCAGCGGCCCGGGTCCTCTCCTTAGCACTCTCCTCTTTAGCTCACTCCACACGTTTTCAATGGGGTTGAGGTCTGGAGACTGAGAGGGGCTCGATTCTGCGTCTGGTGAACCATTTCTACAATTTTTAGTATGAAAGTATGCTTCTGCAAGGAAAATGTCGTCAATCTTAAGGCTTTTACACATCTTAACCAGGGATGCCAACAATTATTCAGGGCACTGTAAACGTCCAGGTATTATTAATACATTTTGCTGCAAAGTGTTTGTGGAAGAAATTCTAACCCCAAAACCTTAAACAGAGCTAAATGCACAATGAACATTAAAATCGATTATTTTAAATCATGTGCAAATCGTTTCATCTGATCCACATTAGAGCAGTAAAATGAATGCATTAATAGTACATGACCTTTGTACAAAGATGACCATCACTGTGCAACATGGTGCACCACAAAGTTCCAAAAAAAAAGTACCCACTTTGTGTTGGCGCTGCTCCAGAGGATGGAGTCCAGAGTGATGGCCCGACATGAGCTCATGATGACGGCCAGCAGGATGACGGCACCGTGGCTCCATGTGATTCTTCTCCCCATCACGGGACAAAACCCACGCGTGGGCTCGCTATCATAACACGCAGTGGGGGCAGGTCAACGTGCGTTGCCTGTGCACGTGCGGTGCCTTCAGGTGCATCCTGCGGCGAGATGCCATGAAGTTGCAGCCGCAAGTTCATGAAGCCTTCCACATTGGGAGCAATTGGCGTCTCGCGTGACCACATTCACCCACCGAGGGAATGAGATTGTGTGGAGCAGCTCAGCCATCAGCTGAGCGGCCGGCCCGCCCCTTTGCCGGCTCATGCGTGGAGGGGCCACCCGGGTTGGCTGGCGCATTTTAGACATGCTCACATCACATTGGATCCTTGGAAATAGTACAGGACCCAGTTTTGATCATTCATAATTTAATTAAATCTGCAGTTGTCAAGATTCATGGACTGCAAAATAATTACAAGGCAGAATAATCATGCTCCAGTGCAGATTGTGTATTTGAATAGTGTGCCTTGCATCATTATATTTGTATCACAGTGTCATGTTTCTCAATCTTTATTGAGCCAAAGCACATATTCTCATCAGAAGACATTCACAGAATGCAGCATCATGAAAAAAAAAAAAGAGTCAGAAAAAGTACTATGTGTAATGTGTACAATGAATTAATCTTGAATGGAAACAGGTGGATACACTGATCAATTGGAACTCTTGCTGAATTTCCTTCATCCTTTCACTATGCATACTGTTGCTGGCGTAGATGAACAAAGATACATTATTTATAGAAGATAAATACACATAGGGCAACACACACAGGGTTGGGAATCACTGTCGTGAAATGTAACCCATCTCCCAGCTTCTTGGTTGAGTGGCTCAGAAAGTAGCCTGAGGTTAAGATTTTTGTGTTTGTGCAAATGTGTCCCTGTCAAGGAAACTGTCTTTATAAAATTAGATCTCTTTAGACTCTGTAGGTGAACCTGAAGGAGTGTCCGTTGAGTGTATGACTAATGTCGGTGCATGGCGCCGCTGCAGGCGACGCATCGCTATGAAGGACATTTGTGTCAGTACCCCATGACCTTCAAGCGTCCACACACACACACACACACACACACACACGCACACAATGTGTATGGAGAATTTTGGTCCAGCGTGGCCTCACAAAGTGTGAAACCACAAATGATTGACCATCCAATTAAAATCCTATTTTGAGAAAAAAAAAGTCAATGAATAAATATTATGTCTACTATTTTGCATCGAAGGATTTATCATTAAATAAAGATTTTTAAGCAACTAGGTTTGACTGATGCGCTTATTGTAACACCACTCAACAATGGATAATTTGGCAAGATTCACCTTAGATTAACTTTCTTTCCCTTGAACGTGTCACAATGGCGTAGTGGTAGATTCGACTGATTTTGGTGCAGGCACCGTTCCCTCTGTGATGGTGTGAATGTGACAGCGAATGGCTGTTTGTCTCAAAATGTGCCTTGCGACTGATTTATGATCAATCCGGGGTGCTGTTTGCATGAAGTGCTCTGAAACAGGATCCCTATATGACACTGTCCAGGGTAAGTGGTCTACTCTAGAAAATGGATGGCTCACCAAAGTCAGTCAAAATGAAATGAAATGAAAATGCCAATCTTATGATTTACATGAATTTTTAGAGGTTGGATTGGAATGGATTTTTAAATCTGCTTTTCAGGAGACGATGCTGTAATCCCCATTTTCGGGGAATTCAGAACGAATGACAAAGTGATGTAAAAGATGACATGATCTCCTGTGAGAAGACCAAAGCATCACACATGAGGGGTGAACTGCACAAATGTCAGTCTGTGTCTTGAAGAGTGCAGAGCTGCATACGCTCAAAGTGTTGAACATCTTTCGTATTTAAAATTCTTTTGAACTTTGAAATTTGGTGACTACAAAGTCAGCATACACTGTGACTGTGACATTTTGTAAACACGGATATACCATATGTACGCCTGCCATTTAGTTGGTCAAAACCATCTTTAGATACAGCTATATTTTATTTATGTGCTGGTCCTAAAGCAAACCCTCCTGTCACAACAGTGAATACATCTAAAATAGTTATGATTGGATCCAAACATGAAACAGTGTTTTATAGATTATCTGTGCACAAACAAATGCTGAATACATCATTATATTAACAATGAAATAATGCCACTTTTTGTTCAAGGGCAAATCCAGGCACATCAAAGGAAACAGAGGCCAGATTTTAATATATTCCAACATGGATCATAAAATGGAATCCTTTCTGATTAAATTATTCATACAAGCTGAATGGCTAAAAACTTATAAAGTGTCTCACAATGACGGTGGTTTCCAAACGAACGTGAAGATTTGCTCGATGCAGCTGGCACCTTTTGGAGCTTTTTATTTTTGGTCCATACTCCTCGATAGTGGCGATGAGCTCCAATGATCTCGTGTGAATTCTCCCAAAGTGAAGCTAATGCTAACATGGCAGGTGTCAGATGAAATCAACCCCTATCACGATTAGCATTAACCTCATTCTGGGACTTTATGATCATCACTCACATACCGAGCTCGCTTTAAGAGGAGTGCTGAAAGAGATCATTTTAAACAGTCAATATCGTAACATAACATAACATTTGGTTAAAAAGATGCCAAACTCTGTGTCGACATGGAACAATTCATCAGGTGTGATGTTCATTTTGATTTTCCATTGCATTGAAACCAAATAAATTATCATTGATTATACAACACTTTAACCTACGTACATTGTTTTAATGTCGCCTTTATAAAATTAAGAATTACTCATCTTTAAAATGCATGTACGCATTCATATTTGCAATTGCTGTGCTGACAAAAACTGAACAGAAAAAAAATGCATTTTCCAAATGATAAGGGGAAAAAATGGACTTCAGCGCTGTTATGATATAAAGAACGAAGAGAAATCCAAGAGATTTTTTAGAATGGCTGGTGGATGTTAGATATGCACTGACCTGTCTTCATGTAGCCTGACTTCCTCTTTCCCCAACGGGTGCTAGTTCACTGTGTCTCTACTTCCCTCCGCCCTCTGAGCGTCTCTCCCATTGAACATTGCGCATCAGAATGTGGGTGACTTTTAAACATTGTATATGAGTCATGTAAAATCCCCTTCACAACAGTATCATAGTAATCACACATGAAAAAACTTTGTTGTCAATTGCCATTTGTCCTGTATGCAAATGCTGCCTACAGAAGATATGTGATTTCATTTCTTGAAATTTGCCAGGTTATTTACAGTTATGCTGGCAACACCAGGATATGGCAGCCAGTCATTAATGCACTTATGTAATTAGGTCATAAAGTAGTTGGGAGAATAAGTGAACCATTTTTTAACTCAGAACTTTAATAGACCACTTTGCGTTGAGACTTTCATGGTCAACGGGGGTTGATTATCCCCCCGCCCCCAGTGTGTGGGAAACAATTCAATCTCACATTTGTCCAAATATTATTAGGCTATTCTCTTACTACAAATAATGTGTCTTTGTTCATCTATCCATGCCAGTGATATATAATGACAGGCAGAAGAAGTAAATGTTCTTCCACTAGATGGCAGAAAATAGTACCTGTGGCTCCAATAAAAAAAAAATTCTTAGAACAGTATACAGTGTATATACTTTTTCTGACATTTTTGCTTGATAGTGTGCCATGAAATTTTTGTGATATAAAATATGTGCCTAGATTTAAGAAATGTTGGGGAACACTGGTCTAATGCCACAATGAGACTAACGTTTGCCATCAGCTGTTCAAGGAACAAACATCAAAATGTCAGACTATCTGGAGAGCAAACTTAAAAGTTGCTGCTTTGTTTATTTCTATCGAATCAATCATCTAACAAACTACACCCACCGTCCTCAGCACTTTATGATTGTGTGGCAAGCATGTGTTCAATTATACTAGCATGTTAGCATGCTAACTTTTGCCTTCATCTTTTCGTGTCAAACGCCACAACTGCGAGCTAGACGGGCAGTCGACTATTTAGTTTCTTGGCACAACAACAGCTATCTGGGGCCATGCTAAATATCCAATCTATCCAATTTAATCTAATAATTTTGGTTATCCGACTGCGCGAGACACGGGACACAGCCTGGACTGTTTGCCTGTCTGGACATGAATAAGCAATGTGAGAACTTGAGAAGCTTTGTCAAAAATAATGTTCAGCGTGCACGGCTAAAGTCTCCACACTAACAGCTTTAACTGTGTCAGGTGATGAGATGAATTGGACCAAAAATGTCAGTTATGGGATTGTCCCAACATGGGGATTTTGAGAACCACTCTTTTCTACTAAATGACTGTGAGTGTGCACACCATCCTCATTAAGACTTCTCACTCAGTTCACTGCTGCGCACCGTTTGCATGTGATTGCCCAACAACCAAGTCATAGTGATATGGTTCAGAGAACACAAGGTGCCTCCCCATCGACTCTCACAAGCTAGCAAGAGATGGTTGTCCTCATGCAAACCGTTCGTTTGCATTCTTGATATAAACACACAGCATTCGGGTGATTGTATCCAGAAATCAAACATGAAAAGAAATGACGCAATAGTTGAATGATTGCCATGAGGGGGTGGGGGAAGAGTAGTCAAAGCAAGGGGGACCCCCGTGATGTGGAAATTCACAACTGAGGTTTATTTATTTTATTACATATATATTTTTAGTGCTTACTGTATGATGACTGTCATTGTTTTTACTGTTCTTTTTAATGTTGACACAGTTGGGTTGATGTTCAAACGGACTGTCTGACCTGAAAAGCTACAAAAGAACTCATGCACATCTGGGTGAATCAATGTGCCTGGATTGAAGTTTTCTTCTTCTACCCTCAGTCTTCCCTAAAAGAACATATTGAATCATTTTAAGTGTTAAAATTCTCTACTTTCAAGTCTTTCTTGATTCTTTCTTGGTTCTGCTCCAGAACCCACAAGTGAAAGCGTGCTGTGGAATTTAGCAAAATTCATGATGACTTTCTGTTATTTTTATAAACCGTTTGCGTGTGTCACTGTCACTCATGGAGTTTTTTCCACGTGGGCCACGTAGATGACGTTACACCGTTTTCTCATCATCTGCGGTTTTAAGCACAAGGCGCGACAGACGTACAGCTGATATGATCTGATAACATTTCACCTGCTCTCTTAGAGACACGTGGCACCTAAAGGGGGGGTGAAATTTGCTTTTTCTGTCTTTTCATCTCAACAAGACAATCATTTTGCTGTCCGGAAAGTGCATCATTTCACCAGGATATTAATATCTAAACTCACACTATGAGCAACAATGTGCAGCAATGCAGAGCGATCTTTCATTCTGTGAAATAAACACATTCGGTTTCCCCGATTTAAACGCTGCATCTAAAATTAGCAGATTTAAAGGAAGTGTGGGTGGGCTTCGGAGGGGAAAAGAGTAAAGTTGCTCTCGATTCAGTTCCACAAATTAAAGATATAGTCTGTGTTTCGACTATCCATTAAATTAGCAAGCTGTATATCTCATGGTAACAAATCTTAAAACAAATAAATAAAGACATAAATCCAACGCATATGATTGTTTTCCCCCCAGCAAATAAACACAATATCTTCCATGTATTTCAACACCTTATATTGTAATTTAGGCAAACAAGAGACACAAACAAGTCAATGGGATTATAGCCGTTGATTCCGTTATAAATATAAATAAATACTTTTCGCTGAGCATCAACATAACTCACATATTTCTGGAATATTTTTGTTCCTGTAAAACTAATGCTTTTTGGCAAAATCAAACCAACTATTGCTTGATATAAAAAACTTAAAGAGAAAAGGTCTCATTAAGATATCTTGTTGAAAACTGTCTTTAAGGTCACAAAATATTTCAAATAAAACCCATTAAAATTTATCCACAAAATGATGGAAATATGATGATTTCATCAGCTTGTGTGACTTAAACTAATGAAACAATTATGTATGAGGGAAAAAATGGTCTCATATCATATCATTTTTTTTCTGATACTCCAATTATGAATATTAGTTTGCCTTGTCATGTCATTTAAATACACTTAATTCTACTTTTCCTTATTTTTGTCCATGCCAGATCATTTCATGTTTGTGATTAAAAATGTTACATTTAATTTCTTAGCGGGAACTAAAGTTCCAAATGCTTGAAAAAAATGTTTTTTTAAATACATTTTTAAAAAGCTAGAATTGAAAAAGTCACTAAATTTGGAACACTAACTGTCCATTTGTAAATTATAGCTCTACTCTGTTTGCAGAAGCAGTGCACGTAAGGGATAACTATCGCATTTAACTCATTTGAATTAGGTTAAGATCCTTTCTATTAACCAACATCATGAATATTAAAAACATAAACAATTCTCATGGTATTCAGGGGTCAACGTTGATTTTAATTGGTTTAGTATTATGAGGGGGTCCTTGGACCTAAAAAGTTTGAGAACCCCTAATGTAAGTTGTTACCATAGACATGTTGGCAATAAAATTGCCAAATTATTCTAACACGGAATAAACATGGTTTGCTCTTGTATTGAGCTGTGGAAAAAAAGACATTCTAGTTTTAAGAATGTTACAGTAAAACTGATGATGATGATGATGATTGTTATTTATTATTATTATTATTATTATTATTATTATTATTATTATCATAATTATTATTATTATACTGTTAAATGTGGACTTTCTACATTTCAAAATTGCAGTTATTTGATGTCACTCAAATCCTGTTTTTCATGCCCCGCACATGAAAACAACGGAATAATGGTGCCATCTACAGGAGAGCGTCAACTATTACATGAACCCGATCCAATTTTCTGGGGTCTAGTGGACTATCCGCTGTAAAAATTATGAATATAATAACATAATTGTTTTTCTTCATTCAATAGTGTTTTTAATCATGCATGAGTTATAATCTTTGCACTTTTTGCACATACTCTTAAATGTGTGCAACTTTGAAATGTTTGCAGTCTTTTTAAGTACATTCCATTGGCTCAAAGCCTTGTACTTTACCAAATGGTCATGTCTATTTGTGTTGGGGAGGATGGGAAAACATGATTGACACTAATTGAATTTGAATACATGTTTTAACGGCGTTCATAGGAGGATGCCTGTGAAGCAATCACACGCAGGAAAGAAAGGTGGGTGCAAGAGGACAAGAGAGGGAGAGAGAATTTTAATAGCCAACCGGCTCTCTCTCTTTCTTTATCTCAAGCTAGATCTCTTTAAGCCGCACACCAAGAAGCAGGTAAGGCACCAATTTTCATTTGCACATTTCAATTTGGATCGTCGCTGGCTTTTAGCGGTCACACAATATTTTGGGTTTAGTGTGCTATAAAATTTTACCCTGAAACAAATGTAAAGCATGCAGTAAGTACAAATGCCAAATGATTACTGGTATGTGTTACATTTTGTAGTCCAAAGTAGGTGTGACTGCATGTGTTCTGTTCCCATGCCCACGGACACAAAAACAGGTGAGGTGTAGGTGCATGTTTGAATACGCCACTCAAGGCAGCTTTGGCTCAAAGAAATAACACATTCTTGACTCTTTAGTCATGACTTTGTACTAGAACATCGAGCACATGCATCATCTAAGTGAGCAACACACAACGTGTTTAGTTCTCATCTTATGTCACTTGATTGAATCTTAAAGTGTAGCCAAGCTAACCACTGTATAAACACCTGATAAGGTAGCTAGTGGTACCCTTGTGTTGTATAAACAAAATACTCTATGATCTCCAGATTAGTTACATATTGGAGATATGCAAGATGTAGTTAAGCTCCATTATGGCGCAGTTCAGGAAAATAAGTCAATCTAAACCAGAACAATGCAAAGCATGTGCGTTTCAGATTTTAGACACAAAGCATTCATCTTGCAAACAAACAGAAGTTTACGGTACATACATATGGTGTGGGCGTGATGTAGAAATCTTTGGCAAGTTGCACAAGAAGCCCTTGCTTGTATGCAATCTTGCATTTTGTTCATGTTACATATAGCAGCGAGTCAAGTTTTAGGCTTTGTAAAATGATGAATAAACCACATCAAAATTGGTCTGCTTTTGCCACTGTTTCAGTATCCCGATGCCCTCGATGGCTGCCATGAATGAAACAGAAAAGGTGGAACAACCGCTGAGCAGCTCGAGCAGCTTTTGGCAGGCAGAGGCAGTCCGAGGAGTCCAGATTACTGCTACCCTGCTCATTTTCCTGGTGGGTGAGGGATCCCCTTTCTCACAAATATCTCCTCTGTGACTGCAGGATCAGCTGGAGTTTTGTAGGAAATATGATATTGAAGTTGTTGCTTTATTGTTTACTATAGTTTACGAAAACCAGAAATAAAGAACTAAAACCAAAATTGAAATAACCTTTTCATTAACTAAATATAATAACAATGGAAATGCTTTAAAAAAAATCTAAACTAACAAACTAGTAACTACATCTTATGTTTATAAAACTAACTATAATCGTAGCAATTTTTATTTTAAATGTTTATTTCGATTTTGCTGTACATACGTACAGAGGAATGAAGTTTAGTTGTTTACTTTATTACACAATACCTAGTGAAAATGTGCACTCGACAAATACTCCATATATTAAAAAAAAAACAAAAAACTAATACTAAAATAAGAAGAAAATGTTTTAGGAAAAAAACTCAAAACTCATGAAAACTAAAAAAAACTTTTATTTAGAATTAAAAGTAACAAAAGGAAATAAAAATGAACTTTTATGAAAAATCCACAATATCCCTGGTTCCCAGCATCAGCGGGACCTTTTGAAAAGGTGTGTACCATTACTCTAACCCATTCGTGATCAATTTCTTTGGAGCTGTCACGTGGCCGGCGTCGCCTCAGAAACAACAATATCACTGTGAGGTAGCAATGTCGAACATCTGCATTACAGACAGCCAAGTGGTTTGCATGTTCTCAACAAGAGTTGCAACATTTAGTAATACAAAACAATCAAAATCAACATCTCAAAGTGTGTTAAAAGCCAAAGAAAAAATGCATTTGAGGACTTAAATGAAAACAGGACATAAACCGACTTGTCTAATGTGCAGAGGCATTTCCGGCCCGCCACATAATGCAGCCCACTAAAGCAAATTATGTTTACCTCGTTTTTTTTTTGTCCTATTCATTTAGGAAGAAAATCTTGATTTTTTTTCCCCCCCTCCACTTTTGACAGTTATTGCAAGCATTTGTTTTCACCAAATCACTTAGCAAATATTGAGCAATTGTTGTTCCCTGCTTGCTACCTTTTGCACGACTTCTGAATTAAAATGAGATATTTTAGATTAAATCTTTTTGTTTGTTTTGTTTTATTTGTTTGCTCGACAAGTTGTCTTTTTTCCTCAAGGTGGGCGTGCCTTTAAACATGCTGGTGGTTTGGGCGCTTGGACTGAGTCGACGCCACCTCATTCGCAGAGGCAGTAAAGAAGAAACTCGCGCTGCCAGCAGTTTTCGAATCTACGTCCTCAACCTGGCGCTGGCAGACTTGGTGCTGATTCTGCGGACCCCCCTCATGTTGGGATACCTCGCCCACAACAACAGTTGGCCTTTCGGTTTCGCCTTATGCCGCCTGGTCATGTTCCTGCGAGGCTTGGGTTTGTACGTGTCGGCCTTCTTGGTGTGCACCGTGGCCCTGGAGCGATGCCTTTGTCTCCTGAGGCCCGTGTGGGCTCGCCTGCGGCGCCCGGCCTGGGCCGTCCCTTTTGTTTGTGGCTCGACATGGCTGCTAGCCACCATCCTGTCTGCCCCCTACCTGCACAGCGCTGTTCTGAAAAAACACAACAGCACGTACCAGTGCCTTGAAAGTGGCGAGTTTGACATGGGGCTGTTCGTCACTGAGACGGTAGCCGGTTTCATTTTTCCCCTGCTGGTGTTTTTAGGAAGCAACTTGGCAATTTTTCTCAGGATTCAGCAATCCGTGCCAATTAGTCCAACCTCTTCCTCCCCCTCAGCTTCACGCAGGATGACCAGGATGTACCAGGTGCTCTTTTTTACCATGCTGCTCTTTCTCATTTGCTGGGTGCCCTACTTTGTGTGCCGATTCGTGCGGGCTCTGGCTGAAGGACGACCGGATAGCGCTGCGCTGTATAAAAGTGCATCTTATGGAACGTACATCTCTCTCTACCTCGTGTACGCCAAGAGCGCCCTTAACCCTGTTCTCTACGTATTCGCCGCCCGAGGCCTTGGCCGTGCCGTCCGAGCTTCGGTCACCTCGACCATTGAGCGACTCTTCAATGATGACTCCACAGAGTCCATTCGCAAAAGGTCACTCAAATTATCACAGATTTAGCAAGAGACATCAAAGCAAATACAACTCACGCTATTCTTTTCATTGATCGGAAACAATCGAGTCACGATGTGGTACTGACTGTTTCTCAGTATTTGGCTCGATTCAATTAACGTCTAGTAGGGACTGAGCTGCATCTCAGTGATGTCGGACTTGTTGAAAACTGCACTACTGTTTACAAATAACACATTTATTGTTGTTTGCTGAACAAAAGGATAAGCTTGGTTACATTTCTTCTTAGCTGTACATAAAAATAGAACATATTTCCTTTCATTAAGTATAAGCCTTTACTCTTATTACATAAACTAGACCAGGGATGGGCAACTTAAATTGAGCGGGCCACAATTTTTCACAAACGAGAAAATAACCCTTTATTTTTTAATTGTATTTTGAATATTGACTGGTTGGTGGGGTTTTTTTTGGGGAGGAATTTTGGGGCTTTGTAAAAACACCTAATCAACGGGCCACTCAAGAGTGTGGTCGCCAATTGCCCATCCCTGAACTAAACAGTATAAATGCAAGTGTTGGGACATATCTTTCAGTAGACTTTTTTTGGTTAGGGGTTAACCAAAATCCACTGATTTCCCCTGAATCTTCTTCATCTCCTTAATCTTCCAACTTTGTGGGAGGACCATTTAGCATTGCAGCATGATTCTACACCAGCGCAAAAATCAAGGTCAATAAACCATTGTTTGATGATTGTGGTGCAGAAGAACTTGAGTCTTGACCTCAACAACCAAACAACTGTGAGATGAACTTGCACATCGGTAACATTTGATCTCACAGTCGCTCTTCTGGATCAATCAGACAGAACTTCCACTTTAGAGAGGGAGTTGGTGTATAAAAATGGAGATGTGTGACAAAAATAAAAAATGTGCTCAAGAGTCATGGATTGGGAGCATCTGAGTATTTGGTGTGAGCTTTATTTTTATTCTTACAAATGTAGACTTGTGAAATTCTAAACATTTTAAACAGAGTGGCTCCGAGTACTCAATTACTGCAGCTATTCCAAAATACGCTTGCAATACTGGACTCCATAACACTTCTGTACAAATCTTCAGTCTCTGTTTTTTTTTAAATGTAGCAACTAATTGCTTTTTGAACAAGAAGCACCACCTACAGAGAACAATTCAAATATACAAACCAGCTAATCTACATGTTCTTTATGTGATTGTGTAAGTTAGATGCTTGGCTTTTTTTTTTTTTTTTTGAACCGCTTCTGACTTTTGCAAGATTGCTCCAAGCTTACGCGAGATGGTCTCACATTCTTTGTCTGGGACCCGTTTTCTCAAATGAGCCTGAGGAAAAATAAAAATATGAAAGCACGGAGGAAGTATTTTTTAGTGTTGTTGTGTTTTTAGTGGCAGAAATTGGTTTTACTCAATAGTCCGAGCACATTACTCCATCAAAACTATTTCGTACTCGCAGTTCCTCTAGGAAGGAAATGCAACTCAGCCATTTTAACCACATTTTTTGAGAGTGAGTCGTTCCACAATGAAAACAGCTATTAAGCAATAGGTCCTTGTGAAACACATTTATATTATGGCGAAAGTGTGTACCATTCATGCTCACCTCGAAGGTTGTTTCATCTTTCCGAGGCGGGTGAGAAGGCAGGCCGAGGACTGCTTGCTTGCTTCTTTGTAATATCTAATAACAGGATGAGACCACACTTCTAACGGCTGCGCATCACTGCCAATCTCTGCACAGATCCTTCATTTACATTTCCTTGGATTTAATTTATGTACATGTCGAGAAGTATTCATAGACTTTGCTCCATACTTTCATTAAGCACCTGCGGCAACAATGACATCTTCAAATGTGTTGAATGTGATGTCACAAGCTTGTCACACTTATCTTTAGGTCATTTTGCCCATTCCTCAGTAGCTTTAACTCTCCATCAGATCAAAATAGAGCATCATGGCAGAAGCTGTGAATATTTACTGTACATGTGATTTTTGGGGGATTTTTAATAAATCTGCAAAAATCTTTAAAAACAGAATAAAAAAATACTACATTTTTACATTGTCAGTATGATGTGCAGGACGTAGATGAATTCAACCATTAACAATTTTTCCCATGTTTTCACTCCGTAATTCAGAATATGCAACTTGATGTCTTGTACCTCCTTAGCGTTGTCCTCCGCCTCTTCCAGTCGTTCTCTCAGAGAACTGCATGCATGCTCCAAAGAGGAAGTCTGCTCTTCTGTGCTCTCTAGCGCACTGACCACAGCCTTCAGGTCTTCCTGGAAACATAAAACATTTAACTCTTACACAAGCGCACATTGCTTCCAAATGAGCGCATCCCTTCAAAACATATGCAGTTGATGAGATTGTTAATGTGAAATTGATCCACTTCCTGTGATGACAGTCATGACATTAGCAGCCGACAGCTTTGACACCGAATGCAGTGAGATTCGAAGCGGCATCCGATCCAAACTCGGAAACTCACCTCCAGGGAAGTCAGAGTTTGCTTGCTGGCCTCACGCTTCCTGCTCTCCTGCTGGTGGCGCTGCCATGACTGCCCTAACTTGTCGTGTTTCATCACAGGAACTTGAAGCTCTGCACAATGAATTAAGAACCTAAAAAAGGGATTTAATGTAAGATCTGGTCTTCGTGTATTCATTACAGTGCATCAATTCTGACATAATTATTTGGTAGAAATGTATTATTTTAAGATACTGTAATTCAGTCACTATTAATCTGTTTAAATCACACGGCTTTGTAGCACTGTTTCCAAATGATGGCTCACCTGTCTTTCACAATATGTAAATGTTCCTGGCTCTCATTCTTCTCTGTCCGTCTCAAACCAAGAGTTGTCCTGAAAATATAGGAAAGTGTGTCATTGCACTTCAGTTTTCTTATTTAGGGTGTCCAAAAAGTCTCCATCTAGAGGGAAAAAAAATCTACAAACCATTTTTATTTATATAATATGCTTTGCATGACTATCGGAGTACTACTAGAGTCATTGTGCAGGCTTTAGCTTTTCCTCACTTTATGCCCATTGATCACATTCTGATGCCCTTTCAATACAATATGTCTCTTACTCTAGGATTGGCAAAGGACAAGGACGCTGGGGTCTGGTGTTGTGGATGCCCCCCCTCAAATATATGACCCGTTGACCCACCCACTGTACACCCCTGAATCCCAAATTCCGACCCACACCGCCAATTTAGCAGCACCTTGCCTCTTAGTCTGACTCATACATTTTGCCACTCAACTTAGTTAAATGTTTTCTGTTCAATTCGACTGCAACCATGCAACTGCTTCTTCAGGCAACCCTCAGTTAGATCTCAATTTGTGGCACTTTATTTAAACATATTTTTCAAGCGTATCTGAAATATAAAATTAGAAAATGCTTAAAACGATATGTATGGAAACTTATGGGACACCCTGTAGAACTGTAATGTTGCTTCAAAACAGAGCCAAACCTACAATATTGCTAGGTTCATCATATTCTCCAATGCAATGATGGAAGATCTTCGGATCTGCTTGAGGTTTTTTGAAACTTTGACTTTGGGTGCAGTTTCGGAAGCTGTGCAGAAGAAGCAAGAAGCAGACAAGACAGGCACATAAGACACAGAGCGACAAGAATGTAACATACTCTAGATCAGGTTTCACCAGGTAGCCCTAAAGGACAATACGGGTAGAGCTGCTAATGGCACATTGTGATTTTCTAGGAATGTTGTAGTCGTAGAATTGACCATATGAAAACGTGTACACTCCTGTGTATGTGTACAGTGTATCACAGAGGTCACCCTTTGATAAACGTTGTGTTAGTGTTCTCTGAAAATGCCACATCATTCATTCGGACCTTGTCTTTTCTTGGGCGAGTTGAGGCGTTTGGTCTTGCCATTGTTGTCGTTATCGGGCGGCGAATCCTAAAGTGAAATGTATTAAGTCTGTCAGAGAAGCAGTCACCTGTTTCGACATGGCTTGGAGTCGACATCAGAAGTGTTACTTTTGTCTGTCTTACCCGGTGATCGGCTGCTGAACGAGTCTTCTTTTTAGACTTGTGTTTCAGACGGGGTATTTTCGATGCTTCCCGATTAGAACCACGCAACGGCTTCATTACTAGTAGCAATTATGTCAGTAATACTTTGCTTAAGCAAATTTAGAATCACTTGTGAAGTTATAATTGACAATAAGCTGTCTGATTATTTACAACTTTCAAAATGCCCGTAGCCGTTTATTTACTGTTCACCATTTTCCGCGCCAGGGTTTTTCCGTGGCTATACAAACGCGCGTGCGTATAAATGGAAGTTACCCCTCAATTAATCTTCTCAGGTACAAATTGCGCTCGCCAACACGCTTTTCTCGTAATTACAGGCACAAATATGAAATTCCTTGTGATATGTTACTGAATTTTACGAATAAGTCACTCGAAGCCATCCCTTGCATGTCTTTTGTCAAGGAGACCGGAGTTGAATCACTACCCGTGAGTCAAAATTCGGGACAAATTAAACCACTACCATCACCACAATCGCGGCCACCATTAAATACAGTACCTTAGTAGTATTTATAAATCAAGACCAATTTTATTCCACAATGTATGTTTAATATTATTTTAAGCTACTGTAACACCATGCGCAGTTTGAACATCAACACTCTTTTTAAAAATAGGAACATAGCAAAACTGTGCTGTCCCACTAGAGGGAGTCCGCGTGTTCGCTTCAGTTCAGTTCAACGCTTGACACTTGCTCAATTGGATTAATTTGAATTAAGGTATTTTATTTATTTATTAAAAATGTTATCTGATTGTAAGCATACACATCCCAATCGTGGGATGATTACAACCTTACTTGTATTCCTACTGCTGGTATTGTAGTGCGAAGATACGTACGATGTAATGTATAAACATGTTTGTTTATGTAATTGAGTCAATGTTTATTTCACTCCAAATGAATGGTTTTATTGATGATATGAAATCAAGGGAATTTCACAGGATGGGAACATGGGACAAATGAAAATACATATGAATACAAAAAGGAAGAAGAGTCGCAAGTGTTCAGAAAAAGCCAGAGTCTTTTGAAGTTAAGGTTCCTCAAACTTCAGTGAAGGTCACATATTAATGTCATCGTTGGTGTCTTTGGGGTGTGTCAAACCCTTCCTGGGATGTAAAATTTGCCTGTGAAGCGTCCATGATTTTTTAGGTCAAACGGGCTGAGGACCTTCCTGATACCAAGCATGTTTCCTTGGGCAATCTTCTTGAAGGTCCACGGGTTCTGGTTGTTCTCCTCCATATTGGCCTGAGTCTGATGAAAGTCTTCCAGGCTTTCTCGACTCATCACCTGCAGGAGGTATAATATTGTAATAATTAATATAATTAACAGTTACAGTTCTTCCAGTCTGATGAGTATACTTTGTTTGCAGTCTCACCTTAGCAGGAAAGGGAAGTTTCTTCGCTACTTCGGTCAAAATATGCTGCACTTCCCCCAGCTCCACCTTTCCTCCCACTTCCACAATGAGGCGACCAAAGCGGACAGGGGTCACATAGTGGTCGATGGCTCCCTTGCCACCACCCATGCGCTGACCCAGCCCTTTGCGCGTGATTGGCTTGTAAGGGGCATTGACGCGCCAGCGAGCAAACGTAGTACGGGAATCCATCTTGCGGTTGATGGTTAGACGAATCATCTCCATGTGACCCCAGTGGAGGTAGCCTCCTCCCATTGCCTGAGCATCAGATGGTAGTTAAATGTTAAATTAAATTGCGGAATTTAGGCCAGCATACAATACACTGTACTATATGACCTCACCACTATTGCATACTGTCCAGTTGTGAAGGTATTTGCTGCCCGAGTTGGGCCTTGAATGTCCCGTAGTTTCTTCATCTCCTTTTTAGCCTTTTTAAAATTGGGTACCTTGTTCATAAACCTCAGTTTGGGCTTTTCCGGCAGCACAACATCTTTAAGAAAAAAACAAAAGCAAAGGAACTGTCACATGGCTCACTGCCACTGTATGTTATAACGTGAGCAAGATTCTTCCTGTCAGACATGTAACGTGTGTACGTTCCAAGGGGAATAGTTAGTTACCACTGTAGTCAGGAGGAATTTCATATGTCTTGACTCCGGCAGTTAGAACTTTTAAGTGACTGTGCAGAAGACCTGTAGGCACAAATATTGGCACGAGTTTGACCACATGCAACACAAAATCCGAACGTCCTGTTAGAAGACAAAGCAAGCTGGAGGGGTCTATCTTTGGCATTATTAACTCATTCAATCCCAAAGACATATTTAGATGTCTTTTCACAGTCCATCCCAGGAATTTGTTTATATTTTTTTCAAACGTTTGAGTAAAAAAGGGTCTAAAAATGTCTCGTACTGAATGAGTTAAAAACAAACATCATTAAGTGTTGATAATTACATAATTATACATAATTATCACTACATGCCACCTGATATTGTCTTTATACTATGTTGAGTTGCTTTTTCTGCACCTTGTTTATCATTATACTATTCTTGAAACCTCTGTGATGACATTTAATACCAACCCCAAAACGAAAAACAAATAAGTACAAACAATAATTTATCTCACGATGAAATTGGACGGGGGGGGAAAAAAAAAGAGTAAAATGGTAACAACTTCAGACAGAAATAATTATGTTACCGTTTTGGTGACCGTGGGCGCAGACGGCGACGACGCTACTCACAGCAGCCTTAATGAGTGAGATCATTTTCTGAATCCTGATAGACGCACTACAACAATTAAAACATCGGGGCTCCGTGCCACCGTAATAACATTTTAATTGGCTTATTTTATTATTTTACGCCTTGCGTAGCACAAGGTCGCACACACCGGTTGTTAACGTCACTTCCGCTGTTCTTCCCGTGTTACTTTCAGATTTTGCTAGCGCCACCTGTCGAGTGGAGTGTCAAAGAGCCACAGAGCGCTTGTTTATAGGACCAGATTGTCAAAAGTCGCGGTGTTAGTGTTGTTATTGCACTAAAATTTCTGCCAAAAGTAAAGCTTGTTCGTCAAATTCTCAGATAGAGGGGGGCATTGGCCAATAGGCCAGTGAATGAAAAGTTGTGCTATTATTCGGGTTGGTTTCACAGAATTTATATCTTCCTTATTCAACTTGCTTTCATTACACTGCATGTTTTAGTCTACGGTGTCTTTGTCTAACTTGTACCATACAGTGCCACTATTTAACAGTAAATTCATAAATTCCCTCGGTAAATTACTCTCTGTCTGTCCCTATCCCTACACACAAATCCAAAATACTGTGGGGATGGAAAAGAGCAGATGTATTGGCAAAATATAAAACTTTATTGCAACAAAGTTTATATTAATACATTTCACACTAAACCTAACTGCTTTCCATAGGAAATATCACAACACTTAACATGATTAAAACATTTACACATAGTGCAGTGCAGAGTTTCAGACATCCCTGCCCATCAATCTGATTGAACATGCTTATAAAATATAAGTTTCCCATTCGAAAAAGAATCACTAGACAGGTCTTGCTCAAGCTGTACCAATTACCAACAACCACCCTTTGGCTAAGAGCAAAAACATAATAGTGGTTGACATGTAGTCTCACACAGAGTAGCTGTTGATTTCAAATCCCATGGTACAAGAGGTCATATTTTGGAATATTTTTTGGGTCGATGGGACTCTGGACAATCATTTTCCCCCGCATGGCTCCTCTGTATATGACCTCAATAAGATCCATGAAATCTTGTTTGGTTTTGAAGCTGCCAACAAACTTGGTGTGATCTGGTGAGCTGAAGGGAAGCAAAAACATTTTGTTGTTGTTGTTGTTGTAATTGACTTATTTTTGTACTTCTAGCAAAGGAACCGAGAGAGTGATTAGCTGTTGATGTTTTAGCCATGCTGTAATTAAAACCCATAACACAACATATTTGTATCCAGATGTTTATTATGAGGAGAGTACGCCCTGGGTTATGGAGATGGACAGTTACAATACCGGTAAATAATGAAATGCCTATGTGCACACCTTTACCAGAGTCTCACAATAACATACGTGCAACATGCTTTGTGGCAAAATGTTTAACATTTAACAAAGAAAATGTTCTCACCCGTAGTCCACTTTCATGTGCTGTCCATTGAAAAAGAACACAGTTGATGGGATGTAACTGATGTCAAAATATCTGGTGTAAATAGGGGCTTTGTCCACATCGACTATGTAGATGGAGGCCATGTTACTCAGGTCATGAGCCGTTTTTGACAGCTACAAAAGAACACAATGAGCGATTAGACGTTCAGGAAGGAAAGGAAATAGTTAAACACAATAGAGGGTTACTTACAATTTCATCGACCTGGAGACAAACCGAGTCGTCATCCCTCCCAAATCTCAAAACAACCACCTTTTCTGCTACTGTCTTGATAACATCGTCTATGTCTTTCTTGCAGGTCAATTTAGCCAAAAATAAACTCATTTTAAGAATCGGCAAATGTGTTTTCCGCCGGAAGAAGTCGTCAATGCAGTGTAACACTTTGAGCATAACGTGGGGAAAATATATCACCTTAACTTTCATGTTGAAAAATAAATTGCTTCAGTCTATATTTTTTGTTAATGCTAATAGATTCAAACGGAAATTACACAATCTAAAAATATCAGATTCATATTTTCATTTGATTCAAGTGATGCAAATTTAAACTAAATTGGTGATTCGTCGTTTCACTACGACATTTTATGTCGTTACACCGCAAAACAACGTGACCTCCACACGATTACCCAGAATGATTACCCGCAAAATAATCAATCAATCAACCCAGTGGCTGTAACTATAATGGAGTAATGGGAGTTTGTACTCTAATGATCTGCGAAACGTCCCAACTTGTGCAAACAAGATTTGTTGAATCTGTCGCTGTTCCGGTTGCTGCTGCCAGCTTTACATCCGCATTACACCAATTGTTTTGACATGTTACGACTTTTTACTCAGCGACATTTTAACGAACTCTGGAAAAGTGGCAGGTTTGCGTTATCCCGCGTCAACAGAATGCAAGCAATCGGGGCTTCGCCAGCCCTTTCTCCCTGCCACCCAAGTCACCTCTTCAGTACTGGAAGTCCACAGAAAAAGGAGAATGTCGACTTGGACAAATGGAAATCCGTAATGAGATCCCAATCTTCATCACCTAAGCAAGAAGATGCTGAGGATGAAGAAGCGCGTGACGAGGATGAAATCCCGGAAGGGAGTTCAAGTAACAGTTTGGAGGCAGCTCAGGAGCTTGTTGCAATGTGGCGGCTGGCTGGTAAACTGGTACCTCAAGAGATGTCTGATGAGGAATTAAAGACCCTGGCAGACTTCACCTCTAAGTCAGCTCGAAAAAAGTACCTCAAATACCTGGCATTGAAGGAAAGCCATAAAAGAACACGCAAGGAGAAGCAGCAACAGAAGAAAGCGGAGAGGGAAGTGTCACGACAGCAGACGATTGATCAAAATGCAGATGAAGATCAGAAAGAATTTAGAAACAATTTCATGCTCCAGTTCTGGAATCGCAACCTGGACCGACTGCTGGCCTGGAGGAGCGTCCAGTCTATGTTGTTTGACCAGCCTTTGGTCTTTGACATGAGCTATGAATCCAACATGTCCAGGCGGGAGCTTGAAAACACAGTGTCCCAACTGATGGAGGTGGAAGGATGGAACAGACGTGCCAAGGAGCCTTACCATCTGCATTTTTGTAACCTACAACCAGATGGAGCCTACATGAAGGAGTTCCTCAAGCGCTACGGTGCTGAAGCCTGGGACCGCCTGCTCATCACCAACACGGACGCTCATGCTGTTGATGTGTTTCCTCGCGATCGTCTTGTTTACCTCACTGCGGACTCCCCCAATGTTCTCCGCACTTTCGACCACTCCAAAGTCTACATCATCGGCGCTCTCGTGGACCGGTCGATTCTCTCCGGATTGTCATTGGCCAATGCCAAGCGTCTGAAGTTGGCCACGGCCCGTCTACCGCTGGATGAGTTCCTCCACTGGGAGATGGGAGCCAAAAATCTGACTCTGGACCAGATGATGCGCATAATGATAAGCGTGAGAGAAAGAGGGCAATGGGAGGAGGCACTAAAATTTGTGCCCAAGAGGAAGCATGTTGGCTTTTACCAGAACCAGCGACAAATCACCAATCACAGACCAGGAGACAATGGGGACAGGTCGTCAAAACACACAGGTCCAAAAAGTAAAAAGACAACCAGAAGTGGGGACCAAAATGCATTCAAGTCCAAAGAGAGAGAGTTTGGCTTCACTGGGAAGAAACAAGCATCTCGACCAGCTGCAAGCAGAGTGCGGGAATCCCTTACGAGTAGCTTGCAAGGAAAACGTGAGAGCAAAAGCAGGGTGTGGTGGGATGTTGATTAAGGACATGGACAAAAGGGACACTTTGTTTCCATCTACATTTGTGAGAATGTCATACACAAGTGAATAAAATATTGAAATACTGTAGTTCTGTTCTATTGCTGTTTCTTTTCTAGAGATGTTCCTACAAATATTTATCCTATACAGACATTTTGATCAGCAGGACCTGCTTTGGTCTTTATTAAATTAGCAAAAAAACATTACACAACTTTGAGAAAGAAAAATAAACGTATTCATCAATTACAATAAAAAGATATGCCCCCGCCCCCCAGAAAATGACATTATTAAAAGAAAAACTAAATGCAAGTTTCCTATGCAGTTTAACTTATTAAAGGGAAGTCAACCAAAACAAACATTTTTCAAGAATATGTTCTATGAATGCCCACTACTTCAAACACAGCGTTCTGATTAATACTGCGTTTGTGGAATATAAATTAAGCAGCAAAATTCACCCATTTTTATCCATGTCATGGGGTGGTCATTTTGTCACTACTGTAGACAGAAAATTACATCATAGATGCTCAGTGCTCAGATATCAACCAATTATAGCTCAGCTTCAGAAAACAGGTGAGCTGTGATTGGTCGTTACCTGAGCAACTGTGATGTCATTTTCAGTCAACAGAAGTGACAAAATGGCCGCCCCCTGAGCTGGCTAAAAACAGGTGGATTAACTCTTATTCCACAAACGCAATATTTATCCTTGTTTCAACTAGTGGGCCTGTATAGTTTAGGTTGATTTCCCCTTTAAGTATTGTTTTCTGTAACAGCTGCAAAAATATCTGCAATTACTGCCCCAGGTAATCACACTTCAACATGCAAACAGAATAATGCCAAAATATGACCATAAGGTTTTACAGAACATCCTTAATCATAACCAGTACAACATTGAAATGCAGGAGTTTGGACCAGCTTGTGGTGTATCTGAAATGCATGACGATTATAAATAATGCTATTCTGAGTTCATGATTTGGGATGTTAAACTGTTTTTTTTTCATCCAATAAGCAAAAGACTAATCTTTAATCTTTTTTTTAAAACGCACCAAATTCTCACAAAGGAGAGACAGTGATAGCCATCAATAGTGGGCAACTCCAACCCTTGCAGAATTCAATACAGAAAAGTAGGAAAAATGTGACAACAAGTAAGATACTAATACAGAGCTTGGATTGGCTATGACTTAAAGCACAAATGGTTCTTGTGCTTACAAAGAACTAGCTGCTGAAGACTGGAAACTGAGATTTTTAGATTACTGAAGGCGAAAAAGGGTTATCGTTTTGCAAATAATTCGCAAAAAACTTCAAGCTCACTTGTTGGAAAAAGAGGCCAGCGTCTAATACAATGTGGTCTTATTGCATGGCGATGAGTTGTTGAGCACTGAGATGATTGGTTGCGACGACGACGCTGGTCTAGAGCACGACGATGTCTCCGGTGCAGCGTTCGCAGCAGTTAAAAGTGATATTCTCATAGCGAGTGTACGGGTGAAACCTGCCAATGCTCTTCTTATTGCTTAGAAAGTTTGACGGGGATGAGTCACTGAGCGGAGACTCTGCCTTGTTTTCTGTGCAGGAAATTGGATCTAAAATCTTCAGCACCTACAACACACATCAGCAAACCATTGAATTTCACAAATAACATTTCAAACTAGTAGAATTTGATCCGAAAATACGACAAATGTGCACCTTCTCGGCCATCTTCTCTGCTGGTGTGCTGCACAGCTGATCGCCTGCTACGCCGCTGCTGCTTTTAACCACACCGCTGCAGGTATTGCCCAACAGGTGAGAGTTGATGGCGTCCGCTAGTTTGTGATTGGCCGCTGCCATTTCTCCCGTGCTGAGCGGCTGTGCGCTGGGGTAGTACGTCTGCTGCCTGCCCCACTGCAGAGACACCAGGAGCTGCTCCAGAGACCTGACGACAGCAACGGCAAAGGCAGTTTGGCACAATCTAAGATCTTCTTACTTTTACCTGGGGGTTTGTTTGGAAATAAGGTTTCAAATAAAATATAGGTGTCATTCAACTGTCTGGTTAAGCAAGCATGAGTGTTTTCACATGCATATAAAGTATGTGTCAATGTTTATCAAGATAACCAAATAGCCACTGGTGTAAAGTATTTTGGCATTTTCTTAAACTGTTAATTCAAATAGCACTTAGCTTTTAGTATGAATTCATTAACTCTGTGCTCATTAAGGAGTATTATGCTAACTATGCAAAAAACAGCGACTTGGTGCGTTTTTCTGTTACGAATGAGAAGACAGGTTTGAAACATTCCGCGAATAGGTGGGGGAGGACTACTACATTCATATAAAAACAATGCGCCTGTGCGTAGTATAAACCATCGGAATTATTTTGAGCTACGGGGCCCCTCCGTGCAGATGTCACCTGTGAGTGAGCAACATTTCCCTCGAGAACTCGTCCCTCTCCAACAACAGGTCCTGAATGGCGCCCTGCGCCTCTCTGGTCTGACGCTGCAGAGCTGTTCTGGCATTTGTCAGCTCCTCTGCCATCACTCTGGAGACAATGAAGCGGGTTCGAAGTGGTAATTTCACATATGAAGGTAATCATGTCATTCTGTGCTGCTCCAGTCTTTATTGTGTCCATTTAATTGTCATCGTTGGTAATTCAATAGCAATGTTGTCTCTATTGGCTAATCACATCTACCAAACAATTTGACTACATAGACATATTAAAGTAGTGTCTTCAAACCTATTTTTCCACCAATAGATTGAGTTAATGCACGACAATTTGATCTAATGTGCCTGTTATTGGTACATGCACTTTAAAGCCAAAATAAGAGCTGCATCAAAATTCCAAATGTTGAAGCTCAGTTGTAAGTGGTACAGAGGTAAAATAATTGGAGCCAAACAAGGATAACCAATATAATTAGAAAACTGAAAATCACAATTAATGTCTATTTTTTTACATTTTGAATTTTACACCTTTTTTCACAACAAGCTGTTTTTTTTAACACTTGCGCTTGGACGCACTTGTATCGGATCTTGGATTGTCGACCTGAATGAGTGGTAAATGTGTAACTGTGCCACTGGTGGTGACCTAAATTGGCTAACGTACCACTTTTTTGTGTTTCGTACCTGCTGGCCAGGAACTTGCTCCTCCAGACATCACACTGGATGCTCATGCGTTCCAGCTGCTCCGCCGTGTGTGACAAACTTCGACCCAAAGCCTCATTCTCCAGAATCAGTTGATTCTTCTCGCGGGCCAGACGCTCAAATTGGTATTGCAGGTCATCGCCCATGGATGCCACCAGCAGTTTCTTGAGCTCACGGTTCACCTAGTCATACATCATGAAATAATAGCAATTAGACTGTCTGCAAAAAATAACCCATGCCTAATGTCTATCTACTGTATGTGAATCTTGCCTCTGTCTGCACACGCAGTTGATTGGACAGGCCCTCCTTGTCTTGGAGAAGTCTGCGTTCAGAGTTCTGAAGCTTCTCCAGCTCTCCTCTCCAATCATCCACCGATGGCTGCGGGGAAGAACTTCGCTCTTCCACCTGTTGGCCAGCATCTACCTTGGCCTCGGCTACGCGGCTGCTTCTACTTATTGCAGCACGAGGGATGACAATCCTTATGGCCTCGACCTCCATGCAGGTCTCCTTAGTCACCTTGCCCAGGTGGAGCACCCCATGGGGTTGTGGGGCCACAGGCGGAAGAGGACTGGAAGACTTGGGGCTGTGTTTGGGACTTACTGCATTGATGAAGGGAGTGGCACAAAGACCTGATGGGAGTGTGTCTGTGCTGACCTCCAGGGTTGAGGGCGTTTTTTCAGTTTCCATGCCATCGCCAGCAACTCTTACTGGAACACGGGCAGAATCTGCAAAATAGGATTGAAACAAATGCACCCAAATGAAGAAATGCAATTGGTCTTGCAATGATTCTAACTGAATAACTTCTACTCTGCTGGAGTATATGCAAAAGTGGCAATTCTAAAACATTATATAATAAACACGCCATAATTATGTTTTAATGGTGGAGTGTATGATGGTTTGGATGGGTAGGGGAGATTGCTTTTGATAATAGAGGAAAGGCGTTCTCATTAAACAAGAAAATATTATTTTATGATAATATTATGTAGGTATGTGACAGTGGATGAGTCCCCTCTTTTCGATGTGATGATTTTCATGCAGTACTTCAATGTTTGCACGGCAGGATGACTCATCTTTGATCCCCAGAAAGTGTTGTACGGTAGCCTGCTTTTTCATATCGACAGTTCATGCAAATGAAGTTACATCCAATTTGTACATTGCCGAAGAGGATGACCTCAGAGCCAAATGTTTTTATCATGTCGAATAATAATTATTTAACCTTAATCAATTAATTCATTAACTACCATTATTATTACTCATCTTGCGAAACTGTTTACTCTTTTACAGTGTTTTGTGTTTTCTTAAGGTCTCAGCTGCATTCCTTTTCTTAAAAACTGATCATTCTGTAGTTTTCAGTTTGAAAACAAGAGGTAATTTTTGCCAACTTTTTGAAATCTTTAAAATGTCACAACTTTCTTAATTCTTAGCATCGAGTTAGGAGTTAGGACAATTTTCTTTTCACTGACATTGGTCTTAATGATGAAACAAGGATTTAATTGTTGGTAGTACCTATATTATAAGGTTATGTGAGCGTTACATACCCCTGACAGCAGTCGACATGGTGGTGGTTGGATGGCGATACAAAAATAAGGATACACGTCCAACGTATTCCAGGAATTACTCTGAATATAAAACAAAAAGAAAATGGTGCTTTAACACACAATTGTTATGACACAGACGTGATGAGATCTTCATCAATGTAGCAGTCAACAGTCACGTTTAACTGCGGAGCTGATAAGATAATCAGATGAAGACTGCTGCTTCCCTACGTGACTAATTTTGTGGCGAGCGAATTGACCACTCACTTTGAAGGAAGGCGCGGAAAATACGCACTGGTTTCGTCATTAAATCCCAAATAGCAACCCAGTAGTTCTACCCATTATGCTCAGATCATTTGAGTAAGATACCGCTTGACAATGGCCCTCCGCATTACGGCTGTATGTTACCGGAAACAGTTGGCAAAAGAATGTACGAACTTTCGTTGAATATATCCTGAGTCGCGTCTCTCAGGCTAGATTATTTTCCCCCTCAAAACGTTTAAAACACAAATGTTTACATTTGGATCTCAATTTTAAGTAAAACTCACAAAAATGTGCGTAAATATAACCATAATACTGAAAACCTACCATTTAATTTGGTATACACTTGTTATCCTTGGCCTGACAGTTTACACCAGGGGCAAAAAACAAAATATTTAGACGGAACGTTTGTGCTCCTCACTGGTTTCTCGACGGACGGAACCGTCTGTGTGGTTATTGTATACATTGTAACAACCTTATTATGCTGTTTTAAATTAGGCTATGGGAGTGCACGGGCTTTGGAGACTGCTGGAGAGCACAGGGAAACCCATTAATCCAGAGACTCTGGAGGGTAAAATTCTTGCTGTTGGTATCCAAACTTGAGGGATCTCATTACCTGTTCCATCTCAACACTTCACCCGCCTATCTTCCAGTTATCTTGTCGTTCTGAACTCTGCTCTCTCAAACATGAACCTTAACCTGGCACCAACAGATATCAGTATATGGCTGAATCAGGCCGTGAAGGGGGTCCGTGACCGTGAAGGCAACAGTGTCCACAACGCCCACCTTCTCACTCTCTTCCACCGCATCTGCAAGCTGCTGTTTTTCCGCATCAGGCCAGTGTTTGTCTTTGATGGCGATGCTCCATTGCTGAAGAAACAAACTCTGGTCGGTCCACACTTTGGATTCCTTAGTAGTGGACGCTGTTGCACACCATATGTTTTCTTTTGTTGGTTTTTCCTTAGGCCTTGAGGAGGGAAAGGAAGGAAGAGTTGAACCAAGAGTCCAAAAAGACTAATGAGAAACTCCTCAAGACATTCCTGAAGAGGCAAGCTATCAAAGCTGTGCTCGGGGGTGACAGGTACGCATCATAGACGGGTCCCCTTTTTATTTTATTTCTTTATTTTTTATTCTTATTTTCTTACAAGTATCAAGGCCAAACAGCTGAATCAATGAAAAGACACTTAAGGTGGAAACGTTTTTTTAAAAATCTCCAGTAAGGATCCGCTACCCAGCCTATCCAGTGTCAAGCGAAATGAGGTCGATGACATGTACATTCTACCAGCCTTGCCACAGAAAGATGAGGAACAGAAAAGCAGGTCAGACGCCCAAAATGCTGTTTTGTTATTTAAAGATGTGCACCGATGAATTGACAAATAACTGAACAATAAACAATAAATGATAATTATTTGTGATAATTGTTGAATCGGTTTTTAAATTCAAAAATTGTCAAAATGCTCAGAATTTCGGCTTATTAACAGTAAATGCCATCCAATTTTTGAAGCTCTCCATTAAAGTGGATTGATTATCTTTGTGTTGAATCAAAATAAAATAATTCCTTTAACTTTGTAAAACAGTAATCAACATTTTATTTCCTATTTTCTGACATTTTTCGGACCAAACAGCTAACCAGCTCGTAATTACGGTAATTTGATTGTGCAATGCCAATTTGAAATGATAATGTTTTTCCATAGAGATGGAAATTTGAAGATGTTTTTCAATCCAATTCATCAATTAATTGACAAGATAATAGATTTATTAGATTTATTAAAATTGTTATTTGTAACCCCAATTATTTAACAATTTCTCACTGCCGCGGGTAAATTGGTAATACTTTCTATGTCTCTTTTGAATATGAATAATTTTAGGAAGTACAGTCCCCCTCTGCATACTCACAGTTGAGCATTTTTTTTTCAATTAATTTTTTTTTTTTTTTCACATTTCGGACGTAGCTCCACTTTTTTTCCAGGAAATTTTTCCTCATTCCCACCCCCACCCCCATTTATTTATGGAAAATGAAACATATATACCATATGTTTATCAGGTTTTTCTGAAGAATTATTTGTAAGAAAAAAAAACGTTTATCTGTTCAATATTTATTTCTCGCTATATGTGGGCTGGGAGAGTCCGTATCGTCCGTGGATTGCGAGGGTCGACTGTACTCTAATTTTCACACACCTGAAAAGCCATTAACAACAATTGTTGTTAGTAGATTAAAATATATATCCTAATGATATTGAGATTCATTTGATGATTTAAGTTTTTTTTTTTCTCAACATTTATATTTAATGGTTTTTGGGTAGTTTTTTTACAAACGGTTATTCAAGCTCATTTATCCTTGTCACAGTTCAGAGGAGGAGCACGAGAGGGAGTCAGAGGATGAGGCTGATGATATTTATCAGGTAAAAAAAGTAAATTTCCTGTGCACCTGTGCTTATGTTGTTTCCATCGGTTGCACATGTCTTCGTAACACATGCATGACGGACAAACACTCAGCCTGACTTTAGTATTTTAATGTGCTCCATAAAGTAACATTGAGTTGAGTAGTATTTACTGTATCCCCTAGGGGGAGGAAATTTATGCCGATCCCAACTCTGTAGACATTAACTCAGAGGAGTTTGCCTGCCTGCCACCTGAAATGAAGCATGAGATCCTCAAAGATATGAAAGAGTTTTCGAAACGGCGTCGAACCCTGTACCACAAACCTCCCGAGGTACCTCAGTCATACCCTTCATGTCTACACTGCTACATAGATACACGCACACCTCCTAACTTCTTAATTCACTCCTAGCTCTCCACAGACTTTTCCCAATACCAGTTGTCCGGATTGCTACACAGGAACAAGCTGAATCAACGTCTGGAGGGAGTGGAAAAAGAGATGAACCAGCGCAGTGCCGGCAGCGCACCGCAGATCTCTGAACAGGACCAGGAGAGTCATGACGTTGAGTCACGTCGTCTTGTTTCTGAAGACAACTCTCACTACATCCTCATTAAAGGCGAGCTCATCAATCATTCAGGAGCATACATGGATTGCAAAAGTTTATGCATTACAAAATGGAGGAGTTTTTAGAGTAAGCATCCTTTATAAATTATAGATTCTCGCTTTGAAAATGTTGGATACACCATCATCCATCCAGATCCGGTATCATACCTTTGTGGAAAAAAACCTTCCTTCACATAATGCTTAGTTTATTTAAAAAAAATATCGTCACTGTCCTGTGAAAAACAAGTATGTCCAATTTTGTAATTTTTAAATATTTTCACGTAAATAAAATGTCTATAATGCAGAAACCCCATTCATGTAAAAATGAAAAAAATAAAAATGGCCATGCTTTTCACAGAACAGCGATGATATATATTATTGTGCTTGTAGTGCATCATACGGCGAGGTTTTTCTAATATTATGACTAATTAACCTCCATCCGTATATTTTCTTTATTGCTTGTCCTCAATAGATTTACTGGTCACAAATGTAATACCGAGCATTATTATACTGTATTGCTAAAGACAATATTTTTAACACAGTATATTGCTTTAATTGATGTCTTTTTACACTTTTTTAGTAGGGATGGGCGAGTATCGATACCAGGTATCGGTAATCGGGTTGATCAGGTAGTTTTGGAGGCTCCCGATACCAGCCACTGATACATAAGGCAAAAAAAAAAACCATTGCGTAAGTACTCGTAAAACACTCGTAAAAAGTGGTATCAAACATCCCTATTCTTTCGCCAATGTCAGTATTTTTATTTTCATGACTACAAAAAGGCTAACTAAACAAAAAAATAATCGTGATGTACAAATCACTTCATTGGTCATTTAAAGGTAGCAGGTGGATTCCAATGCAATTCAGTCAAACCTAACAGGTGATTTGCGCTAGAAAAAAATGCCCAATTTTTTTAATCCTAAAAGATGTGGTTCTTGTACTTCTGTTAGATTTTAAGATAAATGTGCAAATCTATCAATCGTATGCAAATATAACGTGTTTAAACTGTGTTGTGTTTGTTGCTCTACAGGCTCAACTAAAAGTAAAAATCCCTCAGCGAGCCAACCAGCCTCTGCACCCTGGAGCGGGAACGCGCTGGCAGGCTTTATAAAAAGAGTGGTGGACAAACCGGAACCCTTGTGGCGACCAGTTTCCGAAGAAGAAGAGAAAAAGCAAGTTTGTTCGGAACACTGTGAAGCGTCAGTATCTAAACTCGATTCGCCGCCTTCGCCCCGCACAATGAAGGCTATCCAGGCCGCCATGAGTGACAGCTCGGATGTGGAGACGCCGAAGCAGGAAGAGAGCGATGCTAGCGTCTCTCCGCGTACTCTGATCGCCATCCAGCGAGCTCTGGCTGAGGAGGACGATCAAGAGGATGGACTGAAGCATAGGACTCCAAGCATCAGCTCTGCCACTAAGTTGCAAATTGTCATCAGTAGTTCAGAGGAGGAGACGGAACCTAAGGCTAGCGAAGATGTCGAAGAAAAAACAAATGTCAAGGGTGATGCCGCAGGAAAAAATGTACCTGATGATTTGTTAGATATTGGTTCGGATTTGATGGAGGAAGTCATTGGGCAGAGGAATAAAGCATTTCACTTTGCAGCCGCTATTCATGAACTGAAGGAAGGATCCGACGGGCAAAACGTGGGGGAAGAGTCAAGTGAGGCGAGCAAGGAAATGCTCAAAGCTCAACTGGTTGACGCGAGGATGGTGAGTTTCAGTCGGACAAACCCTGACGAGAAAGGTGACTCGGAACAGGGATTGATGTCTGAGAGGGGACAAGCTCGGGTGTCTGAGCAGCTACACGGAAAACCACTCGGGGATGCTCCAAGTCATTTCGAGCTGCCTGAGCAGAATGAATCCACTGCTCTACAGACCAGCCTTGATGTTGAGCCCGGAAGCATTGATGACAGTGAATCAGATGGTAACAGTCAAAGCAGATACATTTCCAATTATTAAAGAACTAAATTAAATAAAAACAACAAATATTTTCTCCTAGAGAGCTTCGTTGAAGTATCAGAGGAGGAAGGTGAAGCTGATGCAGAGGAGGTCCATGAAGACGAGACCGTGCAAGAAGAAAGTCAGGCCAGCGCTGCCACCATGCCAGACGACTCCTTCAAGTTCAACGAAGAGCAAGACAAGGAAACGCAACCTGATGAGGAGGAAGAGTTGGACGAGGGAAAAGAGAAAGCGTCCTGCTCAGCTCCTGCAGTCAATGAATGGGAAGATTTCGATGTGGTAAGCATGCATTGTCTGCCATTCTCATTTGTAAAAGACCCATTTAAAATCACGCACAAATAGCCGATTAACTGGAACCTTTGTGAAAATGAAACCAAAAGTCATTTAGAAATGCATATTGTTTTAGCGATCCTCGCCTCAGTATTAAATTCAGTCCTTCGTTTTTTTTTGACAATGTTTGTTTACAACAGTATTTAACGGGGACCAAAAAGTATCTATCTTTCTTCAACTCTGATGAAGCCGCAACATTTTTAAAAATATATTTATTTTGATATATTTGAACTAGATTGTTTTTTCAAATGATTTTTATGAAGATTTCCCCAAAGTGTTTTTGTATAGAACTGTATGACAACACTCTTGACAACTCATTTAGAGTGTTGCTGTTGTGCTGCAGGATGAGCTGCAGTCTCTTGACAGTTCTCTGCTGGTGGAGCAGAGCAACCTGAAAGAGCAGAAACAGCAGCAGGAGAGGATGGCCAACACCGTCACAGGTCAGATGTACCTGGAGAGCCAGGTGAGTCCAAAAACTCCTCAAAGCAGCATTTTTACAAGCACACTCATTCAAAATAACCCCGAGAAAGATGTTGAGATTTGGTTAAGTCATTGAGATTGTAACTACTTGTGTAACTGTGCAAAAGATTACTTTTCCATAGACTTGGGTTTGTCGTTGTTGTGGCTCCAGGAGCTCCTACGACTGTTCGGGATTCCATTCCTGGTGGCGCCGATGGAGGCCGAGGCGCAGTGCGCCGCACTCGACCGAGCCGACCAAACCAACGGGACTATAACTGACGACTCGGACGTTTGGCTGTTCGGAGGGCGACACGTTTACAAGAACTTTTTCAGCCAAAATAAATATGTGGAGCATTACCAGTACAGTGACCTGCAGAACCAACTGGGTAAGTGGCAATCGTAAGTGGCAATCGTTATGTTTGTGTGTTATGTTTGCACATTTGAAAACCTACAAATGCAAAAAGCATTTCCTTTTATTTGAACATGGACCAGATATATTGTATGGACAGGGACATCTGGTCATCACACATACACAAGGTGAAAATAGTAGTGCTGTCAAGCGATTACATTTTTTTAACTAATTAATCGCAACATTTTCCATAATTGATCGCGATTAATCATATTTTTCAACTACATTTTTTTACCAAGCTTGGAACCGAGATTTACTTGAGACAAATCTTGGAATTAATGTGGAAAAAAAATAAAAGTACATATCTCGATTCAGCGACGTTTCTAATAGCTTTCTTTGATCCTTGAATACGATTCTTTTCCTGTAAAATACAACAGTTCAATGATACACCCCAAAGACGTACAACTAATATCCTATTTGAATTTGGCCTGGCAAAGTGTGCAAACTATTTCAGATTTCTCCAATAAGCCGTCGAGCAACATTTTAAAGTAAAACGACAGGTACTTTAAAGTCCGTCTTTGCGACAGTGACTCTCCTCGAAGTTTGGCTGCACAGTGAGCAGAGGTCAGCTGCTACAGGAAGTAAATGAAACGGAGTTAATTTTTTTTAGTGCGTTAAAAAATTTTAATTAATCCCCACAGTTAACGCTTTAACTTTGACAGCACCAGAAAATAGTCTTAGAAAAGGTTGGATGTGCGACTGTGCTTCCCTCAGCTGTTATTCTTTTTGTATCATTGTTCTTCTTGAGCTATAGCTATCTAAATAGAGTTTATCCAAACGCACAAGAGTTGATGAAAAGGTCTTTACGTGAGCTCTGCCCTCAGTTATTATGAAAACACCCACCTGTGAAAACAGATAACGGCAATATTGTTTTTATACACCTTTCCGATTGACTATACATACAACAGGCGTGCAGATGTAAGAAGAAGTATTATTTTCAGATGTACTGTATATCTACCGCATTTTAAATTCTGTTTTCGTCTCGGTAAGCCGTGTTATTCTTATGACTTTAGGCATGCATTCATTGGAACAAATCAAAATTGTGTTGACAGGGGCAATGAGGACGGAGCCAACTGCTAATCAGATATGTTTACGTCTCGTATATCAGAAACGGGTGTTCATCTTGTTGGCTTGATAGCTGATGTAATGTATACAAATACAGCATCACTTCTTTGTCCTGCCCACTGTCTTCTCTCTCTGCTTTGCTGTCCTCCATCACAGGTTTGGACAGGACCAAACTGATCAACCTGGCTTACCTGCTTGGAAGTGATTACACCGAGGGCGTACCTGGGGTCGGATATGTGACTGGTATGGAAATCCTGAATGAATTCCCTGGACATGGGCTGGAGCCACTAACGCAGTTGAGGTGTGTTTCACTTCTGCAAGCATTTGTAAAGTCCATCACAATCGCTGGAAATTGGCTTATACAAAGTGGTACAAAGAATATGTTCCCAGCAGGCCCACTTGTTGAAACACGGCATTCTGATTAATATTGCATTTGTGGAATATGAGTTAAGCAGCAAAATCCACCCCGTTTTTAGCCATCTCAGGGGGCGGCCATTTTGTCGCTTGTGTCGACTGAAGATGACATCAGAACTGCTCAGGGCTCAGGTAACGACCAATCACGACTCAGCTTGAGAAAACAGATGAGCCGTGATTGGTCGTTACCTGAGCCCTGTTGTGATGTCATTTTCAGTTGACAAAATGGCCGCCCCCAGAGATGGCTGAAAATGAGTGGATTATCTCTTATTCCACAAACACAATATTATCAAAATGCATTGTTTCAACTAGTGGGCTTGCACAGAACATATTCTTGAAAAAAATCATGTTTGGGTTGACTTCCCACTTCAAGGCTTCCTACTATGGTAACCTAATATGTCCAGTCCAATACAGTTGAAACGTTTTGCTAGAACTGGACAGAAAATACTGATGAAACACTAATTATATCTTTCCCTTTCGTTAAACATTACATGAATATGGAAATTGGTCTGTCTTTGTAGGATGTGGTGGTCAGAGGCTCAAGGGAAAAAGCGTTTGACTGCTGATCCTCGGGACACAAAAGTGAAAAAAAAGCTGAGGGAGCTCAAACTTCAGCCTGGATTCCCAAACCCTGCGGTGGCTCAGGCTTACCTGCAGCCCGCTGTGGACGAGTCAGACAGCTCGTTCAGCTGGGGACGCCCTCAACTGGACATGATCAAAGAATATCCTTCCACTCTTGGTCATAATACATAAGAGTGTCGCACAGGACGGTATGTGTTTTCCTTGACCAGCTCTTTACGTTCTGTCAAAGTCGTTTCGGTTGGGCTAGTAGAAAAACAGCGGAGACCCTTCAACCTGTGATCAAGCAACTTAACACACAGCAGGTAACTTGCACCCAAATAATTGTTTGCCTACCTGGGTCACATCAATGTTTAAGTTATTTGGCTCTAGTCAGAGACTTTCTTCTAATAAGTGGTAGTTGATACAAGACCTTTGTATTTCAAGCCTTACATAACGTTTACTCTGTTTTCTTCTAGACTCAGATGCGGATTGACACCTTCTTCCGCATGGAGCAACAAGAAAAGCAGGCGATCCGAAGTCAACGTCTCCGCCGTGCCATCACCTGCATGAAAAGAAAGGAGAACGCAAACGAGGATGTGGAGTCTGACGAGGAAATCGTGTCACCACCCAATTGCAAGAAAGGGAGGACAATAGAACAGGACCAGAAGAAAGCGGAGAATAGAAAAGTGACAGAACGGGACGGCTCTGTGGGCGGAGGCGGGTTTTTGGGTTCGGAGGGAACGGGAGAAACTCTGATTGCATCTCTTCATGATGTGAGCTGCGCTAGCCAGGAGTCACACTTGACAAAGGCCTCCAAGAGTGTATCGCAGCAGATGAGACAGAGCAGCAGCAGCAGCTCTGATGAGGACAGCGAAGGTAATTATGGTAAAGTTGCCATGGTTACTGCTCAATCTGTGTTCAAGGGAAGCATGAGAGGTCGCGGTAATAAAAGCAGGAGAGGAAGAGGACGAGGAAAGTAAATGGGAAATATTTTTATTATTATCAGTGCGTTTTAAAACACTCCACATGCTATTTACTGTGTAATAATTCATTGTTTTATAATAAATGAAATAATATGCATTTACCTGAAACAATTGTGAAGGCTGTTTTTGTATCCAAATATTTCTATATTTGAAATATTCGCTACCAGTGGAACATTTCAACACACATCAAGTCACTTTCCTAGCCGAGAGAGAGTGTCCGAACTGACAAGTACTGTGCAAATTTAAATATTCAATACTTTAGTAATTACGTGACGCCAGCAATTGAGTTGAGACTACTTTTATTTTTTCACCCTCGGCTTCTGTACACTCTTAAAACTGCCTCACAAAACACCCACGTGCATGGTGCAGGTTTTTCATAGACAAAACTGTTTATTTATAAACCTGTAGGCAGAGTTTCATATTGTCTTTATTTTAAACCAGAAAGGTGTCCGATTTACTGCAGCTCAGTTGTCGGACCTGCCAGCTGCTTGTGCCAATCAGCGCCTTGCAGAGTCTGCGAACTGGAAATGCGCCGGGGAGGCCAGATGGGATGTTTGGATAAGAAGTTGGGAAATGCTGGATTTGGTGGTCTGGGGCTGTGTGTAACCTAAAACTAGATGCTATCTCGTGGCCATCCAGAGATTTGGTGCCAGATGGATCTAATCCTGAAGGATTTAACCGTGACCAGAAACCAAAAACGGCTCTCGAATTCTGCACTATTCTGATGTGTGTGATCTTGTGCTCTCATTTGGTCATGGAATCTCAGCAGTGTGAGGAAAGCTTCAAGACCGCAGAGGAAGGTGAGGACATTTTCTGAACACATTTTCTAATTTCAGCAGAGTGCCTTGTTACATTTCTGAAGCGGTGTTAATCAAGAAGCTCTCATGAACTTGACTTCTAGCTTTACACATTAGTTGCATAGGTCGCACCATTTCAAAGATCAAGAAAAGTCGTTGCGTTTATGTAATTACGTGGTTACGTAAGCACAAAATCATAGCATTCAAACTAATGTTTGCCTGTCAAGAAATGTAGTTAAAGTTCTGGTATCGTCACTTCATGTAGTCCCCTGATCTTCAGACCGAACTGGTGTTATGTAACCCAAGTTGTGTGTTAAGTATAGCATTGGCACTGATGCTTAGCAGAGACATACTGTTTATAGGAAAATAAAATGATGAGGATTGCAAGTAAAGTACGGCAATAAATCATCTGTGATCAAATTTCTGTAAATTACTGTAAAGCACACTGTACTTTTGATTGATTTACAGTGGTTGTGCAAATAAAAGGTGTAAAAATAGTAAATAGGTATGCATGGAAGACTATTCTCGTGATGATGTTGGTTGTGGTTTGGTTGGGCTTTAAAGTGAAGTCAACCCAAACATATTTTTTTCAAGAATATGTTCTATGCAGGCCCACCAGTTGACACAAGGCATTCTGATACATATTGTGTCTGTGGGATAAGAGTTAATCCACACGTTTGTAGCCATCTCCGGGGGCGGCCATTTTGTTACTTTTGTCGACTGAAAATGACATCACAGTTGCTCAGGGCTCAGGTAACGACCAATCAGCTCACCTGTTTACTGAAGCTGAGCCATTATTGGTCATTGTCTGAGCCATGAGCAACTGTGATGTCATTTTCAGTCAACAGAAGTGACAAAATGTCCGCCCCCAGAGATGGCTAGATTTTGCTGCTTAACTCATATTCCACAAACGCAATATTCATCTAAATGCTGTGTTTCAACTAGTGGACCTGCATAGAACAGATTCGTGAAAAAAATTTATGTTTCGGTTGACTTCCTCTAATGGATTTCCAGTTGTGGAAACAGCTCATTTGAATTCTCCATCTCCATGAGGCAAATAACTTGAATGTTTATTATATTCTTAATTGTCATATTAGGTGAAAAGATCGTTGTACGATCGGTGATCCAAACTAAATCAGCATCTTAAATTGCCAATAAAAGGGTGAACAGAAGCGCTATAACGGGTCTCACAAACATTTCATTCCTTTTTCTTGACCTTTGCCTTAACCTGTCCTACGCGGGAAGTGTTTGCCATCAAGTCCTGTGACCAAGTGATCATTCCTTCCATGGTACTCAGCTGTTCTTGAGGACAACAACACTCATTAGCTTTGACTGCCAGTTGCTACGTGTTTAGAAGTTTGGAAGATACTGCTTGCGCCACCTGACCAAGAACATGTCAGACATAAACCTGTGCCTGTCCTTTGTGGACCTTGGAGAGGTCTGAGGGTCCAAACTGTGTTAGAAGAGCAGCTGGCCCAAGCATGACTCATTACAACAGGAACAGGAGGCTGAGCATCAATGATGGCTGCAATTTCTGCTATTAAAGCTAATAAACACGTCACGGGTAAGTTTGTCCTTCAGCTAAAAGATCACGGAGTCCAGAATCCTACTGGCAAGACCAAGCATCATTCCCTACTGCCGAAATGGGAGGCATGAGGAGGATTAAAATTCCAAGAGCATCCTTGATCTGAAGGTAGACCTTCCCACTTTTGTGCTTGATGACAAAGTATTCTCAAGTTCTTGCAAACAGTATGCCTCTGTCTGAGCAAATGCTTTGGACTGGCCTTCTCACAGCTATAAACCGCTTTAATGTGTTGATGAAGTTGGTGTCAAAGTATTCCATAGCGTCATTATGAGCAGTACTTGTACTCATACAATTTCCTCTTGCTGCCAACTATTGTGGTGTCTAGAAATGTACATATTGTACTTGCCAGCCTCTAACTAATTTCAAAGCTATCACAGATTTGTTGTAAACATTTGAATTACTGGCCTTTGAGCAGACTTGTGCCAGAGGGTACATTGTTTAGGTTTTAGCTCGTAAAAGTTAGCCAATGGTAAACATTAGTGACCTGCTAATAAACAGATCACATGATATCTGGTTTCTTGAGTCTGGTGAACTACAAAGAGAAGATTGATGATTCCAGGTTCTGAGTTGTAGGTGGATACGTTTACATATTCGTTTAGAAGTAAGATTAGCGATGCAATCTTTAAATTGCAAAGGTTTGGACGTGAACGCCATTTTGGATCTTTAAGACACAACCTTGTAGTCAAAATAAAGAATACTATATCCAGAAGTGTCTTCATTATTCTTCTTTATCTTGACATCATCATCAATTGCTATGTTGGTTTCCACATCAAAGAAATTTACTTCACCATCCAAAAGATTGAGCTGCAAGTTGGACTTTCTGGCCATGAAGAGACAGTAAGATCTTCGAATGTGCAGTACCTAGTTGTTTAGCCCAGAATCGCACTGCTGTGTAATAGGTCATGGTATTATTACCTCATTGAAGACCAGACTTTTTCAGACTCATTGTGAAATAAATACGTCATTGGGATAGAATGAGTTAAGAGGAAAATCAGGTTCTATTACGATCGAATCTGATAACTCAAAAGAAAGTAGTGCTGCACAAAGCTCTGATGTTGGGATTGTGTGCTCTGGACATAATGAACTCTGCAAGATTATTTCCAGCAGAGTCAGTGACTTCAGGTATGCTATACCACAGCAATTGTTTCTTTTGTGTAGACATGTATAATTCCATACTGACAGCTGCTGCCTGTGGTGAAGTTTCAGCCTACTGCTGATTGACAGACTTTAAGGTCCCCGCAACATTTATGGTCAGGCTCTAAACATAATAAACATGCACTTGTAATCGTCTTCCCTAAGGTGACACTGCTGTGGACGAAGAACTTGCCAAAGCCATTTTAGCACGCCAGTTCCACCCGTCTGTCATCGGCCCGGAGACGTGGGAGGGTTACATCTTCTCTGGTTTGGAGATCCGAATTAAAGAATCCACAGACCTCTACGGAGCAGTGCTCTGGCCCTCGGTATATATACAGTACAAAGGACATGTCTCAGATCTGATGATGATGATGAGCTACTGAATTAAGACTGCTTAACACTATCACCATCTAGGCTATGGTGTTGTGTCACTTCCTAGAGACCAACTGTGACAAGTACAACCTGATGGACAAGAGCGTGATAGAACTCGGTGCAGGAACTGGTCTCGTCTCTATCGTTTCGAGTCTTTTAGGTAAAACAAGCTAACTTTGTTCAAATTTATACTTTATTTAATTCAATGTGTTGAAGTCTTTTACCTTTTGTTTTACCTGCTAAGGTGCTAAGGTCACTTCCACAGACCTCCCTGATGTGCTCGGGAACCTCCGGTACAACGTCACATGCAACACAAAAGGACGGTGCAAATACACCCCTGTGGTACGTGCTATACACACGTTATAGTAGATTTGGATTTTTCATTAATTTGATATTTTATTTTGTTTTGACTTTGTTTTTCAGTTTCAGTTGGCTAATTTGTATATATTGTCACTGTCATGAAAAACACTCGTGAATTTTTTTCAATTTTCATTTTTTTTTACGTGAATTGTGTTTCCACGTTACAGACGCATGAACGTAATTTTTTTTTTTTTTTTCAAAAATTGGACACAAGTGTTTTTCACAGGACAGCGACGATATGTACATTTTAGTTACGTTTTTATTAGTTTTACTGTTAGTTTTAGGGACTTTTTGTAATATGCGGTAACCTATATTTCAGTTGGGATGTTAAAACTGTCATGGTTGCGGGACAGAGGACCAAAATGCAGGGAGGCAGGAGAAGCAGGGCGTACTGAAGAAACTATTTATTAACAAAAAAGACAGCATAAATAAGGCCCTGAGAAATCCAAAATTCAAAGAAACACTGGGAAACAAAACACAACACTGGGAGAACCAAAACAACATGACAGTGAAACGATTAGACAAGGACTCAACTAAAAACAGGAACTTAAATACAGGCATACTGACGAGACAACGAGAAACACCTGGACGAGACACACATGGTAAGAGGGAGCTGATTGGCTAACACTACGGGGTGGAATGCACACAGGTGAACACAATCATTGACGAGACAGACGGAAATACTGAGAAAACAAACATTTTAAAAACCCAAACATGACAAAAACAGGCCGCAGTGAGCATTATGTAAAAAAAACAAAAAAAACCCTTCAATTGTTTTTTTTATTCAATTAAGACAGTTGGATAACAATCGACAAATCAAATATAGCAAGTCTACGAGACACGAAAATCACAACAGCCAGCACACTAAAGACACAAATGAACATTTCGACATAAACCCATGTTGCTTTTTTAAAAATGGCGGAGCCCCAAAAATAGCTGTGAAATGAACCCTCATTTAAAAAAAAAAATCATAAAATTTTTACATTACATTATTTTGTTAATAAAAAAAATTAATAGCCTTTGTTATAGAGAGATCAGTTGGCAAGCTAACATTTGCATCATTGACCTTCGATGCATTTCATCGTTCCTTATTTGCATATGATTGGCAGGTTACAGAGCTAGTCTGGGGCCCGGAGGTGGAGCAGAGGTTCCCACAAAGCACGCATTATTTCGACTACATCCTGGCTGCAGATGTGGTGTACGCCCACCCCTACCTGGACCAGCTGTTGGACACGTTCAGCTACCTCTGTCAGGTGAACACACAGATCCTGTGGACCATGCGTTTCCGCCTGGACCCGGAGAACAGCTTTGTGGATCGCTTCAGAGAGCGCTTCCACCTGGAGGAATTGTATGACCTCCCCAGTTTGAGCATTAAACTCTACCGAGCCTGGAGGAGGGACAAGAGGACCAAGGATCAAGAAGATGCTAATGTTTGAGATGCTTGCTTCCTGAATAATTTTATATTGTGTCTTTCTGAGCTTGCTGAACTATTTTCTACTATATCGTTTAGATAATAGCGTTATTCATGGCTGACAGTGCTTTGTTAGGGGTTTGCTGAATCTTCAACAACATATTTGAGGACATTGGATAACATTGCCACTTCTTTACAGATTTGAAATGGAACCAATGGAAAAATAACATGCTCCTTGTTCGGGACAATTTTACACAATACTGGATAAAAGGATTTAAAAAAATTTTTTTATTAATAAAGATCAGATCTAATCAGATTAGCCCTAATGTCATTCTCTGTGCCTCTCTCACCACATAAGTACATTTTAAATAGACAAATTAGAGCTATGTTCTCCTTTTTTTTGTCTCTTTATTGTCTTCATTGCAATACTATAATGTAATGCGGTAATGTAAGGACAGAGTGAAAATCGCTCACAAGTTTTTTTTATTTCCATTCTGTCCATTATTGTAATGTTACAAATGTACCTCTGAACAAATGTTTTTAATATACATTAAGTTGTATTGAATATTATATGTATGTATGTGATACATATGTAGTATTAGTTGGCTATACATATCACACCAATGTAAGGTTTATGCTAAAGCTGGACTAAATGAACAAGATTGGTAATTAGAACATTTTTTATTTTGTTTTGATTTTTATGTATACAACAAAAAACGTTTTACAGGTTGATTGTGAAATTCCCCTCTGAAATGGCATGAAGTCCTCATTAAAAGTTTTGTTCCTGCTTGATGCATGGTCACTTCTTTTGATGACAGACAGATGTTTGAATATTTATACAATATTATACTTTTGTATTTAAAAAAAAAAAAAACAGACATAATTTGATTAGTGTTATGCAGGGGCAGAGCCATGGGTGGGCCTGGGCGTGCACAGGCCCCCCCAGATTGACAGACTGCCCACTCAGTGAGATACATGAAAAATATATATACTTTAAATTTTTTGGTAAATTATTAAATTATTTTTGAATTGGTGTTTCGTTGTGTGCGTGTTTTTTTATTTTATTGAATATTAAGAATGGCATAATTGTGGTTGTCTAAGGAAGATGAATTTTATCATTTCATTTGAATATACGATGTGTCGGGATAGGAGTATTGTGCTCAGTGAGAGAAACATTCAGGCCCACCCTGATTTTTCCAGGCCCACCCATTAGCCACGTTCTGGCTCCGCCCCTGGTGTTCTGTATATTCTACACAAGTCCTTTTTGGTGGCACATTAAATTGAGGTTGACAATTGCTAAACCATATTCACCCTTACGGTGAATATCCTTACATGCTTTTTTACAACCCATCCATCCATTTTCTTTAGCTTTTCCTCTTCAATTTACAGGTCAACTGTAGCCTATGCCAGCCCGGACTGCTTGGTTATCATAAATCCTGGCTTTAAATTGAACATTCTCTCCAGTCTGTGTTAAATTGCATTATGAGGTTTTTGAGTGATACTGCTAGCAAGCCTTTCTTGCAAACACAGATGAAAATGTCATTTGTGTGAGGTTGCGTAATACTATACTGTGTGTCTTTTAATACTAATCTTGTTGCTGCAGAGGTTGAAGGCCAATTTGACAGAGTCATCTTTGCTCATGGGTTGTTCTCAATCCGCACGGTGCCTGTAAGTCCAAAACATCGGCAAGAATCTGGGCAAATGAGGCTGTGGACCTTTCCAACAGGCATCGCTTGACTATTGGGACCTGAATTAAAATATGTACAGCATGATCATTTATGCACCTCCAATGTGTTTGTAATGATTAAATTCAATATCTCTTAAAAAACGTTCACGTATACAAATTGCAAAACAGTCAGTAGTCTTTTTTTTTTCCCCCCCAAGCACCTGTGTTTTTTTTTTTTCTTCTCCCGCTTAGCACCATAAACTATATTTTAAGCAGAGGTAGGTTATGCCTTGGTAACATGAACATGGGCTGGAGAGTTTGATCAACTTGCCAGTTGTATGACATATTAAAGCTGGCACACAATTTATGAATCCCAAATCCCTGAGCATTCTTTGCCTTACGGCCAGGCGATGGGCATGAACCTGGCTGCCGAACAGAGTGCCACAGTAGAACGTCGGATTAAAGCGCAAATGCGTTTTTGATCCGACGAGACCAAAGGGCCGCGTGTCTTTGTCAAAACAAACGCAGTGGCTGGAAGCTATCACAGAGAGCCCCAGAGCACACACACTTTATAAACAACCTCCTGCAGAGCCACACAGCTAATTTGTTGCCTGTCATCAGCTTTCAAAGTCTTATCTCTTTTTTTTTTTTTACCCCATAAAAAGCTGATCCACATCAACAATAAAAGTAGATCAATGACCGAACCACTAATGTATGGATGGGTTTCTGTATTTGGGAAGTAAATGGATTCAAAGTAATTACGCCTGGGTGTGAATTGAACTTAAGGGTCAAAGGTAAAAAAATAAATAAATAAATAAAAAGTCAAAAGTAAGTGAGGGAGTTCTTACAGCTCTAATTGGGGTTTATGTCATAGCAGCGCCCTACTTTTCACCCTCAGGGGGGCTGCCAGTCTGATGTGGTTGCATGCAAGCCTGATCCAGTTACCGTCAATAACTGGTGAAGAAACTGAAGCCAGCACCATATTTCAAGGTGCCTCCACGCTTCCAGTAGAGTTCGGAGGAACTGACCTCCTTTCATCTGCAGTCACGCCGCAAGAAAAAAAACTGCTTTAAAAATGAAATAAACTCCGACTTCATCTTTTAAAAGACTCCTTTGTCACATAAATTCATGTGTTAAAGACTCCTTTGTCACATAAATTTCATGTGTTAACGAGTGTTTGCTAGTATTTTTAGCCAAGTAAGCACATCTGTTGTTGATCTGAAACGTTCAACCAGAAATACCCACGCCACGGTGATCATGCACGCATCGGTCACATTCTATCAAGGAAACGTAGGGGCGCTCCCACAAAGCCCCAGCAGAGAAGACAGGAAGTCGATTCATGGTGGTCTCATGACATACTTGTCATTCTGCCTTACAAATCATCTTTGTGTGTATGTGCATGCATCTCCCGCTGCTTATGTTTATTTATCAGGGCTGCAGTTCTAAAAATACACATGTGCTCTTGTGATGATGATGATGATGATGATGATGATGATGATGGGAGTGTCTACCAGGATGCTCTCTATAACCACCCAGGCAGATATCTCTGGATGCACACAGATTGCAACCTAGAAGTCCTGACACTACAGCAGGTAGGTTAAAGGTCGAAGGTAAGGCGGGATAGAATTGAGCGTACGATGATTACCAGTCGAAAGGTGGCTAAGATCCATGACCAAATAGCTGAAAATGTCTCTCGGAGTCTCATGTGAGCTTCCTTTCATTCGTTCCTATTAGGGCTGTGCAATTAATCAAAATTCAATAACAATTACGATTATTATACTCCACGATTACAAAATTGGCACATACTGTACATTATATCCAACGAACTGTTTGTTTTCACAAGGAAATCATACTTGAATGAATGAATTTGTACATTTGCACCTTTTTTTAAATTTATTTTGTAACAACTAATTTTATCAATTTTGTTTGGTCCAAAAGGAACTTACATAATTATAGTATTTTAAAGAAATGTATTTGTCTTTATAATTTTTACATTTAACCAGTTTCTTGTTTTGTACCAAAAATATAAATGACCATTTGAATAATCGTGATTTCAATTCTTACCAAAATGATCGTGATTATTTTTTTTTTTCATAATTGAGCAGCCTTAATTCATATATTTGATTTTGTTCTATAAAAATGTCAAACTGTACCTGTATATAGACAATGACAAAATGGATATCGAAATACAGAAATATACGCGCGGCGGGGGGCTAAAACACTTACTTAAGTCGAAACAACTTTACAATATAAATTATTGACATTTACGGCAACAACGTTAGCTAGCACAACAAAGCAGGCACATTTGCTCTCAAAAGAGTTTGCGGAGTCATTTTTACTTTTACCTTCACGTCGGTGGTAGAGTTCTGTAAACGTTTATTTCTTTTTTGTGAAATGCGGGAAAGACAATTTTCACATCAGCAAAACTTAAAATATTCAGTTGAATTGACCAACTTGAAATTTTAGCAGTTCACCCAACTTTAATTTACAGTGTAATTATACAACTGTTTTATGGTGTGTTGCCTCCTATACTATGTACTGTCTTTTTCATTTCTATCTATTCTATTTCTACCACCCATCTATCCTTACGGTTGTCAAAGATTGGAGTGCATTTCATATGGATACTTTGTCAACAGAGTGAGGTGAACTGTAGTGATGATGGAGGAAGATGACACGCAAACTGAGGAGATGGGTAAGAGATAGTGTCACAGGCTAACATGTGGAACGAGGCCACCTGTATGACATGTTCTTCCTTTGCGTCATACAGAGGAGTCACGCACTGACGTCCACACACAGCAAAAACAAGGGTGGAGCCCATGTTTCTTCTTTAGGACGGATCGAGAAATGTATAATTACGTCGGGCAGGAGATCGTTATCCAGGAAGGTTTTGACTCCTATGCGGGAATGATATGGCCTGCGGTGAGTCTTACTTGGATTCTTCCTGAATGTGAGACTTTTGCATGAATGTCATGTGCGCTGCGCCCAGGCTTTGGCTCTCAGTCAGTACCTGGACTCTCATCGGAGCCAGCTAAATCTCATGGACAAAGCTGTACTGGAGATCGGTGCAGGTACCGGCCTGCTGTCCATTGTGGCCTCGCTCCTCGGTAGGTGAGACACACCCAATGCACTTGTGTGGATATGTCACATTTCATGATGTCCTATGTCAGGGATTTTTTTTTTAATTTTTTTTTTTTTTTAATTTTACAATATTCAATCTTCCAAGAAAAATGTCCTATGTGGTCTACAGGGGCCTGGGTGACCGCCACTGACCTTCCAGATGCTCTGGGCAACCTGCGATACAACCTGAGCAAAAACACCAGGGGACGTTGCAGACACACACCCCAGGTGGCCCCTCTGCACTGGGGCTACGACCTGGAGAGCACGTACCCCACGTCGGTCTATCGCTATGACTACATCCTGGCAGCTGATGTGGTCTACCACCATGATTTCCTGGATGAGCTTCTGGCCACCATGAAGCACTTCTGCAAGCCAGGGACTACCTTGATCTTGGCCAACAAGCTCAGAGTGGAGTCTGACCATACGTTTCTGGGCAAATTCAAGAGTGCCTTTAACACACGGCTGCTGGAGGAAGACGAATCATTAACTATCTTAATGGCCACGTGCAGAGAAGGTCAGGAGAGAGAAGACATCCAGGATCTTCATAGAGGAAAGGAGCTCGGGGAGGGAATGATCAGCGAAGGAGGAGAGGGAGACTGAGTCCTTGGGACAGAATAAAACAAGAACAATGGACTGTGCAAATGTAAGAAAAACAGAGGGGAATGTAAGAAGAATGATGTACTGAGTCATGTGTTAGATTGTTCATGATTAGGCTTGTTAGCTTTGCAGGTTTAGCTTTATATTATATAAAAACAGGGGGGAATGTAAGAATAATAATGTATTTTATTATTCATGTGTTGGATTTTTCATAATTAAACTTGTTAGCTTTGTAGGTTTAGCTTTATATTATATAAAAACGGGGGGAATGTAAAAATAATAATGTATTTTATTATTCATGTGTTGGATTTTTCATAATTAAGCTTGTTAGCTTTGTAGGTTTAGCTTTATATTATATAAAAACAGGGGGGGAATGTAAGAATAATAATGTATTTTATTATTCATGTGTTAGATTCTTGTGGACAAGTCCTGTTAGCTTTATTAGCTTGTGGGTTTAGCTTTAGCTTTTTCCAAATCTACACCCAACTTGCTTGATGTGCTTTGCTTCCACGTATGTATGCTAATGGCTCACACACCACACAAACACACGCACAGTTGACACAAGACAAAATGGCTGCCCCTGGAGATGGCTAAAAATGAGTGGATTAACACTTAATCCACAAACGCAATATTTATCAGAATGCCCTGCTTCAACTAGTGGGCTTGCAAAGAACATATTCTTGAAAAAGATATGTTTGCGTTGACTTCCCTTTTAAGGCAAACATATATTCAGGTTAAATACGAGAAATTCGGCCACTATAATAATGATAATTTTTGACTGACCCTGTCCAAAAAGTAGTGGGGGAGGCACCTGCAGCAGCAGCGCGCCGACTCCACATCTGAGCCTCGATACGACAACATCCTGGCAGCAGACATGGTCTACCATCATGCCTACCTGGCTGAGCTATTGGCCACCATGAAGCACTTCTGTCAGCAAGGAATGAGCATGATCTGGGCCAAACAAGGTCCGGCTGGAGCCTGGCCTCTCGTTTATGGGCAACTTTAAGGACGCCTTCCAGACTTGTTTGCTCCCTGAAGATGGTAAGATGAAGATCTACGGTACATGGAAAGATGCAGAGACATGGACAGCAAAAGAGTAACTCTTCTTGCAGGAACTAAAAGCTCCGTTTCATGTCGCTAACATCACCATCACTAAAACGAGGGGCTTCTTTAGGAACCTTCTAAGAACAATTGGAGAATCAGGCCCAAAAGCCTTTTGAGAGCATCATCATGCTGTTATCTTCCAACTGCAATTACAAGACATTGTGATAGCAGCAAAACTCACTTCTTTCGGTACTATACACCAACAATGAGTTGCAAAAACAATTTTTTTTTACAAATAATACACCTGCTAAATCTATTATGCATGATGCAAACCGCAACCATGTTTTAATTTGCCAGTTTGCTTATTATGGCAGGTAATCAACAAATTGGCAAATTTGTATTAAGATACTGTATGCGCATTACATTTCATATATTCTGAATAGAGGTCTGGTATTGGATCACTTTCAGTAAGAAGTGAGATAAACAACTAAACATGTATTTGATAAGTTTCTTAATGACAGTTTTTGGAGTTGTTTAAGGGGCATGTTATGTATTTCTTTTTAACTTTTTGGCTGCAAATAATTGGGTCTCTGGAGCGCCTGCCCTCTCACCAAATGTGAAACCAAACAAATCTTTTTTTTCTGTGAGCTAGCCCTACCGTTAGTGCAGCTAAGTTACATAATAACCTTGATGTGCCATTGCCCCTTGGTTGTTTATTTTTTTTAGATCATCATAGTAAGTGATGATAAATAAACATTTTCTTGAAAATTGTTTTATTTATTGCATCTGCCTTTTTCCTTTTCACACAAGTTTTTTGAGGAACAAAGGGTTAAATACCAAGGATTTATTGACCCTTGCTAGAATTCATGACCTAAAATATTTCAGTAAGAACGCAACAGTATTAAGATTTTTTTTTTTTTTTTAATATCCTGACACCAGCAGAGAAACAAACATGTGGGAATTCTGTTTGGTGCCAGAAATGGACGGCATTCAGTAGTGGTGGAAGTTAAGGCCTTTTTTTCAGAGAGACTGTCAATGGCAACACACGCGGAAAATAGCAGAACCCTGAACTTTGTTTATCAGACCCAAGATCCACACAAACACAAAGTTGGGGGGAGGGGGAGAAGTCACAACAATGCACAACAATAAAATAAACAAACAAACAAAAAACTGCAGGTACATGTCTCCATGACAACTGTAAATGGGTGCAAACTCAGATGCATCTGACTTAAAAAATGGACAGCTCAAAACAGAAACACAATGTCAACATGAACAGTAAGTGCCAACACCCCCCACCCCCCACATTTTGGGGGGGGTGACCTGTAATTACAGATGGAGCGATATGTTCTTCTTTTAAACAAAGCCAAGTCCAGTTAAACAACCCATTTGATCATTTTCATTTTTAAATACTAAATAAAAAGGGCAACAGCAGTGTATTGCTGAACTATAAAACAACAATACTGGCCATAGACAAAAACATCCTTCCCAGTTTGACACCTTGAAACCAACTTGCCCATGCGGATTCATTGTTAACAACAGTTGATGACAACCTGCAATTGAAATGCAATTGTCACACTCAGGTATGCATGTCTATGTTCACTACACATATGCAACCCCCCAAAAAAGTTAGTTGATGCCACAAATTTGTAAAGAAATGGATGGAAAATTGATGAGAAAAATACATCCAAAGGTCAAACAACCGCATCGTATGTAAAGTGGCCCTCTGTGCTTAATCAAATAAAAGTAAGTTGAGGTAAAGTATCAAAAACATGCAAGAACTGTCTTAGTTGAAAGCAAAGAACTCATAAGGATTAACCTTCAGCTAAATTGATGCTCATGGAAAACAAAAAAGTGACCATAAATTCAATTTGCTTACACACACACACACACACACACACACACACACACATACACCAATGAAAATGACAAATGCTTCAGATTTTAAAATTATTCAAACTATAATTAGCTTCCAAATAAAATCACGTTTCCTGAAGTCCTACAAGACATGCATATTTGCAAAATACATCGACTAGAATATTAGTTTTATATATGTATATATACTTATTGCATCGTACTATGCCTTGTAATGCGTGTATGTACATATTTTAGGTCTCTGTGTACACAAGCAACATTTTGAATGCTGCACAGAAAACATCTACTAACGAGTGAACGTGTACCAGTGAAGTTCGTATCGTGCCACGGCTGAGGTCCGTTAGGCGGTCACGTGCTGCAGCTCAACTAGCTTGAGGTGCGGCAGCGTGCGGAGTGCCTCTATGTTGCTTTGAGTGCGGATTGATATATTGATATTAAAAATAAAAAAGGCAAAAAAAAATATCACAGCTCCAGTCCAAGCACATTTTTCCCCCTCATGTCAGTAAATTGTACATGGATGCAAGGCACCGTAATACTGCTTCAGTTCTGAGGTCTGTTCATTTGAGTAATGTCAGATCCTAAAAGTCCAATAGTCAACTTAGCATCCAGGTAAGCATGGCACAAAGACGTGGGACGATTCCCTGGTGTCCCTCAAATATTGAAGATTGGAAATATGGAGATTAAAAAAAGGAAAATATGGAGATTAAAAAAAAAGGGTGAACTGCCATCCATGCGCAAAAATCTGAAGATGACAACAGACTAAAGTAGAACCTCAAAAAAGACTGAACTGCAGTTATCTACTAAAAATTGTTGATTTGAAGAGATTTTAAGGAAAAAAAATGTCCATTAATAAAATTATTTGTTGATTTATTGTTGTGCTGCTGGTGGCACTTGAATCAAAAGACAGATGCTCAATGAGTCCTTTTAAAATGACCGGTTAGCTTCACACTGTCCTTCATTGTCCAAGACAGAAGAAGAAGAAAAAGAAGAAGAAAAAAAAAAAGAAGTACTCTCCACACAATCCTGAGGGGGTGTCATACTGATTCTTCAGTGTGGCCGTGCTGCTCATGCCGTTTGTGTAATTTCTAGAAGGGACTGTAGTCTGCAGGGTACATGACAGGGAGCCAGTTTTCAGTGAAGGTGGCACAGTGCATCCATTTGAGGTGACGCATCAGCTAGGGAAAAACAAACAAACAATAAACAAAGGAAGTGAGTGCAAGACAGTAAGTAAGTAAGTTAGCTCTTAATATTAATGAGCAACTTATCACTTCTTCCTACTCCTTTTCGGACTCGTATTGTACTGTGTTTTTATAGGAATCGGGTTCTGATGGTACACGTATATTGAAAAATGTTCGTATCTGTGACTGCATGTATGAAATAAAAAGTTCAATCTATATCTTTATGCTGCTCATACTTGGATGCAGTTCTTCATGTTCTCTTTGCTGGGCTTCTCCTCCACCATCTTGGAGGCATATTTTAAGGCTCGACCGTACATCTTGCTCACGAGGGCGTGTTTGTAGGAAAACATCAACACCTGAAACAAAGAATCTTTTCGTTCAACAGCAACAACATTTGACAGAAGGCAATAAATGATGGTGACTTGGTGAGGCAAACCAGGTAAAAAGAATACAAAACCTGAACCCACCTTCGAATCAGTCAGCTCCGCCCACTTTTGCAGCTCCCAGAAGGTGTCTGTCAGAGTGTTTGCCATGCTCTGCGCCGAGTCATCAGAACTGCTCGCCTCCTGTTCACAAACGACTCCAGCGTCGGTTTGGCCGGTGGCGACAGCGCCGCCGCTTTCCTGAGGCACGACGGTCAGAAGCTGGTCGGCCAAAGCGCAGCCCTTCCTGCACAGGGCGTCCAGCAGAGACGACTTCTGCTTCTCCATGTCACTGAAACATAAAGTAGTGCCTTGAAATGCTGATTTAATTCTTTATTGGAACGCAACCACTCCACACTCCGCTTTGAACTGCTCCGGTGAGAGTTAAAGATGGTGGCTTGATGAAGCCAACACAACCATATCATCTCCGAAAAACAGAGATGCAAATCTGAGGTCACCCAGCTGTTTCCCTGAATGCCTTGGCAGGGCCAAGAAATCCTGTCCATGAAGATTAGGAACAGAAGAGAGGCAGCCTTGGCGGAGACCAACCCTCACTGGAATCGAATCGAACTTAACTGCCAACAATGGGGACCAACTCTGGTGCTGGTCATACATGGATGCAACAGCCTTTATTAGCGAGACCTGTACCCCATTCAAGAACGCATGCTTTTTAAATTGTATTTTTGCACAGATGCCATCATATGACAAAACAAAATGTCACATATGCTTTTCATTTCCAAAACTCCTCATCGTAATTTCCCATGGAAATTTGCCAGAAATGTTGCAACCCTAGGATGAATTGACATCTGTCATGCTTGCCTGTCTTTTTTTTTGGGGGGGGGGACACTGTGTGTGTATATGTAGTACAACAAGAGTATCCCATACGTCTTAATGGTAGCAGCATCAGGTCGAGGGTCCGTCTTCATGGTGAAGTAAACAGCCAATTCCGTCTGGTCAATGTGGGAAATGACCATGTCAGCGGCTGACACCACCTCCACAAGACGTTTTGCACGCTCCTAAGCAGAAATGGAAGATCATGTCAGTTTGAACTTATTAATTTCACGTAAAAAAAATTCATTTACAAACATTTATTTTCCAAAAACATGGGTTGGCAAACTATGGCCCATGGGCCTCATACAGCCCACTCCAATCTTTCAATCCAAACCCACTAAGCATTATGAAGAGCCATTTAGCAAATATTTTTCCAAAAACTGGTTGATTATAATGTATTTCTTTATTCATGATGTTATCAATCTAGCTCATTAAAAAGGAAGTCAACCCCAAAAAATTATTTGCAATAACATGTTCTGCGCCCCTTCACTAGTTAAAACATGACATTCTGATGAATATTGCGTTTGTGGAATATGAGTTAAGCAGCAAAATACACCCATTTTTAGCCATTTCATCACTTCTGTCGACTGAAAATGACATCACAGCTGCTCCGGGCTCACATAACGACCAATCACGCCTCATCTGTTTTCTAAAGCTGAGCCATGATTGGTTATGTTTGGTCAACTCATATTCTACAAACACAATATTAATCAGAATTCCATATTTCGACCAGTGGGCCTGCATAGAACATATTCTTGTAAAGAAATTCTTGGGGTTGACTTCCCCTTTAAATACTTGGTTAATTGATTCATGGTAAATAATACAGATTTTAGCATGCTACAGTTCTAAAATAAACAATTTAACACACACATTCAAAATCTTTAAATTAAATAACTGGTTAATTTATTACATGAAGTACTTAGAAATAATATTTTAAAATGAGAAAGAAGTAGTATTTCATTCAAATCAACAATAAAAAAAAATATGTTCCCCTCATCTACAAATGACAAGGCCCATATGTCCATTTCAACAATCAAAGGTGATCTTTAAGCACAAACGTTTGCCTACTCCCGGTCCAAACTTTACCAAACGAACATTGACAATTACTGATGAGTGGTTCCTGCGACTGGCTGGTGACCAGTCTCGGGTGTACTGTGCCTGTTGCCCGAATCAGCTGGGACAGGCTCCAGCAACCCCACAACCCCATGATGAGTTACAGTATTACCTTTTCAGAGTCCAGCTGATGTAGTCTTTGCACATGTAGAGGAAGGTAATCCGAATACTTTTCCTTCAGCTCATCATAAAGAGAGGTGGAGTCCAACCTGAGCAACAGAAAGAAGACAATGGTTTTAAAAGAAAGAACTAAATAAAAATAAGGTACTAAGCACATTTTTTTAATGCTCACTTTGTCATCCACTGAATCTTCAAATCTCTCATGGCTTCAGCAAACTCCTCTTTGATGTCTTTTTCTTTGTCAGCATCCTTATCTTTCTCTTTCCCTCCATTCTTTGCTTTGTTGGGTGTAGGGATGAGGTGATAGATGACTGAAACAATGTCCTGCACAAACAAATAGTCGTAACATTAAATACAAAATACATGTTGGCACAAGTCATTTTCACTTTCACGCCATCAACAACAACACCACCTTGTGACAATATAACCACAGTTAACACAAGCATGTTGAATCATTCACCACAGCCGGGTTAAGACATGCCCATGTACAACATCATGTACATTAAGTCCTTCAGCCTAGAGTCAGAAAAAAAAAAAACGCTTCATGATTTGATAGAGGACAAAATAAAAACCTGAAAGTCTGAATACAATCGTTATTGCACCCTGTACAGCAATGACAGACAATGTGGATCTTGCAATCTGACCTCAGCTAGCACAGCCATCTTAGGTCATTTGAACACTCAAAATCAACGGGGTTCTTTTTTATGTAGTATATACGGCTATAATCCTTTCTTTATTATTCTGAGGAAGATCGTATTAGAACACCAACTGTTAACGATGGCAAGAAAGACAGGGAAAAAAATGTTGAGTGTTTACCAAGTCAGTAATCATTTCCCGCACCAGTAGAATTTCCCATGTACTGATTTGTAATACTTCTAAAAAGACACATTGGCACACGTTGACAGATCAAACGGAAGTAACGAAAGAAATGTAATCTTAAGTGTAAAGTCGAAGTCACTTCCACAAGGTATGAGTCTGAGAGCAGTGGGTGCTCTGTTGCACAAAGTTTCTATCTCATCCAGTACCTTTTTAAACGTTCTTTGTCGTTTTGCAGAGGACTGCCCCTGGTGGTCAGAACAACACACAGTAAGGAAGAGACAACACAAGCACACCAAAAAAGGATTCTTTTTCTTTCATTAATATTTTGCCCTCATGGATTGAAAATCCAGTCACCCACCTGTTTGACATACACAAAATTTAAAACTGGAGGTTTAATTTTCATTGCCGACACACTCCTGCACCCACAATCATCACCTCTGTATGACACTCAAGCATGTACAAAACAACAAACAGTGGGACGCGCCTTTTAGATGAGGACAGAAAAATGAGCGTCATTGTTACAATGCAAACAATAAGTGATCAATGGCTTTTGCATTGTTGCTCCTGAGGTATGTTTAGCCAAAAACACATCCTACTATACAGTGTGCCCAAGTACGGTCCTCGAGAGCCCCTATCCAGCCTGTTTACATGTCTCCCTCCAACACGCCTGGTTCAAATGATCAGCTCATCAGCAAGCTTTGCAGATGCCTGAAAACGATCCTGATCATTTTAAATCGGGTATGCTGGAGGAGGGAGGGATCAACAACGGGCTGGACTTGGGTACATTATACGGACAAAGGTGTCGGGTGCCTTTGCTAAACTGGAAATAAAAAAATGGAAGAAACTGTTGCATCTCTAAGAGTTTTAAATCTTTTTCAGCGACATTCAACAACTTTTTTGAGTGTGTAGGGAGCAGGACTCTCTTAGGGCCAGTCAAGTTATTCCACCCCAAATAAAACTTTTGTCCATATCATGCATTTTCTGTATCAGCGATTCCCAACTACAGTGCTGCAGCACATTAGTATACCTTGAAAAATCATCAGGCATGCTGCGGGAAATTATCACATTTCTGTTACTGGTAACTTCCGAAATTATAAGTAATATATCTTCGTGCATCCATCTATGCTAGTGATGGACAAATGAAGCTTCATGAAGCACACTGATAATTTTTGACTCCTCTAGACAGCATCTTGGTGTAAAGATGCCGTGGAAATTTTATAAATTTCCATTGCACTATCCTTTATCTGTGAACCAAGACCAAAATGTAGAGGAGTAAAAAAATCTCACAAGTGCTTCATGAAACTTCTATTTCTTCATCATTACTAGTGACATATACTGTTGTGACATGTAAAATAATTAAATGCTCTTCCACTAGGTGGCAGAAGGTCCAAATTACCATACTCCTGTGATTCATGCAAGAGTAGCTTTGAGTTCAACTAAACAGGCTTATATTTCACAGTGATTAGATTAATTTGTGAGTACACGGAGACAAGATTGTTTTATGACAATTTTGTTTGGTGGTCTGTCATGACATTTTTTTTAATGCAAGATCAAATGTGTGCCTTGGCTCAATAAAGGTTGGGAAATACTGTGCTGTACACTGGTTAACCTAGTTTTTTTTCCCCCCCTCAAATGTGAAATACGCTGACAGGTCAGGTTCATGCTGAAAATATGACTAATGATGTGTCATCTAATTATACAATAAACTAGCAAAACCAGTTGGAGAAATATAGGCGACAGTTACAGTAAATGGCAACAGATGTCAAGCGAATGAGTGAGCAGAGGAAAAAACATGACATGCAAGAAACACAAAGAGCCACATCAACTACTGATTAACTGAAAGACAACAGCAACCAACTCTGGTGACAAACTTTTAAAAAGGTCAAAACCTTTGGAGGACCATATTTCAACCCTCATCCTCAGGATCATTCACTGGCGTTGGATGGCATCGTCACATGTCCAAAACCATCACTTTTCAGGTAACCCAAAACCGGCATGTTTGTTGAGACATTAAAGGGAAATCAACCCAAACAAGATGTTCTATGCTGATCTACTAGTTGAGACAAGGCATTCTGATTGATATTGCATTTGTGGAATATGAGTTAAGCAGCAAAATGCACCCGCTTTTAGCCATCACAGGGGGCGGCCATTATGTCACTTCTGTCGACTGAAAATGACATCACATTTGCTCAGGGCTAAGATAACGACCAATCGTGGATCAGCTTCAGAAAACAGGTGAGCTGTGATTGGTCGTTACCTGAGCCCTAAGCAAATGTGATGTCTTTTTCAGTCGACAAAATGTCCGCCCCCGGAGATGGCTAAAAACCGGGGGATTAATTTTTATTCCACAAACGCAATATTTATCAGGATGCCTTGTTTCAACTAGTGCGCCTGCATAGAACATATTCTCCCAAAAATATGTTTGGGTTGACTTCCACCTTTAACATTACACTGTCAAAGTGTCAACACTCTGGATGAGTCAATCATTTGTAAAAAGAACACATGCACACGGGGCCGGGGACTGACCAATAGTATAGATTCGTTAAAAAAAAAAAAAAAAAAAAAGGAAGAAAGAACTTCACCACATTCGGACATCTGTGGCATATTTACTGTTATATTTTATTTCCTAATCCAAATGGAGTGAACATTCTGAGGTTTAGGATTGACCACTGCTCTGGAGAACAGATACAGTATGAAAGAATTGAAGTCACTCACTGCTTTCTTGCCATATTCACTCTTCGCCACAACAAGGGACCCTGAAAGATAGCATCCTGGACTTGTCCCTTTTGGAATCCTGAAGGAAGGATAAAAAGAGAGAATAAAGACAGAAATAACACTATTATGGTTCATAATACTTGTGACATCTCTTACATAAAACTAAATTCAATTATGTGCAGCTATCTATAGAACATTTAACACTGCTAACCTGTCAGGAAATTCTGCTAAAAAAAATATCTGGTTATTTTAAATGTGTTCATGAATTTGTTATCCTCCATTTGAACTCACTTGTCATCCGGCAAGGCTGTGACATAGAAATGCTGCGTAGCCCCTGGTGAGAGGGTGACAGTGTTCGCCTTCTTCTTGGCCAGAAGGGCCACTCGGTGCGTCTCGTAGACATCTGGGCTGAGGGTGGCAGACAGACGATGGGAGACAACAAACGGCAGGTCTTTTAGGCGCTCCAGCTCACTCGACAACTCGTGGCGCACTTGCAGGCGTACTGTGTAGTCGCCCTTTTCCAATTTGAGGGAATACTGAAGGAAGAGAAAAGTGGGGTGTTTGAGATAACATGTAGACCCAGCACAACTGTACTGGCAAAAACGCAGGAAAAAAGTTACCTGATGTGGGTAAGCATCCCCTGAACCTAGTAGTCTCTTGTTCTGATCAAATAGCATCCACAGCTGACTATCAAACTCAGACTCATACAGCAGCTCACACAGCAGTGGGCAACTGGGTGTGACTTCCCCGCTCTTCGGCTGCACACAGAAAAAGTTATGAATGCAACGAGATTAAAATCTTCCTGACTGGTGTGCGCTTAAAGCGGAAGTCAACCCAAACATTTTTTTTCAAGAATATGTTGTATGCAGGACCACTAATTGAAACACGGCATTCTGATTAATATTGCCTTCGTGGAATATGAGTTAAGCAGCAAAATCCACCCGTTTTTAGCCATCTCAGCGGGCGGCCATTTTGTCACTTCTGTTGACTGAAAATGACATCACAACTATTCAGGTTGTGTAGCTGAAAATGACATCACAACTATTCAGGTTGTGTAGTTGTGATGTCATTTTCAGTCGACAGTAGTGACAAAATGGCCGCCCCCAGAGTTGGCTAAAAAGGGGTGGATTAACTCTTATTCCACAAAAAACAATATCTATCAGAATGCCTTGTTTCAACTCGTGGGCCTGCATAAAACATCCATCCATCCATTATCTATACCGCTTATCCTCACAAGGGTTGCGGGAGTGCTGGAGCCTATCCCAGCTGTCTTCGGGCAGTAGGCGGGGGACACCCTGAATTGGTTGCCAGCCAATCGCAGGGCACAAAGAGACAAACAAACATTCACACTTACAATCACACCTAGGGGCAATTTAGAGTGTCCAATCAACCTACCATGCATGTTTATGGACTGTGGGAGGAAACCGGAGTACCCGGAGAAAACCCACGCAGGCACAGGGAGAACATGCAAACTCCACACAGGGAGGCCGAGCCGGGATTGAAACCATGACCTCTGAACTGTGAGGCTGATGTACTAACCAGTCGACCGCCGTGCCGCCTGCATAAAACATATTCTTGAAAAAAAAAAATGTTTGGGTTGACTTCCCTTTTAAGGCATTGGCGGTACCTGATGAAAACTGTAAGTGAGAATAATCTCATAAAGTTGCCTGTTGTTGGGCAGAACATCTCTCCCACCCAGAGGCTTTATCTTTGAACTAATGGGCCTAGAGGAAAGGGGACAACATTAATAAATCACCACCGCAACAAAGTAACGTAATTAGAGTGAACTTACCTGAGAGGCTGAACCCAAGATTTGAGGGTAATAGTCGGAGACACTTCCTCATACTTCAATGGCGATGACACATCAAAATTTGTAACTCCCTCTGACGCATGCTGACCAAACACAAGAGGCGGAGGAGTCATTGATGGTGTCTAAAATGTCATGGCACTGCTAATATGTATGCAAGTGCTCCACTCACAATGTGCAGCGGTGAAGGGGAAATACTGAGCCCATGGAACGAGATGTTGTAGTCCACGTTGACATCTCCCAGACTCGCCCACCAGCGTGCAATGCACAGTTCAACAATCTTGCCTGACTGGAAAAAGGTGGGGACCAAAACACCGGGATTAGTAACCATAACCTACATTTCCTATGGGTGTTTCAGCTACAACACACCTGGCGTTCCTAATGTAGGCGCCTTTGTGAAGATTCATGCAGAGTAAATGATGCCACAAATAGAATTTACAAACCAGCACAGAAAAGGCCTCAGTTATTGAGCCTTTTTCCAAAAGTGACGAAAACTTGTAGAATTCATTAGCTCGGTAAGCTTTCTGTTTGACGAGGTGCACCGCATGTAGAACAAATTTGGAGGACACATCTCCAGAATGAGAAGTCAGCGTGATCTCTGCAGAGGAAAAAGTAGGAGACACAGAGGTGAAGGGCAGCAACATTGTATTCAAGCTTCTTCTTTCAACCGTTTGAGAAAGGAGAACATGCGGGAGCCAACCAAATACCAACCTGCCCAGGAGGCTCCTTGGGGCACAGTGATGAAGTGGCGTTTGATCTGTCCTGGTCTGAAGTGGACGTCTTTGAAACACAACTCGTGATTATGACTCTCTGCCACCCTGCCAGATAATGAAGGGAGAGAGAGACAGAGAACAGTGAAAACGCAAACTCTCACAAAGCTGTTATTGAGAAAAAGCAAAAAATATGTAGGAGCTTACTTGGTGGGAATAACAACTGTGATGGGGATTCTGAATAGCGGACCACAACCGGGCGCTGCCGTGTCATAACCACATACCTGAAAAAGTTGTACTGTAAGTTAGAACAATACATACTATCAGTTTGAAAAACCGCCGCTTTTTATTGCCGACCTCTGTGTAGTGCACGCCCTCCCTCAGGCCCACTGGATCCACACGGACATTGACATGACGACACTGGTTCATCAGCTCGAGATGAGATGGGCACTGAACCCAAGGGGCTGCACACGTGAGGGCTAAGTGGAGCTGCAAGGATATTCGCTCGGCGTTTTCTGCAATGAAGCAGAACTACAGTAAGAGCAAACAAGAACACACAGGCCATGTACAACTCTGCTATGGCTTCAATATAATTAGGGATGTCATAAACCAAAATCAATAAGTGAATGGCTACATTCAATGGCAAAAATTTGATTGTTTCATTCTAATCCAGAATTTCTTCAAGACAGGTTGTGGAAAAGATCAACCAATGACAATATTAAACATAAAATGTACTCATTATAAACAGTCGGGATTTTGATGAGAGTATGGTTTCTCATAATGTGGATTCAGAAAACCTCCTATGTCACAATTTGGTAAAAATATTTTTTCACAAATACTATACTAAATAATCAGTCCACATGTGTGGGTGTTATTTATACAAATTACTGACCAATCGAAAGTGTTGAAAATGGCTTGCTCAAACAATTCCAATATGGATGGTAGAAGAGGAGAAAATACCTGTGTTTTCAGGAAATACTGGTTCTATTCCTACTCCATGGTCCGAGGGGGACAAAAGTTGTGTCTGGTCCCTGAGGTAGATGCCTCTCTGTGTTCCAACAGTTACTGAGAAACCCAGATGGCTGGTAGGTAAAGAGGCATTTTGAATGAGGTAGTCTAACGCCTTGTCCACCTACCCAGGGAAGATTAAAAAAAGCAGCGCAAAAAATGAAAAGACAATATAGTACAATGACACTACAAAGCTACCAGCAGCTAGAGGTCAGTTACCTGAATGATTCCATGGCCCTGTGCAAACACCTCGATGTCATCAACCTTCAGAGCTGTGTTTTCCAGCGCTCTCCTTACTCCAGGAAAAGAGGGACATATCCCCTGCTGTTTTAATCCTGTCTCATACAAAGTCACAAACTATCACGAATGGCTCTGTGAAATCACACAACAAATAGTAACGTTTAGCATGAGGTCCTGACGCACCGGAGAGGATGAGAGCAATGCCTCCGCAGGCATTGGGGGATGACATAGATGTGCCGTTCATCAGTTGGGTACCACGAAGAGTCCAGTTGGGTACAGATGCAATGGCCCCGCCGGGAGCACTTATGCTGACCCCAAGAGCACCATCTGTACTGGGGCCCCTGGAGGACCAGGTGTACTGGTTGGGAGGCAGCTTCTCCCTCAGGGAATACTCGGCCACCATCATGTCAGGGGTCACGTAGGCTCCAACACCTCAGGAGAGGATGCGCATAAGACTTTGCTTTCAATTTCTAAGGATGAAACTTGCTCTACTAATGTAGCTGTTTTACCTATGACACTGCTGGTGGTTCCCCCGGGGCAGCCCACCGTGGAGAGGCAGGGGCCATTGTTTCCTGCACTTGAAACAAATATCACATTGTGCTTCTGTACAGCCTCTGTGATAACCTCACAAATCCTCCTAAAAAACAGACGCGGACAATGACAAATCACGTCATGTAGGCTACTTTTTTTTCCTGCAACTTCACAACACTTACCCTGAATTGGGCCAGTGGGTGGCTTCCCCATAGCTGTAGTTAACCAAGTCACACTTATAGTTGATCACTTCAATCATCTTTGGATTGGAGCGAGATTGTGAAGAGGAAAACCATAGAAAAAAAAACGTATTAATTCATTATCAACAGTTAAATGATAAGGTCTAAAACCACTTAACATACAGCTCGAATAAGTCCCGTGCCCGTTTCCATGGTACTGAGGCGAGTGTCTCCAATCTTCAGAGCTAAGATTTGGGCACCAGGGGCAACCCCATTCCGCTCTGGTTCTTCCGGGAAGTAACCTGCTGCGATGCTTGCAACATGTGTCCCGTGAGCCCCTTCAAATACAAACATCGCAAGTCAGTGTGGAGCTCCCATAACTTTGCACAAACCACTCAACAAGAACGTCCTTCTGGATTTCTGCATTTCAGAGGCGAACCGGTTTTCGACTACTTCACCTCCACTGGTGACGATGCAGAGAGTGGTTCCCTCGTCATAAATATTCACAGAGTAGTTTAGCATCTCCGCATTGCCTAAGGTTGCATACTCTTGTGACTCTCTGTAGGAGCTCAGAACAGTGCACTGGGACAATTCGCCACACTCAGAGGTATCCAGTACAGCCCTGAACAAAAAAAACAGCAATTTGAGGACCTTGTGAAGGATATTGGAAACAATTAACATAACTTACCTCCATGTGACACCATCATGCCAAAGAATACAATCATATACAGGGCCGGGATCACTGTATTTCTTTTCTAGAGAGACAAGCAACTCCGATTGACTTTGCAACTCTTCCCTCTGTAACTTCTCTAACTGAAGACATAAGGCAGGATGAATGACACATATGCGGAAGCTTGAATAGATTGTGTGAAACTGTGATGGATCATTCTTGTTACCTGTGATGGAGTTGGGTGTAAGAGATCAAACTCCTCCGTCCTGCGACAGGCATCAGCTAGTGCTGCTCTATGTGCTGGGTCCCACATCTTCTCCTTTCGCTCTTTCTGCAATTTAGAAGACCGTTTTCTCTTATGCAACAAGGCTGCCCAATTATCCGCATCAATCGAAACGCTGTCACTCCCAAATGTGTTGACAAAGAATCAGGGATGCACCAATACCACTTTCTTCGGACCAAGTATGAGTACAAGCACTTACATTTGAGTTCCTGCTGATAGTTGTCAATCCCATCATGGAATTGTGATCAAAATGTTTTATTTTAATGTAACAAGGTTGTAGAGTAACAAATTGTTGTCACAATGCCAACATTGAAAGTATTCAATGCTTCCACTGAAAAACGTTCACTTTAAAGAGAACACAGATCACAGTTTGGGCTCATTACATTTAATGAAAGCTGTTATGACAACATTATATGCTAAATACAAAACAGGAACACCTATTATCAACTAGGTTGCAACTAGGTGGTTGTCTTAAAGTGCTTTATAAATACAGTTGAGTTGAGCATCAGACATTTTTTAGGAGTGCTGATAATGGTAATCAGTATCATTGCATCCTTGACTACTGTACTAAATGTCAATTAACAAGCTTAACATCCCTGGTTGGGATGTTCAAATGTAATGTTTATTTGACATTGACAGATACTGTGAACAATTACAGTGCAAAATATTACCGACACAGTGAAGAGTAACAATACAGTATGACATTTTCCTACCTGTATTCTTTCTTTAAGTGCCTTAGGGAAGAACTCATAGCCATTTTTAACACCAATGTGATACTTCCCTGATGAGTTGACCCAAGCAGGAGGGATCTGATTGACATAAAAAAAGACACAGTATGAGATATATTTTTAGGATAATTGTAAAGGTATAGCACTGAGTCAAAACCAGAGAGGAGTGTGATAAAATAGAATGTATGAATGCGCAATTTGTTCAGATTAATAAATTATTAATCCCCAAAGAGACATCTGAAATTCAGTAAATAGTATTAATCTACAAACCTTCAGTATTCTACCAGAGAGGCCAGTGATTGTCCCTTCTTTCGGCTCCACCACCGTGGCCATGTTCACATCACCACTGCCTGTCGTGTCAATGATGTCAACAATCTTTGGCTTCCCATCTGTTGTCACCTGAGGATGAAGACACAAATCATAAGTCAGTACATTTTTTGAAATGTAAACATATTAACATGTAGGAGAATCGTGATAGATCTACAATAGTGTATTACAATAATAATTCTAAATCTTATATTTAACTTATATATAAAGAACACTAGTAATTTTCTAACCGGAAGAAACACACACATTACATAATATTACAAGTTCCGATTCAATCTCTGCCTTTTACAAACCAAAGTTATTGTTATTTATGATCACAAATCATAAGTCAGTACACTTTTTCAATACCACCATATTGGCCTCATATGCAGATAACGGTAATGTACCACCTGCAGAAAGAAACACGTTGTATTAACTGTAGAGTATGTAATATTTCACGATGAGATTCAATGTCTGCCCTTTAGTAAAATACAGCTGACCAGAGGGGATATCGCTTATTGTCAAAAGGGACAAAAATATGGGCAACTGTTGCCCCGGGGCTTAACAAATGTATGAAATTGGAAAATATAGCGAAATCACTCTCGCCTTACGTTATTTAGCTCGTACAATTTACAGTACATTTACGTCACAATAACGACACTGGCCGTGGTGAGTGCCGCACTTCTAAATTCAATGGCATAACTTTTATTCATGGCGTACCCTAATAATAATCAACAAATACCATGTAATAACTTAAATACTGACACGGTGTATAATAAGTGAGCCAACTACTGTATGCTAGGAGAAGGCTGTCTACATTAACGGATCTGCAACTTGACTCTATCGGAAAATCTTTTGTGAGAACTGAAGAAGAGGCAACAAATGCGCTTCTTTATGTAAATTATTGTTGTCACCCTTCTATCAATTGTATTGTCGCAGTATGGATGCCATTTGTTTATCCAAACAGGTGAGCTAGCTAACTAGCTAGTGACTGTACAGCTTATGTGGCCTTACGCTTCAGTTGCCCCCAGTTAGCTTGTAGCTAACTAGCGTTCGAGCGACCGGTCCGGCTCAGTTGTACCTGCATGCCGGGCGCCCCTGGATCAACCCCGGTGTCCATGATCGCGATGAGAACTCCTCGGCCATCGTACTCGGGGAACCGGCTTAAGTAGGACGCGGCGCCGGTCTCTTTTTTGGGAAGCAGCCCGTGGAAGGGGAACGGCTCTTCGGTTGAATGGGTAGCCATGACTCGAAGAGCGATATGACAGCAGCGAAATGCGAAGCACAGTTGTTGCACAGAGCGAGTAGACGAGACTTGTTTAAAGGGACACAACATAACACGTAGGAGTCACGTGAGCTGTAACATGAAAATGACAAATAACTCACTAATGGGTTTGTTCCTTAATAGACACCTTTATTGTTTCTATTACAACCAGTTTTCAGTTCTGCGTTCACAAAATTCCCTATTTGTGTTTTGTTCCCCCATGAACCGATCCTTAGATTGTGTTTTCTTTTTTTAAACTCACCTTTTTGGGCACTTTCTGTAAGTCCTTGAAATGTCAAAAGATTGTGCCAAATCTCTCTAAGAAAATAGTAATTTGTTGCAAAGAAGTAAAGTGAACCCCTTGCGTATTTGCAGTACGACGTTCCCAAATTCACCTATTCGTTGATTTTTTGGGGGAACCAATCTTGAGTTTTTCGCTGAAAAACTCACCTGCTTTTTTATGCTCTGGCCGAAGCCATCTGTCCGATAAATATATTGCAGTTTCATTTAATCATGCCATAACTTTGTCTGATAGAGAAAATGTGTTTTGCTGCCATCGTCTGGTATCTGTAGGCAGTTACAAAGCTTTTTGTCTGTGCTTCAATTACTACAGAGTTTTGCTATTCGCAACAGTGCTCGGTCCAAGAATAGCAGGGTTTCAGTATGTTTAACTCAATCGCTGCCAGCACTTCGAGTTTTATGCTATTGAGCTGAATGTCAACGGCAGTGAACGAGTTAAGTAGTTCTTATCTAAGCGTCAAGCTTTGTATGTCAAGGATGGGTTTGGTGTAGTCTTTGGTAGTTACTTGTTAGTGAAAATATTAGTCTTTATCGCATGTGAATGTAAACAAACGAGCACACACACTTCACATGTATTTTATTTTACAGGTTGTTTTTGGAATCTGATGTTAAAATGTATTGCCATCGTAGTTAGTTCATCATCATTGTCATCATAGGGACACTAAGATTACATGTTAAAATAAAGTTATTAATTTAATTTCACACGCATGAGCTCTACTTTTACAGAAATTGTTTTAAAAATGTTGTGCACACCCACGCAAGTAGTTTATGTGATTCTATGTGGCAAGAATCAGAGTAGGGACTCTTGGAATTGGGTGAAATGGCATTTGGCTTATCAACAGAACAGTATTAATGTACCTGTTAATATTTCTTCAAATGTATAATTTACTGTGTCCACATGCTTTTGGATTATTTTTTTGCTGTGTGCTCACTAGGTGGTGTTATAATGCTACTGATGGTCATCCATCCATCCATTCGCTGTGCTGCTTATCCTCACTAGGATCGCGTGTGTGCTGGGGCACCCTGTATGCTACTGCACTAGTATTCACTGTGTTTATTTTTACGGTACTGTACAGCTGTTATTTTCTTTTTTTTATTTTATTTTGTAGTATCAAATGTTTGACTTGCTCCAGCAAGATGTTCTTTAGATTTCCATTGAATCCATAAAACCCCTGATTCAGTGATTTGCACTGCCGTTTTATAGCTATAAAATACAGCATATGCCTACAGCATAATTCTGATAATATACATCCATTTGAACACATGTGATTTTACATGACAGTTCCTAAAACACAACTCAAAATCAGTTTTCTTGTTGTTGTCTTGGCTGTTGCAGCACAAGTCGAAAGCATCCCCTACACATTGCATTAATTAAAACATGCAAAAACAGGTTAAAAATAACAAATAGTCTTATCCCCCTAGCACAGTTCGCATTGGTCCTTTTGTTTATTGCAGATCACATCCAATTTTGAAAGATCTTCTCTGATTTGATTCAAGCCCTATATAGAGAATAATGCTCGTGAAAGATTAACTTTGCACATGTCAAACACCATCTGTTCCAGTCCCCACTCAGCTACAAGTAGAAAGTATAGTAATTTACTGTATATATGCACAATATGATGATGTGTTGTGTGTGCACGAGCACAAACCACAATGGTTGTACAGTTATTGTATGTGTAACAATGCCATCCCACTCTGTGGTAGTGGTTGACCAGTATGTGCATCTCGAGCAAGTAACAATAAACACCTGCTCACTAATCTGTTTAAATCCAGAATTTGACACAACTTGCCCCTCTGTCGTTGGATTTGCTCTACAGGCCCATATTTTAGGATATGTCATTCCATTTTTCTCTAGTGAAGTTGAGATACTTGCATTATGTTGAATGAGGCTCCTCTCATTGTCTAAAATCTTCAGCAAAAAATCACATACGGTTTCACAGACAGGCTTGTGGTGTGCCACAGGGCGTAGTCACAACAGCTACATTGAAATACAATGTGGTTCTAAACATTATTTCCCTATGTGATGCAGCAAGTAGGCATTTTAGATGCTACAGGATGTGGCTACCATGGTAGACCTGCACAATTGTTGCTTTTTTCTTTCTGCAAATGCTGGGATCTGGGGTCACTGATGATACCGCTTATTTTGTTTGAAAATGGGCACACCGGTGCAGATAGCCACGAATGCACGCATTACCAGTTATGAACACCGGGACAGTCACATTAAGAGGAGAGTGTGATTTCTGATCTAAGGCATGTCTAACAGAGATGTAGCCTAATTAGCTTTAGAGCTTTTCCAAAGCAGTCACTGCTAATCTCAACGGTGAAGCAGGCTGTGATTTCTGGTGAAGGGGAAGTCCAACTGCTCTTTCCGCCCACATCTCTGTCTTGGCCAGCTGAGGTCGTAAGTTCCGCACCAGTGCTGGGTTATTTTGAGAATTGTAGCCATTATGGTCTCGTAGGCGTGGCCCAGTAGGCTCAAGCGTGGGTTCATAATAGCCTTGGGCCTTCCACCTGAATGGATCTTAAATCCCTCCCAGACATGCATCCCACTGGTCAGGTCAACACTTCAGTAGGACTTCCATCTGTTAAATCTGTCCAGAGATCCGTGTCAACAGGAAAAGTGGATCCAGTTCTATCCAGGGCTCTTTGTGTTTCATGACTTACTTTCACTGTACTTTGTTTAAATTGATGTATCTAAATGAATGAATGAATTCAATAGGAAATAATTCCCAGTATAGTATATGACAAGGTTTCTGTTGATTTTCCCTCAGAAAGGTAGAATAGTTATACTCTACCATATTGTACGAGCATTTTTCCACAGTTCACACCACATCTTGCACAAGTAATGGTTATGGATCTAATCTCCCAATTAATGATTTTACTGTTTAGAAAACATCTGCAATCCATTTGATTTAGATACCAATGAGTTGCGGTGGAGTCACTTGAGGATGCAGGAAGCATGATCATTCACTGCCAAAGCTCAGACATGAGTTCAAATTCAAGTATGTGGGCATGGTGACCAGCCTTGCCAACTGCTAAAATTGTACTTTCTGAAAAGCCCTTAATTATGGGCTGTTCTTTTTCTCTATAATTTAGCCATCAGTATCATGCTGTGTCGAGGGGGGGGGCGATTAATGCCTACCCCTCCAACCCCCAACCAAATGAAGAATTCTGTCATGAAAAGGTATTTGACAAACTTTATTTATTTATTATATATATATATATATATATATATATATATATATATATATATATATATATATATATATATATATATATATATATATATATATATATATATATATATATATATATATATATATATATATATATACACACACACAGTCCTTTATTAGTGCTTGTTCTAGTACAAATTGTGTGGTAATAAAGTTCTACTAGTTAAAGCGAACGTTAACCCAAGTAAGTGACAAAATGTCCACTCCCTGAGATGGACAAAACATGGGTGGATTTTACTGCTTAATTCATTGTCCACAAATGCAATATTAATCGGAATGCCATGTTTTGACTAGTGGGCCTGCATAGAATATATTCTTGTAAAGAAAATATTGGGGTTGACTTCGACTGTAACATCAAGGTTTCATTTTTATTTTATTTGTTTTGAATTTATTTTTTGCTTTTCTGGTATACCCCTGTACTTCTACTTCAGTACAGACTGTGAGTACTTCTGCCACTTCTGATACTACAGCATCCCTCTTAGATAGAATCAAAAGTACAATACAATACAATAGTACTTTATTTATATATCGCATTTCATAACAGCTACAGCTGTAACAAAGCACTTTACATGAACAAAATAGCAATAATACAACAACAAAGACAGTGAAAGCAATACATTAAAACACAAAATATCTTTATATGGTCACATTTATGTTTATAAAGCCCTTGCATAGGACCTGATTAGAATATGTCGGTTGTTGTCATTTCAACAGCGTTTGACTTCCTTTCCATTCTCACGGCTCATAGAAGTGGGCGGGGCTCCGTGAAGCCACCCCCACCGATCGTCGCTGCTGCTGCTTGACCGACTGAGAGCTGTAGCGGTCCTCTTGTTCTCAATCAGCCATCGGCACGGTGCTGGGCTCCAAGTGCCATCGCAGCTATGTGCGCATAGATGTGCAAAACCTCTGGAATATCCCATTGCTGGAAAGGCTGCAAGCGACCAGCGTGGAGGACCGCGTCTGTTCAGCCGGCAAAAGGGAACTGAGGGACGGCGAGAGCATGGCGGTAGAAGAGGAAGGTCTGCGGGTTTTTCAGAGCGTTAAAATTAAAATAGGTAAGAAAAAAAATCCCCACCCCCAATCTGAGCGCCTGGATGGATGGCTCCTCATTTATGGGCCAGATAGGCACCGAGGTGCTGGAGGAGCGGGACTGATCTGTCTTGTTAATGTTATTCTAATTCAAATCGCGTGCGGTTCTGTGTGGACTGTACAACAAATGACCGCGTAGTGGAAAAGAGACTTCTACAGCCTTGTGGCTGTGGAGGTAGTGGGAATGTAGCAGCTGGCATCCAAGATCCATCTCGTCTGTTCCTATTCCAGTGCCTATATTTGCGTGCATATTTGTGCATTTATTGGATAAAAACTCAGAATTAATTTAACAGATTTAATCTTCTAATGGTCATCCTAAGAATCCCCTATCCCAAACAACCACCACCACAGTCTAGTCATTGATTGTTGCAAAAGCTTGCTATATTTAGACGTCTCCTGTGGGTATCCTGGGTTTGCAAGAGACATGTTAAGTGTTTATAGTGCATACACCTATTTGTTATGAATGAAGCCATAAATGCCTAAACGCATCTTACAGTGAAAGCTCTTTTGGAGCTTTCTTGACCCTTTTGGAAATTATCATTCCAGCACATGAAGCATAGTTGCCTCAAGGCTACATGTGTACTGGACGGAATGTGTGTCTATCCCATAGTTTATAGGCTATAGATAATAGCTCCAGTAATTACAGTATAAGAAACATTACAGTCTCCAATGGAAGTTTGAAGTCTCCATAAATTTCAACAATCTAATAGTCATTGGAATTTTTAAAGTCTACATTATAAAAAAATCGGACTTCCATGTGTTAAAAATGAAGAGTTGCTATTTTAAGTTGAAATCTTTACTTTGACTCCTTTCTCAGATCTAGTAATTATCATACAGTATATTAATACCAAATATTTAAAATCACCCAAGTTCAAGTTTTTTACTATTTTTTGCTTGAAACTCAGGCTTCAGTTAAATCAAGCCCCACCCCCCACCACCTCACCCCCGGCACTCGAATTATTCATTCCTGTGTGAATATAGTAAATGTTTCTTCTAAGATGGGCTGTGCTCTGTATGTTTCTATTCTGGGCCTTTTTAATGCATTCAGCAGCACATTCATTTCCTGTGTGTGCCCTAATTGTTATTCCTGGTCAATAAGGAACGATCTCACTGACATCTGGGACCCCATTCATCCTGGGTGTGCTGTCCAGATTGTTTTGACTCCTAACGTGCGACAGAAGGGAGGAACAAAAAAATTAAATTAAATGACACACCTTCAGCAAAAAACAGTCAAGCTGATACAAAATTTCGCCTGTGTTTCTGTAGCTTTTCTTTCCATATGTGCGAAATACAACATTTCAATCATGCGCTAACATATTTATTCATTTTCTTCATTGTGCACCCTTGGCAAAATAGATGATTGTGGCTTAATATTCACACCTATTTAATCACAAATATTCCTGTTATCGCTGTGAGTCCTCCAGCTGTAATATCATACAGAGACAACAGTTGAGTTTCCACCGTGTAGTCACCTAGCAGCCATCATATTGTGTGATCCTTACCGGCCTGTGCAACCCTTGCGTCACACTGTTTTCACCACATTGTCTTTGGCATGTGGTTGGCTGATGACTCAGACCTGCACATTTTTGTTTCAGAGACGACTTACTATTAGGACACTGTGCCAGACGATGACTCCCCCGAGTTTACGGGAGGAACACATGATTTTCGGAAATCAAGAAGGGATAGTGGGTGTCCATACTGTCTGTAAAACAGGAAACAGGAAACTTCCCCCCAATTCACTTCCTGATTGGCTGCACTAGACTACAGCAGAATTGTGTTTTTTCCTGCATGGCATCAAGCTAATACGTAGCAGATGTGGTGGGACACGGAGAGGGACAGAGGTGGTGTCTCGCATACAGGAGCGGCCCGGGCTACACTTTGTCTGTCAGTGCTTCGACAGGCAGCAGAATTCTCAGTGGCACAGCTGGAGGGGGAACTTTGCACTAATTAACTACAACATATGCATTTGACTGTTTAAAATTTGACAGACTCAAGACGAGAGCTTTGAAAAATACATTACATGCTAGAATGGCACACAAAACAGTGCAGATGCCTTCCAAGAATTAACTGTTTGCTCAAGTGAAAATATATTGAGTGCTGTTTGGGTGTATGTTTGTATATCATTATGTTAGCTAGTCACTTGCTGGTCCGGATGACAGTACCATACTGTAGAAAGTCGTATTCGTGTTTAGACGCTTTGAGGCAACTGTTCAAGGTGAGATTTGTCTGCCTTTTCCCTGGGGAACTGTTTAGTATAAATGGCACCGACAGAGGATAGCTAACCAAGTCATGGTGGCTGAAAGTCGGTCTAAACGTACGCCTGTTCAGACCCCGTCCAAACACTGGTGTTTGTCTGGTGCAACTGGTGTAACGCGATAATGGTGAATTTGATCGGGGCACATGCAGACACATTTTCCGCTCCGTGGACATGAGAGGTTGATGTTAGATGTATTTCAGTCACACAGTACATACAGTATGTAAACAAACTTTCTGAGTCTTTATACACTATTATATCAACCAATCGAGCGGGCCAGCTATGAGGGAGCACACAAGCAGTCGTGCCTCCAATCGCCCACTTCACAGTGCGGCTACGCCTTCGCAATGTCGAGACTCCAAAACTAACCCTTAAATGGAGCCAAGGAGCCACTTTTGCCATGATTGAAGTCGGCTGGGCGGCACGGTGGTCGACTGGTTAGCACGTCCGCCTCACAGTTCAGAGGTCGTGGGTTCGATCCCTGCTCCGGCCTCCCTGTGTGGAGTTTGCATGTTCTCCCCGTGCCTGCGTGGGTTTTCTCCGGGCACTCCGGTTTCCTCCCACATTCCAAAAACATGCATGTTAAGTTGATTGGATACTCTAAATTGCCCCTAGGTGTGATTGTGAGTGCGGCTGTTTGTCTCTGTGTGCCCTGCGATTGGCTGGCAACCAGTTCAGGGTGTCCCCCGCCTACTGCCCAAAGACAGCTGGGATAGGCTCCAGCACGCCCCGCGACCCTTGTGAGGAGAAGCGGTACAGATAATGGATGGATGGATGAAGTCGGCTGTGACAACTTTCACAGCTACGTAGCCCTCCCTTTCAAAGATCCGCCACCATGCACTGGTCTGCGAAATTACCCAAATCATTTCTTTCTAAACCTCCTCGACCATTCGAAATCATCGACCATTTAAATAACAAAGTAATAGCGTTTGTGTATTTTTTTTCAGACTGGTAATTATGTAAAAGAAAAAAACAACAACAACTAGCTATGGTATGTGTGTAGTTTATTTAATTTCATAATTTCTTTAATTCGAAATAGCTTTCATCACTCAGCATAAATTACATGAACTTCTGGCCACACACATTCACCCAATCACACATGCAAACAGCAGGCAGGTGTGTTGTTTGAACAAAAACGGAAATAGCTCCATTGTTGACAAAACACACTAAACAGTTGCTAAACGAGGATACAAGATATATTGCATTCATGCCGAGCGTTAGTTGAGCTATTCTTGTGACAAGATTACATATAAAGTCAATACAGTTGGCATAGATTTGGCCAAATCTGTACAGTTACACCAGAGCCAAACGGCTTTAAGAATATGTTACTGCTTTGCATACACGCCAGGTAAAAACTGGACAAACATTGTAGGACAAAATAATCATTGCCGTCTGTGGGTACCGGGACTTGTGCAACGTAACCAGCTCAGCTTCCAATAGGAGCCAAAAAGGAGCAGGCCGAGGCTACTTGGTGTAGGTGGTAATTACGTGTTTTGTTTACAGCTGTTGAACCAAGCAATCGTTTAAGCAAAAGCCTGAATGACTTGCGATGTTCATGCATTTCAGAGAAGGAGATGTAAACATGTATACATTACATGTTGTAGTTAATGTTTATCAGTGTTTTTGTGAATGTTTTGGGGCATGTAAATGGTTATTTTTCACTATGGCAGGGGTTGACTGTAGCGTAAATATACAAGTTGATAAATTGCTCCATCTTCTGATCCAATCGGTGCTCAAGTATTGTTTTTTTTTTTTTTTTATAAACCCGCTGATGGCTGGCATCAGTGTTGACCCAGCAACTTGTTGTTATCATTTCATAGCATCTTTCAGCTCAAGTAGATTTTTGGATGATAGGCAAACACGGCTTAGTGGAAGAAACTGGATGAGTTGAGGTGTGACTTACTGTGCTACGAAAGCTGAATTTACCCCCCTACGGCTGTATGACTTTGGCGGCCTTGAGCCTTTCATTCGACAGAAACCCCCTCCACCTCTCCCTTCACCCCCTTCACAGCTGTCTAACAGAGGTTCCTGAACCTCCCCCTGTCCAGACTGAATAGGAGGCATGGAGCGAGTGAGAGGGGAGGAATGCCAGTGAAGCCGACTTCTTCTCTCATTCATGGGAAGACCTCTGTTTGAGTTATAATATCTCAATATATTCCCCCTGCTTTGTCCTAGAAAGCAAGATTTCTGCGAAGTACAATCGTTTTCTGTAAACATTTGTGTTGACTGTTTAGCGGACAGTGTTTCGGGCACAGCAGCTCCTCCTCAGTCATCGAGCCGCAAAGGGAAAGCAGTACTTGGAATAGCGAGGAATGGCCACAGTAGGCCCAGCATGCGGGGTTAGAAGCGGTAAATAAAGGGTTTGGAGTGTGCTGCTCCTTGTTGTTGCCCTTCAGATGCCCTGTCGGAGAGGTGATCGCTCCCTGGGGTGACCTCTAGCTGCTCACAGTGGCATAACAAGCATGAAAACCTCATTGAGTCATGATATCAAAGACACAGTGTTTCGCCCAAACAGTGCACAGGCGCTTTGTGGACTTGGAGAAGGCGTTCCACTGTGTTCCCAGGCGACGTTGTGGGGGGTTCTCCGGGGCTAGGGAGTATCCGATGCCCTAGTGCGGGATGTTCGGTCCATGTACAACCGGTGTCAGATTTTACGAGCAGTGAGTTTGATTCGTTTCCAATGAGGGTTGGGCTCCCCCCAAAACTGCCATTTGTCAATTTTGTTCATAACTTTAATGGATGTTCCATCATAACAGACAAGTTCATCTTGAGCTTGACCTTGGAAAGAATTTCTAGGTGCTGCCAAGATATCGTTGCGGGGTCCGTTTTGGTGGCCCCAGTATTACACGTGTGCTTTTCGCAGTCGATGTGGTTCGCTTGGCTTTATCAGTACGCAATTTTCAGCTCTCACTGGGATGAGAATCAGCACCTCTACGTCTGAGACCATGTTACTCAGTCGTAAAAGTGTGGAGTGCCCTCTAGAGGTGAAATGAGATCATGCCCCAAGTGGAGGAGTTTAATTTTGTTGTGATCTTGTTCATACGGGAAGAACGGAGAGGGAGATCAACAGGCGCAGCATCTGTAGTGATGATGTATCGGTCTGTCGTGGTGAAGAAGCCGAATGGCGACGCTCTCGATTTACCGCTGCGTCTACGTTGCTACCCTCACCTATGGTCACGAGCAGTGGGTCGCGACTGAAGTTTCCCAAATAAAAGCGGACAGCTGAGGTGGCTTGGACATCTTTTCAGGGTTGTAGGAACAAGCCGGGGCATGCTAATGTGACCATGTCGTCCGGCTGACCTGGGAAGGCCTTGGATTTCCCCGGAAGAGCTGGACAAAGTGGCGAAGGGAGATGGAAGTCTGCGTTTCCCTACTTAAGATGATGCCCCCACGGATTGCCGGAAGAAAGTTCGATGGATGGATGCATGTTTATTCGTTTTTGGAGCCTATTTTCAAGCCTCTGTTAAACCTAATTCTTAGCATTGTTCTTTCTGAAAGTCCAAGTAAAGCTGCCTAGCAAACATTTGGATAGAATCACATCCCCATGGTGAAAGTCTCCCCATATTTAGTAAACTTGCACAGTCTCTGCACAAGTGTGTGTTTGAGCGCATGATTGTGGTTGTTTATTTTTGTCTCACTCAAGTTTTCCATTGAGACTTACCAGATTGGTGTGAACATTAGCTGTTGCCAGCACAAGATGGGAATGAGTTTGATCAGTAACCCAATACTGTTTTTTTTCCCAGGGAATATGGTGTGCTGCATGAGCAGTCATTAACTCTAAATACACTTTTCCAAAAGGATCATGCTTGCCACTGCTATAAAAATGCTGGAAAAGACAAAGATAATAGTCAAGTTTATACTTCTCATATGCAGAGTGTCAATTTTTTTTATATCAATTTGAAGATTAGAATGCTGCTAAAATGCTCATTGACTTGTCAGTCAATGGATGTGAAAAATATTAAACCAGTATGGAAATATATTTGAAAGCAGTTACTATACAGTAGAATTGGTATAGTAATTTTTACAGAGTCACAATTTTTTTCCCCCATTGAGTTGCATTTGAACATTTTGTTGTACAATTGCCTCCCCCGTCCGCTAGAGCGGGTGTAAATCTTCAGAATGGATCAAATATTTTGCATTCAATGTCTTTGGAATGAGTGACACAATGACTGAATAACACCGGTGATGCCAAAAAGGGTCATTTGAGTTCACAATGGAAATACTGTGTCCTAAATAGAAACAGTTGTTCAACCATTAAGTTCCAAAGATGGTTTCTGTTCAATTATAGTTTGTAAGTGCCCTGAGGATAAACAAAATAGTCGTTGTCATTGTAAGTAAAAGGTAATGATTGTTTGGTTGTCATTATTGTGTCCTTTGCAAAAATACTGGTACCACAAGCTTGTTCTGCTTGTGGGTTTGAAGTATGTGAATGTTTACCTGTCAAGGAAGCGCTAACAAAAGAAAGTGTCAAGTTGCGTTAGGGGAAGTGTCGCATCAGAAGTTAAAGCCAAGGAACCAGTTAGTCGCTTTTTGATTTAATCAGAGCCGATGTTTTTTTTAAAGAGGGAGTCAACCCAAACATATATTTTTTAAGAATAAGTTCTATGAAAGCCCACTAGTTGAAACAAGGCAATCTGATAAATAAATCTGATAAATATTGCGTTTGTGGAGTAAGAGTTAATAGACCCGTTTTTAGCCATCCCCGGGGGATGCCATTTTGTCATTTCTGTCGACTGAAAATGACATCACAGTTGCTCAGGCCTCATGTAACGACCAATCACGGCTGACCAGTTTTATGAAGCTGAGCCGTGATTAGTCGTTACCTGAGCCCTGAGCAGTTTTGATGTCATTTTCAGTTGACAGAAGTGACAAAATGGCTGTCCTCTGAAATAGCTAAAAAGGGGTGGATTTTGCTGCTCACATTCCACAAACGCAATATTAATCAGAATGCTGTGTTTCAACTTGTGGGCCTGCTTGGAACATATTGTTGAAAAAAATGTGTTTGGGTTGATTTCCGGCCCGCACTGGCCCGCACTGGCCGCAATATTTTCGTGTGTCATCAATATTCTTCGACACTTTGTTGAGAAATACGTGCATACATACTTGTGAAAATCAGAGCAGGGCACTTGACCCTTTTTTGCCGGTCCGGCTGCGACCCTCCACCCTTGACCTTGGTACCCTTCCGGCCGCGACCCCCTGGCCATATTCATAAACATTGTTGCCCCCAAACCCCCCCCGGACTAAAATCCACTTCCGGCCATGCTTAGTCCAGCCATTTTTTAAAATTTGTCGCCCGACACCGCCCCGTCCCAAAAATGGGCATCCGGCCAGGCCAGAGGGTCCGACTGGTCCGGCCCAGGGACGGACTGCCCTGCTCTGGTGAAAATAATTGTATGATGAAGCTAAGTGTGTGTGTGTGTGTGTGTGTGTGCGTGGGTGTGTGTCTGTGTGTGTGTATTTCAATGATTATGTGATTTACAATACTGTGCTTCCGTTCCTAGTCTGACACTTTTATGAAATCAAAAATATTCAAAGAAACTGATTATTAGCAGGTTAATTGCTATCTGTCTTTCTTTCCACGCACTCACACACGCACACAAACACTGGATCATAACTGGGGGTTTTGCTGCTTTCAAGCTACATCTTGGATCCAGTTGGAATTCCTTTCTCCTCATCTCATTTCCTCTTGTAGCATTCTCCAATGCTAACTGCTCTCCACTCCCCTCTCTTTCTCTCCCACAGCCGTTGTTCTCCCTCACAACTCTTTGAGTCCTCATATAATTTGATCTCACATTCATTCCCATTTGGTTCCCTAAGCCCACGTCTTCCTTGCATGTTGTGCAGGCAGCAACTGAAAATATTCATGCCTGCGTATTCTTGAATGTGTTCACGTCACCGGAGATTAGAATAACAAGTCGCCTTGCTGTAACTGTACACGCAACAGAGAAGGAAGATTAACAAAGTAACACATCTCACCGAGGGCATTGCTTCAACCACTTGCGTCCGTCTTCTTGCACTCACCAGTAATGTGATCTGATGGAGAGGTGACTTATTGCTCGTGAGCACCAGGTTCACTTTCTTTGGGGTATATCTCTTATTATGTTTTTTCTGTCATGTGTGCTCATCTTGTTTTGTGCTCATATTCCACTTGCACATACCTTCCAAGAGCAATGTGTGTTTTATTCACATACTAGGGCCAGATATTCTCAAAGGACAGCAGCACTGATGAGCTTTGCATGACGAGAGAAGAAAGCTGTTGTTTTTCTCTGCTTGTTTTTAATATTGAGGAGAGAAAATGAAATCCAAACTCCCCGGAGAAAGAAAAGGAGGAGCAATGGAAAGGAAAAATAAATACAAGGGAGGTTTTACATATATATATATATATATATATATATATATATATATATATATATATATATATACTGCACAAATGGAAAACAACTCTGGCTTTCAAACAGATATGCTTGCTATTCATATCGTGACATGACGACGATGATATATCGCAGCAATTTTAATATTGCGATATCACGATATCCTAGTGTGGGATATATATATATATATATATATATATATATATATATATATATATATATATATATATATATATATATATATATAGTTGTTTTCCATTTGTGCAGTTACAGCACCCTCTTAGGTTATTGGTGCAGTTTAATTTGATGCATGACAGGCCAAGCCTATTTCTTTGTGAATGCTGTTATTATGTACAAAACAGAATATTGTGATACTTTTTTTTTTTTTGATATGCGCTCTTTTTTTGTTACAATATCGTGAGCTGTTATACAATATCGCAAGCTTTTTAGATATCGCCAGCCTCTCCACGATCCCGTGATAATTATCGTATCGTGAGGTTCATATCGTGATATTACCGTACGTGACATTTGGATATCGTCACATCCCTAAAAGATACCCTTGATGCCGCAGTCCAATCAAGGGACCTATTAGGTCATGGATGAGAGGAAAACACATTTTGGACGCGAATTGGAAAGGAGGCATTATTGCTGAGTGATGAATATGAGAGGTAAAGAAGCAAAGTGAAGCACAAGGAGGGTGGTAGTGCATTCAGGAGATCTAAAAATGAAGCGGATAAAGGCACAGAATGCAAATAAGCAAGACCATCACTTTGTTGTCAAAGAACAATTATGATGGGTAGAAAGAACTCTACTCACCAGGGTGCGATAGGAACCTCAGGTATCTTTAATTTGTGAATGACTGTTGTTGTTATGAATGGTGAAGTATGACTCAGCCCCCAGAGCGCCACACGTTACCTTAGCTTGCATTGCAACAGACTCCCTTGTGGGCACTTCATCACCCACTTGTCCCTGTGGGGTTTGTATATTTTTCATCCGTTTTGCATCAGGAACCGAAGGTTTAGATGCATCATAAGAGTGGATGTGTATTTTATCCTCAGACCATTTGTTCTTGTCAGGGCAATCTTTAGTATTTCAGGTAACTTTAATAATTTTAGTATGGGCTGGATAAGCATTCCATTGTGATGCAGTGATGTTGATCAAATTCTTTATATACTATATTTATTTTAAGACTTTGACGCATTTGAGAGGATGTCTTTTTTTCTAGTGAGTTATCCCAGAAGATGGGACATTGAGTCATTGGAGCAAAAAAGGTAGTGCCAGAGAAAATAGGGCAGCACAAGTGCCCTGAGGCGATTTGAACTGTAGTCGTGAGTCAAACCCAGTTACACCAAAGAGCAACCAATCTCATTACTTGTTTTAATGTACTTGCTTTCCAGAGTCTAAATAATGGTACGATACATTCAAAGAAAATCCACACAGACCTTCCATGGATCATTTTTTCTGGTCTTCAGTTTACTATAATGTTCCGTTCCTATGACCCCAATGTAACTGAAAAGTCAGAACTTCTCGGGCATAAATTTCAATTAATCAAATGAAAAAATAAGAACAATTCATTATATATATATAGATATATTGTTTTAGAGGACGTGTGAATGGTTCGACATGCTCTACTGAATAATTGCAAAAATGACTGTTATTTAGTTATTTAACTGACAAGTGAATACATTAATACACATTTTGTCCTAACAGTTTTAATTGTGCATAAGCAATTGCTTCTCCACCTGCGTTATTAGTCATCTAAATGATGATGACACTCAAACGCAGACGCATCCTTCAAACTGTCACTGGGTGCACTGAAGCAGTAAATACACTCACCGAAATACGAGTTTGTGTCAGTAAAGATGGTTTGTAAGACTCCCCATGGAAACGCAATTGTAAGTGCAAAATTGATGAAATGTCTTGATTATTGAGTATAAACAGACTCATAAATCATGTCCTTTCACTGAGAGACTCTGTTTGCTGTTTTACAGCCAATTATTCAGGGTCAAAAGTCGACTCTCTCCCCTTCCCCCATCAGGCGCACAGAAACAGTGCCGTGTATTATAGCTCTGCTTACAGCAACCCGTTTGTAATGTATAAATACAGTAAACGCCTACAGAGTAGATCAACTGCTTATCGCTCATTTGTCTGATCTGGTTCTATGATTTGATAAGTCGATATGTAAAAAGTTTAAACTCCCAATACCTTTCTTTTTTAACATAGTGGTGGACGTAGTAGTCTTGAGTCTTGCTTGACCCTTAACAGCACACAACCACATGTGCTCTTATTATGAAGACGTCAAAGCTTGAATTGCTGGTGATACAACATGACCACATGTGGCTGCACACATGTGAGTAAAGCATGTTGAACTAATAACACTGCGGAGTTGTGTGGGTCTCCTGGGTGAAGGCAAACACAATGAAGGACTGACTGACTTATATTCATCTGAGGCTTTGGGAAGGAAAATATATTCCTCATGAGGGACTGGGACACTACTTTTGTGTGTGTGCGCACATGTGTGCATGCATGTGTGTCAATGTGGGTGGTTGGACCGCATTCTTGAGAAAGGGAGTGCTATCTGTCACATGTTTGAGGAACAGACGGAGGGGACTTGGGCAGGATGAAGGAAGTGCCCCACTCCAGTTCCGTTCATTCACAGATCAGACATCGCGCGCGCACGCACGCACACGCGCGATACGCAATTACAGCATTCGCACATTGTACGAAATGCCCATTGAGCATGTCATGACAGTTTAAAAGTAGCCGCACTACGACTAATCTCATTACACGCGTTGTGGGATTTGATGATGTAATGATAATGTAGGTGTGTGTTGCACATGTGTGTTTCATTCAAAACAGGAACAGGTGTACACACTTACATAAGGGTGTTCTATTACTGCCGCTGTTCTTTAATAAATAATCACTTTCAGCATTGTGCCTGAGTAAACACTTTGTTGCTGCTTACCACAGCGTTCCTGAATAATAAGCACTCACTCACCTTTCTCCTCGCTCTTTTTCGCTCTCTCTGCACAGGGGAAGCTAAAAACATCCCTCCATACCCGGGGCCAAACAGGATGAGGGACTGTTACTGCACTGTCAACCTGGACCAAGAAGAAGTCTTCAGAACGAAAATTGTCGAGAAGTCGCTCTGGTATGCCTGCCACCCTGCCTCTTTCTGTTTCCTGTTCTTTTTTGTCTGTGTTGACAGGAAGTTGCAATAAAACACAACTTTCAGCAGCCAACATGAGAGAAACATTCACATCAATCCACACTTGGAATGGAAGCTTGTTTGCATGAGGTTGCTCAAACCAACAAAGCTGAAATTTCCGTTCCGTGGTTTGTTTGTGCATCACAGCGCAGCATAGCAATCTCCGGGGATATTCACAATATCATGCAGTACATCATTACCTTTGGGTGTATGTCTGTATCCATTCGTTTTTTTTTTCGTTATATTTTGTTTTTATATCATATGGATTTTTTTAAAAGTTAGTTAGTTTTATTAGTTTTTAGAGCAGGTTTGTTAGTTTTTATTCGTTTTTTAATTGCCTAGTTTTATTATTTATTTTTTTAGTTTTAGTATCAGTTTTAGTTTTTTTGCAAAATAAAAAAAAATTGTCACTAGGTATCATTTCATTTAAAATGAAACCCGGAAGATCATGTGTGATATTGATTAAAAAAAAAAAAAAAAGGAAAACAAAGGACATTTTCCCTATACTATAGTTTAAGTTAGTTTTATAAATGAAAGATGTGTCGTTTCATTAAGTTTTAATTTTCATAAATGCATTTTTATTTTATTTCTTTATTGAATGTTTTTTCAATTTCAGTCTTAATTTGTTGGTTTCCGTTAACCGCAATAACCTTGGTCCGTATCTAGATTCCTTCTATATCCTTACGTTTTACACCTCTTGCTTTGTTCTTCCACAAGAGGAGGAAAACCATGGCCACAATTGAATTAAATATTTAAGAATCCTTTATTTAAACAATTTATATGAAGGCAATCGTGCCCTCTGATTGCTGTATGTCTGTCAACTAAGTAGGAGTGGTAAGTACTGTAAGTGTTAAAAGAGACCCTGCGGGCACAACTCATGGACTCTCATGGCCAAGATTTCCGTGGTGATCATTTAGGTCAGTGTTTTTGAAACTCTCTACCAGTGTGCCGCAAGGTATTGTCAGGTGTGCCGTGGGAAATGATCTAATTTGGGTGCCTGTGTGGTCAAGCGCCTGGCAGCGTAATCATGTCTTTACTACATTGTAGTACTCTTCCATACCAGAAGGTAGCAGCAGCAGCAGCAGGTAGCTAATTGTCTTTGTTTAGAGACAAGCGAATTAGTGACGCATGTTTATCCAAACAGGCCCATGTTTCACACTGAGTAAGTATCAATAAGAAACATCATAAAATACTTTTTTCTTTGTGTTTATTTAATTCCTATTCAAGACGTTATAATATAACGCCATTCTTCAATGTTCAAAAATGCTTATATAAACAATATAAAACTTACATTGTTAAAATAAGCTTTTTTTCACAATTTCATCTGGTGGTGTGCCGCGGGATTTTTTCAATGAAATAAATGTGCCTTGACTCAAAAAAGTTTGAAAAACACTGATTTAGGTGACTGCGATTGGCTGACAACCGATTCGGGGTGTCCCCCGCCTACTGTCCGAAGACAGCTGGGATAGGCTCCGTCACGCCCGCGACCCTTATGAGGAGAAGCGGTGGATGATTTAGGCGAAAGTGTTTCATTGAGAGCAAGCTGGCAGCCTGGTAACTTTTGCCGCGCTTGACTGACAGACATGTCAACAAAGAGCTCAATCCAATCATATGCAACACTGCACGAAAGCAGTTCCACTTGTCAGTCAGCACTCGCCGGATGTGTTGTCGGCTCCCCGGTGGGAGGGTGCGTTCCTCCGTGGCCGTTGGCCAAGGCCTAGTGTATTCCCTTGACCGCCGTTGCAACTGGTCTCAATGATTAACAGAAGCATTATGAATAAATGAATAATCATCTCTGGCTGATCATTTGAACAAGAATTATTTCTCTTTTCACAATGGTGCCTTATCTTTATTGGAGGCTTTCACCCACCTCAATATTTTGTAATTTTCTGTCATTCTTCCCTCTTGGCTATCCTGCAATCCTGTTGTACGTGTGTGCGTGGTTTGTATCTAGTTTTATCAGGTTGTGTGTAGGGTTTTTATTTTGTATCTAGTTTTGTCAGATTGTGTTTTTTGGGGGATCTAGTTTTATCAGGTTGTTATTTTTATATGAACATGATACAATAACCATCATCAATTTGGAAAAGAAAATCCATCTGTGTCAACTCTTTTATTTTTTTTGGAAGTCCTGCCAAGTTTAATCCTGATCTGTTGTACTTGTCTGTCTGGGAAATCACAAGTGAATAATTTGTATTTTGTTGTGCTATTTAAGGCTCTTCTTACATCTTGATCCATTGTACTGTAATTTTACCTCCTCTAGCAATTAGCATCTCAGGGGACAAATGTTCTTGCATGTGGAGGATTTGGTTTAGCCTTCAGGTTTTCCTTCATTTATCTTTTTTTTTTTCTTGTGTCCCCTTTCTCCGACAGTCCGTTCTATGGAGAGGACTTCTATTGTGAGATCCCACGTAGCTTCAGACATCTCTCCTTCTACATCTTTGACAGGGATGTCTTCAGGAGGGACTCAAGTATTGGTGGGTAAAAAGCAAAATTGTCATTTAAGTAGTTGTGCTTACTAATTTATCATTACTACAATTCGTTCACACTGTTGTGCAACATCACTTTCAAAAGGTGTGCTGTGGTGTATGCATCAACAACTGTCAGATAAAAGTCAGGAAGTGCAGCTGGTGTCTGTGGTTTAATACTACAGAAGGGATGGAAAGTTTCAATTGCGCTACAGCATTCATGTTGTCAATATCAACCACAAACCTTCTACAGGCAGTCATTCGGCAATTGCAATATGTGTATGTGTTTTTTTTAGTTTACAACCAAAACACAGTTTTCTCCATTTAATGATTAAAGCTTAATTAACTGTTAAACAACAACATGTTTATTTTTTTTTCTTCTACAGTATGATGCTACAACTTAGCATAGCGTTGAGACTTCTTGGTCGTCTTCTAAATTCTTTCTTCCAGGAGAGTGAAATCTCAAGAACAAATGTTTTTTACACCCTAAAAACAGTTTGGTTAAAAATAACACCATTTTGGGTCAAAAATGGACTGATTCACAAATTGGGTCAATTTGACCCACTTTGCTGCATTGTTTTGTACAAAACAGACCATTTTTTGGGGTTGTTTTGTACAAACGTACCAATTTTTTAGCTGTTTTCTGCAAAAACAACCAAGAAATTTGGGTCAAATTGACCCAAGTTGTGGATCGGTCCATTTTTTACCCCAAATTGTGTTATTTTTAACCCAACTGTTTTTAGAGTGGAGAATTTCTGCTTGGTCAAAAACTCAAAAAATATGTTGCCAGTATTTTCAAAATGAAAATGGGAACTATTTCATAGCCATGATTAGGACTGGCAGTCATGATTATGATGATAAAGGATGATGATGATGATGATGATAATCACATGTCAGTAGTCTGTCTACTTACTATCAGGCCTTTTCTCTTCCCTGTGCAACATCTCAGAACCTCAATTTTAACACGGACTAGCTGTGATCGTTTGAGATTCTAAAGTCGACAATGTCTTTCTTTTTGAGTTCATTCGTCATCCTGACTCGCAATGATATGCGTAGGTAAGGTTGCGGTGAAGAAAGAAGACTTGCAGAAATATCATGGGAAAGACACCTGGTTCCAGCTGCAACCTGTCAGCGCTGACTCAGAGGTGCAGGTCAGTACAGACAAAGGGAATGCACAAACGCTTACGCTCTTTAAATAGCTCTCCCCTAATCTTATCTGCTCCCTTTTGTAAGTATAGCCATTTTAAACATGTTACAATGCTTAATACTCTATTTCATTAGTGTTTGGGACAACGGAGTACCAGTGGCATTGAGTGACAAATTAAATATTTGTTCTTGCTCTGTCATCAGATAATATGGCCCGTTTTAGTTACGGTCCCAATGCACCTTTTACTTCTTGTGATCTTTTCATTTCCGTGTCTCTTAAAAGTTTAAAATTGTAGCTTGGCCTTAGCTCTCACATTCTAAAGAAAATCGAGCTAGCTGGTCGATGTGTTTGCATCCATTAAAAAAAAAAAAGTGTGCTAATGTTCATAGTTGAAACACAAAACGTTTGGTTGTGAGATTGAATTGAATTGAATAGCAATCCGCTATGGTCCAAAGCTTTCTGTTGCAATTGAAGTACAATTACAGTAAATCAGTCTGTCCCTGTCAGATATCAAGACTAGGGACATGCTTCTTTGTGATACGGTGGTAAGCCATCAGTGTAGCTGAGCAGAAACGTCCGGCCTGTGACTCATTGTTGAGCAACAAACAGACAGACTGAGGAAAGACTGACCTGCACGACAGGGTTCAACTTTACTATCGTTTCTCATCAGTACTCTTCATGGACAATATTTAAGATGTGGGCTAAAAAAGTTTTTTTTCGTGCTTTGATCATTTACTTGTTGACCTTTTTAAGTTATTTAAATCATAATTAAAAAAAAAAGTGATGATCATCCAGCCCATTAAGGTTCTTACAAACTGCTGCCTTTAATTATGCTTGAGGCTCCAATATGTCACAAATCAGCTTAGCATTACACATTCATCATTTATGATCAAAGTTAAAGCGGAAGTCAACCCCAAAATTTTCTTTAGACTAACATGTTCCATGCGCCTCCACTAGTCAAAACACGGCATTCTGGTTAAGATTGCGTTTGTGGAATATGAGTTAAGCACCAAAATCCACCCGTTTTTAGCCATCTCAGGGGGCGGCCATTTTGTCACTTCTGTCCACTGAAAATGACATCACAGTTGCTAAGGGCTCAGCTAACGACCAATCATGGCTCAGCTTCAGAAAACAGGTGAGTCGTGATTCGTCGATACCTGAGCCCTGCACAAACAGTCACACAGAAAGTGACAAAATGGACGCCTCCTGTGATGGACATAAATGGGTGAATATGGCTGTTTAATTCATTTTCCACAAACGCAATAATAATCACAATGCCGGGTTTTGACTGGTGGAGGCTCATAGACCATATTTTTGTAAAGGATGTTTTTGGTTTGACTTCCCCTTGGTTCATTTGTTTATACACCCATATGCCAGTTTACAATGAATAGGATTTTTGGGGGGCTTGAGTGGAGGCCTGCACTATGTGACATTCTAGATATTTTGCTGGCCTGAAGTTGTTTTTCAGGATTTGTCTTCCAGTGGTTGATCTCTCCATTTGTCCCACATGCATTACTGTTCCACTATTCACTATTCAGCCGTCTGGCTCACCCACACAGATGTATGCACAGTCAGGAGTAAACACACAGCCACACATACACACCCCAGTAGTTCCTCACAGATGCTCTCACACAGGATCCGAAACACAGTGAATGGTAACATCTGCAGACAGATGGGTGTGTGTCGCCCTGGAGCGGCGCTCTGAAACAGAGACACATTCATCCAAGGCGGCGTCGGGCGGAAGGATGTGTGATGAGAATGGGAGTTAAACAGAGAAAGCGAGTGAGATGGATCAAATGAAGTCGGAAGATAGTGTCTCTCTTCTCTTTTCAATAGAGGACACATTGTTGGCTCCGCGCGTCCATGTTTTGCTCCCTTTGCTCAAATCAGTCAGATAGAGTGTGACGCCTCTGAGTTTGCATACTGATGCTGTTAATTAACAGAGCTTTTCTAGACAACAACAACAATCTGTACAACGCTGTCATTATTTCATTAATCCAATCACTTCAGAATAAAAATAACTTCAGCATGACTATTTTCTCTCAGTGGAGGAATGCCACTATTCATGTTCGTGTTTTTGTTTAGTGTGATTCATTTATGAAGGAAGGCCGTGTTTTATCTGTAATCGATTTTCATACAGCAACTTATCTCACACGTAGTCTATGGAACAAAGTGGATTCCACTGTAGGCCCGGAAATATCATCATTAAATGTGCCATCATAAGATGTTTTTTGGTCCAACTGCGTAAAAGCCGGACGTGATGCTTTTCATTAAAACTCATGTTGAATAAGCTGATTGCAATCATAGCAATGGATTACATGACTCTTTGTAACTATATAATAGAGTATTGAAACCAATTTGGCTCAGAAATCCCCTTCATAATTCCATTAGCTAATTTATTAGGAGTGCATGATTGATACTGTTCCTGAGGCAAATATGAAAATACCATTTTCAAGTAGACCATACTGAATTTATTAAATGTTTTGGTTTATTATACTAAAGGGGAAGTCAACCCAAACATATTGTTTTCAAAAATATGTTCTATGCAAGCCACTAGTTGAAACAAGGCATTCTGATTAATGTTGTGTTTGTGGAATATGAGTTAAGCAGCAAAATCCACCCATTTTTAGCCATCTCAGGGGGCGGCCATTTTGTCACTTTTTTTGTCACTGCTCTGGGCTCAGGTAACGACCAATCACGGCTGACCTGTTTTCTGAAGCTGCGCCGTGATTGGTCGTTACCTGAGCCTTGAGTAGTTGTGATGTCATTTTCATTTTCAGTTGAAAATGAGATGGCTAAAAATGGGTGAAATTTGCTGCTTAACTCATATTCCACAAATGTAATATTAATCAGAATGCCTTGTTTCAACTAGTTGGCCTACTGGGAACATATTTCTGAAAAAAAAATGCACTTCAAATTACATTAAACGATTCTTGGATTGTGTGAGCAGTTCCTCTTTGGAAATGCTAACATTCGCTGAAACTAATGTACATTTTTTGTGCATTTTTTTGTAGGGAAAAGTGCACCTGGAGCTTCGTCTGAGTGAAGTCATCACAGACAGTGGAGTCATCAACCACAAACTAGCCACACGGTAAGGCTCTGCGCATGCACTATGTTGTTATTACATCGGACAAACACAAAGGCTCATATTGTATAATCCTGTGCATCAATTTTACATACATATGAAAGGATGGAAATCCTTGACTCTTATCTTTCACTTTTGCTAACTGTTCAAGCATGGCAAAGGTCTGTGCTCTACTGAATTAGCCTCCCATTCTAGTTTGACATGTCTAGTGTTACACAAGTTTAACATTGAGGCGGTATTTACTAGAAAGACAGTGTCAACCTGCAAGATGTGCATCCACACGCCCAGTTTTGTAACAAATCAAGATTGCGAGGTAAGACTTCCCACCACTTCCTGTTAGCTGTTGTCACCTGTGGTTTAGCTTGAGGACAGCCAGCCTTGACTTTATTCCGCACTGAATTTGCTAATGGATGGATTGGCATAAAAAGTAGTCCACCCATGCCATCCCAGATGACGGCACGTCCTGCTGACAATGTCTGATCCCTTTGCATTTTTTCTCCCGCTTCCTCTAGTAAACATTCTTGCGTAAATTTTGACCACTGTGCTGGGGCTTTATAAAGTATGAATGCTTACTGATGTTTTTCATCACTCCCGTTACATGACCTATTCCACTTCCAAAGTTGACAATTGGTTGCCGGGGAAACAGGTTTGAACCGGGGAGAGTTTTGAGCTGTGCTAAAGTTTGTTTAGCCGTTATGACCTTGTTATCCTCACCAAGCTCAAAGCACAAGGCAGGAGGTTATATTTTTGCCGGCATTTACATGTTGTTATCTGTGATAACAATACCTGATTAACAAAACAGATTTCCATGAATTTGGTCTATGATGGAAACCAATAAAAATGAATTATTTTACCTAATTGCTTCATTTAGTCAAGTGTAAACAGAATTGAGAACGTGAACTACAGACGCCGTTCATACAGTATTTTGCTATTTGCGGCCTAAGTGAGCAAGGAACGATATTCCGTGATGATTAATATCGGAATTGATGTGTTTGTTGGTCTGTGTGAGTTCCAATTCCTCCTCTGTAGGAAGTAGTACAAGTCTGATGATGATCCAGCATGGCTGCGCTCCCACACACTGTGGCTAAGGTGCTTAGAGCCAAGAGCACAAGGTCATCTTATTTAGTTCTTTGAGAAAGACGCGTGGATGACTGGCAGGGCTGAGTCCTACTAACGCTTACATTTGCTACTCATTCAAAGAAATCGCTCCAGAGTGATCTCTTGACATTTGATCCCAGCCATAGATTTAGTGTTTGTTCCAAGAGTGGCAAATATTTGTGTTCCACTGTGTGTTTGAAACTTGGAAAATCTGTTTTACATTAAGCTAAAAAAAAAAAAAAAATGCACTCGACAGCTTTGACTAGAATCATACAATGAGTTTATCAAATAATCTTATGTTTTAAAAAACATAAGAATAAGTTGGTGTTTTTTTTTAACCAGTTGTTTCTTTTTTACTAGATTTTTTAGGAAAAACAACAACATTTTCTGTTTCTTGATCAATTCTCCTGTATTTAGATAACTACGTCAGCCAAGGGTACAGTTTTCATGTATGCTTTTTTCTTTCTTAGTTTTTTAGCCGGCACACAATAACACAAGAAATATTGTATATGTTCCCACAAAACCTTGTGGGGCAGAGGCCAAGGAAAATACTGTACAATTAATTAAGGTGCATACCTCACATTATCATATATTTCAAAATTGGGCTACTGAAATGTTCTTTTTCCTTAATTTCTCATTTACCGTACTAATATTGTAGATTCGCCTTAATCGATAATTCATATTCAGGCATTGTTTTCATTTGGTTCAGAATGTAATAAGAAATGTTACTGATTGTCATTCTAGTTTAAAATGTTATCTATTAACCATAGATCAGCTTTGGTTGTAGCTCATCCTTCATCTGCCATACCGCTTAGCTTGTGACACACTATTTTTGCATCAGTTTGGAGCGATCTCTAATTCATTATCCTGCTGCTGGAGTGGAATTGTTTTTGACAGGATTTGGGGGCGCCGAAAACAAGCGCATTACCATAAAAACGAGCTGCATGAACTTAAACAAATGTGTCTGCCTGGCAGTCTGAGCGGCATGTCAGAACTCAGTGCAGCGTTGAGAGGGGGGCCGGATAGTAGGCCAAGCAGGGGTTACATAAACAAGCTTATTGGACAGGAAGTGCGCTGGCATTAGAGATGCTTAACCCAGCCCTTCTTCTTTATTAGGAATCCCTCTGTGTGTTGGTGTGCGTGTGTGTGTGTGTGTGTGTGTGTGTGCGTGTGTTTGTTGAGCGATGTGCCGCAATTTGCTGTGTAATTCATCAGGCTGTGTGACTAGTAGTGCATCACCGTGACACACAGGAAGTGATTCGTCCTGCCGGGTGTCTCGTCCTGTGTGGGTGCTAATCCCGTTACAGCATGATGTCATCTGGGAGCAGGACCGATTTAGACAGATCGCCAAGATAGATGCCGAAGACCAACACTGTACTTTCTACATTTGTCAAGTACTAATAGAATCAATATATTTGGTAATACCTTGCTAGTTTCCAGTAAAATGTGCCACTGAAAAGCTCTGGTTTGGCCCCTGAAGACTCCATTTATCTACTAGTTGGAGGTCTAACCAACATGATAACCATTGACCTTTGGATGAAAAACAAGCAATTGTGACAATCATTTGTAATGTTCTGAAAGAAGAAATCACTAGTGTAATAAGTAACTAGGGCTATGTAATTAATTGAAATTCAATTACAATTATGATTATTACATTCCACAATAACAAATTTGGCATAATCGTAAAAAAAACGATTATTAATATGCATTTATATCCAATGCATTATGTTTGCTTACACAAGGAAATCATACTTGAATTTGTACATTTGCACTTTTTTTTTTTTTTTAAATCTTATAATAACTAATCCTATAAAATTTTGTTTGGTCTCAAAAGAACTTACATAATTATAGTGAGTCAAAGAAATGTATTTGCTTTTATATTTTTTATGTTTAAACATTTTTTTGTTTTGTATCAAAAATAAATGATCGGTTGAATAATCGTCATTTCAATTATTACCACAATAAAATGATTCTAATTTTTTTCATAATCGAAGAGCCCTATAACTAACAGACAACTAATGGGTGAAAATAAGACCCCCAAAAACTGTCTGTAGCCTCCAAAAGGCAGGAATACATTTATCGCAGTTGATCTATAGTTTTCAGAATACTTCATGAACAAATGCACAGAGGCTAGCAGAAAACCATTACTGTACTGTACTGATAAAAATAGGATAGAGAGTCTGGAATGTTCCCGTAAAGTACAGCTATGACCATTTTAAAAGATTGGGATTTATGGACTGATGAGACAAAGTTAGCATTTACCAGAGTCATGGAAAGCTCCAAGAAAGGAAGGATCTGCTCATGATCTCCAACATACAAGCTTATCGATGAAACTCCGTGTAGGTAATGACGTAGCTCGAGGTTGCGGGGCTGTTTCTGGAACAGGCCCTTTATTGATGTAACAGTAAAAAAAGCAGTAAAATAAACTCAGAAGTCTACAGAAACATTTTGCCTTACAAAAAAGAAACAATTTCATTAGTGGAAAGAAGTGGTTTTAGTGACGGGCTTTGTCAAGCCCCACATGTAAGCCATGAACCCTATGGAGCATGTTACCTAAAGAGGAGACTCCAGGCAAGGGTGTAAATGTCCAAAACAAAATACAACTGAAAGGCAGCGGTAAAATCCTGGGAAAGCATCCTTAAGAAAAAGAATGAAAACATTAGGTGATGTCAATGGGTGACAGACTGGGTGAAGTTATTGCTAGCAAAAGGATTTGTAACTAATTATTCAAGTCTATTTGATTCAGTCCATTTTAGTGTAATTTCTCATTTTTCCTTCAATTGTGTATCAGATGCTGCTGTAAAGCTACCTACCTAGAAATAAAAGCGGAACTATTGACCTCTCATCTCATTTTCATCTTGCAATGTCAACCTCAAATGTTTTCAATTGGCAGCAAAAATAAAGGAACTGGCTTCACTGTTCTAATATTCTGGGAGGATAGTTTTAAAAACACTTTTATATCATGCCAGTGTCTGTGGTAATAACCCGACACGTGCCTTGCAGTAGTCAGCCTTTCTGAAAATGTTGACTATAAAACAAACTGAGGAGCAGCCATCAAAATCGTTGCCAGTGACTCCTGTGTCAGTGATTTCCTTTGAAATGAATAATAAGTACATCTGAATGCACTGATATATTGCTTTAATTTCACGGTGAGACAGACTGATTAAAACATCATTAATGTGAAATATTACAACTGAAACAACTGAAATATGTCCTTAAACATTGTCTTCTTTTGTGGAATTGACGATGCTGTATTTTTTTCATTTGTTTTTGCATTTTGGTTCTATAATTATAAATAGAAAAACTTTGAGCATGACGCAATGCAATTGCACCCAATTACAAACATTATGAAAATATTGCAAGACCCCAACATTTTTTAAATACATTGCTCACATAGTTATTTTGAGGTATTTTGAATAAACATTTGACCACTTTTCAGCTCAGTTAAACCCTACAGACGAGGGTCAGGGTGCAGGGAGGTGAATGCAGCGGGTGGGGTTGGGGGTAACTAAATAAACTCCCCGCTCATGTATCATCAACTTATCAGCGGCTTCTCCTGGCCACACACACACACAAAACATCCCACACGAGTCTTGTTTCTCACCTCCCACTAAGCTTTACGGTCACTAACATTTCCTCTGAAAAACAACTTGCCTTTGAGTGCTCACATTTCTACCCTACTCTCTTGTCCTGCTCAGACACAAACGCTGACACTCGCTGGGAGCTGTGGTTTTATCCATGAGGGTAGATGAGGGGGAGCGAATAGCTTTTCTGAGCTGCTGGTCCGGGTGTCATTTTTCACTGGTTTGACAGTGCTTGCGAACCTCTCGCATTAGTCCACTACTTAAGTGGTAAATGACAATTTAACAGCGGTTTAATAGTCCCCAGAGAATATTAGACTTTTCGGCATTCTGCCTGTAAAATTTTCGCTGTATAAGAAACATATCACATCATTTTTTGTGTATGTATTGTATATTCTGATTTAGATTTATTTTGTTCAGTACAGTGGAATTTTTTGGACAAAACTGGTCTCCAAAGGCAGCCATGCATAGGGCTGCTCAATTATGAAAAAAAAATGTAATCACGATTATTTTGGTGATGATTTAAATCACGATTATTCAGTCGATCATTTATATTTTTGTTCGAAACAGGAAAATGTTTTAACGTAAAAAATACAAAGGCAAATACATTTCTTTGACAAACTATGGAAGTTCCTTTTGGACCAAACAAAATTGATCAAATCAGTTATTAGCAAATGTATAAATTCAAGGATGATTTCTTTGTGTAAACAAACAGAGTGCATTGGATATAAATGCACATTGATAATCGTTTTTTACGATTATGACAATTTTTTTAATCATGGAGTGTAATAATCATGACTGTAAACATGTGAAAGGAATGTATGTGTTTGTGTAGCGATAGGTGTGTTTATTCAAAAAGAAAAACATCTCTCGTTTGCGTCCCTACAGGGTGCTGGAGTGCCAAGGTCTACCAATCGTCAATGGCCAGTGTGACCCTTATGCTGCTGTCTCATTACTTGGTCCTTCCAGGTTAGACCGTACACAGTCCACACAAACGTCTCTGGTATGATTCGTATCATTTTACATGTCCATGCTACCATGTAGTTCAGGTTTTGAGGAATATAATTGAATGCAGTACAAAGTCATTTCTGATTAGAGTCAAGGACTTTAAACATACTTTTCAAATAATATGAACACATTTAGACACACAGAATGTGTTGAGAGAGAGAGAGCAGGAGGAATGGGTAACAAAAAATAATGAAACTACATCAATAATCCTGCCCAAAGATGTACGTTATAAAATTAACCTACCTGTCACTTTCTGTAGGTGTAAAAAGCAGGATTGAAGAGGATTTCACCCTCAACAATCTCCAGCAAAACGTAGCTAAACTGAAATACTTCCTGTTTTCATTCTTCTTTCAAATGCACAGAGTTAAACAAAATAGTATGGCTGCCATCTAATTTGTTTGAACTAGTTTGATAGTGTAATTACACTCAAAATAAACAGGAGACAGAACAAAACAGAGTTATAAACTGGACAAAAAAAAATTCTGCAAAATAGAAGGACCGCAAAGCTGCGATTTGGGAGGGTGGTGATGGCTGGGGTTGCCTGTAAATCAGCCAGTATAACATGCAAAACAGCAACATAACATGTAAATGACAGGAGTAAAGTCTGCTCTGCGAACCACAGTGTTCTAAAGTTAATGACTGGTTTCTGCTGTATTTCTGCTATCTTCAGGTCAGAAGCAAAGAAGACGAAGGTGAAGAGGAAAACCAATAATCCACAGTTTGATGAAGTTTTCTATTTTGAGGTAAAGTTGGTTAATATGTCTCTTCTTGATAATTCAGCGGTCCGTTAGCATACACACAAAACTAAACCTTAGCATGTCATTGTTGAGTCTGTCTCTCTTAGAGGGAAGTGTTAAAGGGGAAGTCAACCCAAATGTTATTCTATGTGCCTCCACTAGTTGAAACACGGCATTCTGATTATTAGTGTGTTTGTGGTACATGAGTTAAGCAGCAAAATCCACCGTTTTTTATCCATCTAAGGGGGCAGCCATTTTGTCACTTTCTGTCGACTGGAAATGACATCCCAGTTGCTCAGGGTTCAGGTAATGACCAATCACGGCTCACCTGCTTTATGAAGCTACATAGAACATAATATTGTAAAGAAAATGGTGGGATTGACTTTCTCTTCAAAGAGGAAGTCAAGAAATTGACTTTCTCTTAAAAGAATATCTTCTATGCAAGCCCATTAATTGAAACAGGGCATTCTGATAAATATTGCCTTTGTGGAATAAGTGTTAATCCACTCGTTTTTAGCCACCCCTGGGGGCGGCCAGAACAGGCTGACCTGTTTTCTGAATCTTATCCATGATTGGTCGTTGTGAGCAGTTGTGATGTCAATTTCAGTCGACAGAAGACAAAATGGCCACCCCCAGAGCTAAACGAGTGCATTTTGCTGCTTAACTTATATTCCACAAACACAAAATTAATCAGAATGCCGTGTTTCAACTAGTGGACCTGCTGGGAACATATTCTTGAAAAAAATATGTTTGGGTTGACTTCCGCTTTAAGGAAGCACTGCTCTATCTACATTTTGGAGCCTGGCTGCAGAGAGATATGAATGCAGATGCAGTCAATGAATGTGGCCCCGATAACTTTTTAAGATGATTGACAGTCCATCCGCAGTGGTCTTGTCATTTCTTCTAACGAAACTCTTCTTCTCGGGACTTCACAGAACTATATGAATGAGTACCTGCTGAAATTTCCTGACCGTTATTAAATTAAATTCATTTGGTTTGATGTGATTTTCTCTCAACTGCATCACTTACACGTCCTCTGCAGAGGAATCACTTCCATTCTGCTTATTCATTCAGTTGTATAGCATTAAAGTTGCGAACGTGAACGGAGTGTCTACCTATCTATCTATATCTATAGCAATGTATGTACCGTATGTACATTTGTACAATATATGTGGGTGTGTGTGCGCGTATGTGCGTCTGCACCAAGGAGTGATATCAGGAGGCTGTATACTTTAATGCCCTTGATCTACTTTCAAACACATCCATCTTCTGAGCATTCCATAACAGAAATTTTGTGGATATGTTTGAACTGGGTGATTGTTTAATAACATTAGTGTTACTGTGCTATCTGTCACGCACGCCACAAACATCCTGTCCTGGAACCACTATATGTTGATACAAATGCTGTATTTGATAATAATAATTTAATTTTATGAATAATTTTGAAAGAGTTGTTATTAGATCAGAGTATTTTCATCACAGTAATCAGTTTGTAGTAGTAATCAAAAAGTTTCAAATAACCTAAAAAGTATGTCTGTCTGTTACTGTATTTTGTATGAAATTCTACAATTTTTTATGCGTGAAGCGTCTCAAGTAAAAAGGTCTAAACTGTACTCTGTCCACATTTGAAAATGTAGTCAGATAGTTGTCAGTGGCCCTGTTGACCCCCATCGCCGTGTGTGGCTCCTCCCTCTTCGTTTTCTGCTACTGCAGGCCAACAGGACAAGAGTGTGATTGATGCAGACAAGCTAAACACTCTGACTCATAAATGTCTGGGCTCTTGAAATTTGCACAGTAAACAGATGCGCTATTACACGGTACGGATAATAGTATTGGGATGCATGCCTGAGTCTCAATCTAGGATTCCAATTTAAGATTGGGGAAGACCCGTTTTGTTCCAGCAAGACTCTGCCCTAGTTCACATGATTTGATGAGTTTGGTGTTTACATAATCACCCACCCCCCGCCTTCCTATTTAATGATTCCTCTCCTTTTAGGTGACACGACCCTTAAGCTACACAAAGAGACAGTTTGATGTTGAAGAGGAAGATGTGGACAAACTGGCTTTGAGGTAAGTGAAAGCAGCTTTGCAAAGTGGCACTACAATCAGATGAGTCTGTGTCTTCGAACAGTGGCCTCTGGTTTGTGTCCAGGGTGGACCTGTGGAATGCCAGCAACTTGAAGTTTGGTGATGAGTTCCTGGGAGGAGTGCGGGTTCCCCTCAGAGTCTTGGGTCAATTTGGAGTCCACGATGCATGGTAGGTGCAATGTGTCCCGCACCAGTTAGACTGACCAATTTTTTTGCGTCTCTTTTGGGTCTTTTTAGCTAAGGACTGTGTTCTTAGACTGCTATTAAAATTGGAGAAATTTTACATTTAAAGGGTAAGTCAATGTCATTTTCAGTTGACAGCAAGTGGCAAAATGGCCGCCCCCTAAGATGGACAAAGGATGGATTTTACCGCTTAACTCATATTTCACAAACTCAATATTAATGAGAATGCTGTGTTTAGACTAGTGGAGGCACACAAAACATATTATTGTAAAGAACATTTTTTAGGGGCGATTCTAGGATCAGCTGTTTAGGGGTGCTGAGCTCCCAGCCAGGCAAGATAAATGATACTTTTTGCTTAATATGAAATGCAATTTACCACATGTAAAATGCATTAACATAAATGGACTTTTGTTACTTTTTCACGTTCACAAAGGCATTCACTGTGCTGGAAGTAAGACATGTGTAGCACCAAACTACTAAACTTCACCGCACCATACTGAGATGTTTCTGATACTGTGTATTGGTTACCTTATTTATCTTGTTTAATAGGAGCAAATATTGCTTATACAATTCTGCAGCTGTCCTTAAAGATGAAGTCAACCCAAACATATTTTTTTTCAAGAATATGTTCTATGCAAACCCACTAGTAAGGCATTCTGATAAATATTGCATTTGTGGCATGTGAGTTAATGCACCCGTTTTTAGCCATCTCTGGGGGTGGCCATTTTGTCACTTCTGTCGACTGAAAGTTGCATCACAGTTGCTCAGGGCTCAAGTAACGACCAATCACAGCTCACCTGTTTTCTGAAGCTGAGCCGTGATTGGACGTTACCTGAGCCGTGAGCAGTTGTGATGTCAGTCGACAGAAGTGACAAAATGGCCACCCCTGAGATGGCTAAAAAGAGGTGGATTTTGCTGCTTAACTCATGTTCCACAAACGCAATATTAATCAGAATGCCGTGTGTCATCTAGCGGGCCTGCTGGCAACAACACTCGAAAAAAATATGTTTGTGCTAATTTCCTCTTTAAAGTTAATCAGCTTATTTTAAAAAGTTAAATAAGCCGTTGTCATTGACATGAAGTCTCTTCTCAGGTACTATCTTCAGCCCAGGGAAAATGGAGGAAAGTCTGTCAAGGTAGAAGAGCTCGGATCTCTGCGCCTGAACATTGTTTACACCGAGGACCATGTCTTCCCCTCGGAGCACTACACCCCGCTCAGAGATTTGCTGCTGTACTCGGCTAACGTTCAGGTGTGTGAGTGAGTGAATCTTCAGTGGCCATGTGTTGCAAGTCACACGTTGACCTTGTTTTGCCCCTGTGAAGCCTGTTTCGGCGTCCACTGCTAACATTCTGGGGGAGGTGTGTCGAGAGAAGCAAGAAGCCGCAATTCCGCTGGTGCGTCTCTTCCTCCACTATGGCAAGATTGTGCCTTTCATCAGCGCCATTGCACACGCTGAAGTTAACCGTACGCAGTAAGTGTCTTATAATAATGGTTTTTTTTGAAGAGGGGGAGATGCAATAATCATTGGAAAGAGATATGCATTGTAATGTGTTAAATTGTCTGCAGGAGACATATTCCAATATTTGATTTGATTGTACTCACCATAAGATAGCTCGGTGTAGTATATTATAGTAATTTTAAATTAAGATCAAAGCTGTTATTGGATCTTGCGCTTCGCAAGATGCGAATGACTAATTCAATTTGCTAAAAGAAATGACATCATGAAAATGTACAGTGCTTAACAATTTTATTAGACCATCGCCCAGTGTAAGTTTAGTTAACCTCAATTAATAGCATTGAAATGACCCATTTTGTAATGTTTCTAAAATGTTAACATATAACTGCATCTAAAAGCTTGTAACTCAATTTAATGTTTTTTTTTATTCAAAATATTATATCACAATATTATTTGTTGATTAAATTACCCATGTTTGCTTGAGCAAGACTGATTGGTGAATCTGAGTAAAAAGGTTCATTTATGTTGAAATTCTTTTTTCCTGTTCAAAATGGTTTCATTAATCAATGTATTTTTTTTTTTATTAAAGCACTTAGTTTCACTTGATACTGGATGGTCCCTGAGACAAATAAGTGGTGCTCTAATGAATTTGTCAAGCACTGTATGAATATCCAAACTTGATGTTGGAGTGTGTTTTTGCTAATTTGGCTAATCTGCCTTCCAATGTAGGGATCCAAACACCATTTTTCGGGGAAACTCGCTCACGTCCAAATGCATTGACGAGACCATGAAACTGGCAGGGATGCACTATCTGCAAGTCACACTGAAGCCAATCATAGATGAGGTTGGAAGTCACATGTTCTACTTCCATCTTAAATAACTTAGTATATAGTATACAAGTATGAAAGTGTTCTTGATTTAATCTCTTCACAGATCTGCACAGAACACAAGCCCTGTGAAATTGACCCAGTTAAGCGCAAGGAATCGGAAAGCCTAGAGACAAATAGGGTGAGAAAATGATCGTGCGTAGCTGTGTGTGCTGGCATGCGGCTGCTGTTATCAGACATATCTGACTTACCTTCCCACCGCAGGAAAACCTTCGCCACTACGTGGACCGTATCTTTCACGTTATCACCACCTCTGGCGTCCGCTGCCCCACTGTTATGTGTGACATCTTCTTCTCACTACGAGAGTCTGCCGCCACGCGTTTCCAAGGTAACGCAACCCATATGTGACTAACGCAGGAGATAAATAGGCAATAAATAGCATGATGTTTTCAAGGCCATGTTTTGCAATTCACTCCGAATTACATGTTGCCTTATGTCATACCCATCTTTCTATGAGTATTGGCTGTATACTGTATCTTGTGTTCTATACTCTGCTGCCTCCATGTGGCGGCAGTACGCTTCTGCAGCCACAAGAGTACAAATTAACCGGCCTCAAAATTGCGCAAGCTACTGTATTTACGGAGGTAAATATTGCAACAGAGAACTGAAAGTGGGACTATAAATAATATTGTCTATTTTACCTTTAATATGTTTCATTGGAAAGGCTGAATTCCTCATTTAGTGTTGGAGCTCATTTGATTGAACAAGTGTACCTAATGTAGTGACTAGTAAATACACAGTATGAAATGTGTCATGTCATACAAACATGAGTACTTTTTTTTTTCTATCCCCCAGTGGACCAAGATGTCCGATACACAGCAGTGAGCAGTTTCATCTTCCTGCGTTTCTTTGCTCCAGCCATCCTATCGCCCAATCTCTTTCAGTTACGGCCTCACCATCCGGTCAGTTGGATTTACCGCCGGTTTTCACACATCTCACGTGCAAACTGTGTTGCCATTTGTCGTATACTGTTGATTATGTCTTCTTCATTGTATCATCTTTCTTATTTTCCTGTGCAGGATCCCGCCACCTCTAGAACGCTTACCCTCATCTCCAAGACCATCCAGACGTTAGGAAGTCTCGCCACGTCAAAATCTGTGAGTATCTCGAATCAAAATGTTATTTATATTTCTCAATAGTTCAATCCCAACTACGTTGTATGATCTCTTTCTCTCCACTATCCCTCTTTACTTTCTTTGAGGCCAATTTCAAGGAGGCTTACATGGCAGCATTTTATGACTACTTCAATGAGCAGAAGTATGCCGATGCTGTGAAGAATGTGAGTCTTGGCATTTTTTCCTTTTTCCGACACCCAGTAAATCTTTTTTCTCAATACAATGTATAATTGATGTTGTGAAAATAGAATGAGCTATGTGTAGCAAAGCTTTAAAAGCATCCATTTTTACAGGACTTCACTTTTTTTTTTCCCTTTTCCTTTCTAATTTTTTATTTTTTTTAAAATCTGGTGTCCCACGATTCTTGGCAACATAAAAAATTGACCCTATTTATATTTAGCATTTACAGATAAGAAATGTTGGTGACGCTTGTTATCATTCCACAGTTTCTGGACCTCATATCGACTTCAGGGAAGTGGGATCAGAAAAGTATTGAAACACCGATCATGCTCAAAGAGGGGTGTGTTACCTTTATGTTTTTAACGTGATACTAACATGTCATATTTTTCAGTGTGTACCATTTCACTGCTGTTTTAACAATTATTGTTGACCTTTCCATTCCTGAAGAGGTCCAATATTTGAATTGCATCTGTGCCCAAGCTAAAATGAACATTTTTAACACTATGAACTGAGTCCTTTTTTACACAGCATACGCTGTTACTTTAAAGAAGGAAAGTCAACCCAAACATATATTTTTTCAAGAATATGTTCCATGCAGGCCCAATAGTTGAAACAAGGCATTCTAATAGCTATTGCGTTTGTGGAATAAGAGTTAATATACCTGTTTTTAGCCATCTCTAGGGGCGGCCATTTTGTCCCTTCTGTCTGAAAGTGACATCACAGTTGCTCAGGGCGCAGCTAACGTAACAGGTAATCACGGCTCACCTGTTTTCTGAAGCTGAGCCGTGATTGGTCATTACCTGAGCATCTGTGATGTTATTTTCAGTCGACAGAAGGGACAAAATGACCGCACCCCAGAGATGGCTAAAAACGGGTAGATTTTGCTGCTTAACTCATATTCCACAAATGCAATATTAATCAGAGTGTCAATGTTTCAATTACAAAAAAATGTGTTTGGCTTGACTTCCGCTTTAATGCTACTTTTTAATGAGGCTTCAAAGGAAAGTTAGTTTCCTGTCTCACTCACCAACATCCCCACCCTCTTGTGTTTCTGCTACCGGGAGCAGAAGTGTAAAAGTCACAATAAAGAGGGTTGATGGGAAGGGGTCAAAAGGCACCAAGGGCAGGTAAGAGCTTCTCTTTGCCCTTGTGACCCCTCGTGTGTGCACTGTAAACCCTCCTCAAGTGGTCCACCTCCTCTCCCGTGTCACAGTTAGAAGCTGCTGCACTTGGTTTTATATCGCTGGAAGTAAATCAAGTGACACCTTGGTGTGACGCTGCGCGCCCAGCAGGCTGATGCGCAAGGGGACTGCAGTGGCGTCTAAAGTGAAGCGAACGCCTTAAAGCCTGCTTATTTGACTCGGCAGACTCCGCTAACATCGATAGCCCCACTCGTTCCTCGTCACGCCAGACGTGACAGCAGGAACTGGTTACTGTACACACATTCCTGGCTTCTCATATATCTGCCCACATCCTGACTCCTCTGTACTCTTTGTATCCACTGTCACCTTATCGCTGCACATGAGACACTCCAGCACAGCTCCAAACGGTTTTGCGCTAGGCAAAATCTGCACGTTTGGGGCTCAGGAATGTGAAAAGGAGACATGTCTGTCCATTGCATCATTTCCCCAAAATAGTCTGGCGCTTACACAGTCGCTCTTGTGTTCATGTTCTTAAACATGTTTTATGAATTAACAACAATGTCAACGCTGTCACTCTTTCTGGCAGTTTCCAAGTGCGCGCTGTTTCTAATTTATCACTATTCGATCCAACCACCTGTTGCTAAATTGTAAACATAAAATGGGAATACACTTGGGAGTCATAAACCACCGCAGAGATTGCTTGTACTTGTGAACAGTTTGCGGTGTCTATTTAGCGACATCACGTCATGGCAAAGTTGCACTACTTGTCAAAGTTACTAATGTGATGAAACGTCTTTCAGTTATTTTTACATTTAAGTTCCATTTTATGTATTCGCATTTGAGACAAATAAGTCACAAGTTAACATCAAGGTGTTTCTATATTCCCAAGCATCATTTGAATACAGCACATTTCAAGAGTGCAAACACACATATGGACAACATATTTAAAATATGCACAACAGAATGCACTTTTTTACCACTTGAAATACCTTGAGCTTGAGCTCGTCTATAAATATTGTCAGCTGAATGTCTCTTTTTTTCCCTTTCAGATTTATGATAAAGAGAGCGCAGGGGAGAAACCGATTTGGAATCAAAAACTTTAAAAAGAGATGGTTTCGTCTCACCAACCATGAATTCACTTACCACAAGACAAAAGGTAGCGTTTTCCTTTTTTCTTTGTGTGCACATAAATTGGCAGGAGGCTGAGAATGTATGCACTGGTTTCAAACAAACAACCTGTACAACCAACACATCACAGGGAAGACTTCAACATTTAATTGCTGTCATTTGTTGTGTGATTTCACTTCAGTAATTTAACCAACATACCGGCTGGTCATACATAAAAATGATCACAGTTGAATACTAGAAAATAAAGAGAAAGCAGTAATGACGCAGGAGGAATATATGCACTCATAATATTTCCCTCATTGCTTTCTATTGAACCCTAGAACACTAACGTTGGATGATTTTCACCCACACAATTTTTTTATGCATACCTCAAGTTGTACGTTTTCGGCGTAATTTTCAAGTGGAAACACTTTTTCAAACATATACGCCGTACATCGCGAATCTGTGCTGCCAATGTCAATTTTATCAGTGTTAACCGTTCCTGTTTTTGTCGCCTAACCGTAGTCGGGAGACGTAGGGGAGAGCTTTCTCCAAACGGTGCGGCTGTCGCACGTCGAAAAAGGCGAAAATAATGTGTAATGTGTAAGATTATATACAGATGTGTACAGGCAAATTACACTTTTTGTAAGGTTCAGTACACCCCGGGGTTGTCAGGTATGTTTGTGTGATATTTTGTATTGGGAAATTAAAGAAGACTACTTCCAATTTTGCATGCAGTGTTGTACTTTTACATAAATTGATGAAAACGGAATTTTATCCAGGATATTATATTATCGTATCGTATCGATATTATCCGGGGGTTAAATGTTAGTGATGCTATTACAAATTTTAACGTTAGTGTTCTAGGGTTAATATTTCAAAAATATTATTAAGAATAGTGCGATGGTAATAATGGGGAAAATGTATTTCAAATAAAAGTAGAGAAACTTCAAGCAGAAATCAAAAACTACAAGGACTCCACTAATGCATTACCGCTTACTTCCAGGAGAGGGAGCTTTGTGCAGCATTCCCATAGAGAACATTCTGGCTGTAGAAAGGCTGGAGGAGGAGTCATTTAAGATGAAAAATGTAAGGGCTTAACACACACACACACACACACACACACAAAAGTCATTTTACAGATTTCAAGAAAACTTTCAAATGAATCATGGCTTCCTTGTGTTGTTCCGCGCACTCTCCTCCCTGCAGATGTTCCAGGTGATCCAGCCAGAGCGGGCACTCTACATCCAAGCGAACAACTGTGTGGAGGCGAGAGATTGGATCGACATCTTAACCAAAGTCAGCCAATGCAACCGCAAGCGTCTTAGCACCTATCATCCGTCAGCCTACCTCAACGGCCACTGGCTCTGCTGCAAGCTCTCTGCCGACACGGCGCCTGGCTGTACGCCCTGCACCGGGTGTGTGGAGTTGTCCAAAAATCCTCTTGGGTGGTCCTTATCTTTTGTGTTTTGCTCTCTCACGTTCTGCGTGCATCTGTTTCTAGCGGGCTGCCAGCCAACATCCAGCTGGACGTAGACGGGGATAGAGAGACCGAGAGGATCTATTCCCTGTACAGCACGTACATGACCAAACTGATCAAGATGCAAGGTCAGAAAGGGCAAAACGTCCTCACGTATATATTTGTGTTCAACTGCAGCGCATGGTGCCACTGTTGTTTTACCTGACGCGGTCTTGGTTGTTGGCTTATTCTCTCTTTGGCCTGCAGAGGCCTGTGGCAGCAAATCGGTGTACGACGGACCCGAGCAAGAGGAATACTCCAGCTTCGTCATTGACGACCCCCAGGAGACATACAAAACCCTGAAGCAGATCGTTTCAGCCGTGCAGACTTTGGAGCAACAGCATACCAAGTACAAACGAGACAAGTTCAAGAAGACCAAGATAGGCAGCCAGTACGTGGTTCAGCTTGTCGATTACGTTCATTCATTTTGTTTACAACATGCTGCCCAGCCATAGTGCGCTGTCATCAGGTGTCCCGCTTGAAAGTACCCATTGGTCCAAAAATGATTAATTTACTACAAATTATGTATATTTGTTGATATAGCAGTGATCTGTAGTGCCGCCTACAGCCGGGGTACCCTTCCGCCGTCCGTTTATCCGCCATTTTGGCCGCCAAATAGTAATCGTCTATAGGCCGGTCCGACTGTCATTTTAAACGGGCCTCCGTTAGCTTGTCTGACTACCAACTTTAAGAAGAAAAAAAATAGTTCACTGAGTCAGTGAATTTGTGAGATTGTCATGATTTCAGTATACTTCCTTTTTGTTACATGTGCTTTGGCTCCAAACTGGTTTGGAAACTATTTTACAGGGTAGTTTAAAGCTGCTTTGTAGTTCAGGATTCCAGCCCTCAGTGTACTGTTACACTCACAGGCCACAATATTAAGTACACCTTTGCAATCTAATTCGAATCATAAACCGCTTGTGTTACGTTTACAATATGTTTATCATTGTGGGTGTGGTTTGCGGTGCAACAGAACTGGACTATACGATACCAAGAAATGTTTTTTATTTCCGATTTCGTTAATACCGTGCCAGTCAAAACTGAGCATGACTGTATTTGTTAAGGCAGATTTTACAGCTCTTGTATTGGAGCTCACCCGAATGTGAAGTTGTACTCCTGATCACTCCTCCCATAACGTCTAACCACGGGTTCTCCTTGTTTCCTCAGAGAACATCCAATAGGGGACAAGAGTTTCCAGTGCTACATCCGTCAGCAGTCAGAGAGCTCCACTTATTCCATCTGACCAGTGGGCAGACTCTCAAGACTCCTTCTGTGATGTTCAGAATCAGCACCTTGGACTTGACAGTAAATCACAGTCCATCTGTTCTGAAGAGGCTCGCAGAGGACGTGCTGAATTCAGGGAAAATACGAGTTTTAACTTTCCTAACAGGATGACTCGAGACGCAGCACTCCACCTATATGGAGAAACTGACCTCAGATCAGTTATAACAGAAGAGGAACATACGTCGAGGACGAAGAAGAAGTTGAAGAACTGTTCAGTCTTTCTGTGATGTGATGACAGGACAAAACTTTTCACTGGACAGCTTTTACAGTGAACGACACGCACTTTACTCATCTCCAAATCAATGCACGAACAAGACTTGCAGCACATTTTTCAAAAACTATATTTTATGGCTTTGATTTGTACTTTGGTTGCTGTAATATGTCTTTGTGCATCACCTCTCACGGACCAAAACCAAAAGGAGCAACAGTATTTCCTGTTTTTTGTTTTTTGTTTGGGCCCCCCCGCCTGCGCAGAAATACCTGTGAAGGTCACTTGCGCACAAAAATGGATTTACGGGACCAAGTGCAGCCCGAGCGCGTTGGAGGTGCGAGCGAAATCCCACTTCACTGGCACCTACTGCCGTCGTTTATCATCAGTGTGCTAACAGATGCTGAGCTTTTATTTGCTGTAGTGTTTTGAAGTCATGCCCTGGCCGGTCGAGTCAGATGTGAACTGAATCCAAACAAAAACCTGCAAGGCTATTTTGGTTTCCATGCGAGCAGTTTCAAAGATTGCCTCAGCTGTTGGCTTTGGATGACTTCGTTGTCGGAGGTCTTAGGCTTCAGGATGGAGGTGGTCTCAAGCTACATACTAAATGCTTCACCCATTTCACAATCCTTTTTTTGGCCGCACATACACAAGTCATTTGGTCGCAGATTGTGATGTCCTTTTAGTCATGCAATGCAGAACTGTGCATTGCAGAAAGTGCACAAAAAGACAGCTCATCCAGCTTTATTAATGGGGGAAGTCGACCCCAAAATTTTCTTTGCAACAATATGCTGTGTGCGCAACCCACTAGTCTAAACACAGCATTCTGATTACAATTGTGTTTGTGGAATATGACTTAAGAAGCAAAATCCACCCCTTTGTATCCATTTCAGGTGGCAGCCATTTTGTCACTTGCTGTCGACTGAAAATGACATCACAGTTGCTCAGGGCTCAGGTAACCCTTCACCTGAGCCGTGATTGGTTGTTACCTGAGCCCCGAGCAACTGTGATCTCACTTTCCGTCGACAGCGAGTGACAAAATGGCCCCCCCCTGAGACGGATAAAAACAGGTGGATTTTACTGCTTAACTCAAATTTTGTAAACACAATATTAATCAGAATATTAAATTCAGACTAGTGCGGCTGCATAGAACTTATTATTGTAAAGACAATTTGGGGATTGACTTCCCTCTTTAACAAACCAGTGTACTCGTAAACAATTTTGTTGTGGAAACAATTTCAATTGAGTTGCTTCATTTTATCCAAACGTCCAACAAAAGCGTGAGATGCCGTCTAACTGTATGCAGAGATAATAGCAATGGCATCTGGTTTATTGGTTTATTTTCTCTCTTGGTTTGAAGACAGAAGACAAACTAACCCTGAACTATGAAATTGGAGACATCACACATATCTCGAGCAACTGAAATTTGTCTTTGATGAATGCATCTGACATTCAATCGTGGAATGGATACTATTGTTACTAGCTGTGTTGCCTGTCGGCTGCCTAATAACTTCATTTTAGCAATGTACCTGTTTGTTGCCATGGAAACACGGGCCTTTAGGGTCCACCGTATTTGAGATGCTGCCCGCTGCCAAGCTTGCCCATCAGCACCTCATATTCCCTCAAAGGTACTGGATTTTAATCTTGGTAAGGTGTGGGTGTGTGTGTGTTGTCCTTTCAACCTCCCTTTGTTGAATTCATCATTGTGTCATTACTGTACTTTTTCTTGCCAAACCAGTGCATGTGTAATCACAGCAGACTCCAGTCACCTCTGTGCAAGATGGTGAAATTACACCATTCACATGCTTCCTTCATATCTCCAAATGTAAGTAACCTGGTTGTGTACCCTCCGTGGTGGTCAGTGCCAGTCATTTTTTTCAAAAAAACATCAAATCTTCTGTAAAAAAAAAAAAAAAAGCAATGCATTAGATATGCATTAGATATATATATATATATATATATATATATATATATATATATATATATATATAGTATATATATATATATATATATATATATACATATATATATATAGTATATATATATATATATATATATATATATACATATATATAGATATATATACATATACATATATATATATTTATCATAACCTGTGATGTTTAAAAACCCAACACTCTGTTGAGTGAAATATTTTTTGTTAGCTGTTTCTATGAATTTGACTCTGTCATACAGACATCTTGCTGTGCATCTGAGTTGAATGAAGTGTTTCTTATGGGTGAGTGTGTGTGTGGTGTGTGTGTGTGCGTGTGTGGTGGTGGGTGTGTGTGTGTGTAACTGACATCCCAAGTGAATTGACCCAGTGTTAGTGGTGAGAAGGCAGCATGCCAGTTCTATTTTTTTTTAAATCACTGTCTGTAATAATACTAATAATACACAGCAATGGACTTATATTGTTCCTGTTCTTAATTAATGTGTAGAGCCACAGTTCTTTCTCATGGAACCTAATTATCTCTGGCCAAACTTGTGTCCACTAACTCCTCAGGTTTTGAATATAAACCACACAACCAAGTCCATTCAGTTACATTTATTTTTCTTACTAACCTTGCAAACATCAGCTGAGTTTTGAGGAAAAGTCGTTAAAGTAACGGCAAATTCACCACCCTGAAACCAACAAAAGACTGATTTATGCAATAATGATTTTTCTTTCTCACCTTGCAATAATGTATTGACCTTATCCCATACATTTGCAAATTAACAACACATAAATCAATACGTATTTGTATTTTGTACAAATATTTTAAGTCAAACAAATCTTATTGTAAGTGTACTGTATATAGAACAGTGGGATGAATGGTGAAATGTATTGTGCTTTTTCTCTTAATAACAAAATGAAAACATTAATGCAAATGTGGTGTCCGTGTCATTTGTTAAAAAAAAAAAAGAAAACCACTCAGTTATCAGTTGAGTCTAAAGCGTCAGTCAGCAATTTCATCAGCATTGTGACACATACATTTTGTAAATGTATTATTGTGTTTAGATTTGGCTTTTTTTTTTTTCTATCTGAAGTACCCTGTTCGACTTTAAACCGTTTAAACAACGTAGCCGTGTTCTTTGATGGCATCCTAACATCTTCCAGATGATTCGGTGGGTGTTTGTTAGTTGTTGGGCCAGCGCAGTACATTTCTTCGAGAAGTGTTTGAATTTCTACTGGAAGGACTAAGCATTCCTTTTAACTCGAAATTGCAGTTGCCTCGGAGAGGGAGTGTGAATACTGAGAGATGCTCTCATCAAGATGAACACTAGCAAAAGAAAGTAATTAAGCACTATAACACAGAAGTACACATCAGTAATGGTCGCACGCTATCCAAAAACCAAATACATACCCCTCCCTCCTCCCAGAGGCTGTGAGCAAATAATATAAGGCATCAGAGGACTCTCATTGGATGCCTGGTACGTGCTTTGATCTTCCTGTAAGTCATGACACCATTGCTTTTTCACTCCCCTCTTCTTGCTTTTGATCACCTTGTGGAAAAAGTATGACAGTACTTTGGAGCCAGTGTTTAGGCCATAATAGCTCACCTAATTGGCTGCACATGTTCTTTTGATTTTGCTTATATATATTTAGAAATGAATGGGCTATTTAGACACGCAATAACAGAACAGTAGTTTTCAAATTATTTTGTTAAAATATATTAGATTAAAATCAGAATATTACAACTTGATTTTCGTGAAATTCCAACTCTTGATCCAGACAAAATGGACCCTGGTTCTTGTAAAGATTGCACTTTTTAAATTATTTTTTATAACTTATCTCTCTCAGCAGTGATTTTTTTCTCTAAGAAATATGAGTTTGTTATCACAACATTATGACCTTTTCTTTCCCTTTGAAAATGAGCAACTTTAAAAAAAAAAAAAAATTCCAATAGCATATTTTACACAGACTTTAGAGGTAAAATGTAGGCTACACATGGTATGTTTAGGAGGTCCTTAGTCAAATTTGTCCCTGTAAGATGTTCCTGAACCCTCAAAGTTTGAGAACTGCTAAATTATAGAATACATTTGGTCACCAGCATGAATTGCATCGCGTCCCAATTGGTGTGAAGTAAAAAATAATAAACAAACAAATAAATAAACAACAACCTACAAATACATTGTTATTGTAAATGATTTTTCCGGCATCTATGCTATACTTGAGAACGACCTTTTACTTTTACTCCCAACATTTAAAATCAGATGTCTGCACTTTCTACTCCTTTGGCCAAAATGGTTTGTTACTTTTTCGAATTTGGCAGATGACAACGTGATGTAACCAAATCGGCGAGATAAGGAAACTAGATCTTGATTGATTGCATTTGTGAGCCAGAAAGAAACATTTAGAGCATTACAGCAAATATAAGGATAACAATGATGACGTTCCAACCATGACGTCATTTAGGAGCTTTTCTTATGTTGTCTGCCTCATTATGCATTCAAGGTGCATTTTTCAGGTATAATTCATCTAACAAGTTAAATGGAAATTATTTCGTTAGATTTTTTTCAATTAGATATCACAACGGGTAGTGCGTCTAATTTTACTTGTGTACATAAGTCTCAGTCTAGAGTCTTTCAGAATTTTATTTTATTTATTTTTTTAAACGTTTTGTGTTTGTTGTGTTAAATCAGTACTTTTCTATAAGAGAATTTCCAGGCTATCTGTACTTGTATACAAAGTGGGTACTTTCCCCCCTGTAGTACCAAATTCCCACTGAAAGGTTTGTTGTTGACAACCCACCGACCCACATTATGGAGCTGCTGAACTCCCAGCGTGCATTGTGTAGAGTAAATCTGTTTTCTGCACGAGTTCCACCCACCAGCGGTTAGTGCGCGCGCACACACACACACACGCACGCACTTCACAGCCTCCCCTCTCTTCCCCCCTCCGCAGGTCCAGCATAGCGTTTTCGGGAAGAATAAGGTTTGAAGTCCGTCTTTTACCGGAGCCAAGCGGGGCCTAGCGGGACGAAACGACTCGACTATGTGGAGACAGAATCTTGTCTCGTCATGTCTCGTTTTTCTGCTGACGTTCGCCGATGCTGCGCGATGTAAGTTTGCGCCCGTTTTGATTCATATTTTGGATATGAATCAGTTCTTGTCTTGAGCAACTTTGGAGAATCTTAAATTACTTTTTTTTTTGTTACTGTAACTCCAATGAGTGAACACAAATTGAGTTTTAACATTCAAACTACGCGTGCACATCACGAGGTGCTTACACTAACAAAAGGTCATTTCTTGGAAATCTCAGTTTCGCAACGACCTCTTTTTTTTTCCAGGCCAGTTCATATAAGAGCAATTTGGCTTGGCTAATTCATCCATGCAAGCTCCAGCTCCATCTGCCATCTGTCAGGAGCAAACATGACTAAATTCCTGCTTGGATCAGTCATATGTTATTGTAACATGAAGCTGCCTGAATTCTTGGATGAATCCCGTGTGCGGGAACAGCATGTTGTGCAAAAACGACAACAACGAGTTGGTTTGACACGTGTGTTTCCATGTGTGTCCCAGTTCTGAGCCAGAGCACAGCATCGCACTTCCTGAGCCGGCGCAGGAGGGCCAACTCGCTTTTTGAGGAGCACAAGAAGGGCAACCTGGAGAGGGAATGCATTGAGGAGCTGTGCAACAGGGAGGAGGCCAGGGAGATCTTTGAGAACGTCCCTGAGACGGTAAGATTGCTCAAAACTCTTCTCACTCCACTGAGAGGAAAAAGAGCGCCTGGGGGAGTTCACCTATTGTAAGACATTGCCTGAGTCCGTCCGTCCATCCATCCATCGATCCATCCATCCAAACATTGTCAAAACTGCTTGTCCTCATACATGGTCATTGGTGAACTGTACTCAATGGTGGAAAAGACTTTGAACTAATTATTTTTGTGTCATTTTATTCACATCACAAAGAAATGGCATTTGAACAGGGCTATATACTATATAGACTTGTAATATCCACTGTACATTACCATCATCTATTGGTGACGAAAAGAGGAAAAAGTCACTCTAACCATTCTAACCACATGAACCCAAAGGATAGCGGAATAGCGGACATGGGGATACTTACTAGTGTTAGTACTAATAATAACCCAATACACAAAAAGGAAGTTTTTTATTTGATTTGAAAACTGGCTGATCAAATGTTTGTTGACCACTTTGCATGTGTCAATGACAAATTCAAAATTTGATCATTGCAGGATCCTAGAAAACAGCTTCAAGGTTTTACACAGACAGAAGACGTACAATTTTCACAAACTATTATAATATTGCAATATCTAGGTAGTTTTCTAGATTATTATATGAAAACAAAATAATTCAAACTGAAATTGAAAAAAATAAAATAAAATAAAAACAAAAATGCTTTAAGAAACAAACACTAACTGAAACTACTGTACTTCTTATGTCCATAAAACAACCTAAAAGTAACTATAATTATAGATTTAAAAACTCCTTTGTTATTATACAATATATCAATTAATATCATACATGAGCTTTCGGGGTTCATTTTAAATGTATTATGTTGATCATGAAGAAGAAGGAAAATTAAACAGTTGTTCATGAATTATCGTTCACTTTATTATATAATAGTAATGACCTTTTTTTTTTAAAATCTTGCACTCGACAAATATCCCATGTTTTTAAAACAAACAATAAAACTAATACTAAAACTAATAAAAACTAAACAAAAACAAAAAAAAATGCTTTGCATTTCCCCCAAAAATAGAAAGCTAAAAAAACACATTTGATCTGAAAATTAATTACAACTAACTGTATTTAAAAAACAAAAATCCAAATGAAATAAAAACGAACTAAAATGAAAAATCCAAGATTATTATAACCTTTGTACTGTTCCCAAGCTACTTGCGGGGTAAAAATACTGAAACTTGTTGCAAAGAGCAAAAATTCTTAAGTAGTTGATGCCAACCCAAAAGGTGTATAATTGCTTGTTGATGCCACAAGATGGTGGCAAAGCACTTATTTTCTATTAGATATGGCTATGGTCGGACTGTTCCTCCCATCACTGTAATATAGTTTATAAAAGATGGCATCAAAGCAATATTTTTATATTCCATATGGCTTTGGCCTGAACAAAAGACAGCAAAGAACTGAGTTATTCGGGGAACAACGGAGAATCAGTTCCCAGAATAATTGACAAATACATACATTTGCGAATGCAGACAAATTGCAAATATGATATTTAATATGATTCACGGTGCAAATTTGCAGCTAAAATCACAAAGCACTGAATACTTGGAGCCGAAGCTGTCACAATTTGCTCACAGTCACTGCAACATCTTAAAAAAAACATTTTCTCTTCCAGGACTTCTTTTATCCGAGGTACGTTGGTAAGTTTGCAGACAGACCAATTGTTTTGATATATTGGACTATTATTTGTCTTAGTAATAAATACCTTATATTGATCTCTTTTTAAGCGTGTCTGGGCTCTCATCGTGTCGGCATCAACAACCACAATTCGGATTCTGCTATCCCGTCAGACCTTCGGACCTGCGTGAAAGGTGAGAGCTGTTTTAATGTTGCTTAGTTTTGTGCGGGACACTATGCAATTTCACTCAATTGGTCCGAAAATTATCTATTTCTGAAAAATATATAATTGTACATCTATCTATGCCAGCCATGTATAGTGAAAGGAAGAGAAATTAATAAATAAATGTTTGGAAACACTAACATAGTTGGCTGTGAGACATCATTTTCCACGAGAACTTCCTGGTCGCAGTTAAAAGTCTTCTTTTGTCTATGTTGCTTTTATTCCATCAAAATGTCTTCGTTGTCGGGCAGAAATCAGCAATCAGTGCACGCCATTTCCGTGCAATAGGGAAGGAACAGAGCGCTGTGTGGACGGTCAAGCCTCTTACATATGTGTGTGCAAGCCAGGCTGGAATGGGCAATGCTGTGAGAAAGGTGAGTTATACAGTATTTCAAAACTCAACCCAAACATATTTTTTCAAGGATATGTTCTATGGCAGGCCCACTATTTGAACGACGGCATTCTGATTAATATTGAGCTTGTGGAATATTAGTTAAGCAGCAAAATCCACCTGTTTTTAGCCATCTCAGGGGGCGGCCATTTTGTCACTTCTGTCAACTGAAAAGGACATCACAGATGCTCAAGGCTCACATAATGACCAATCATGGCTCAGATTCAGAAAAAAGGTGAGCCAGAGATGGCTAAAAACGGGCGGATTAATTTATTCCATAAACGCAATAGTTATCAACATGCCTTGTTTCAACTAGTGGGCCTGCATAAAACATATTCTTGAAAAAAACATGATTGGGTTGACTTCTTTAAGTCTTAAAATGCTAATTATCCATTTGTCCATCACGCAGACATCGATGAATGTTCAGATCCCAAGTTTCCAGCGGAATGTAACCAAAAATGTGAGAATATTCCTGGAAGCTTCCACTGCACGTGTAAAGATGGCTTCTATCTCAGTGACAACTTCAACTGTGTGGGTAAGATTATGCACATCAGTTGTATTTTGTTCACTAGTTTTGTAAACACTCTATACACAATACATAGCCTTGATATCGTTGATATAGCTTTCTTTGTGCTGAATAACAAAAATGTCAATGTATATGCCTTTCAACGATGATCATGCTCATTGTTGATTGTGCTAATTGTTCACATGGTTGTATAACATATGAGGACAGATGTTTTTAGTGTGCCCCCTATGGTGGAAATGCAGCTGCTTCGAAGTGGTGTTCAGCAGCTAAGCAAACAAGTCATTCGCAACATTCTCTTTGATAATATCCTGAGTATAATTTTATGGAAATAATGAACCGTTTGTCATCCAACTCTTTCCAAACAATCTATTCTTACATTGGCTAGAACAAAAAGTCCCATCCAAGGCATCAGAAAAGATTGTTTATCCTTCAGCCTTAAACCGATATCATCACTCTTATTTGTTGTTGTTTGCTGTCGCACATTAGTAGGCATTGACTGCTCTGATTTGTCGCTGTTTATCTTGCGTTAGTTCAGTACAAAGTCTCTCTAAACATGCACTGACTCAGTGAGAAACATTTACTTTCTCACATTTTTGATTGGGTCAGGTTGTTTGCAAATAGCTCGCTGCTATGTATTTGCTATTTTGTTAGTTGACCTTTACTCAGTTTGTTGGAGAAGTCAACCTACAAAAAGTCTTTGCAATAATATGTTCTGTGCGCCTTCACTAGTCCAAACACGGCTTTCTGATTAATATTGTGTTTGTGGAATATGTGTTAAGCGGCAATCTCTACCCATTTTTAGCCACCTCGGGGGGCGGCCATTTTGTCACTTTCTGTCGACTGAAAATGACATCACAGTTGCTCAGGGCTCAGGTAACGACCAATCACGGCTCACCTATTTTCTGAAGCTGAGCCATGATTGGTCGTTAGCTGAGGTGTCATTTTCAGTCGACAGCAAGTGGCAAAATGGCCGCCCTCTGAGATGTACAAAAACAGGTGGATTTTACTGCTTAAGTCATATTCCACAAATGCAGTATTTATCAGAATGCTGTGTTTCAACTAGCAGGTCTGCATAGAACATAAAGAACATTTTGGGGTTGACTTGCCTTTTAAGATTTGAACATTCGTTACTAAAATTATTTATTTTCTAACTTTATTTCTTGTGTCAGAAGCAACCTTGAAACCTTAACGTAAAAGTAAAATATCTGTCAGATGCTTAAAAGTGGTAATTATGTGAGATGATAAAACAAGCTACACACAATAGTATCATCATGCTGCTGGAATGGAAGGGTTGGAGTCTGTTTTTTTTTTCTTCATATTGTAAAGGCTCAAGAGATCATTTGTCTCTTTATTGGCTCTTTGTAGATATCAACGAGTGCCTAATGTACCCCAGTATTTGTGAAGATACTGCAAAATGTGTCAATACACCAGGCATGTTTGAGTGTCAGTGTCCAGCAGGATACAAATACAACTTCACTTCCAAACACTGCAGTGGTGAGTGTTAAAACCCTTGCAGATTTATTTTATTGTCGCCTTATGCATGATTATTTAAAAGTCATTTTCCATTTGAAATGCACTCTTGTACCCCTTCTGGAACGAAAATGGATCTGTGGGGTTCTGAATACTTTTGACTGAATTTACCCTTGCAGATGTGGATGAGTGCAAGGGGAACGTGTGCGAAGGCACTTGCATCAACGACGTGGGCAGCTACACATGCCACTGCGATGGCCGGCAGGGTCTTCGCTTGGCGGATGACAAGCGCAGCTGCGAAAGGATCCCAGTTTGTGTGGAGTTGCACGACTCCAAGTACGATGAGATGTTGTACCTAGGGGAGCAGTTTGCAGGGCTTCCTGTGATATATCTTCTCTTCCATCTACCAGAGACAACAAAGTGAGCGCAACAACCCCCATTCACATGTGCCACCATGTTGGAATTGCACCAAAATATGAAAGAAAACAAAACAGTCAATAAAAACTAAGCACTGTCGTATGACATAGCGACACTATAAATGCATACTGTAGCAGGACAGGGACATATGTACAATGATTTGATTGTTAGTTGTTTTTTTTTTTTTCACAGCTAATGCCTATCCTATCTGACCCTGGGCCAAAGACAGACTACACCACTGAATATAAATATACAGTAGAGAGTGACAACTAAGTCAAGTCAGATCAATAAAACCACAGGTGTCAAACTCAAGACCCGGGGGCCAGATCCGGCCCGCGACATCATTTTATGTGGCTCGCGAAAACATATCATGTGTTGACTTGACATGTTTTTTTAAAATTGTCTTCACTGTTAACACAACATATTTGATATTTCAAGCATTTATTACCAATCCTTCCTTTAAAATACATTAAAAAATAGTTGAATAATTATTTACCATCTTCTGATTTCAGAACTAACGATCCATCAATTAGTTGTGTATAAGGCGATCATACATTTACACAGGTTTACAGTCGTAATGGCCCTCCGAGTGAAATCAGAACTACGATGTGGCCTGCGACAAAAATGAGTTTGACACCCCAACACTAGACTATCAGTGACAGCAAATCCAAAGATAATTCTTACTATTTGTTATTGTTCAATACTCTATAATCTGTGTACTTTAGCAGTGATCCCCAACCTTTTTTCTGGTTGAACGTTCATACAAGTCGATACACTTCACGGACACTCACTGAGTCGGGGGGTGGGGTGGATGTGGCTGGGGCGATTTGATCTTGGGTTGACGGTAATGGCTTTGTGGATTTTCATATTGTTAGTTGTTAGTTAGTTGTACAACAATCAACGAAAATCCACTGTATTTTTTTCATCAATATCGAATGACTTTTTAGCCGTCGCAATGCGGCCAACAAGAATGACCCGCTCAAGGCACTTTTGTTGAGGAATCAGTTTTGAAGGCTTCATTGATTTATTGGTGAGGCACTCACCGCATATTGTGCAGAGCGGGCTTCGTTCGTGCGTGGTCATCACCTGTTGCCCTTAATCCATATTTCAAGTAGGTCTTCTGGTATTTTCTGTAAAAGGCATGTTTCTGTTTCTTCTTGGGCATAGGCTCTTGTGTTGAATCCTCACTGGGCTTTTTCCACCATTGCAAAGAAACTTTCCAAATCTGTCTATTTATTTTATTCATTTTACTAGCTTGTGAATTTAATATGAGCATTGCGTGACCAAGACAACTTGACATATGTCAAGAGTCAGTCGGATATAAAGGAGAGAATTCGGTCAGTTTTCAAAATAAAATATTTTTCAACCTCAGATAATGAATAAACCGAAAGTACTGTACGTTTCTTTCTTTCATCTGTGCGGCCCGGTCCAAAATGGCCAGCGGCACGGTACCCTCTCCGTACACTGATTTACCATATAAATGCATGTGATAAATCAAGTCTTGTGTAAATATAATGTAATTGCTGTCCCATTAACACTTTCAGTTGTGTTTCTCAATGCCAGGTTTGCAGCCGAGTTTGACTTCCGCACATTTGACCCAGAGGGAGTTATTCTCTATGCAGAATCCTCCCAGGACGCGTGGTTCATGCTGGGCCTACGAGGCGGCCAAATCGAGGTCCAGTTTAAAAACGAGCACACGTTAAAGGTCACCAGTGGAGGGAAAACCATCAACGATGGACAGTGGCATGTGGTAAGGAAATTTGAATGGAAGATTAACACGATGCTGATATTGGAATAGTAATGACAGCAGCACCGCATGTCGCATGCAGATCTCTGTGGATGAACTTGAGAAGAGCATCAGTGTGAAGATCAGCAAGGAAGCTGTAATGAGCATCAACAGCCCAGAGAGTCTCTTTACGGGGGTTAACGGCAAACTGAAGACCAAAGTTTACATCGCCGGTCTCCCCAACCGCACCAACAGTCTCATCAGACCTGTAAGTTGGCATCTTGAATTGCACCTTTTTTTTTTTTTTTTTTGCTGCCCTGCTCTGTGTTGCACCTGATTCACAATAATGGATGATAGTGAATGACAGGAACCTAAATTGGACGAGCCACTCACGATCCATTTGTGCAATAGATCAACCCACGCCTTGATGGTTGCATCCGAGGCTGGAACTTGATGAACCAGGGACCATCTGGTGTGAAAGAGGCCATCCAGGAGAAGGAAAGTAAACACTGCTACGCACATGTGGAACGAGGATCTTTTTTCACTGGCGACGGATTGGCACGCTTCAATGTTGACTACAGTGAGTAAGTTAAGTCAGACTTTACCAATCCACATAAGGAAATGTGCTCTTAATGTCCTTTACCTCATGCCAAAGCAACTGTTGAATAGCAGGAGTAGTACAGGGTGAAACAATAAAACAGGAACTTTTTAAAGATTAAATAAAACCAAGAATGGTGGTAGAAAAATATTTTAATCACGGTCATCAAACCTTAAAACATGCAATTTAAAGCGGAGGTCAACCCAAACATATTTTTTTAAGAATATGTTCTATGCAGGCCCACTAGTTGAAACACCGCATTTTGATTGATATTGTGTTTGTGGAATATGAGTCAAGCAACAAAATCCACCCGTTTTTAGCCACCGACCCGGCCATTTTGTCACTTCTGTCGACCAAAAATGACATCACAGTTGCTCACGGCTCAAATAACGACCAATCATAGCTCAGCTTCAAAAACAGGTGAGCACATGTGGAACGAAAAAAATATGTTTGGGTTGACTTCCACTTTAAGAAGCAATGATAGAATTTTCTTTTCTTTTTTTAATTACGTCCTGTAGATGGCATCCTCCTGTATGAAGGCATTTCCCGTTTTTTGGGGGGGGGTCACCCTGTATTTAAGATGAGGGTGTGGTGGGGTGAGAGAAAATATGATACTCATGACATACTTGAGACGGACATTAAAGCTCAAATGAGGTCCATATTTTGATATTCCTAGACTGCTGTTGATGTACTTTATATAGACTAGAATATAAATAACAAATAAATATGTGGTGGAGGATATTTTGCATTAGTGTTTGGTAATTTCCAAAAATGTAATGTCCAAAGCTGTTTGGAAAACTGTTTGTTCTGTTAGGGTCACTAAAAATATTAACAAAGTTTAGTGAAATTATAAAGGAAGGGTTTTACCTCCTGACTACTAAGGTTTTACCTCCTGACTACTAAGGCACTGTGTATTAATTCACTACATGCCGCACGTATTTTTTTCCCTTGTGTACCGTATGCGTTCAGGTGACTCTGGAAGCTGGAAAGTGGATTTAAGGATGAGCATACGTCCTTCAAGCAGCACAGGTGTCCTCTTTGCTCTAGTTTCCGACAACAGAGTCCCGTTGTCGCTTGCTGTGCTGACCGAGGGCGAATATGACGCTGTATGTGCATATTAAACAATTGTTTGTAACAAAGCATGTTTCTTAATCTTGCCCGTCAACAACGTGCTTAAAATGGACTTGTGTTGCAGAACCTGCAAGTTTTCTTGGATGGCATTATGGTGGCAACACTGGACTCGTTGCTGTTATGCTACCCTGACCGATTAACGGTGCTGTTGAGTGTCACTCCAACAGAAATGTCAATCTCAGCCAACTCCTCAAATGTCAGGGAAATATTGCCTGATGCCCTGCAGGAGGCACTGCAGCGCCTCAACTCCACAATGCAGAACCCGATCAGCACCTACATTGGTGGGATACCAGGTCAGTTACAAGTAGATGAACATTGATGGATTACTTTTAGTGATCATTACAGTATTTGCTCACTAACGTACTCGGCAACATATGCTCACCATATAAAGGCCAATGTGCCAGCGCTAATCTTTTCAATGTGAATATTCTATTTTGTCTTTGAGTGTTCTTCCAAAAAGTGCTTCAAAGCAAGCTTAAAGTAGTTACAGGAAACTTTCCCCCCTAAGCATTTCCAAGTGACCATCCTGATTGATTCCAGGAATCAATGATCTGTGTTTCTTTGTGGTCTCATTAGTTGAATCTGCTGCAGTAAGCAACTGTAAGAATTTACACCAGAAGTTTGATGTCATCGCAATGATCAAAGTAGATTAATTCTATCCCACTGGTAGGACCACATTCAATCGAGGGCTTTCTGTGCACCAAATGGATCAAGTTGTTAATACTGTAATTGGTCAAATTATTTGAGAACTCACAAATGTATTCAAGTTCACTGAACACGAAAAAGCACGAGAAGGAATGTGTTATTATGGGGTGATCAAATCAAGGTTAAACTCTTTGGACACAACACAATGCCAAAGAATGCTAGGTGCTAGGCGCAAATGCAATTAGGATTCAGTACCCTCAGTGGCTGCATTATTCTTGGGATTGTTTTCTGAAAACTATTTAGCATCTCTATCTCTTCGAGAGAACACACACACACATACACATATATATGTGTATATATATATATATATATATATATAGAGAGAGAGAGAGAGAGAGAGAGAGAGAGAGAGAGAGAGAGAGAGAGAGAGAGAGAGAGAGAGAGAGAGAGAGAGAGAGAGAAGGGCTGCACGATAATCGATATGCAATATGGTTGTTGAATATTGCGATATCAGTATTATTGCGATATTTAACATATACATAACAAAATTAATTTTTCATTATCTAATGAAAGAATTACATTTTTCCTGCAGCAAAATAAGCACGCTCAATGTATTCTTAGCTGATTCATTGTAATTACTCTTGATATTGTTCAACTATTGGACGACGATCTACATTTAAGTTTGCATCTGACTGCTCAAATTCAGATAAAAACATACATTTCCATAAATTTGTTGCATGTCTTCGCGATATGCATATTGCATGCTCCAATATCGCGATATCGATATTTTTTTCGATATATTGTGCAGCCCTAACTTATGTACATCGCGGGCGTTGGGCCCAAACCTTGTACCCCCAAAATAGTCACTTATCATATACACAGAGCTGGGCACTTGACCCTTTTTTGCCCGTCCGGCTGCGACCCTCCACCCTTGACCTGGGTACCCTTCCAGCCGCGACCCCCCGGCCATATTCATAAACATTGTTGGCCCCCGCCCCATTCTGACAACCCCCCGCCGCCCCCCAAAAAAAACAAACCCAAAAAAAACGTGCATGATGCCCCCGCAGGAGAGATGCTAATGGAAGAGGTTTATTTAAAGACAATTACCGGGCTCACTTACTATTAAAACCCGCTGTGGACACGCTTCAAACGCGCCACTTACTCCCGCTATTACCCAGCTGCGTGTACTTACTTCCATTGCGTGCCCTGGGCTTGGTTTTATTTATATATATGTATATATATATATATATATATATATATATATATATATATATATATATATATATATATATATATATATATATATATATATATATATATATTTATTTATAATCCTTCTCAATATTTTTCTCTTCACTCCCCTCTTTCAGATGATGTCCCAATTGATGCCACCCCAGTGACTGCCTTTTATCACGGCTGCATGGACATCTCTGTCAACGGCCAGATGTTGGACTTTGACGAGGCCGCAAGCAAACACAACAGTATCAAGTCTCATTCCTGTCCTCCCGCTTCAACCCCAGAAACTGACGTGCTTCAGCCACATGGAGAGTGACCTTAATTAACACCACCACTCGCAGTAGGTAGCAGTGTCCTCCCCTCGCGGGATATTCAATATTTAGGACACAGGATGGGAGGGATAGGAAAGATGAGTGTATCAAGAAGAGAAAATAGTTTTCAAAGCTTTTGCCACACTTATCAATGTTTTTTTTTTCAATTACTTCCGATGTATGACAACAGCTTGTTTGCTGGAAACTGGATGACGTAGTTGTAGCACTTTGCTGCAACCAAATAATTCCAAGAAATGTTGGAGAGCAGCGTAACATGTGTTGAGCAAGAGACGGTTGTGTTTGTTCCACACGACCCCTGACGACCAGGCTCCAAAGCCACCTGCAGCCTGGCCCCTGTCGCTGGATCTTGGTGGAATTGTTCTTCCTATCGCGTATGGTGAATCACCTGTAAGGATAAATAACTTGAAATAAAAGTCGAACACATGCTTGAAGATTTTTATTTTCAATCCTGATTGTATTGTCTTGTTTGAATCACCCACCTTTGTTGCAACTCTGCATAAACCCAATTTATACAACCGTATTTAACAAGGATGGACCAGAATGAAAAT